>NW_004443967.1:8821507-8882858 GCF_000243295.1 Trichechus manatus latirostris | reverse complement strand
CAGTGTATTATTACTTGGTATCACCTTGCCTTTCTCTCCGTTAGAAAGTTCTATACCTACACCATTTATTTCCTCTTTTATTGTTCTGATGTTGTTGTCATTTACAGATTAACCTCTCTGGTTCCCTGTTTTAGTTTTGAATAGTCCTTGAAAGTTCATTTCCTAGGTTGGTATCTGGCTGGTGTGATCCTGCGTCCTAGATTCAGGCTGTCATCTGATGTTGTTTGTTCTCAAACTGAAGGACTCCCTTTAATAATTCTTGTAAGTTTATTTTGGTTTTTACATATTCCCTTAATTTCTGTTTATCTGGACATGTCCTAATTTCACCATCATATTTGAATGAGAATTTTGCAAGATATATTATTCTTGATTGGCAGTTTTTTTCCTTCAAGTTTTATATGTTATTCCATTGCCTTCTTGCCTGCAAGGTTTCTGCCCGGTAACCAGGGATTAGTCTTATTGTTTCCCCTCTGTTTATGATTTTTTGTTTTTCTGGAGCTGCTCTCAGGAATCTGTCTTTGTCTTGGTTTTAGCCAGTGTGATTATGATATGCCTTGGTGATTTTCTTTTGGGGTCTATCCTATATGGGGCTCGTTGAGCTTCTTGGATGGTCAGCTTTTCGTCTTTCATGATATTAGGGAAGTTTTCTGTCAGTAATTCTTCACTGATCCTATCTGTGTTTTCCATTTTCTCCCCCTGTTCTGGAACTCCCATCACTCGAAAATTTTTGCTTTTGATTGTATCCCACATCATTCTCAGGGTTTCTTAATTTTTCTTCATTCTTTTCTCTGATTTTTCCTCAAAGTGATATCTAAGTATTTGTCTTCAATTTTACTGATCCTGTCTTCCATTGTTTCAAACCTGCTCCTCAGACCTTCTGTGACGCTGTCCATTTCTGAAATTTTGTTGTTTATCTTTTGGATTTCTAATTGTATGATTTCTAGTTGTGAATTTATTTTGACATTTTGTTCCTGTATTATTTTCCTGAATTATTCCATTGTTTTGTCTGTATTTTCCGTGATTTTGTCTTCCTTTTCCATGAAACTGTCTATTTTTTCCATTTTTGTCTGCTTTTTGCTTCCACTCTTGGATAGCTCTGAATATATGAGATTTGAATTCCCTATCAGGTAGTTCCAGTACCTCTCTTCTACTCGAAAGTCATCTGGTGTTTTACATTGGATGCCTACTGGAACCATCCTAGTCGGTTTTTTTTTTTAATATGTTTTGATATTGTCTGTTGTCTTTGGGACATTCAGTAATTATTTTCTTCGTTTATTGATTGTAGATATGTTTGTTTTGTCCTGCTTTTTTGTTTTATTTGGTTATGTCTAAACAGGCAGGCTGCGTGTTCTTTGTTGTTTGCTTGTCTGTGGGCATGATACTTTTCACCTCCTTGTTCAATGGGCAGGGCCAGTCGCTCAGCTATGGTGCAGTAGGGCAGGTCCCGCTGAAGGGGAAGGACAGGGATGGGTTGTTTGTGACACATACTGGGGCCACCAGGGTGGGCCAGGGATCAGTGCAGGGCAGGCTCTGGTAGGCCGTGCCTGTGCTGTTTGGGGGTGCGATGCTCAGCACACAGTGCAAATAGGTGGGGGGGGGGGAGAGTTTGATGTGTGGAACTAAGTTGGGTATGGAAAAGAAGAGAGAGAGAAGATAGAAACAGGAGCCAAAAAAAAAAAAAAGAAAAAGAAAAGTGCAGAGGGAGCTTGCGATTGGAGTGGAGAGATGAGAAACCCAGAAATGAAGAAAAAGAAAAAGAAAAAAAATGCGCTCAGGGATCCCACTGGCAACCAGGGAAATGGCTCCCAGGCATCAGGGTATGGCCTGTCTAGAAGGCGCAGAGATGGCACACAGTGCCAGGTATTCAGGAGACAGGAAAAGAAGGAAAGTAGAGAGAGATGTGAAACTGGGAAATAAAGGAAAAAAGAAAAAAATAGTAAAAAATAAAATTTAAAAAAAAAAGAAAGAAAAAAGAAATGTCCCCTAGGGATCCCAGCAGTGCTACTGCACAGACTGGTGAAGTGACTCCCAAGCTGCGTAGTACAGCCTGGCTAGAAGGGGTGGAGATGGCACACAGTGTCAGGTACTCAGGAGACAGGAAAAGAAGGTACGTAGAGAGAGATGAGAAACCCAGAAAAGATGAAAAACAAAAAGGAAAAAAGAAAAAGAAAACAAACAAACAAACAAAAGGCCCCAGGGATCCCACCAGTGTGGCAGCGAGGACCAGGGAAGCAGTTCCCCAGCCGAGTGGTGCTTCATAGCCTGTCAAGGAGAAGGAAAGATGGCACACAGAGCCAGGTGTTCGAGAGAAAGGATGGGGAAGAGATGAGAGACAGGGAAGAAACCAAAAGAAGCCAAAAAAAGTAACAACAGCAACAAAGAAGTGGCACTGAAGGAACCAGCCAGTGTGAAGGAACCAGCCAAGTGGCGTGGAGCTGACGCCTCCTGGCCTAGAGACCGAGGCTCACTGGGAAGTAGCGAAGGCCAAGCAGGGGGAAGAAGGGTGGGGAGTGGGAACGCATGTATCGTTGGTTACCAGGTGCTCTGTCTCTTGCTGGGAGCTCCATGAAGCTGCTTTGCTGTACTCCCTGTCCACTGATCACTGACAGGAGTCCAAGATGGTGAGTGTGTGCTGCTTTAGCTGATAAGGGACCTCCACTCCGTATCTCTCCTTGCTCTCTCTTCTCTATTAGTTTCTTATTCCATTCAGTGCTCGGTTGAGTTCTTTATCCTTTCATTTGATGCTTAGGGTTCCAGGATTGATGTTTATCTCTGTTTTATTTAGTTTTTTTGGTCTTTGCTGTGGAGGGACGGTGTGGTGCTTCTGTCTACAGCACCATGTTGGCTACACCCTCCTCTATATTACTTTCCAGCTTTAGTTCCCACGATCTCTTCCACCTGAATGGCCTTCTCCAACTGAGTCTGTCACATTGCTGGCCACCCTTCCAGGCTCAGTTCAGATGCCAACTCTTCTTTGAAAAATTTCCTTGGCAGGGATCCTTCTTCCGAATATCTATAAAACTTTGTACCTCACTCAATGACCCTTAAGTGCTTTAAAAAAAAATTAGTTTTAATGCTCTTAGTTCTGACTACAATGTTGAAACTTTGCTCATTGTAAATAACTCAAACAATAATGACAAAGTTTTTGTATACACACCACACTCCTCCCATGATTTTAAGTTCCTTAAGGACAAGAACTATGTTTTATTCATCATTATATTCCCTAAGAACCTGCCCAATTTAGAACCAAAATGTCTATCCCATGCTTTGTTCATAGTGAACCAGTTGCTGCCAAGTTGACCTCGACTCATGGTGACCTCATGCGTGTCAGTGTAGAACTGTTCTCCATAGGGTTTTCAATCATTGACTTTTCAGATGTTGATTGCCAGACCTTTCTTCTGAAGTGCCTATGGGTAAAGTTGAACTGCCAATTGTTTGATTAGTAGCTGAGCACGTTAACTGTTTGCATCACCAAGGGACTCCTTTGTCCATAGTGAAAACTAAATAAATATTTATTTGAATGAATAAATTAAGGTTAGGACTTTTATAGCTAAACCTAGAGCTGATTTCCAAAACTTATATGAGATTTATGGTAAATATCGTTTTTGTTGTTGTTAGTTGCCACCAAATTGATTCCGACTCATAATGACCCCTATGCGCAGAGTAGAACTGCTCTGTAGGGTTTTCAAGGCTGTGACCTTTTGGAAGCAGATCACCATGCCTGTCTTCCTAGGTGCCTCTGGGTGAGTTCGAACTTCCAACCTTTTGGCTAGTAGTTGAGCGCTTAACTGTTTGCACCACCAAGGGGTTCCTGTTATGTTATTAACATGCCTTTATTTCTTATTTTATAAAATGTCTTTTCTAGTAAATACTAATAAAATTATTTTGTTGCTAGACTAATGAAATGCCTGTGCTTTCTTGGAGTGTCAGGCCAACTCCATCTCAGATCATCTGTTATTGCTAGAAATTCGATTGGCTCTATCTTCAGGCTGCTTTAGAGATGAATCATTTAATTCATGCTCTGAACACTTTTGTACTTCGGGTCATTCACCTTTCAAAGTTCCTTAGGTATCTGCAAGAATTTGCGAGTTAAAATATTCCTGGGTTATAGGTCTCAACTTCATTGAAAATTGACTGCACATTTTTTATCATTAAATCACGAGCATCACAGATGCCTTTCACGTTTCTGCCGAAGGCATGTTTCCTATTAGGCACCAGCTTTTTAGTCTGTCCAATTAATGGTTCATAGCACATGAGGGAGCATTTATTAATTTTCATTTTACTTGTTCTTTGGAGGTTATGGGGGTAAAGGGTTCTAAGTTGAAGTTACTGAAATTGTAAAAGGTGTAAATAGGTAAATATTATGGTTCGTGGAAAAGTGAGACATTTTTCCCTTTAAGCATGTGATTAATATTGCTAATAAAAATGTCATCAGCCTTCCCTGCCAGGGTTATGCAGTTAGAATGACATGTTGTATGTATGTGTGTGGTTTGCTTTCATATATAATAAAATCTTGTGAGACACTGCTTAATGTAAGAAAATTACTTTAAAAATAGGTTCTTGATGCTTTGCTGGACTTCTATAAGAATTACAAATGAAAAGTAGTATCTTCCTACACTTTTACTAAAGATTTTGCTTGACTGTATTTGGTAGCTTAAAGCAGTGTTTGAGATGCAGGGACTTTTTACTCCTGCAAGATAAATACCACTCTGGATGAAGGCTGAATTTTTAGGAGGAGGCCTCTTTCCCATACTTTTGCAGAGAGATTACTTATTTTATATGTTAATCTTTTTCCCATAAGCTGGATTAAGTAGTTATTTTCTTATACTACTACTCATTGTTCATGGTATTGGTTACATACATTAAAATATTTAATTTTGGCATATATCAAGCGGTGTTTTTTAAGCATCTTTATTGAGACATAATTCACATACCATATAGTTTGCCCATTTAAAGTGCATTTTTCGGTGGTTTTAGTATATTCACAGAGGTGTGCAACCATCACCACTATCTAATTTTAAAACATTTTTGTTCCCCCCAAAAAGAAATCCTGCACCCATTAACAGTCACTCCCTATTCTCTTCATCCCACCAGCCCCCAGCAACCACTGATCTACACATCCTGTCTCTGTAGACTAAGCAGTGTTTTTTAAAACAAATTTTAGTTATCTAAAAATGTTGGTGATTTTATGACATTATTAAAACCAACATGTTCAATACAATACTCAGGTAATGGCATTTTATTTTTTCAGCTCCTTACAATTTTTATCTTTACAATGGAGCATTGGGTTTGCAATGATATCAAATCCATAGTTGATAAATACAGTAATATTATGGTTGCTCATGCTGCCTTTCGGTGGGTACTATAAGAGTTCTATATCCATGACTGCACAAATACAAAATGTTAAATTAGAAAATGGTGGATATTTAAATAGGTAGCACGTAACACACTCACAAAGCAGAGTATCTCAGGCAACTGTGTCATTCTGCCTTTTCATTCTTCAGCTCCTTCTCCCTCACCAACACACACACACACACACACAGTCACAGTCATTAATAGTGGAGGATGCAAGTAAGCAGACTTCATGCAGTGACAACCAGAAGTAGCAATACATGTCCAGTGTTGATATATTCCTTTGCAGGCTATAAAAATAGCAGGTTTTGTGTATTTTGATGGCATATACATGTGGCTTATGTCTAACTCATAGTGGGAGTCACAAGACATTCCCTAGAGATCAGAAGTGCTAAAACAAGAAGCGGAAATATGTAGAATAATATTTGGGGTAGGTACATGGGTCTACTGGTTTTATTCATAGCATTATCAGAAAACCCTGAGGTCATTCATCTACTCACTCATTCATTCAACACGTATGTACTGATTAACTACAGCGATGTAAAGGGCACGGTGCAAGGCCCAATGTACAATGAATACCTAAACTTCAGCTTCCTTGGGTAGGGTTGCTCAACCTCAGCACAGAAAAAGGGTGAGCTGCTGTTCCACGAGGGAAGAGCTCAATGAATCATGCATCTTTTCCTTTTTCTTGAAAAACTACAGCCTATATTTTGCGGGAAAATTCAACATAATTGCTATATACCCATCATTTTTAGGTGAATTAGGCCTTAACTGACAGATAACCCATCTCGTTCTAAAATTCAACAAACTCTCAGAAAAATCTTATTCCATACAATCTTTTGAATATGTCATTTGCCATTTATATTTGAAGGCCTTAAGCAAAAAAAAAAAAAAAAAAAAGTTATAAAAAGGTATTAATGCAAGTAGATAATAAAGCTGCATTCTATAAATCTATAGCAGCTTACAGTAATCATTAAAGCATGTAAAAGCCTTTCATCTATTCAAAAATATGCAGTGCACAGAATGTCTGCTAAGGTGCATGACAAGTCAGAGTTAAATATATATTAATAAATGAATTAGCTTCATAAATAATAGTCATAATGACATTTTAGGAGACAATAAGTCTGAGGATTGTCAGAAAAAGGTTGATGTATGAGCTTCACGTCTCAGTGATTCTTCAAAATGAATAGGCTTTGCGAGATAGTTCAGACCCGAGACCAGCCTATTTCCTTGAATAATTTACTTGTTGTCAATTTGTACAGCCACATTACACATGCAAATTGTGCTGCCTGGGCAAACACCACTTGGAGATGATAAAAACAAATTTACGAAGGCTATAGAAAAAGGATTTATTTCACTTTCTCACCCAGGTCAAGCAATACATGTATCTGACGATTGTGTGTACCCAATTTTGTTGTAATTATATCAGCAAATTATTCCTTATAATCTTATTATTTTTAGCAGTCTCCTTGTGCTTGGGATAATTAGCTTTCTTCACTCAGTGTAAAAACAATTCAACTTGCCAGCCAGGCAGGGCACAGCTCCATTATCTGTTTTGGGTTTAAATTTATTCCCTATATTCTTGGACACTTTGTGTAAATTAAAAATTTCATAGTCCCTAATACTGTACACGCTGTTCATTCAGTGATGAATTAAGGCCCCTAAACCTCTCCGTTTGCTATTAGATATCTCACCCACTTTATATGTTAATCTGTGCTAATGAATTCCACAACCCCTAGCCACAGCGAGATGACTAAAATTATTACCACTTACAGAGATATGCCTTTTTCATTTAAAGTTCAATTCAAATTGCTCCCATAAACAGCCTGCCACACAAAGATACCTCCTATAAAGGAGAGTTACTTACCTATAAGTAGAGTTCTCTGAAGGTAGTATTATCTTTGGATGCACATTCCCAGGTCATGTGCCCTCAGGTCTGTGGTGTGGGGGGAGAGAATTCATAGCTGATAGGTAAGACTTTCTTTCCTTGGGGCACTTCATTAGCTCAGTGGCCTGTATTCCTTAAGGGTTACTTGTGCCACACCCCTTTCCGCAACCAATCCCATCCCTAGCAGAGCAGGCCCAAGTCCAGTAGTGGGGCAGTCTAACTACCAAGTGAGAGTGGAAGGACTTGTTACCATAAACACTTGCTGATGATCAAGAGCACACTGTCTGTGCTAAATGAAGTCACCTGTAAGATAATGTGCCCCGTAACTGAAGAAAATAGCCTAGTGTTTCACGTAGATTAGGAAATGTAAAAGCTGTATTTACTTTTTACACTATAGGAAAGATAGTAAATAATATTTTTATTGCAGAAATAAAACATTCTCATTATGGAAGAGTTAGAAAATGTAGAGAAACAAACAAAAATAAATCAATAAAAGTCACATGTGTTCCCATCAATAGGCCCGCCACCCAGTGATGTCACTTCTAGCATCTGTTAGCTATTTTTACAGACTAGTTTTCTACTTACATTCTGTCTTAATATGGCAACAAAATCACCAGTCTTATCATGTCCCTCTTGAATACATTCCAATCAGAGGTTCTGGGACATGGAGTCTGCCCTATTTGTCCCCTAAGTCTCTGACTTAACCCATTTTAAGGATGTTGTTTCTATCTTCCCTTAAATTTGAGTGGTTCCTCGAGTTTCAGGTACTGAGCCCGTTGCTCCTTTCTCTCCTCTTTCCTCAACAGAATATTTGAATCCGTTCTTGTCATACTTTTCACACTAATACATTCTCTATAATTACCACCTTCTACATCTCATAAATGTTACAGCAAGGCACAATGACGGGAGGTACTGTCAGAAGGCTGGGTCCTTGTGCTGGCCTGCATCATACCTTGTACACTTGGAAGGTCTTAGTGGTATGGGTGATGCTTCACTTTCATCATCGCCTCTGCATTTGATTATCACACCACCAGGGATGCAGGCAGAGCAGGTGCTGTTATTCTTGTTTCATAGATGAGAACATCTAAGGTCCAGAAGGTTAAGTAATTTGCCTGAGAGAAAAGAACTAGTATCCAGGTCTTTCTGACTCCTAGAACAAAGTGCTCTCCATTTTAATTCTTGCCTTTAATTGTCACTTAGACTTTGGAACTTAGGGCACTTGGTAAGTTTTTAGCATTTCTCTTTAAAGACAGCTCATTTCCAAAAGTAATTCTTTGGAAACCTTTTTAGTAAGGAATTTTGAGCTTCATATATTATTTTATTTTGAGGTTCTTTAATTATTTATTACCTCGAGCAGGCTGTTTACATAAGGCAAACAATTTGCTTCAGGAGAGTCTATAATAGTCTACCTTTTATAGTATCCTCTGCTTAAAAAGTCAAAACAGCTTCTCAGGAATGAGATTTTTCAGTCCACAGTCAAAAAATACCCACAGATGAACTTCGCTGACTATCATACCCGGATACAGTATGATTATGACACAACCTCAGCCCTTTCCCACTCTCTTTGCACTTCCCTCTTTGCCAGAGGGTTACTCATAGCATTACAAACCCATGCAGTTTGGGTGGCAAATCACATGTGATATATAGTATGGGAAGAACATCAACTTAGAGGAAAAATTTAGTAAGTCTTTTTAAAATTTGAAATGATTACATGAATGATAGATTGGGAAGGCTACAATTAGCTGAGTTAATATTTGGCAGAATAAAACAACAGCTCTTAACCTCTAATCTCACGTAAAGTGCTATGTGTTCTTCGGTGAATAAAAACCAGAAGTACTTTAATTCATGATCTTCTCTGGAACACCGTGTGTTTACCTGATTGCCTCATCTCCATTTATGAAACTCAGATATGAGTTTGGTTCCTAGTAAGACCAAACCTAGAAAAAATAAGAAGTAGGCAATGTTTGTTTTCTGTGCCTCAATCATTCTCAGAAGGTTCTCCTCCCTTCCCCCTCTCACTCAGCTTTGTCCCTTCTCTTCAGGTACCTTGTGGCCTGCTAGCCCTCCTTCCTCTCCATAAGCCACTCCCTTCTCCCCCCACCCCCCCAGGAAATCAGCTTATCACTAGTCACAATGCAGGGCATGCAGTTAATAGAGCTTAATGTGTTTTCACTTCCAGGATTATTTTCATTTTGACCCAGACAAATCCTGACAAAAATACTTAGGGGAGAGGAAGGAACAAAGAAAAGAAGGAACAAATAGACAAAAACTAGCAAGACTGTAGATTTGTATGACCATGTCTATAATTATATTAAATGTAAATGCTCCAGATACAGAAATTAAAAGACAAAGATTGTTAGAGCAAAAAAAAAAAAAAAAGCAGGACACAAGTATGTATTATCTACAAGAAACTCACTTTAAATGTAAATGTATAGATATGTTAAGAGTCAATGGAAAAAGACATGCCATGCAAATACTAATCAAAAGAAAATTGGAGTAGCTATATTAACAACAGACAATGTAGACTTCAGAACAAGGAATATTACCAAGGATAAAGATGACTATTACATAGTGACAAAGAGATCAATTCACAAATAAGTCATAAAAATCCTAAATGTATACCTACCAAGAAACATAGCTTCAAAATACTGGAAGCAAAAACTGATATAAATGAAAGGAGAAGTAGACAAATTCAGAATAACAGTTGGAGACTTCAACATATCTCTTTCAGTAATAAACAGAACAAGTAGACATAAAATCTGTACGAAAATCCAAACACCATTATCAACCAACTTGATCTAACTGACATTTATAGAATAATCCACACAACAACAACAAAATCCACACTGTTCTCAAGTGTACCTGGAACATTCACTAAGGTAGATTATATTCTGGGTCATTGAGTAAACCTGAAAAAATGTATAAGAATTGAATCATACAAAGTATATTTTCTGACCACAATGGAATTAAAATAGAAATAAGTAACAGAAAAATATCTGGGAAAAATCCTGAATACCTAGAAATTATATGATATACTTCTAGAAGATCCATGGACAAAAGAGGAAGTTACAACGAAAATTGGAAAATATTTTGAACCATATCAAACAACTAAAGAAGAAAAATTATATGATAGTCTCAGTGAATTCAGAAAAAGCATTTGACAAAATTCAATATTTATTACTGATAAAACTCTCAGCAATCTAGGAATTAAAGTGGACTTTCTGTACTTGATAAAGGACATCAACCAAAAAAAAAAAAAAAAAAAAACAAAAAAAAAGCCATAAAATAAAAGAACAGAGAAAAGGTTTGGAATTCTAGACCGTAATAACAGAGGGTGCTTTTCTTAACTGAAATTAAATGGTAAGTAAACTTATCCAAAGTTTCAGATACAAAACAATTTGAAAAAAAAATTTCAAAGACAGAACGTAAGGGTAAAATTGTGTGAGGTAGATTATTCAGAATGGTTGCTCAACTTAGCAAACGCATGGTTTCAAGCAGTCATTTCTAAATAGTTATAGGAAATTCAGAATAGGTATTGCATTAGACAGACTTGTAAATATTCAAATTAGGTTCCCAGGTCATAGAAGATATTGCCACAATGAATTAAAACCAAACAAAATAAATACTAAAATTTGAATAAGAAATTATGTTCCTTTATTTAGAATGTTGATGAGTGAGAAAAGAACAAACTTAGATTAGAAGGAGGGAATGGCTGGAAACTTTGGGAGAGGTTTTGAAGGGCCCTTCTGGACTCATTCAAGGTGAGATGCAAATTCCTTAATTTGTTATTTCACTCTAAAACTTACACCTTTCTTTTTCTTCGTGAGCCCATCACCACCTTGTGCTTGGCAGTCGCGATTAGTGTGGTGGGTAGTGGCGTTTGGGTCACAAAAAAAGATGATGGCGAACAAGTCACTGAGCCAAAACTGGAAAAGAGGTTTCCGGATGATGTACCAAAAAACCCATTGCCATTAAGTCGATTCCGACTCACAGTGACCCTATAGGACAGAGTAGAACAGCCCCACAGAGTTTCCAAGGAGCGCCTGCTGGGTTCCAACTGCCGACCGTTTGGTTAGCAGCCGGAGCTCTTAACCACTATGCCACCAGGGTTTCTAGATGATGTACAGTTAATTCTAATTATTCCGGGTAATTAGATTCTTTAAGTCCCTGCAAATACTGAATTAGGGACTATTGAACCAGCCTTGTTTGACCTCAGCTGGAAATTTCCTGATCCACTTGTGAAAGCTGGACAATGAAAACAGATTGAAGAAAAAATCACAGATTTGAATTGTGGTGTCAGCAAAGAATATTGAACGTACAGTGAACTGCCAGAAGAACAAACAAATCAGTTTGTGGAACAGATCACCCCACATTTACTAAATACCTACTACGCATCAAGCCCTGTGCCTTCAAAGGAACTTACAGTTGACTGGGGGAGACCAACCCATGGTCGAAGTCAATTCATTGGTAATTAACAGCAAATTCCATGTAGGAGTCCCTGGGCGGTGCAAACAGTTAATGTACTCAGATGCTAACAGAAAGGTTGGAGGTTTGAATTCACCTAGAGGGGCCTTGGAAGAAAGGCCTGGCAATCTACTTCGAAAAATCAGCCAGTGAAAACCCTACGGAGCACACAGTTCTACTCTGACACACCATGAGTCGGAACTGACTGGAAGGCAACTGGAAAAAGAAAATTCCATCTAGCTTACTTTTCCATTCCTAGGAATTCTACACTTCTTACTTACATCACGGACTTCACAATCTTAGTGCTTATGGTGTCAAATACATCTTTTACAACCATTTTCCCTGTCTCAATTAGACTACATACTTTTTGACAGAACAGGCCAGCTCATGTATTTGCTTTGTATCCTCCATAACCCTGCACAGTGCTGAGCACTGGGCTCTTAGTAAGGCCATGTAGATGTTGACAGATTGATATCTGTTAATATTTGTGTAGTCCTTAGTTTTTATGTGTGAGGAAAGGAAACTAATATTATTGAGAACTGACTACATGCCAGGCTCTGTGTGAAAAGCTTTACACATGTGTCTTCATTTAGATTAATCAGGCCGTGGGGTGTTTTGGAAGATGAAGATATTAAGAAAAGGAGAATTAACATAGACATCAATGTAGCAAACCAGAAATGATCGAAGAGGATGCCGCTGATGGAATTTGATCACTCACTAGGTACTAACAAGGAAAGAGAGAGAAGAGATATTTTACTCTGAAGCCTCTTTTCTTCTTTAAAAATTAATTATAACATTTTACTGTGTTTTTGGTGAAAATTTACACAGTATATTAAAAAAACAACCAACCAACCAAACCTGTTGCCGTCAAGTTGATTCCGACTCATAGTGACCCTACAGGACAGAGTAGAACTGCCTCGTAGAGTTTCCAGCGGGCGCCTGGTGGACTCAAGCTGTCGACTTTTTGGTCAGCAGCGGTAGCTCTTAACCACTACACCACCAGGGTTTCCTCTACACAGTAAATTAGGTTCCTATTTAACAACTTCTATACAGCTAGCAACATCATCATAAATGGAGAAAATATTGAAGTTGTAAAGGATTTCATTTTACTTGGACCCACAATCAACACCCTTGGAAGCAGCAGTCAAGAAATCAAATGACATATTGCATTGGACAAATCTGCTACAAAAGACCTCTTGAAAGTATTAAAAAGCAAAGATGTCACTTTGAGGACTAAAGTGCACCTGACCCAAGCTGTGGTATTTTCAACCTCCTCATATGTGTGCAAAAACAACAATGAATAAGGAAGACTGGAGAAGAATTGATGCCTTTGAATTACGGTGTTGGCAAAGAATATTGAATATACTATGGATTGCCAGAAGAATGAACAAATGTGTCTTGGAAGAAAGTACAGCCAGAATGTTCCTTAGAAGCGAGGATGGCAAGACTTCACCTTAAGTACTTTGGGCATGTTATCAGGAGGGGTCAGTCCTTGGAGAAGGACATCATGCTTGGTAAAGGGTCAGTGAAAAAGACGAAGACTCTCAATGAGATGGATTGACATAGTGGCTGCAACAATGGGCTCAAACACAGCAACAATTGTGAGGATGGCAGAGGACTGGATAGTATTTCGTTCTGTTGTACATAGGGTTGCCATGAGTTGAAACCGACTAGATGGCACCTAACAACCACAACAACAACATACATATTATTCAGTGATATTGGTTACGTTTTTCACAATATGTCAACATACTCATTATTTCCATTCTGGTTGTCCCGTTTCCATTAATCTGGCTTCCCTGCCCCCCTTACATTCTCATCTTTGCTTTTGGGTAAACGTTGACCATTTGATCTCATAGAGATGATTTTTTAAAGGAGCACTGTACTCTCGGGTGACTATTTTATGTGACAATCTGTTATTTAGCTGAAAGGTGACCTTCAGGTGTGGTTTCAGTACATAGTTTAAAGGGTGATAGTCTTGGAGGTTTGAAGCCTCTCTTCTCATGTGCTCCCACCAGTAATGTGCACCCCCGGATAGTAATGATGTTTGTGTTTCTTGACTGACCTGAGCCGCGTTTTCTCAGGAACCTCCCCTTAAAAGAGGCAGTCTGTGACAAAGAGAAGTACACGCACTTTCGAGTCCAGCGAAACTACTCCACCCTGGTTCTGCATTGTACCAGCTGCATTACATCAGGCAAGTTTCTTACATTTTTGAAGCCTCAGTTTCCTTATCTGTAAAAAATAACTACCGCATAGGATTAAGGAGCTCCGTGGATGCAGCAGTTGGCTGCTAACCAAAAAGTTGGCGGTTCGAACCCACGCATGGCTCCTCGTGAGAAAGACCTGGCAATCTGTTCCATAAAGATTACAGCCAAGAAAAACCCTATGGGGCAGTTCTACTCTGACACATGGGGTTGCTATGTGTTGGAATCGACTCGAAGGCAGCCAGCAACAACAACTGCATAGGATTATACCTCCCCCCGAAAAAAAAGAAAAAGAAAACCATTGCCATCAAGTCGATTCCAACTCATAGTGACCCTACAGAACAGAGTAGAACTGCCCCATACGGTTTCCCAGGCTGCAATTTTTATGGAAGCAGACTGCCGCATCTTTCTCCCGAAGAGTAGCTGGTCGGTTCAAAAGCTGACCTTTCAGTTAACGACTGACGGCTTAACCACTGCCCCATGAGAGCTCCTTCACAGGACTGAGTAAGATACATAGATGCAAAGTACAAAACACACAGGAGTAGTCAATAAACCATCCTCTTTTGTCTCCCTTTGTGCAACCTATTCGACTTGAAAGGGCTAGACGTGACCAATAAAGAAAAAGTACTTTCTTTGACAACATCCTATACGACAGAAATTTTGTCTCCTCAAATATCAAGTCTTGCTGATGTCCTAGTGTTAGCTGTTCAACGTATTTCTAGGTTAACATTTTATATAGATGCTTCAGTTTTCAAGTTAAAAAAAAAATCCAGATAGAGAAATTATCATTCCTTAGTCATGAAGATTTAACTTCTGAAATTCAGAACTGTTTTCTGTTCTTTTGTGTCACTAAACCACTATTTCTTCAATGCAGAAAAAGAAGCATTTTACTACAGAAGGAAATTAATCATTCTTTCTCAGTTTCAGCAAGAAGTATATTTATCATATTTTCAACAGAGTTGTATTCACTTTCTCCAACTGAGAATTATTTAAGGGATTTCATTTTATTTGGAAAATTTTTTCATTAATCAGAGATTTAGCAGCCACCAAAAAGAAGTCCACAATTAATCTTTTATACCACAGATATGGCTTGTAATCTCTACACTAAGAAAAAATATTAAATACAAGGGAAAACTATTCATAAAGTATAATATTTCTTGGCAAAGAAAAACTGCTTTGTTTTTTTTTAAATATGAGAGTTTAAATGTAACTTACATGTTTGAAATTCGTGCCAGATGCAACACAATTCAAGATTCAAGCACCCAATTCACTAGCTGCATCAGGCATTTCACTATGATTTAATAAAAGGCATTCAACAATGCTGTTTCATAGAAATCTCACAGATACAAGTATTTCATTCACAAAATGCATGGTCTGGCAGATTTCCAGGGTAGGAATTTGCTGAAGGGAAGGCAAATTTATTAAAATAAATCAAATGCCTGATGTTTCCCCCAAAACTGGCAAAACAATAATAGAGACAGAAAAAGTCCAATAACCACAGACAGAAGAAAAGTCTGATCTATATACTTTTATTATAGGAATCCAATAATGTCATAGAGTAAACAATCAGATATTTGAGAATTCTCAAATTAACATTGAGGAAACTTATTTTAAAATACATGTTTTAAAGGCAGCCCTTTCCCAAAACCCTTTATATAAAATCTGGAGTTTGTGTTTGGAGTACTCATATTCCCCTTTCTACCCCTTGCATATTTATATACACTCAATAATGAGCATCCTTTGATGGAACATACGTAGAAACAATCAAGATAGTTCTTAAATAATGGTGATGGAATAATTTGGAAAAGGATAGTGAAAATAGCAGCCCAACTGGAAGAATGTAATCCATGTCACTGAATTGTACATGTAGAAATTTTTCAAATGGTGTAACTTTGGCTATGTATATTTTCACCAAAAAAAAAAAAGGTCCTCCAAGGTCGAGAAGGGAGACTGTGGACATGTCATGGGGTTGTTAACCAATATCATAAAACAATATGTGTACCGGCTGTTTAATGAGAAATTATTTGTTCTGTAAACCTTCATCTAAAGTACAATAAAAAAAATTTAAAAAAAAAAAAGATAGTTCTTAAACATGCTTACATTATTTCCTCCCTAAGCCGCAATCCACTTCCCCTCTGCGCGTTTTCTTACGTAATTGTCATAACACTAGAAGATAGTGCCCACTGCCATCAAGTCAATTCCGACTCATATAGGACAGAGTAGAACTGCCCCATAGGGTTTCCAAGGCTGTAATTTTTATGGAGGCAGACTGCCACATCTTCCTCCCGAGAAGATAGGTAGGTATTCTTATTATTACAAAAACGACTATTCAAGAAAACAGAAGCATTTCTAAAATAGCCCCACCTCCGATCACTATCACATCACTCTATTTTGTATTTTCTTCACAGCGCTTTTTCCTGGTTTGCTTTTTCCCTGCTTGTTTCCTGTGCTCTCCCTCCTCCTCCCCAGGGCCTAAAACAGTGCCTGGCACGGAAAAGGAGCTCAATAAACCTTTGGGCAAGGCCGCACAGTTGGTCAGGGAAGCAGCTTGCACTCATGAACAGACATTAAACTCCACGCGAGCAGGAGTCAGGAATGTTTTTTGCTAGACCGAGGTTGGCACGGGCCTGGTACAGAGCGGGCGCTCACTAAATAAGTGAGAAAAGGAAGAAAACAAAAGAAGAGAGAAAGGGAACATGAATGAATGAAAACGTTTCCAGAAGTGCCTAGAGCGCGTCTCCAGCGATTCTTCCTCCTTGTGGAATGAACTCAATTCAATGTCTAAATCAGCACTTTCTTCACTCAGACGCACAGGCGTAGGGCAGAGAAGGGAGAAGAATTAAAGTCTTCAAAAACGTTCAGAAGAAAGGGAAAAAAATAAGAGAGAGAAAAAAGAAAGAAACAAACCATTTCTTTACTCCCCTTTAGAAGCTGAGCTAGGCCGGTTGCCATGGCGACCCTACGGCCAAAACGGCCCCCACCCATTGGCTGAGAGGTCAGAGCCAATGAGAAGGCGGTATGTTGATGGTGCCTTAACATGGCGGCCGGGCCGATGCTTCCTGACCGGTGAGTACGGCTTATTGAGAGGTTAGTTCCGGGATGGCTTCGGCTCCGGTGTGATCGGTGCGGGAGGGTCCTCTGCGGGCAAGCGAGGGAGCTTCTCGGCTGAACTGCCCCGGAGCGGGCGAGAAGAGTCGCTAGCCGGGGCGCACGGGAGCCCACGGGGGCGTCGGTGGCGCTGGTCTCGGAAGGGGCGCCGCCGCGCCTTCCCAGTCTATTAGTGGGAGAGGGTTTCTGTCCCACCCCAGCCACAGTGCGAGAGGGTGAGGAGGCTCTCGTTGCGGAGAACACGCTCATGGTTACAATTGCTGTATCCCAGAAACAGCTACAGTTATTGGAAATGTCAACAGGCTAGACATCCTACACCCGAATCTGCGGCGCTTAGTCCTGTCCCCGGGGATTAGGGGATTCCTCCCGTTTGGGGGTTGAAGTGTGACATTGCTGCCAGAGAATCTGCAGAATTCCGGGTTGTGCAGCCAAGCAGGAAAAGGTATACCTTACTAGAGCCACCCCTTTGCAGTCTTGAATCTTGTAAGTATTCTCACAGCGGCATGCTACTGGTTAATTGTAAATCTTTCAGTGCGGGGTCTTGGGTCTAGGGAAATGTTTGTCCCCACTTGTCCAGGCCTTGACTAAACAAAAAGTGAGCGCTCTCCGTAATTAAAACGTAATCATACATGCAAAATCCTGCTAAATAGTTTATCTGAATAATCAGACTGGTAAGTTAAATCTGAAGTGAGGCCGTGTTATTCAGTTGTACTTTGTGTACCTCTTTGAGAAAAGCAAGCACATCTGTTTCATAAGAGTAAATAGAACGATTGCGTTAGGGTTGGTGATACATGCTTAAAAACGTTTTAATTAAGTAGTTCTAAGTCACAGAAACTGATTATTGTGTAACATTATTTAACATGATCTTCAGGTTGGTGGGTTTATGATTATGGTGCAAGTAAGGTTATAATCAGATCTGACAAGATTCAGATTTCTGTGATTACTTCAAATTAAATACAGCATATGGGAAATAAGACAGCTGTTCACGTTATATCTTCTGGGTTTTGTTTATGAGCAGCTGGTTGGTCTTCCAGAAAATATGACATTATCACTCGAATCTCTGGATGTGACTTTGATGTATGTGATTTAGTGTAGCATCATACATAGCTCTTTGTACTTACATGGTGAGAAAAATGCTCTTTTTAACCAGACTTCAATAGGTGTAGAATTACAGGCAAGGGTCGTTCTTCAGACCCACTCTCAAACCTTTGTCTCAAAGAATATACTGACCTTAAAAAACAAGCAAACAAAAAAGCAGAAACCAACTCTGCCCTCTGAAAGTTTATAATTTAAACCCATAGGGTTCTATTTTTATAAAATAAGCAAATCAGAACACATTAGGCCACTTCATCTGTAAAAAAGGTATAGAAGTAATTCCTGCCTGGAAGGGTCATTGTGAGGATTAATGGTATACACTGCCTGTCATATTGTGTGTATGCCTGTTTTATTTCTTCTGCCTTCTGTCGTAATTGGGAGTTTCCTTCCCTTCCCTTTCTCCAGAGCATCAAACAGGATCTAAAGTGCAAAGTCCCACCAAAAACTAGCCATCTTGACTGTGGCTGCTAAGTAGAGGAGAGAAACCTTATCTAGTGGGGTTCTTAGGTTTAGTCAGTATTGTCTGAGACCAGACAAGGAGGAGTGGCTGCAGCAAGGAGTGAGATAACTGGGCATTTGGGGCACATGTAACATTAAGATCCATAAAGAAACATTTTAGAGCTGCAACATCTCAGAGATCATCTAATCAAACCCTTCATTTTATACCTTAAGAATGGAGACCTGGAGAAGTGCAGTGGCTTGCCACAATCATGTTGCTCAGGACTACAAACCAGTCTTCTGACTTTCATGACCGTATTCCCAATCTTTTCACAACTAAGACCCCTTTTATTATAATTTGATATTTTCATTGATACTATATTTTGAAAGATTGTGTCTACTAAACTACATTCATTCATTTTTTTCTTATCAAAAAGCAGGCCTATAACTACCAATCAGAGCCTCTGATGAACATGAGGTGAAGAATATTGCTTTACCAAAAGTAAGTCTCCTCACCAAAAGGTGGACCATACCATCTCATTGGGAGGAAAAAGAAAATATGTTGGGCTTTTTGAATATTGAAATTAGCTTAGAGATCTCCATTACTGTCTTCATAAAACTTTGTAAAAACCTTAGATTAGGAACTGCTGAACTGTGTCATGTTCTCCTTGATGCGTTGCTGGCTGCCCATGTGTGCTAAATAGTGACTATGGTTGGTTTTCAAGTGCAAAAGAAAACCCAGCCATTCAGACTAGGAAAGTACATAAATGTTTTCAGTTCATAGTAAATTTTGTCAGTCCGGGACTAAACATGTGTTCTGTGTAGTGCACATGGAATGCTTTTTGTAGAATAATTGTGGAATAGAATAAATCTTAACTCTAGAGATAGGAGGGGTATAAAATGAAGGAGAAGGTGATATTTAAAACCATAGAGAGAAAAAGGGATTCTCAATCATTTACATCTCTCTTGGGGTCAAAATGATTAAATGAAAAATTATTTGGATTACAAACTAAAAAATAAAGGCCTGTGAATTAATACCTGGCTATAATCTACATTAAAAGATTAAGTTTCTGTTTCTCTGGTATACGACATCTCTCAAGAATGGCTGAGTGAATTTTTACTACATTTAAAGGGAATTTGGGAATATCTGCTTTAAAATAAAGGAATGCAGTTTGAAAGGCATGGAGCAGGAAGTACTTCAAAAAAATAAAGAATCATCCTCCAGAGCAGCCAAAACAGGGATAATAAGAGGTCTGATACAGACCAATTAGAAAACCTATCAGTGAGATGTATATGCTGTAAATAGATAGTGTTTTCAAATATGAGCCTCAAAGCAAAACTCAGCAAGCAGCCACTCCACATTGGCTGATTTACAGTTGAGCTGCTTCTCACATGGGCAACTCCACGCCGCAGGGTCCGGGTCCAGAGTGAGTGGCAGCATTCTTTCGTGTTCAGCAGTGGCCACCGTGTTGCCAGTGGTTTTTTGTTTTGTTATTTTTTACATCACAGAAGGATGCACATCACTTTAAAGGTTTTCAAGAACTGAGTTCAAAAACATACCTTATTTGAATTTTGCCTTGTTTGTGGATTTGGAGCTGAATTCGTATTTTTTAAAAGTTATTTTAATTTTTCTTTCTGCTGTGTATACATGAGAGATTATTGTAGCAGGTAAATGTCAGCACTAAGACAACTTAATGCCACATTGGTGACAGAGCTAGAAATAGATAATTCTGAGAAAGTTGAAAATTAATCTAAAATGGTTAACTGCCTGAGGGCTAATGAGGAAAGGCATACTCTCTCCAGGGTGCCTGAGACTGCTCCCTTGGGCGAGGCACATTTGGGCACCCAGAGCACACAGAGATGCGGAAGCAGAAGTATAGGGACATCTGTGCCCCTGACCATCTGAGAGGCACATTCCTTTCACGGACAATCAACACAGAAGTCCTGGCTGAGAGAGCTTTGGTTGCTGATAGACAGAACCTGCCATGTGTGTAGAATATCATCACCATGAGGTTTGGGAATTTTGCCTGCTTTGTTCACTACTGTTCCCAGTGTCTTGAAGAGTACCTAGCATACCTGGAGCAACAGAGGAAGAAGGAGAGTCAGGAATAGAAGGAGGATATGGAATGTGTGGCTGAATGCCTCCATGAACAACTTTGCCAGGAGACCAGAAGAACTGGATGGTGCTTGGCTACTGTTACTGAACATTTTGATCAAAGATTCTATAGAAGAACCCTGATCAAAAACGGGAAAATACTGAACAGATTTTCAAATTCTTATGGACTCCAGACTTCCTGGAGCCATGAAGATTGGATGAACCCCGGAAACTATCGTCCTGAAATAATCTTTAAACCTTAAAGCTAAAATATCCCCTCAAGTCTTCTTAAAACCAGACAGTAGTTTAGCTTAACTAGTAAGAAAATGTCTGCCTTGAGCATTGTGCTCTTTTAAGAACTCTGTATATGGGATCAAATTGACAACAGCAACTTGAAAGATTAGATACGAACCTTAGAGGGCAGTAAGTTTATGCTAATGAGGGAGGAACAACCTGGAAAAGGAGTGTGCGAATGGTTGCACAACTTCAGGAATGTCATCAGTGTCACTAAATGGGACATGTAGAAACTTGAATTGGTGTTATGTTTTGCTGTGTATATTCTCAACAACAACTAAATAAAATTTTAAAAAAGCGTGCCTAGCACACAGTGGACAGGCGAATGTTTTGGAATGAAAGAAAGATGCCATGGAGAGGGAAACTGGTTTCAGATATAGAACCCCAATTATGCTAAGAAATCTAAGTCTGAAATTTGTTATTATCGTTAAGTCCTGAAATGGAGAATGAGCCCAAAGGTAGATTATGGTAAAGTCATATTGGAGCCAGTTACTGCCCTCCTGCCCCTAGTTCTCAGAACAGAAGAAGTATTTTTATTAATGGCATAACATTCATTTTTCAATATTGGCATATTTTTAGATTAAAAAAAATTTTAGATGGACTGTTCCCAGGTAGTATAATTATTAGGCTCCTGAGGTGTCATTTAATGTTTTTAAAATTCTTTCTGTGGCTACTTTGTATGTCTAAATTCATGTTTTTCCCTATAGAAGAAAATATGTGGAGTGGGCTGCTGCCTCCTGGACTCAATGAAAGTGATGTTGAGTTGAATTCTGAAGATGAAGCCACATCAGAAAACTCCAGACTTCACTTCCAGGAAGCTAAAGAAGATCAGATGACTAGAAATACAGAAATTTCAGATTTCCCGACAGATGGACAAAAAACTGAAACAGAGGCAAATGTAAATGCATATGAAGAGTGCCCTTCCGGAATTTCCTTACATATGTGGAATGTAGGTCTTCTCTAGCGTGTTCATACCAAAGCCTATGCATCTATGTGAGTGCATGTGTGCGTGCGCGCGTGTGCATGCGTGCACACGCACCATGGTCAGAACGTATGTGTTCTTGGGAGATAATAGGTGGAGAAGATTCACTCAGAGTAATACTTTCACTGTTCTGGGGATCTATGGTCAAACCATTGGCCACTTAGGTAATTGCTTTCATTTTAGCTTTGTTTTCATAACAGAGGGAAGGGGAAAAAAAAAACAGCTCCTTTGCCTAACATGATACATGAGGAGTTTCTGACTTAATTTTATCCCTTGTTTATCAGCATGAATCATTGAATTTCATTCTCAGGTGATCACGACTTACTCCTTTGAAAGAAACGAAAGTAAAAACACAGGTTGCGAGAGCCTCAGAGAATAGAGTATCTCAAGAGGAACCGAACTACTTTTATTAAATTGATAATCTTTGTAAATGTTAGAACATAATTATTTTTAATACCTAGCAAGTTTATTTTTAAAATACATGCCTTGCTTCAAAATGTATTTGCTTTTCCTTCCCCCCCCCCACTTTTATATAGAAATTTCAAGAATTGCATAAAAAACATTCTGAACAGAAAACCTCAACCTCAGGATTCAGGAGGAAAAAAAGAAACCGCTCCAGGAAAGGTGTTTATTTTAATTCTGTTTAATTGTCAGTAGTGCTCACGTTTAAATTTGACTTAATTGAGTTCAGTAATTTTTTAAAAACATAATTTTGAAATAGCAATTGAATACATAGGTGTTAACAGTTTGTGATTTCTTTTCAGGTAAATTGAAGAATGAAGAGACATCTTGTAGGTAGGTAGAATTTAAAATATTTACCGATACCAGGCAGTATTGTAGAATTTGTACAAATGAGCCATATATCTCTGAAACTGTGCAAACATAAGACCTAGTTGTAATATAATTGTAGTAGCCAATTAAAAACAGTAAAAATAAAAATGAGCATATTTTACATAAAAGTATTGTCTACTTGCAGTGAACAATCCTCAAATGAAACCCAGTGGAAGGAGCTTACTGAGTATTTTGGAGTCAATGATAGGTTTGACCCCCCTGTAAAAAAGAAAAAAATTGACAAGGTAAGTTCTTTTTAACTGCATATTGTATTAGCCAGTGGGATATGTTTGTGAGTAGGCTTGCCTTAGGTGCTTGTCCTCATTAGTTAATTTCAGTAAAAAGTTAAAATGCCTACTATGTGCTAAACTGGCTGCTGAATACTAATTTATTTATGAACAAGATGGAGGTAAGTGGTAGATGTCACAAGTAAATATGTGTTACAAATCAATTAAAAACCATTGAGAAGGAAAAGAAAAGGATGTTGTGAAGAAAATTATAATAAGGGCTGCACTGTAGCCTGGCTAGTCAGGGAAGGCCTTCGTTGGAAGGTACTGTTTCTCTGAGACCTGAAGATCTACAGAAAGAGCGCCAGTGCAGAGACAGTCACGTGGGCAAAGATCCCAGTGGGGGAGTCATTCGGGGACATTCAAATAGCTGAGAGAAGGGCAGCATGGCTGGAATGGAGTCAGCGAGTAGGAGGGTGACCCAAAATACGATTAGAGAGGCAGGCAGGCAGGGACCAAACTGTGTAGCTCCTCAAAGAGCATAGCGAGGAATTTGGATTCTATTCACAGTGCAAAGGAACGTCACTAAAGCACTTTTAATTCAAGGGAGTGACATGAACTAATTTATGTTGAAAATGATTGTCCTGGCTCTTACATGGAGGTTGGATTTCAGGGCGTCAGAACTAGATGAGAACAGAGAAGTTAAGAGCTCTTCTAGACAGGAGGTGATGGTGGCTTGAACAAGAGTCACGTTGCTAAAGATGGAGAAAAGTGGACGGGTTTGGAGTATTCTGGAGAAGGAGGATCGACAGTATTTGCCTCTGGGGTTCTTGTGGGGTCGTGGGGAGGGTCTTTGGGGTGAGGAAGGAGAGAGCCATTCAAGGTTTTGCCTTAAGCAGTGGTGTGAATAGTGGTCCTTCGGAGGGGAAAAGATTTTGAGTCGGGGCTCTCCAGAGTTTAGTTTGGAACAAGCAAGAGAAGACTGTAGGTAATAGGAGTCAGGAGCTGGGAGGGGAGGTCCGGGCTTGAGATACACATTTAGGAGTGGTCACTGTGTAGGTGATCTTAATACTTAGTAGTTGCTTGGATGAATGAGTGACATTCACGTTAGGAGAATATTGACCAATTCTAGGAGCGTGAAAATCAAGTGCTGAGTTGTACTGCTAGAGGCGCAGGGGGCTGTTTGTCAGAAATTAGAAGCCCAAGTATGTAGTATCGTAGGTCAGTCCTTTAGACATGTAGACCAACGATGCTGCCTTCATGGATCATGCTGTAGACTACTGTGTGTACTTAGACACCTCTGCCATTTTCTGGTTAGTATTTGCTTGAGAAAAACCTCTGATTTAAAACCCATTGTTGGGTGTAGTGTGTCATTCAGGGAGCACACATTAAGGAGCGGTCACACAATTTTTCCTGTGAATCTTTTGATTCCAACTTTGCAAAGAATCCTTGTCATCCAAAAATAGTTCCTAGGACACTGGGGACTTGGTTCTAGGATTGCTTTCTACCACAGCTAAATACTGCCTCTGAGCAATCTCAGGTTTACAATGTTCAAGTGGCTCAGAAATGCTAAGTTTCTTACAAAGAGAGATCACTGGTAAAACCCAGGCTTTACTACACCATTCTCTGTTCTCTAGCATCACTGCAGAAGGGACTGGTCACCATTTTAAAGTGTAGTTGCCCTGCTCTTGACCCTTGTTATTCTGGTGGGCTGAGGGGAGGGCCCCTGTGACGGGGGCTGCTTTTGACTAAACCGCGTCTGTTCTGAAGCGTCAGGGAAGACGATCGTGGTGATGGCAGCAGTCCGTGTGTCGTCTCTGGCAGACCTGCTGTAGAGTCCCAACCCCTGACTAGATTGTTCTTTGGAGGGAATGAATGGGTAAATCTCGGTTCTGCTAGGAAATATTTTTTAAAGTTTTACTTTAGGTGGTCTTTGATCTTATTATGATCAAATTATTTACATCGTTTGTTATGTTTTCTCGAAACCATGTTGACTTTGGACTGTCTTAAGTTGTTTCTCAGTGAAGCTGAAGACATGAAATTAACTTTTTAACCATTGTAAAAAGCAGAAATTTAGCAAGTGTTTTTTTTTTTTTTTTTTTTTTAACCATCTTTTTTTTTTTTAGAGTGTTATTATTACCCTACGTCTATGAAATTGTACCTTCTTGATACTGGCCGGGTATGGCTAACTCTTATACATTGTCTTGAATTTGTAATTTGTGTGAGGTAACTTTAATAAAGGATACTAAGATTCTTTGTGCAAATGTTTAAACTCCAAAGAAAATCCTTTGAACAACTCAGTTTTAGGAACTGGTGTTGTGTTTCACATTATCCATTAGATGTGTTCTAGGAAAAAAAAAAGTCAAATGCCATTTTGAAAATGAGACCCCTGCTGTAAGTCCTTTTGTAATCACCCACAATTGATCTGTTTCATATGTTTGGATTTTCTTAAATGGTAGACATTCCCCTGTGTAAATGGAATCTGACTAAGAAAGTTATGACCATCTTCTAAACAAGGAAACTGATTATAAATCTGTAATCATAACAATCTTATATCTGCCCAGGATTTTGCCAGCACTTAATATTGTATAAATAAGCTCAGGAAAGGAAGGATTTAGTGAAGTCAAATTATTTCATATTTTCTTGGTAGTTTAGCATAATTGTATGCCAGCAGGCTTACGCTCATTCTCTGGTTTTGGGTGACGGTTTTACATGGCACCCCTTCTGCTGACATGCAGAGTGTTGTGGTGCGGAAGTCTCTACCATCAGTCCAACAGAGTAAATCACTTTAATGAATGTTCACACTGGAGA
Source organism: Trichechus manatus latirostris (assembly GCF_000243295.1). Classification (NCBI taxonomy): domain Eukaryota; kingdom Metazoa; phylum Chordata; class Mammalia; order Sirenia; family Trichechidae; genus Trichechus; species Trichechus manatus. Next base: position 8,857,069 of record NW_004443967.1, on the reverse strand, counting down.
AACCAAGATAAAGGCTAGGAGTCAGTGTAAGTCCAGCGATGGTAGCTGCTGCTCAGGATGTCTAGAGGGGATCATGAAGATCTGGGCCGCAGTTTGGATTTCCAGCCCATTATTTTATTTCTCTGAGCAGAGGCTGATCTGTTACCATATGTCATAGAGCCTTTTCATTCTGTGTTCACTCAACCCTCAAGAACGGTGAAACAAAACAAACTTCTTAATCTTGTGTCTATCGTGCGGTCTTTTCTTTTTTTCCCCTTGGAGCACTGCCAACTAAACTGTTGGCTTAACCAAGGATGTGTACGTACAGCACTGCTGTCACCTGCTTCCCAGACAATACAGAGAGGCTCGTGTTTTTTAAATGTAATCTTTCCAGTATCCAAAGCTGTATTCAAATGTTCTCTGTATTAAATATAGCTGTCATTGTGTTTCTGGCAGCAGTTCTGGGACTTACTAATAATTCTATAATCACAACATAATTATTTTGAATCTGTGTGGGAATTTCTTTAGATTTCACTATAATTGTCTGAAATATTCTTTAACGAATCAGTTTGATTAGTCAGCAGTCATTATGGGATTTTATGTATACATAATGGATACCTTTTGCCATGAAAAATCTGAAGTGCTTTTAATAATTTTTAGAGTAATTGTGCAATGTCTTTGATTTTTTTTAGTTGTTTTAAAAGGAAACTGTTAGTATATAATTTAGCTTTTTACAAATTTATGTTTTCATCAAAATGCTTTCTCCAAAAAGAATGTTATATGGAACTCCAGTACATAGATATGATGAAAGTCTGGCTACTCTGATTGGCGGTAGAAGGCCAGGGAAGGGAGTTGGGGGCGGGGGAATGGCTTGTACCATGATGTTCCCCTGGTATCCATTACAGAGCATTTTCCTGTAATCCCTGTAGTAGGGTAGGTAGGGCCAGTATTATTCTCATAATATAGATGAAGAAACTGAAAGCATGGCATGATTTGCCTCAGAAAAACAGAGCAGGTAAGGAGTGAAATGAGACTTTAAATCCAGGTCATTTGGTCCCACATCTAAATCTTTCCGCATTAGTAGCCCAATTTACGCTTTACTTAACCCGCCTCAGTAATCTAAGTGGGTGTGGCATATGTGTAAGGCCATCAACATTATATTCTTAGTTTTTTCCCCCTCTTCTTTATGGAGAGATTACCTATTTTTATTTTAGGTATTTAGGTCTAGTGACAGTATGGCCAGTGACATTGGAGGATTCATTTGTACTAAGTTTTAAAAATGTGTTATTGGAATAAATAAATATTTAATGATGAAATTTCTGTAGAAATATATTGTGGTGCAGTTTGATGTAAAAAGCTTTATTCACATTAAAAGATAGTCTACATATGCACATATGGATGATTAGTCTGTAATGTTAAATCTCATACCCTAAGGAGCCCTGGTGGCGCAGTGGTTAAGAGCTCGGCTGTTAACCAAAAGGTCAGCAGTTTGAGTTCACCAGGTGCTCCTTGGACACCCTATGGGGCAGTTCTACTTTGTCCTATAGAGTCGCTATGAGTCTGAATCGACTCGACGGCAACAGGTTTAGTTCCCATAAATAATGTAGATATTTGTAGTGGAGCCTTTGACATCTGGAGCAAAACTTTGTTAGTTAAAGGTTACTTGTTGCCTCATGAGAACCTGTTAAATACTGGCCTTAGATGAATTTTCCCAGCTGTGGCCAAATTGCCATCTCTAACTTCGTTTGTCTGCATTGAGATATTTCCTAAGTTAAATGTTTATTCTGGCCAAAAGGCTGCTTAGAAGCACATGAAGGCCATTTGGAGTAGCTGTTTGTAAAGTGGCAGCACCTGTGTCCCCTGCCGCTTGGCTGTGGTGTGAAACACGTCTTGGATAATTCAAGTGAAGAATACTCTGGTGTCCAATATAAAACTTCTAAAAAAGTCTTAATAGTCAAATCTTATTTCATGAGATTACTTCCTGGCCCGAAGTTGAATTTCTTGGTTTTTGCACTTGGGTCTGAGCCCTTCAAGAACTAAGGGGAGGTCTGTAGCCACAGAGAGATAAGTCTTCTTTTTGTATTAATGGTATCCTTTTATTTAGATAATAGATAACTAGATAATTTAGATAATAATATGAATAGCTATTATTTATTAAATAGCTGTTATATTCTAAACACTGTCCTAGGTACATTACATCTATTAGTTTTGACTGTTACCATAACTATGCAAAGTATGTGGTATTACTGCCATTTTACAGGTGAGATAACTGTAACCCATAGAGGTTTAGGAACTCACCCAGGGTTGCTTGGCTACTAATAAGTGAAGGAACTGGAATTTGAACCCAGCTCAGACCTCACTGGCCTGCTCTTTGTAAACTGCTATTAACTTAAGATCTTAAAGTGATGGAAATGTTTTACATAAGAATGCTCTTACTGATAACAAGCATTTTAAATAAATTTGGCATGTTAATATCTTATAGAAGCAGGAAGTTTGGGTGTACACATAGAACCAGAAGGTTTTCAGAGCCAAAAGGGACTGTTATTTTTTACTTAAATAAATTGCCAAAAGAAGAAAAAATGAAGCTGTTACATTTGGCAGTACACTTTGTTGACATCTTTTAAAACTTGTAAATAGAATTCTAGGATTTTATTTCTAGAAGGGAATTTTGGTCATCCAAGCCAATTCCCTTATTTTCCTGGAAGAAGCTGAGTTTTATGAGTTAAGTACTTCCTTTACCCGGAGCTGTGACCGTATCTCCTGACTTCTAGTCCAGTGCTCTTTCTGCTATGCCACACCATCTCCCTCAGAGGCTGCTCTGAGTGGCTGGGGTAATGAGAGTCGGTTGATGGTAAAGAGAGAGAGAGCGGCAATTTTAGCCGATTTATTTTTAAGTGAAAATTCTATCTGTAAGTGTAGCAGTTTATGTAAGTTTCTAGAAGAGGAGAATGTTCTTGTTTTCCCCTTTCTGATACTAACTTTAAGCTGTGGTTCCAGGGAACCAAGGAGAATTAGCAAGTTGATATAGCAAAATAACTCAACATGCAGGTCAACAGACCAGTGGGCATTGGTGACAAAATAGGAATGGGCCCCTTTTCACTCGCTGTTCATTCTAGGTCTTGGAGTAAGGGAATGCAGCACCCGGGTCTTACATCATCCCAGGAAGCCTAGGTAATTGGAGGGGGTGTGGGGGTGGGGGGAACAGAGCTGCTGTGTGGAATAAGCAGGACAGGCTCAAGAGTGGATGCTATTAGTGACCAGGTCACTGTGATGAGAGATTGGAGGAGGTTAAGGTCTGGGTTGAGGTATCAGGCTACCCTGGCCAGAATTTGTAGTGCTGGGAAAATTGAAGTGTAGTATTAGTGTTTTGTTTTCTTGTATCTCAGGGGCATTTGAGGAGATACCTAATATTCTGCGCAGGAAGGAGAGGCCATTGTGTTAGTGTTGCTTAGATAAAACAGTGTTATTTCCAATACAGTAATAATAATAAAGTTCCAAGTGTAGGAACTGTGCCAGCCTCTGGGAGCCTAAGATGGTGAAGATACTCTCCATGCCCTCCAGTAGTGTTTCTTCTAGGGATTGCTTTATATATCGTTGTGTGTCGTTGAGCTGATTTGGACTCACAGCAACTCTATAGGACAGAGTAGGCTTGCCCCCTAGGGTTTTCTAGGCTGAAATCTTTACAGGAGCGGATCTCCATGTCCTTTCTCCTGTAGAGCAGCTGATGGGTTCAAAGCTTCAACCTTCCTTTAGCAGCTGACCACTTTTACCATTGCGCCACCAGGGCTCCTTAATTTCTGTATAAATAAGTGCAATAAAAATGTGACTTTTAACTACAGGAGTGTTATTGTCGCACTGTTACTGGTGTGACATTCTCTTTGGAAGGCCTCAAAGCAGTGGATGTGTAATAAATGTTCCCAGTTTGGATGGGACCCTTTCATTATTCATGCAAATACGGATTACTGCACTGTAGGTATTAACTTAGTAACACAGGCTGAGTGGGTGCCTCCTGTGTGCAAGGAACTGGGCTAGCTGCTGGTGTACACAAGAGTAGTAATACACAGTTTCTGTCGTTGAGCGTAGAACTCAAGAGGGAGATACACCTTACTGAAGTGAGTCAGATCAGGAAGGACTGGAGAGAGACATAAAGCGCAGTGACAGCAGTGGAAAACAGTTAGGGACTGGGCATGGGAGGGTGCTACAGGGCCTACAGGGATATAGAGATGAGGGAACCTGCATAGAGCAGGTAACATTTGACATGTGTCTTAAAGGATAATTAAGATTTTTTCAAAGGGAAACACATTGTAGGCACAGGGAACATTCAGAGAATGGTAAATGTGGCCAGAGATTAGGAAGTATACATAGTGTTGCCGAAGATGGGGCTGCGAAAACATTTTGGGACCCTGTTGTGAAAAGCTTTGGATGCTATCCTAAAGGAGTAAAGCAGTGATAATGTTTTTTTTTTTTCTTTCTTTTCTTAATTTTTATTGTGTTTGCACCAAAGACAATTTTTTTTTCTCATGAAACAGTAGTACACATATTGTTCTATGACATTGGTTAACAACCCCACAACATGTCAACCCTCTCCCTTCTTGACCTTTTTGTTTCAGTGAAAATATACATAGCCAAAGATACACCATTTCAAAAATTTCTACATGCACAGTTCAGTGACATCGACTATGCTCTTCCAGTTGTGCTGCTATTTTCACTTTAGATGAAGGCTTACAGAACAAAATAGTTTCTCATTTAACAGTACACATGTTGCCCTGTGACAATGGTTAACAACCTTACAACACATCAACACTATCCTTACCCAACCTTGGGTTCCCTATCACCAGCTTCCTTGTCCCCTTCTGCCTTCTGGCCCTTGTCACTGGACTGCTGTACCTCATTAGTCCCATTTGGTTTTATGGGGCTGTCCACTCCCTGGCTGAACGGTGAACCTCGGAGATGACTTTACCACTGAGCTAAAAGTGTGTCTGGGGGCCATACTCTCAGGGTTTCTCCAGTCTCCTTTAGGCCAGTAAATCTGGTCTTTTTTTTGTGGTTAGAATTTTGTTCTACATCCTTCTCCAGCTCTGTCCAGAGCCCTCTGTTGTGATCCTGGTCAGAGCAGTTGGTGCACCAAAGACAATTTATGGATCTTATATCCAGATTTTCGAGCGCTTTCCCACTTGTGAAATTTTGAGGTGGCAAAGCTGACATTCTGCTTTTAACTTATTCTCGCAAGACATGAAAGGATTCCCAAATAGGACTTTTTCTTGAAAGACTTGTGGCCCAGTGCAATTAAATAGCTGAAAGTTAAGTACAGTTCTGAAAGGAGATTTTATTTATTTTTGTGAGTGCTAGTATACCTAGAAACCTCACAAAGACTAAAATTGTATCTTCTCTCTACTATTTTGAGTTGTATTGTTTTTATTTAAATTTTATAAACTTTTTTATTCAACGGATATAATATTCTTGCTAAAGATGTCTAGTTTACATATCCGCTACTAATGTTTATATTAACTAAAACGTATTTCCTTCTTTAACTGTTTGAAAGTCTTTAATGATTGTTTTTGTACATGAAATAGACAAATTTCAGAATTATCATTATTTATTGAAGAATTTTACTCTTGTGAAAACCAGGAAGAAACCTGTTGCCATCGAGTAGATTCTGACTCATAGTGACTCATATTCCAACTATAGGACAGAGTAGAACTGCCCTCACAGGGTTTCCAAGGAGCAGCTGGTAGTTTTGAACTGCCAACCTTTTGGTTAGCAGCTGAGCTCATAAATACCATGCTACCAGGGCTCCTTTACTCTTTTTTTTTTTTTAATTGTACTTCAGGTGAAGGCTTACAGAAAAAATAGTTTCTCATGAAACAGTAGTACACATATTGTTTTATGACATTGTTTAACAACCCCACAACATGTCAACCCTCTAACTTCTCAACCTTTTTTTTTTTTTGGTGAAAATACACATAGCCAAAGATACACCATTTCAAAAATTTCTACATGCACAGTTCAGTGACATTGACTATGCTCTTCCAATTGTGCTGTTATTCTCACTTCAGATGAAGGTTTACAGAACAAAATAGTTTCTCATTTAACAGTTACTACAAATGTTGCCCTGTGACAATGGTTAACAATCTCACAAGACATCAACAATATCCTTACTCTACCTTGGGTTCCCTATCACCAGCTTCCTTGTCCCCTTCTGCCTTCTGGCCCTTGTCACTGGACTTCTGTACCTCATTAGTCTCATTTGGTTTTACGGGGCTGTCCACTCCCAGGCTGAACGGTGAAACCTCAGAGATAAATTCACCACTGAGCTAAAAGTGTGTCTGGGGGCCATACTCTCAGGGTTTCTCCAGTCTCCTTTAGGCCAGGAAATCTGGTCTTTTTTTTGTGGGTTAGAATTATGCTCTACATCCTTCTCCAGCTCTGTCCAGAACCCTCTGTTGTGATCCTGGTCAGAGCAGTCAGTGGTGGTAGCCGGGCACCATCTAGCTGTACTGGACTCAGTCCAGTGGAGGCCTTGGTAGCTGTGGACAATTAGTCCTTTGGACTAATCTTTTCCTTGTATCCTGTTCTCTTCATTCTCCCTTGCTCCCGAAGGGATGAGACCAGTGGAGTATCTTAGATGGCCGCTCACAGGCTTTTAAGACCTCAGACACTACTCACCGAGGCAGAATGTAGAGCATTGTCTTTATAAGCTGTGTCATGCCAGTTGAGCTAGATGTTCCCCGAGACCTTGGTCCCCACAGTGATAGTGTTTTAAGTTGGGTGATGACATGATGCCTGTTTTAGAAAGACAGGTGGCCAATTAAGAGGTAGTTACAATATTTTAAATAAGATGATGAGACCTTGGAGAAGGGCAGAAGGGAGAAATGAAAGGTTAAAATAGGAGCAAGAGATGGAGAGGCAATGAGATAATAGGACTCTGTCACAGGTGCTTAAGAGGTGGTCAGCTCTGGAAGAGAAGCAGGGCAGGAAGTAATGAGCTTGTTTCTACACGTAAATAAAATTAAAGACCCATCTTTGCGAGGCCTTCAATATGAAGGTGAGTAGCAAGTAGCTAGAGATGTAGCTCTTGGTACAGGTGAGAGGTCAGATGTTTTGAATTATTCAGAGATGTAAATCAGCTTACTGAAGCTCAGGACTGAGTGGATTATTGGGCGGGGGGGTGAGGAATAAGATGTAATGAAGGCCAATCACAGAACCTTGAGGGCTACTGTAATTAAGGGGCAAAAAGAGGAGATAAGGAGTGTTAAAGGAGATTTAAGACGGCTATCTGGGGCTATTTTCAACATAAAGAGAACAAAAATCCTCACAACTGGACCAATAAGCAACATCGTCATAAAAACCAAAACCAAACCCACTGCTGTTGAGTTGATTCCGACTTATAGCGACCCTATAGGACAGAGTAGAACTGTTCATAGGATTTCCAAGACTGTAAATCTTTATGGAAGTAGACTGCCACATCTTTTCTCCTGTGGAGCAGCTGGTGGGTTTGAACTGCCAACCTTTTGGTTAACAGCTGACCACTTTAACCACTGCGCCACCAGGGCTCCTGACATCATCATAAATGAAGAAAATATTGAAGTTGTCAAGGATTTCATTTTACTTGCATCCATAATCAACACCCATGGAAGCAGTAGTCAATAAATCAAATGACATACTGCACTGGAAAAATCTGTTGCAAAAGACTTCTTAGAAGTGTTAAAAAACAAAGATGTCACTCTGAGGTCTAAGGTATCCCTGACCCAAGCCAAGGTATTTTCAATTGCCTTATATGTATGGGAAAGCTGGACAATGAATAAGGAAGACCGAAGAAGAATTGAAGCCCTTGAATGATGGTGTTGGCGAAGAATATTGAATACATCATGGGCTGCCAGAAGAACAAACAAATCTGTCTTGGAAGAACTACAGCCAGAGTGTATCTTCACCTACTCTGTTTCTCCATCCTGTTCCCTTCAAGAATCATCTCCTTCCCCAAAACTAAACTCACCATGTGTGCTCATAATCCTATCCATTTTTACATGTCCCAGGGACCCTTCTCTTTAAATTTTTTCCTCTCTCTTTTCTTCATCTTCACCACACGAAATGGAACAACACAGCCCCCTCCCTCACACTGCTTTCTCCTTGTGTTGCTTCTTCATCTGTTTCTTTTAAAACAGTGTCTGTCAGTTGCCTCCATGTCATCTCCTACCCAATCCTTTGTTCCTTTTGGCCTCATTCTTCTGCAGCTTTCTCTACAATCGTAAGCCACACCCTCTGTTCTCCTTCTACTTGATCATCTATTTTGTCAACTACCTATATCCTTGTTTTCGTTCTTCCACAACTCCCACTCCTGGGGCCTCCCCTGAAGTAAGAGGTAGACTTGTAATCGCTGAAAGGGTAAGAGGTAGGCTTGAAGGTATTTGGGAAAATGAAAAAGACATATAACAGCTTCTTAGGGGAATGAGGTTCCAAATGAAGACAGAAGGCAGCTTCACTGGGTAGAGGGCTGAGATAGGTGGAAAGATGCAAGAAGCTTGTGTTCAGGGAGCATTTTAGATTGTGAAGTTTGAAAGGTGGAGCTTTCAGGTGATGTGTATAACATGGCCTAGGACAATGCTACTCAAAGCACTGGTCTGCAAAGATACGGAGCTGGGCAGTCCTTCCTTCACTGAGGCAAAGTCTTGTTGCCCACCTCCCCCCACCAAAAAAAAAAAAATCAGCTGGACAAACCTGTACTTAGTCATGTGGTTGCTTTGCATTCTGGCACAAGTGCCTTGTCTCTGTGTGGACCAAAATAAACAGCTCATGGACCAGCCCTATTTGCAGACCACACTTGGAGACCACGCTTGCACTGTGACCTGGGGTAGCAACAGAACAGTCCCTCCCCACAGGGTCCCCTGCACCCACATCTCTCTGGCTGGGGAATCCTCCTTCAGGTCTAGGCTCAGCAATGAGATGTTAGTATGATCTCATTAATTTAACAGATAACATCTGCAAGAAAACTCTTACTTCCCCAGACAAGGTCACATACATGGGTTAGAGGAGTTAGGATTTTAACATATTTCGGTGGGAGGGGGACACAGGTCAATCCATAACACACGATGATGGCCTTGCCACTTACCCATTCTGGGACTTTGGCCAAGTTAGTGAGGCCAAGGCTCTGTTTCCTCATCTTTAAAGCAGGATGACAATATTGTGTCATGGAGTTGTCACAAAGAGTCAGTGAGCTTTCTGGAAGTACTAAACTCATGGTTACACATAATAGGCACTCCATAGTTTTTAATTCTTATTAATGTTCCTGTAATTATTAAGGTAAAGCATAGGGTTTGGAGTCACAAAGACCTGGATCTGCAACTCCTTTGTATTCGTTCAAGAAGTTATCTGCCCTCAGGCCAGCTGGTGATGGCTCTGAGCCATCCTCTCCTCGTCACGTACCTGGGGACGTACCAGCTCTCTTAGGGGGTTAGCGTGAGAGTTCAGTGGTCTAGTATGTAATGCATTTGGCATAGTCCTGTGGCATACATAGTCTTTGCCCAAATGTTTGTTTGCCTTTCTTTCACGCCTTACATTTTTAGGTTTCTTTTCTTTCTAGTCAGGTCTTGAAAAGAGCATAGACCAGGCTGTGGAAGAGTGGAATATCGAGAAGGCGGAGGAACTCAGCAACCACCTGGCTACTCGCGAGGTGAGCTAAACTGATTACATGTTTTCTGTATTTCCAAATTTTCGAAAATAAATACACATTTTTTTTATGACCATGAGTAAATGTTGTATTAAACTGTTTCATCCAAGATTTTCATTTCTGTCCATTTTCCTCCCTTTTATCCTGCTATTTATTTTGAAATACTAGCTTTAATTTTCGTCTTTAACGTTTCTTTATTATTCTGTTCTGAAACTTACGCTGGAAATAATCCCTGAGAGATATTCCACCCCAGATATCACCCAGGTCAGAAGAGTGTTTTCTTAAGGCTAGCTTTCTTCTTTCGTTGGCATCTTTAACTCAGATTAACTCTCCCTGAGGGCAGCTCGATGTTCTGAAGTCAGGTCTCTCAACGTTTTCTTAGCCCTTGCTCCCCAGCATGCTTTCGTACTGCATAGTCTGCACATCTCCATTAGCTGTAAAGCATTTTCAGCCTTTTTTCCTGTAGTTTATAGTATAAAATTAATAGATACATTGAATGTTCTTTTTCTAACTACACAAGGCCACCAGACCTTCCTGCATACACCCCTGGGGGAATAGTCCTCCCCAGTTGAGAATCGCTGCTGACTGGTACTAGGCAATAAATTATTGTTGTTAGTTACCACTGAAAACCGGAAGAAAATAATTTTGCTATCTTCCTTCCTGCCTTCCTTTCCTCCTCCCCCCAGCCCCAAGTAATCACCGATCTTATTTTGGCTCAGTGGATTTGCTATTCTAGATATTTGATGAAAGTAGAATCATTTGATCTTTTGTGTATGGCTTATTTCACTTAGCATAATATTTTCAGGGTTCATCTATGTGGTGCCATGTATCAGAACTTCATTTCTCTTTAGGCTGAATAGTACTCTATTGTGTGTGTGTGTGTGTGTGTGTGTGTATACCGCATTTTATTTATCCACTCAGCTGTTGATGGGCACTTGGGTTGTTTCCATCTTCTGCCTGTTGTGAACAATGCTGTATAAGAAAAGTATTCTTTATGTTTTCTTTTTCGTATAAGATATTGTTTCCCCCTGTAACTTACGATACTTCTTGTGCTCTTAGTTTGCCACTGCTCTGTTTCGTCTTTAAGGTAGCCATATTTCGATTTCATTGAGTATAGTATAGTACAGTATTCATTGGCTGTAATAGCATTTCATTACTCTAGTTAGGAAGATGTTACATCTTAATGAAGTGCATTTGGTGGTGTACTGAGGGACCGCAAACTCAGGAGGATTTCTGTGTTGGGTGGTTGTCACAGTGCCCTCTTCAGTGTGAGTGAAATCGGGGCCCTTTCCCTGTGGATCAGCTTTGTGCCAAAATCATCTTTTTAACACACGTAGCATCTACTGTTTGTTAGTAAGTAGACTATTTTGACACTTGAAACTTACTTCTTAGAAGTGTTGTTAGAAATAGTGATAAAGTTTTGTGGCCAGCCTGCAAGTAGAGTTAACCCACAAGAGAGCAGAATTATGCTAGTCGTTTATTTTATCTCCAAAGTTGGGGGAGTTGACTCTGGAAGTGTCAGAGAATAGCAGGGAGGGACAGGGCTTGTGGAGTTGGGAGAGACTCCAGGGGGTAGATATTGTTTGTGGCTGCAAGGATCGGGGCAGAGTAGGACATCATGATGGGTGAGAAGAGAGCCGGTATAAATTAAATAGAGCGTCCTGTGCTAGCATGGAGCCCTGGGGGCGCAGTGGTTAAGCACTTGGCTACTCACTGAAAGGTTGGCTCTTCAAACCCATGGGAGAAAGATGTGGCAGTCTGCTTCTGTAAAGAGTTATAGCTTTGGAAGCCCTATGGGACAGTTCTACTCTGTCATATAGGGTTACCACGAGTCAGTGGGTTCCTAAATGAAGTCCTGGGATGGGACGGGATCATCACGTGACATTCTGCCCACTAGTGGTTGTGTATTAATTCTGACTTTTACTGCCTCACTAGTTTTCACTGACAAGCTTTCCTTTCTCTTTTCCTTCTTTTTCTCCGTATCCGAACATCCAGAAGTAGTGCCTTATTGGTTTCAGGAATGTATGCTTCCTTTGAGGATATTAGGTTTTAGCTTTTAAGTTTTGTTTTGTCATACTGCTATTTAAAAAATGGAAATTGTATAATACCACTGACTAGGTATTTTCCATTTATACGAAGACAAAAGGTGGTTATTTCTTGTCACACTTTATGACAAATGTGATTGCTTTAGAAATACATGATATTTTCAGCACTTAGAAGGATAGTAAACATTTTTTCTCGAGTGTTCTTTCTGTTTCCATATGAACGTAATTCTTTGTTCTGGGAAAAATAAATTTATTTAGTATGGGATTAAAGAATTCTGATTAAAAGAAAAACAATAATTTGAGCCCTATTCTTTTCCCTGTCTAAGTGGAAAAACATCTGGAGGATGTTTGCTGTTCAGACACAGACGTTGGAAAGATACTGATACTATGTTAAGTAAGCACCCGCGAAGAATAATCAAGATTGAATTCTTGAATAAATAGTTTGGGATTTAATTTTTCATATTTATCCCCTTGGTGACGATCACTGTGAACATGGGAGAGGGGATTTTGAGAAGTAAGTAATTGTGAGTTTGGGGCAGAAACCCTTAATGAATTAAATGTACACGTGCTTGGTAGGTGTCCTTTGGAAATCAGGTGTATTGGTTTTTAATCAGTACCGTTTTCTTTTTTCAAGAAGCGGTGTCTGGGACCTGCTGATAAAGCCTTTGCTCAGAGGCACAGATCCCAGAGTTCTTAAGGCTTTTTCCAACCATAATAAGTGAAACTAATTTTTGATGTTTAACATTTATAAGCCTTGAAACCAATAGGACAGCATCAGTATTAAGAAAAGTGAAGCCAGGAGTAGAACCATGTCTGCGAATAGGCTTTGAAAGCAGTTCCTCAAAAACACAGTGTGCCAGAATTAAGGCTGTCAGTGTGCTATCATTGGTCCTCAAAAACACAGTGTGCCAAAATTAAGGCTGTCAGTGCGCTATCATTGTGACACAGCAAGTGTGAATTTTTCCAGAGTCACACCCCTTAAATTAATGATGACATTAAGGATGTATGTAATCTGGTTTGGGGGAATGGCTTCACTTCCCATGTTTGAAGCCTAGAATGTACTGTCAGGTTTGGTTTTGCCGTACACTATTATTGTGGTTGCCTTGGGACTACCCCTCCTGTTGGTGAAATAGTTCTTCGTTGTTTATAATCTTGGAGGAGAAATGAAGTGGAAAACTGTACTTGGGTTGTGTCATACTGAGGAAACGGTTCTAATTTTGAAAAAATAGGAAAAGGTGAGCTCTTTAAAAACATATTATATATAATGTACAAGTATTTGAGCATATGTGTGGCTTGTTAGCCTCAGGCTTGAGTTGGAAGTACCTTTCATTCATGATGGTGATCGTTGAAACTGCCAACCATTGGTCTTGTGTCTTTTCCAACACATTATAGTCATTACAGTGCAGATCATACCAATTTATAGGAGCCAGTAGAAACAAGTATTTTAAAATAAAGTACTAAAGCCTAGATTTAATTAAGGAGGCAGCAGTTAGGTTGAATCTTGAATTTTGGAAAGAGAACTTATCTCTAGGCATTGTCGCGTTAACCTGCTGTAGATAAAAAGACCAGCTTGGTTTGGCAGCAGAACAGTGAGTTTCTGTCATCGAGTGAGTCACACCTACATTAACTAGGCATGTTGCTCCGTTGGATTTTAGTTATACCTGTACAGTGTTAAGGTCAGAAATGAATAGGGAATAGAGGTTGCCTGTGGATTTTGTTTGAGCTTTGCATAGCTTTTGCCCTTAAGATTGCGTTTTCAGTAAGTGACTGAAGTAGGATGGTCTTTGACAGCACCAACAAACTTGATTCCTTGAAAACAACTGTACTTCACGTTGCAACATTATAACCATTTTGTACAACTGAGAAAGAGCAGCCATATTGTTGTTTTATAATTTGCAAGGTATTAATGTTCGCATCCCAGATATTTTTGTTGTAATCCACTGTCATCTTTGCTGAGGCCAAAAAACTTTGATTTAGAGGGATGATATCCTAAAATGTTTTGTATTTTAAATTTTCTTAAACTTATAAATGAGACCTTAAGGCAGGGGCTTCAGGGATTAGTGCTGTTGAGCATAAAATTTATTTAGTATCTAACCAAAGTATCACAAGTATCAAGGATGAAATAAAAATTACCTTATTTTAATAGTATCATAAAAAAAAACACAAAACCTGTTGCTGTCGAGTCGATTCCGACTCATACACCCACGTATACATATATACGTACGCGTATATATTCATAAGATGCATTAAACTGAGAATTTTAATTTTGTTACAGAGTACTTAAATTTTTGGATTGCAAAGCATAGTAAAGTTAATAATGTTGAAATATTAATAGTTGTTAATATTTAAATAAAGAAGGTAGATATGGCTCTTTTTTTAAAAACTAAAATTTGAGTTGTTTCAGTTGTATTCTTTGACAGCTAAGTGAATTAAATGCTGTCTAAATTTGGGCCAATTATTAATTTGTAGCCTAAACTCTTAGAGCAATTTCCTAGAAAATCTGAAAGTGTTCTCATTAAAGAGGTATATGTTCATTTGAGGAAATAGTTTCTGCATTTCGTAACATCTAAAAAGTAGTTATTTATCAGAAATCCTTTGGGTGGTCTAACATTTGCTTTAGCATTCAGAATTTTTCCACTACAGTTTATTGTTAGGCTTTGGTTTCCCCGAGAGGTTTCTGGCGATGATTCACCCTTTTCATTTCGGTTAGTTTGAAGTAGATGTAAGTGTCGAGCTATCTTGATAGAATAGGAGCTTGAAGGCGCACATCCCCTCCAAAAAAAAGAACCTCCCCAAATAATAACAGTTTTGACAGATTTACCTATCAAAATACCATGAGCATTATCCTATCTAGAACTCAAAATTGAAACATGTTTAAATGTTTGAACTAGAGATGTGGTCAAACTTGATAACTTTCAAGTCATTTCTAGGCCATGCTATTTTCAAAGGTGTAATTTTTAGGAAAGTTTTGTGCATCAAACAAAAAAAGCTGAATTAAAGACATATTACAATGAAGCAAATCTTGTGATTCTACACCGTTTCTTCTATAATCCAGAGAGCAAAATTGTTTTCTTCCTATTTTTCGTGAATACTTTCTTTGGGTAGAAATATCTTGACAACCATGTTTCCAAGGTAAAACAATTTGTTTGGCTATGAAGCTGAACAGTATGTTCCAATTAGCTGTTATAAGAATTTATCATTGGAACCTGTGACCCCGCTGAAGATAGCAGACACTTTCTATTTTCTTAATTATTGTGGTTTCTAGCTGCTGAAAATTGCATAAACAGTAAAAATGCATGAACTATTATTTATATTTATTAAGAATTTAAAATTTAATATCGCCACATTTTTGTGGTTCCAGGGGATGTGTATGAAAAACATAATCTAACTACAGGTTTTGCTCTAAAAGCAAAAGATAGTTTTTTACTTAAATGATTATTTCATACAGAGTCATATTTCATGCAAAGTCATCTGTCTGTGAACTGTCTGGCGAGGTAGATTTTATTTCTCTGTCAGAGTGAAATACAGTAAAATTTTACTGCTTTGCCTTCTGTGCCTTCCTTATTTATTCATTCTCTCCCTCTCTCCCTTCATTCCTCCCTCTCTCCCTTCCTTTCTTCTTTCCTCTTCCCAGATAGGCGGTAGAGTTCAGGACCATTTTCTTTGTGGTATATTTTGCTGATAAGCAATGGTAAAGAATACAGGACACCAGAGAGGAAAAAGTCCCACTGGAATAGGCTATTTTTTGCTGGTCAGAAGCTTGATCAGCTTCCTAGTGAGGATGGTGCTCTCTGCTTGGGGAGGGGCACGTGTGTCTGCTAGGGGTCATCAGGACTGACTCACTCTCGTTAACCTTGGTCATCTCTCAGTGCTTTTTTAGTTCTGCTCTTCCTCTGTGTATCACTTTATAGTCTGTGCATAGTCAGGGGCCTTTGAAATGGTTATTTTAATTCTTTGAATCCTTGTTCTCCTTCGTTCTTAGAAGTAATTCAGTTATTACGTGTAGATCAACAATTAGCACAATGTATGGAAAATAAGCTATGTCTCTAGAGGTAAGGGAGGTTGAATTCCTTTACATCTGGGAATCTAAAGATGTATTCATTTCCATTAAAAAAATAGGTACAGCCTTAAAGATGGAGTATTTTAACATCACAAACATCAGACGAGAGCTCAGTGACGGGTTTTGCTCTGGGTTTTTAGGTGTGCCTCCACTGACTTACTGCAGAAGGATGTTTGCTTGTAACCTTTGGGTGTGATTGGGTGATCACCTAGAATGGCATTCTTCATGCTCTCTTTTAGTTATCTTTATCTGTGCTTTTAACAAACCTTAAAAAAAAAGATTTCAGATGTTACAAGTCTAATTAAAGAGACAGACAAAGCACAGTTTATACTGTAGATTTTTTCTGCAGTTCAATTAATCAGCATGTTTTCTCTTTTAATTAAAACCATTTTAGTAAATTAAAGCCCACAGCAAAACACATATATAATTTGTTTGTAATTAGCTCTTAATTGGTGGTAGTTGAAGCTTAGCACCCTTGGTTTCTTTCTTCATGATTGCCATTTTATTAGCAGCCAGTCATTAATTAATCTTTTTCTAATTAGCTTATAAAACTGTTGATGGCACATTATTGTAAATGTGATTTTAAGTTCAAAGCTTGTTAATAAGCTTTCTTACTCAGAAGAACAGAGATAAAGAAATTGCTGAAAACAGTACTACAGTTCTTAAAAAAAAACCTGTCTTTCTTATGGGGACTGTGTAAAGCATCTAACAGCTTATGGTTAATTTTTTAATGCTTTTTTCCCCTATGAATGGAGTAAGTTGCTTGAATATAAATGTCTATATCCAGGAGTAATTTCAACAGCATCTTTTCTCCCTCGTTTGGAATACTGTAATCTACATATAATTTGAAGCCTTAGTAGTCATCATTAAAACAGGTGTTATGTAAACTATTTCACTATGAAATCAAAATTGAGTATATGAATCAAAGTGTATCTTCTCACACTTCATGGACCAAGTGTATATATTGTATACATTGCAAGGTGGTTCACATATATAATATATGATAAAAAATATATGCACACATATACATGTATATATATGTATATATATCTTTGTGATGTGCTTTTAGAACAGGATTTGTTGGGTTATGCTTTGAAATAAAAACCATGTAGCTTTAAGTGATATGAAATTGCAGGTATAAAAATAAATTATAGGTTTGTACACACACATATTTATTACACAAGCATATGCAAACCCGTGCATGTACATTTTAAGATGACAGTAAAATTAGGTTATTTCTTATAATAGAGAGGAAATGACCCAATTTAAAGTCGGAGTTTAAATGACTGGATATGGCATGGTTTATTTGCTGACACCAGAGAGAGCTTCGGCATCTCAGGTGTGACCGTGGAGAGAAGGGCCCCCACCCCAAAGTAGACAACCTGAATTTACTGTAGCACACCCTGTAATGAGTTGTGGTTTGAGCGAAACATACTAGCCACCTCATATTCTTTACTGGAACCTACTGCCGGTTCCACGAGCCTCCGTGACTGCGTGGCGTCCTGAGCTGTTTGCCAATATTAGCACAAAGTTTTGAAAGTTCCAAAAAATGCAGCATTATCAGTCAGTGGAAGTGCTTTTCCTTACTTGCCTTTTGAACTTTGCATGTTATTTCAACTTTGATTATTTCTTTGCTTGTTTTTTAGAAGGCATTTTATGATGCCATGCAAGAGACACTAGAAAGGGATAGCTGACAAGGAAAAAATTAAAAATTGGATAAAAAGTAAATGAATAATGTCATATTACTAAAAAGATGAGAGGCTAATTTGTGCCGACTTTTTGCTAATTTTGTTCAAGCCTCAAAATGAGGAGCTGTCACCTGTTCTGTGTAGCACTGATGACAGTGCCAATGATCCATGAAATAAGCTGCCGCTGGCTTTGTTCTGATAAGAATGAACAAATCTGCACAATGTTCGGCTCCCAGAATCTCATTTTCATACTTGCATGCGGGCTAAAAGAAATAAGCTGTTTGCAGGCTTGATTAATCAGACATTGGAGGGGTTTTTGTCTCTTTGATCTCTTTCGTCTCCTAGGTAACTTGCTTGACATTAATGTTGAGCTTGAGTAAAGACAATCAGGAATTGTCGACCAAACTGATATAAAAATTAAAGACCTTAACACTTTAAGTGCTCCAGGAATGGTTCCGCTTTACTTCAGAAAACATCTGTTTTCATTTAATTAAAGAACAAAAGAGAATGGCATAAATATTTTTCATAGAGACCTAGTATTCCATAAAAAGTTAAAGTATGATAATTGGTATTTTTAAATAAGTGCCTTGGAAAGTGTTCAAAAGGGAGGAAAACTCCATAAATCTGTTACAAGCTAGTAATTTTGAGATGAGTGAAATATTTTTATGAAATGGATAAGAAGTTTACAGTTATGCTAGATTAAGCTGCTTTGAATCAGATTCTTCCAATGATTATCAGCTAACTATACTGGCAAGATTTTGCGAGAAAAACTTAACTTTATTTGGAAAGTTTGTCTTTTAAAAATCTGTACTACATTACAAGGATGTGCCATTATATCTATTTTACAGCTCAATATGATTTACACACACTAAACCTGTAAAATTGAAAGGAATTAAAAAAATGTCGCCGTGCATTTGCTTGAGGTTATGCAGCCGCTTTTACAAATCTTCCAAGTGGCTGTAAAGATGAATGCCTCAAGGGTCCAGTCAGGGCCCTGCTTTTCCAACCAGCTAAAGCCCTTATCTTAAATCCAAGCAAAGTACCATTAATCTTTTTGAAAGACCTTTTATGGCTTTTAATATATCCCAAATTAGAACATTTTACACCCTTGGTTCCTGAAATATGGTGATAAAAAGCCTTTAGAGCTTAATTTTCCTTACTGCATGCTCTGACCAATTTGCAGTTCTTTGTGATAATGTTTAGACACCTTAATTAAAATGCAGCAAAATATTGGATGTTCTATATGGAAAATGCTGATACTTTGGCTGCACATACAAAAAATTCTGTATGTATTTTTTTAATTTCAAGAAATTTCTTTCCACATTGTGTTGCTATAGTTATCTGATGCCCAGAAACAGTTTTTTAATGTAAAAGCCATTGACCAAGCTTTTGTGATGTTTACATAGGGCATGAAGATGCATTTTTCTTTTTGATAGAAGCAAAAGGGGTATTCTTGTTGGCCTATATTATTTGTTTGTAATACTGAAACACAGCACGATATTCTTTTATATTCTGGAACTTGGATTAGCCATCTTGCCTGGGAAAATGCATTTCTTCTCAGCCCTCTCTTCCATAGGTTATCCCATAGAATGAAAAAAAAGTTTCCATTCTTTTTTCTTTCTTCACAGAAATAAGTGAGATGCATTCATTTTAGGCATATGAAGGATACTAAAAAGGATATGACTTTTCATCAGTACAAGCTAACAGATTTTTCCCATAAAATGTGTAGACCAGGCTTGTTTAATGTTTATCAGTTGAAGCACATTCCATTTAGCCTAACCCAAGGGAGAATACAGTTAGAAAATCTATCTATTACAGCAACAGGTCTGTCTGAAAGTGCTGCCTGTGTACCTAAGTTGCTTATTATATTTGCTTAGTTCACAAAGTTGATGGAGACTTCTTATGTGAATACTTGCTTACTGCGTTGTAATGAATTATTTTTAACAAGCTTATGCTGTGTCTTAAGGAGCATATGCTCTGACTCTACTTTGATGCTGGATTGGGCTTAATGCTACTGCAGAACCAAAAGCTGTTACATTCTCAGAGTACCTGACCACACTGAGACAAAGAGGCCCATTTAAATCAAATGAGTGCGTGTCCAGTCACCGAGGTGCTTGTCTTTTGCCTGTCCCCAATCCAGAAAACCCGTGTTGGGAAGTTTCAATAAGTTCAAAAAGCAAACTACAGTAAAACCTGCCAAAGCCAGAATCTGTAAGGTGGACACCTGTCAGACAAGGAAAACTCAAATGTTTTCCACTAAAATGAGCAATAGAAAAGTGGTGAGACTGCACCCGTCAAAGGCGGAAAACTTGGGAGACAAGGCAGTCCCGTCAAATTCTGGCTCTCAGAGGTTTCACTGTGTATCTTAATTTACGAAAATTTTGGAAAGTAACTTTATCGAAAGGCTGGTTAATGGTTACATGGCAAGGATGGTTCAGGTCATTTTTGTTTCTTGCACGAAGTGTAGGCTCAATTTAAATACAAGATCAACTACCTGAATGGTTCTTTTTTGTGAGGGGTTACATAGTTTATAGGGACTTGGGAAAACTGTATCATATAACAAATTTACATTGGATGTATAATGCATAAGAATAGAATTAATGGAAAATTATGGATTTCTGTATTGTATTGTTTGGGGGCTGGGGATGGGGAAGAGACTAAACATTCCATGTGAAAGTGGAGAGAGCTATTGCGCATCTTAAACTAACGTATCAAGTGATGCTTTGCGGCAGGAGTAAATGCTCATAGGTGCACTTCCTGCTCGCCTAACAGCCCACGGCACCCCCGTATTTCCCAGCCCCTCGCGTTCAGGTGGAGCCGTGTGACTAGTTTCAACCAGTGGGCTGTGAGCAGAGAGGGTATGTGTTACTTCTGGTCTAAAGCATTTAAGAGCCAGTGTGAGATCTTCCAGCGCGCTCTTCCTCTGCCACTGTGACCCTGAAGGCCATGTGTCGAGATGCTGGCACCACTTGATGGAGGAGAGCCCTGCCAATCCAGAACAGACTTCAGGTGAAACAAGAAATAAAAGTTGAGCCAGTGAGTTTTGGGGATTTGTGTGATATGCAGCACTGACTAGCCTAATCTGACAGGTGCTAACTTGATTTTTTACATTTTTGACAAATGGATAGTTTCTCAGCAAATAGGAAGTCCATCTTAATGAGAAATTGTGCCACAACATCCAGCCAGAGCTTCATTTTCTCCTTAGACGATGATGCTACAGTCCTTTGGGTCTTAGCTTTTTGTGGTTATTAGTGACTTAGATTAACTTTTCTCTGATTAAGAACCAGTAATGAAAAGAGAACCAAAAGAACAAGGCCAGTATTGAAGCAGTCACATGTAACTGAAAACCTTTCTCCCTGGCCCCACAATTTGAAAGTAGGCCCTGTTTTGTTCAACCCTGTCACTCCAGCACCTAGAACAGTGCCTGGTAAACCAATGCATTTGTGCCCTCGATAATATTTGTTGAATCAATGGTATCCTTATGAAAAAAGATGTCAACGACAGCAGGGCTGCTAATACTGGTTTAGAGTTTGGAAAGGACACTGAGGTTTGTTTTCTTTCTCAAGCAGGCTCTCGCAAATCAGAATTAATCATTCTTTCTTCAGTGGCTTTTCTGTTGGCATCGAACGGTTCAGCATCTTGGTTTAATTGTCAGGTTGCTTCCATTCTTTATATATATTCTTCCTTGGGCTGAAAACTCAGATCTATTTTTGCTCTGATTAATGAACCTCTAGTCAGTG
Source organism: Trichechus manatus latirostris (assembly GCF_000243295.1). Taxonomy (NCBI): domain Eukaryota; kingdom Metazoa; phylum Chordata; class Mammalia; order Sirenia; family Trichechidae; genus Trichechus; species Trichechus manatus. The sequence goes on along the minus strand of NW_004443967.1, from coordinate 8,835,893 downwards.
CTTGATTACTACTTGTCTGTTCACCCTAAAGGAAGCTGTTCTTCAAGGTAAGCTGAAAGAAACGTCAAGCCTGCCCAATGCTCGCTGTCCTAAATTGGCTTCTCTCTTTACCTGTGTGCTCTTCACCTCCTGCCTCCTGTCTTACTATTGATGAGCAGATCCTACAACCTGGGCTTTAATAAGTTGACTTTAGAGTGGCTGCCAGGTCATTTCTTCTCTTCCACAAGTCTACTTGTCCTTTAGTACAGAGATAGAAATGGCAAGGAACATCAGAAAGAGATTTTTAGCCTTTGTTGTTTAAACTGGATCTTAACAGCTACTGTTGAGCCATCCACGTAGGTGAGCATTTTTTAAATAAGCCCACAAAAACTAGAAGGTAGCACCATGACTGTGCTGGAGAAACTTGCTGAGAAGCAGCTCTGCAGCCAGGGAGCGTGTAGACCAAAGAATGAGAACTGTAAGGTGACAGCAGAGAAGCTAAAGGCCATTGAAATACAGAGAGCAAAGGTGGTTTTGGGTTGAGTTAGTGAAGTCTTCAGGAGGGGGATTCATTTTGAGTGGACCTGCAGGACTGGCAGATGGGCGTAAGGAGGAGACTGGCAAAGGCCACACGTAGGTACTGTGGCCCTGGTACCCAGCCTTTTTACTGCTTGAAAGAACAAACCAAAACCCAAACGTTGCGATCAAGTCAATTCCATCTCATAGTGACCCTATAGGACAGAGTAGAACTGCCCCATACAGTTTCCAAGGAGCGCCTGGTGGATTCGAACTGCTGATCTTTTGGTTAGCAGCCATAGCTCTTAACCACTGCACCACCAGGGTTTCCTTTTACCACTTAGCACCCCTTTTATTCTTTTCTCCATCAGTGAATTGAAAGCGGTTGCCCATCCTACAAAATGCATTTATGAAGGAGTAATTAAGTTTCCCATGTTTTATTAATCACATCTCTAACTGCCAATCAGAGGTCCTGATGAGCATGAGATAACTGGTGTGACCATACTGAGTTGCTGTAATTCTAGCCCAGAGCAAAGGCACTTGATGTCTCTGTCAGTCTGTGCAGTCTTATCGGGGGTGAATTCCTGTGCGGCCTGCTGCAATGCTGCAGTGCTGCAAGGTCCTCATTATTACCTTTGCGGACCCTCAGGCGCCTCGGTTTGGGATGGGTTGCCATCCAGGAGACTGATACAGCGAGGGTGAAGGGTCTTTTGTGGGGTAAGGGAAATACGGGCTTCTCTATGTGTTCATTATACTTCGGTCATTCGAGGGACCTGAGCATAAGGATTTCTATTTCTAGACATGGCTTTCTTACCCACAGGTTCTTAAGTATTTGTATTGTAATTTTTGTATTAGCTGGAAGATTTATTTTTACTTTTTTTTTTCCTTTCTTTTTCTCCTTTGCAATTCTTAGCTTGGTGTTAAAATTGCAAAAGCTATCGCCTGCCACAACTTTGTAAAAGCCAAAAAGGAGGCTGAAAATTCACAGGTTGTTCGAAAAAAGAAGAAACTTGCATGGGGGTAAGTTTAAGATTTTTAGTAGTAATTCTAACTTCATAGGAGTTACAGAAATCCTGCTAATACATTTTGTAAATCCAGTTTGTGTGTAATTTTGATTCATTTTGTTCGTTGTCTCTTTGAATGTTTATCAGATTATAAATATGGAGGCATTTCTTCATCCTGTTTGATGTTTAGTTTGTAATCAATGGAATATATGAAAAATTTTTCAGTTGGTTTTACTTTGGGCACTTACTAAACATGCTACTTCAGCAAAAGTAATTACTTTATTTAAGAAATGAATCAAGATTTTTATGCTCTTTGTTTTAGATTTGAAGCAAAGAAGAGATGGGAAACCAAAAGCAACATGGGATATATGTAACTTGCCAGAGTTCTGCGAGATCTTTCTGACTCCCAAGTGCTTGACTGACTGAAAAGATTTTCTTGCTTACACTAAATATGTCAAGAAACAGATAGAAGTAGAAAAACAAAGCCTAAAATTTGGGAGTTGATTATCAAACCTTTTCAATCTTTTTCTAAGGAGCTTATCCTGTTGATGCGGAGCATTCTGTGATTGATACAAGAAATCTAAGTATACTACAGAAAGAAATGATAGGGTTCATTTATTTATTTATGTAGACCTGTAGTATAAAGTCAGTTTTACTTTTCATCTGTTTGGTATAGCATAGCCAGTGAGCTTCTTGAACTTTCTTGTCTGTACTTGGTTTAACTGCACTTACTCTGGAATGTGGTTTTTAAGATTGGTATTTGTTTATGATGGATTGGTGATAAGTGCTGAGAAAGTCTTACTTGATACTGTCTTTTCCTGATGACTTTAATTACCGTAATGTTATATAAGTAATTATTGACTGTTGGGAGGAAGTAGAGTTGATATGTCACAGTCACATGGTAAAAGCAATTGATTAATTTTTGTGTACCTTCAGATAAAATATTTCAATAAAAAAATCATAGATTGTAGTATTTGGAGGATGATTTAAATTCAGCTCTGCCTGGATATGTCTTCCTAAATATTCTGTCTCAGCCATGTCTTTCTTTAAATTATGAAATAGTTCTTAGAAGAGAGAATGGTATAGTTGTGTTAAACATACAGTTATAACTCAGGACAATATTACTTTGAACCTTCTAAGAACATGGTTTGATTGGTTTTAGTTCCCTTCCCTGTTATTCCTTCAAAGAGTAAATAATCAGGTTAAAGAAAGGATTGGTACCATGGGAAGTAGTTTTCGTTAGATGTGTATTTCATAGTCCTAACTGAGAGGGGCTTTGAGAAATCATATAATAAGCCAGAAAACAAGACCACAGATGGACATCGTGAGTACTTTGTCAGGCCCTTGGCCTTTTGGCACTGCCTAGTTTCCATGCTCAGTAGATCTGAAGAACTGCTCATTGTGGTTTTCAACAGTTCACCTCCCTTCCTCAGCCTTCATCAGAGGTTCTGTTTGCTAGCTGTCTAATATAAACTTTCTCTGGGTGGATAATATAAATTCAGGAACATATAAAATGAGTCATGATTATAATTATTATTATTTTATTGTTTTTAGTCTTATAGTAACAACGTACTAATTTATGGTGGCATATTTAATGTTTCTGTGTTCTAGAATAAGTGAATAAATGACTGGTTACTATTTAAGAGAACAAAACTCATCTTATTTCCACTTGGTTGAGAAAAGCCAATATAGAGAAAGCAAGATTTTAGAAGATTGTGTTTCTATTTATAGAATTCATCATCGAAAGGTATCCAGGCTGAATATTGTAAAATCCTACTTCTTATGATTTAACATTTCCTGTTGTGTTAATATAACTGTGTACTGTTTACCTAGAACATCCCATTTCAAAATCAAAATTCTGTAGATGAAGACAAACTTATAGGAGCCTTTCCTCTAAAAATCCACTATATGGGAAAAATCTACTACACAGTCCAGTGGTTTTGTCTGAAACATTAAACGTGTCTTTGAGCAGGCGGATGCATAGGGTCCCAAGATGAGCATTTCCTCTCAGCCTCAGCTTCATTTTTCTTTTCCCCGTTTCCACATCCTTCGAGCACCGAGTGACCCTCACAGGCATGCTTCACCACGCTCATCGTGCTGAGGCCTTCAGAGTGGCCTCCTGTAGGATCTGATGTTGAGAGCCCCTGACGAGAAGGCCTTCTTCAGCCTGCAGCAGTGCCAGCGGTTACCCCAGTGCCCTCCGCAGGGTGCTCCTGTAGAGGGGAGCAGTGTAACTCATTTGATAAGGGGAGCCATCTCGTAAGTCCACACTTTTGAGGGGCATGGTTTGTGCAAAGCTCCAAAGCATTCTGGTACAGCCGAAGAGGTAAGGATATTAAGTATTGGGGGCAGGAGGAAGGAATGAGGGAGTGGAAGACACTGGCTGTCTCGGCTTGGCCCTGCTGGCACTTCATTTAGGACCAGTTTTGTTTCACCGGCTTTAATATGAATTAGACGTTTTATTCATTAAAGGAGTCACATGGGGCCATTATTTCTAGACTGCCAGTGTTGCTCAGAGAGTGTCCTCCCCATTCTGGTCACAGTGAAATAAGGATTCTTTTTGGATCAGTAATAACTCGAGTCCCTGAAGCTTCAACATGTACATGTACTACCACCAGAATGCCTGAATGAGATTAGTAATGTAAATGTCAGTTCTTGTTAACTGAGATTAATATGTTTCAGGCCGTTGGTATGGCGTTAATGTAACTATGATTTACTGTTTAAGTACTGTAGGCTAAAACAACTTACTAAAGAACAGTAATCTTGAGCTTTACAGCACTGATTTTGAGAAGTAAAGTTGGTAGTGCATTCTTGTTTGGGAGCCCTCAGGATGTTTCTGATTTTTAGCAGAACATTCTATTTCTTTCCCAAAAGGAGAGTTTGAATATATAATCTCAGGTTTGTTATAATTAATTCTGATGACAGAGTTAAATACTTCTCTGAGACTGTAAATCAGTAGTTAAACAGGTTTCTGCAACTGATCGTAAATCTCCAACTCCGTATTTTAAACACACTTCGTTTTTTAGACAGACAGATAGGGAGAGGCAGGCCAGGGACAGGAGAAAAATATTACCTGAACTTTGAATAACAGCTTAGAACTTGACATTTAAAATCTGTTGATTTCTTTGATACCTTTTGTCTGAAATGTTATCTTTTAAATATTTTAATGAATTTCTTTACTCATAAGAATATTTTTATTTTAATTCTTAAAATATGGAGATACAGTTTTCAGAATGCTCAAATTTTCATTTGTTAGGTAAAGATACCACTTTTTTAGAAATGCGTGTTCTGCTAGCCATAAGAAATTTTTTTGGAGGTTGATGTTTAAATAAGCTGCGAATTGTGGGTTATTTTTTTAAGAGATAGTAAAGGTTGGGGACTTAGGTGATGTTACGTCAGGCCCCGTTTTGGAAAATTAACTTAGTGAAACCTCGTCAGATTCAGAGCCCACCTGAAACCAAGTTTCTCCATGTTGGCAGAAGTTGCTTTTATTTGTAGTATCTGGCAGAGCAACAAATGCTTTGCATGTCAGTTTAATATTTTTTCAAGCCAACTGTTTATTCATTGGCTTAAAATTTACCCTCTACAAAGTCTTACTTCTGACTTTCGTGAAACAAATAGTAATATTTGGACAAAATATCTACATGAAAATCTCTTCCAAAACCAAATTTAGATTGGTGTTTCTGGCATCAGTGCCTTCTCACATGGAATAGATCTAAAAGTACTTTGAAAAGTCTAAGGCATTTTAAACCCAGGGAAATGTATTTCTAGTAATTTACTTTTATTATGAAGTAATCAGAGTGTCTTTCAAGATTTTCACGTTTAAGTTAGTGGGAGATCTGATGCTAGAAGGTGGAATATGTGTTAGAGTAAGTTTTAATGAACTATCAAGAGATGATTTTATCAGTGTATATCAAGAATAGATCTATTCTTGACCTTTGTGGCATACTGAGACGATAAGACCCATTTTCCATTTTTTAAGTAGGGGGCATGAGGGTGTTCTGTAGATTTTAGTAAAATGAGCAGAACTGAATTTAGCAGAACTGAATTTACTTTAGTCTTTATTATTTTATCCTCCCACCACCTTGCTCACCTTAAAAGATACCAAAACAAAATAAAATACATTCTTAATGTGTAATCAACTCAGAGACTTACTGGGAAAGAGCTTCTTGGCTTCGCCCAAGAACCTGGCAGCATGTGGCAGGTCAAGATTGCCCTGAAGAATCTTTAAGAGGTATCAAACCATTTTGCTCTAGGGTGAAACTGAATTTTGTTGCTCCTTCAAAAGTATCTTTCCTCTTCACTTTGGACTGTTCTGGAGGTATGTGTTCACTTTGCTAGAACGTCTTCTAATACAGCAGTGCCATTGGAGTAGCTTCCAGCCACACTGGCTTTTGTGTTCTTGACCCCAGGAGTACAAGTGTACAGCTGAGGGATAATTAATCTTTTTATTAGTATCAGCAACCCCTTTTTAGATTCAGGTATAAAAGCTTGAAAAGTTGCCAAGTGAACTGGCATTTTAAAAGAATTAGAATTTAAGTACTTGCGTTTTCTATCCAGACCAGGTTTCTTATGAAAGGAAGCACAGAATAAAAGGGAATAGAAGCAGAAGGGAGGTAGTGCCCGAGAGGAGCGTCGCTGCCTGGTGCTCCTACGACAGGCCTCCTGTACCTGTTCACTGGCTTCATCCTAAAAGCCCCTGCCCACATCTCCTCCTGGGCCCGGGGCTGCCTCCTGCTGAATTGCTGCAGGGGGCCTGCCATGTGACAGGTATGGAATGAGGTAATCTTTACCCACCTCTAATTTCTGAAGGGTGTGTTTGTCCAGTTATTACTTGTTCATTGAACTTAAAGATTTAGAGACCAGCAGTTACCGTACAAGCTGTAATTATTGATGTCTTTCATATTCATCTGTAAGTGCTGACGTTTGATCAAGAAGTTAATATATCACTTCATCTTTAGGCTGAATGTGCCGCAGCTATAAATGTTTTATTGTTTGATGGATAGCACACAATTCTGACTGCCCGGAATAAAAGTGTTTTCATTTGTAATGTGGGTGATACTAGAAGAAGTAATTATGAGTGTCATAAGGAATCATGAAATAATGAAGCTTTGAATTCCTCCCTACGTAATATCTAAGAAACGTTTACTAAACACCTACTAGTAGTAATAAGATATTAAGCTCTTGTGGACAAAGATGACTAAGGCATGTTCTCTGAAGTACGCAGTCTAATGGAACATATAGATAAACTGTGTTTTGGACAAGTTGATCTTTAGATGGGCTGTTAGAAAATTAATGACTTTTTGTTTGCTACATATTAAGAAATAATAATCAACATGTAATAAGTAACCTAGACCTACGTGTTCTCTCTACACCTAGAAGGAATTCGTATTCTTTTTTCACTAATTCAAAAAGGACAAGCAGAATCTGGGTGACTGAGAAGTCTAAGAGCTTCTTAAAACCCAAAGCCTTTAACAAAAACAGTAGAATTGTGACATGAAAATAGACCATGTTGCCTACCCCTAACGGCAGTACTCTAGAAACAGTGACCATACGGTGACTTGAATCTGCAAGGAACCTAAGCTTGTATCACTTCAGACGGGTTACTGAATATAAGACAGTGAGAAGAAGACCCATGGTGCCAAGCTGCCTATCTAGACAGTGAGCTACAGTCACAGCTCAGTGATAGATCCACACACTCGCGCCCGCCTCGGAGGGAGTGAGGCTGACGCCTGACTTTCCCCTTATTCCTGTGCCCACTGTAGAGGTGCAGGTCATTGATGGGCTGAGACTCAGAAATGAATGCAGATGTCTGTTTTGCACATTACTCAGTGATTTTAAGCTTAAAAGTTTGTTTCTTAGGCCACATCAACATGTCCTTTTACATCAGAATGGCTGTGTCATAGTGCCTGTCCATGGTAGATAATACTTGCTGCTGCAACAAGCCCCCCCCCCCATAATAATGATTTGAACACAGTAGAAGCTTATTTCTTGCTCACGAGACAGAGGAGGATATTCTTGTCAACAGGGGGCTGTGCTCCATGCAGTCATTCTGAGATGCAGGCTGACAGCAGCTTTGCCATCTTTCCTTGGTACCCTGGTTGTCACCGTCTCAGTCACCTGGAAAGGGGAAGAGCATAGGCGATCACTCATGGGAAGTTATGCGCTGGGCCTGGCAGGGGAACATGTTATTCCTGTTCACTTTGCACCAGCGGGAACTACGGTAGCTCACCACACCTTCCCAGGGAGGCAGGGAAAGGTAAACGAGCTGTTTCCTAGACAGAAGAGGAAACACATTTTGGTAACTAGCTAGCAGTGTCTGCCACCTTGCCTCAGTCACGTGTGACCCTGACTTATGGTGGTAGCTGAGCTTTGCTCCGGCATGGTTTGAGTAGCACAGACTGCTGTTTGGGATCCACGTAGTCATTTTTGCTTGGATTTGTTGATAGAGTTGATTCAAAACAGCCAGTCGTGACCAGGTAGTGTGCATGGTAGAGGTCCCCAGGAATTAGTGCCTGTCCTTCCAGTTAAAGATTATGCTATTGAAGTGTTGTCTTGATGTCCTTGATGAATATTCATGACTGATTGAGAGTATAAGCTTTGAAATTAGTGCTATTCTACTGAAAATCTTTCAAATATTTTGAGAATTCAGTGTCATATGCTCCTGCATTAGAATGTGTGAGACGCCTTAGTTCTACTCTAGCAGGTTGAAAAGTTCAAATGTTTTTATTACTGTTTCCATGCAATATTCATGTCCATCACTCTCTGGGAGCCGAATACGCACATTGTTTCATAGTTGTGGAAACCAGGGCTTCAAACCCGTTCTTTCCAGTTTGAACCCCTGCTGAGAATTTGCATTTCTACCCCAGATATACTGAATCAGAATCTACAGTTTAACAAGATCCTCAGGTGATTCTTATGTATAATAAAGTTTGAGAACCACTGCTCTACTAGTGGTTCTCAGAATTGGTCCCTAACCTGCAGCATTAGCATCACCTGGGAACTTGTTAGAAACGCAAATTCTGAGCAAGGGTTTGAATCGGAATGAACCCTTGGAAGCCCTGGAGGAATCCAAGGTGCTGGGGTTTTACGAGAGAAGTCAACGCCTATACATGTAGCAAAAAAGGGTCAAGATTGGCACCCAGGCCAACCTTTGTTATTTCCTTTATTCTAGTGACTCTCAGTGTGGTCCGTGTACCACCTGCAAGAAAAATCCCTTATTGGAAATGTAAACTCCAGGGTCCCACGGAGACCTCATGAATCAGAAAAGCTGGAGGTGAGGCCCCGGAATCTGCATGTCAACAAGCTCCTCTATGAGTAATGCATACTAAAGTTTAAGAATCCTTGTCTTGGAGTAGCACCGCTTCCGAAATGGGGAAGCTGGAATGAGAGGGAAAAACAAACCAATGAAACTTACACAAGCTTTATCCCAAACCGTAGGGAGGGAGGTGTACCATGTCGTATAAATACTGGTCTGATGCCATTAATACAAATGCACATATCCCCATACAGTAAACCACATTCATTTAAAAAAAAAGAAGAACAGAAAAGAAAGGTGCCATGTCAAAGAACTCAGTTGGAATCCTGGCCTGGCACCGACTTCCTTGCCAGCAGTGCTCAAAAATAAAGAAAGTGAAAATCCAAAGTCTGTGCACATAACAGTTCCATTTCCCATGGCGGAGGGTGTAATTAAAGTCCTCAGATGTTTCTGTGCTCCTTGGAAGGCATTTTTATGAAATTTGTGTATTACCAGAAATGGCTCCAGCAATCCTCGAGGTCAAAAACCTTTTAAGTTGCTCAGCCCCATCAGGAGCAGGCTGCCTTCTAAGATTCTGTGTGCTGTTGCTTTTACCACTGTAGCCTTGTGGCAGTAAAGACTACTCAGGGATCTTCACCTGCCAGGATGGCGCTAGAGAGTTTCCAAAGTTAAGGCCAAATAACAGAATCTGGAAGAAATGGATATTTTCACCCATTCTCTTCCCTCATCCCTTTAATAAACCGGTATTGAGGGCTGGTTCTGTGCCAGGCACTATTGTGAGCACTGAGAACACTGCACTGACTAAACAGAAATCCTGAATTTCATGGAGCTTATATTCTAGCAGGGGAGACAGATAGCAAATAAGTTAACTATACAGCATCACAAAAAAACAAACCAAACCCATTGCCATGGAGTCAATTCCAGCTCATAGCGACCCTATAGGACAGAGTAGGATTGCCCCACAGGGTTTCCAAGGAGTGGCTGGTGGATTCGAAGTGCTGACCGTTTGCTTAGCAGCGAAGCTCTTAGCTGGCATCACAGTGGATCCCAAACTGTGGCCCCTGGAGCAGCAGCATCAGCCTCACCTGGGAAACTTAGAAATGCAACTTCTCAGGACCTACACCAGACCTGAAGCAGAAGCTCGGGGGTGGGGCCCGGCAGCAATCTAGGTTATAACAGAACATAGAAGCCCTTCAGGTGTCTGATGTGCACTAAAGTTTGCAGACCACTGCACTCATACGGTGATGAGCTATGGAGAAAAAGAGAGGCTCCAGAAGGATGCAAATATTAAAATAGCAAAGTGGTTACACCCTGGACTCTGGAGCAACCAGGTTCGAATCCCCAGTCTGCCACTTACAGGCTATGTAACAGAATATGGAAACTATTGAACAATATCATTAATATCACATGCTAGCAAAATTTTGCTGAAGACAATTAAAAAATGGCTGCAGCCATACATCAACAGGGAACTGCCAGAAATTAAAGCCGGATTCAGAAGAGGAAGCGGAATGAGGAATATCATTGCTGATGTCAGATGGATCTTGGCTAGAAGCAGAGAATACCAGAAAGGTGTTTACCTGTGTTTTATTGACTATGAAAAGGCATTTGACTCTGTGGTTCATAAGAAATTATGGGTAACACTGGGAAGAATGGAAATGCCAGAACACTTAATTGTGCTCATGCAGAACCTGTACATGGATCAAAAGGCAGTTGTTCAAACAGAACAAGAGGATACCGCATGGTTTAAAATTGGAAAAGGTGTGCATCAGGGTTGTATCCTTTCACCATAATTATTCAGTGTGTATGCTGAGCAAGTAATCCGAGAAGCTGGACTATATGAAGAAGAACGCAGCATCAGGATTGGAGGAAGACTCTTTAACAGTCTGCGATATGCAGATGACGTGACCTTGAAAGTGAAGAGGACTTGAAGTGCTTACCGATGAAGGTAGAAGACTACATACAGTCTTCCATATGGATTACACCTGAACATAAAGTGAAGTTCCTTACATCTGGACCAATAAGCAACATCATGATAAATGGTGAAGAAATTGAAGTTGTCAAGGATATCATTCTTCTTGGAACCATCAATGCCCATGGGAGCAGTAGTCCAGAAATCAAACAACGTATTGTATTGGGAAAATCTGCTGCAGAAGACCTCTTTAAAGTGTTAAAAAGAGAAGAAGTCACTTTGAAGACTTAAGCCATGGTATTTTCAATTACCCCATTACATGCAAAAGCTGGACAACTAATAAGGAAGATAGAATAATTGACACATTCGAATTGTGGTGTTGAAGAAGAATATTGACTATCCCACAAAACAAATCTGTCTTGGAGGAAGTACTGCCAGAATGCTCCATAGAAGCGAGGATGGGAAGACTCTGACTTGCTTACTTTGGACATGTCATCAGGAGGGACCAATTGCTGGAGAAAGACATCATACTTAATAAAGCAGAGAGTCAGTGAAGAAAAAGAAGACCCTCAATGAGATGGGTTGATACAGTGGCTGCACCAGTGGGTTCAAACATAGCAACGATTGTGAGGATGACACAGGACCTGGCAACGTTTCATTCTATTACACGTAAGGTCTCTGTGAGCCTCTCTGAGTCGATGGCAGCTAACCGCCTTAGACAGATTACTTAATCTCTCTGTATCTTGGGCTTCCTTTCTGACAAATGGAGATAATAATAGTATCTACCTGCTAGGGTTGTGAGGATTAAAGGAATTAATGATTATGAAAGTGCTTAGAATAGATCCTGATACATAGTAAGCAATATTCTTGTTCTCCATGGTCTCTTGCATTTCTGCGCATCTTGCAAGCGAGGCACTAACTGCCCTTTTGTTTCAGACTGTCTTTGCAAAGACGTTTGTATATAGAACAGCCTTGGAAGATTGAGATAGTATCTCACTCAGAAGTGAAGGGCAGCCATGCTTAAACCAGTTGCCATCAAGTTGATTCTGACTCACGGCGAACCCACGTGTGTCAGAGTAGAACTCAGCTCCATAGGATTTTCAATGGCTGTGATCCTTAAGGAGTACATCATCAGGCTTTTCTTCTGAGGCACATCTGGTTGGACTTGAACTTCCTGCCTTTTGGTTAGCAGCTAAGTGTGTTAACCGTTTGCACCACCCAAAGACTCCCAAGTAACACTGGTTGGTGGTGTTATTTCTATGCCAGAGCATTTTCTATCCTTTCCCTTGATCTTTAGGGAAGGCCCCAATACTGTATTATATTCCAGGCTAAAGCTGTTTGCCAGAACAACCCAAACACACTATATCCCTTGATTTTCCCGAACAGTTCCCCAAAGCCAAGCTCCTATAGGTGGGGTGGGTAAAGGACTGACTTTAGAGTCAGACAGATCTCAGTTCATTTATTGTAATTTGAGTTTTAATACAATCACTTTATATGGTTGTTTGTGAAGATGCTATTAACGTGTATAAAACTCCGAGCACGTAATGATGTATTCAACCAATGTTATCCAGTCCCCTAGGCTGTAGCACTGTGAGTTAATAATAGGCCATTCCTTTTTCATATCTGTATCCCTATGGCCTTTCCCAATGACCAGTACATAGTAGGTGTTTAATAAATATTTGTCAACTGAATAGGTAAAAGTACTACTTAAGTAACAAGCTCTTCTTTCATCTTTTCTTTGAAGACATTTTTGATCTAAAGTGTCCTCAATAAATTTTTCTGAAACTGAAGCTCCTCTAAAAAGCTCATTTCCTTACCTTTCTCTCTGCTGCTGGTTTTTTACCCTTCTGGGGGCTACAGACCGTCTCTAGAAAGATACACATGCAATCACATGGACACACATATATGTAATTTTGCACACAATTCCAGTGGTTCACAGATCTCCTAAAACCTTCCCATCCAGATGACCCTGCTTAAACACTCCCTTCTAGGGTGTACAGCTCACTTAGATGGCCAAGAAACCATATGCCATGTATCCCAAGTCAGCAAGCTATCATAAACAATCTATAGCACAGTTGCTATTTCATCCCCTCTAGTCAAGGCCACACAAGACTTACTTCCAACCTACTTGTGATTAGGGGTAGCAAAGGGTTAAAGCAATTCAGGTATTCTGGGTTCCTTGCAGTCCTGGTGGTTTACAAGACAAGCTAATGAAAATGTTATTTGTTTAAAAAAAGAAAGAAGTTCATTCATTCTTAATGATCAGACTTATAACCCTGACAATTCTAAATATATTTTCTATAACCATACTTCTCCCATCCATTCACTAGTTGTGAGGAACCCAATGGTCAAATAATTACCAAGCTTCCCTTGGCAATAGGGAACTGAGCAGTCAAGATCCTTTGGAAAGTAAGCAATGAGAATAAGAGGAGACTTTCTAAAAGTAAATCATGTCAAGTACTTTGCTTGACTTCAAAAAATACTCAGATTTGGTATTCGACAGGAAGGAAACCTCAAGGAACAAAATGGGGAATGTATGAAAACACAAGTAGCACTGCCGAGAGGAAGAACCTGAAAAGTTCAGCCATAGGTTTTCAGAGAAGATGAAAGTGTAGGCATTAGCTTATTTAAGAATTAGGCAGTGAGTTTTTCTCCACTTGGAAGCTGAAAAGGGAATGATTTGTTGCCCAAGACAAAGAAGAAAGTGATTTTGGCCCAGAGGGAACTGTCACTCACGTATACACTGTCCAGGGGGCTAGAAAAGGATTATAGCCGCCATTTTGGTTCTCTAGAGTGAAGCAGCAAAATGATGTCTAGTGGTTGCTAGGCAACCATTAGCCCATCGCTGCCCTTTTCCATTAAACATTATCTGCCTTCTTAGATTGTTTTAATTTATTTTTTTAAACAGGAAAGGTAATGCAACAAAGAATTACCAGTGCAACCTAACAGTGAAAATGCTTTTGAGGTTTCCAAATCAGCAAAGGCTTTGCAAAGGTTAGACCACTCTTGGGTGGGATGTTGAAGACTGTGACAGTTGACTGAAACCTCTTCCCCAAACATTTCATCACTTGATCTCATGTGTCCTGATGCCAAAAATAATAACACTGGCAACACAACAATGATTGTTATAAAATTTAAGGCCAGGGATCTTTACGTTGGTCCAGTTTTAATAATCTCAACAGTCTGCCCCTGCCTCAAGCTAGATCTTGTCCTTCATCAAGAACAATACCTAAAGCAAGATTCTCTGTTAGCAAAGAATGGGTGTCAGAGGTAGTGAAATGGAGTTCTGGCTCTCATCACCTTTGTGGATAGTTAGAAGCATATTATTCATAGTACCTGAGCATAGACATGGAAGACACATAGGAATACCATATTTTTTTTAATCCATTCACCTATTGATAGAATTTGATTGCTTCCATTTTTTGACTATTGTGAGTAAAGCTGCTGTGAACATTTGTGTACAAATCTTTGAATGGACCATTTCCTTAGTTTTTCTTTTTTTTTATATTTTATTGTACTTCAGGTGAAGGCTTACAGAACAAATAGTTTCTCACGAAACAGTAGTACACATGTTATTTTATGACATTGGTTAACAACCCCACAACATATTAACCCTCTAACTTCTCAACCTTTTTCTTTTGGTGAAAATACACATAGCCAAAGATACACCGTTTCAAAAATTTCTACATGCACAGTTCAGTGACATTGACTACGCTCTTC
>NW_004443967.1:8773088-8821212 GCF_000243295.1 Trichechus manatus latirostris | reverse complement strand
CCTGGTCAGAGCAGTTAGTGGTGGTAGCCGGGCACCATCTAGCTATACTGGACTCAGTCCGGTGGAGGCCTTGGTAGCTGTGGACAATTAGTCCTTGGGACTAATCTTTTCCTTGTATCCTGTTCTCTTCATTCTCCCTTGCTCCCGAAGGGATGAGGCCAGTGGAGTATCTTAGATGGCCGCTCACAGGCATTTCCTTAGTTTTTAATTGAAATATTTTAATTGAATTTTTAGTAGGTCTTGCTGTCTTGAGCCTCTCCCTACTCTAATACATCCTACATATTGCTTCCAGAACATTCTTCCTAAGGCACAGGTCTGATCCTATGATACCTTTAATGATGTCTCATAGTCTGTAAATGGAAGTCAAAGCTCTTTATTGCCAAAAACATCCACCGATCTTTTCACATCACTCATAACCTGCCCCTTAGCGCCTTTCTTCTGGCCACACCAGACCGTCCACTCTTCTCTGGGCATATTCTCCACACTTTCCCAACCCTGGACTTTCCCCCCATTCTTCCAGGAGAACCTTCCACCATCACTGTACATCAAATCCTCCACAGCTATTACAGGGGTGGAGGAAGGACCATTTCCTCCATGAAATGAAATTCAAGTTGGCCGTCATTTGTCCCTCCTTTGGTCCTCCATCACCTCTTTGTACCTCTCATGGAATTACAGTACCTTGCACAGAGTAGACACTCTACCTGTTGAGTAAAGAAGTAAGTGCATTTATAATTCTGTGTGTGGGACATAAAGTCATCAAAATATGAGGAATCCTGCATTACTGAGCAATGTAATAAAATGTTAAGTGAGCTATCCAGGTAATTTAAACATAATTAGCATTTAAAATACTAAACCATTTTATGAAAATATTTGTCAAATGAATTACAAATGCCCCTGCCTTCTTAAACAGATTTAATTGAACATAATTAAACCTTTTAATGGGTTAGGGTAATCATAGATTTGTATTGTAATACAGGGTGTCCACAGGGCCAGAGCTTTTACTCCTTCACTGAATGATCCCTTACAGTTGTACTTTTTAATTTTTATTTCCTTTCGCCATTAGCTATCATTTCTTACTGCAGTGTGCCTAGTTGCTGCCTTATTTTGCTCATAATTACCAATGCGATGGACTGCAGGGTAAAGAGAATAGGTTTTGTCCAGTTGAAGAGCCCTTTTAAAAGAGTCATGGTCTTAACACATTTTTAAAGGTTGAGATCATGTGGTTGTGATGAAATTATTCCAGGCACAAAGTATGGAACTGTTCATCCTTGAGGGCTATTTATTAGTTTACGTAGATGGTGTTCCAAACAAAGAAAAGGGGGTCCCAACAGATGTGAATTGATGGAGATTACATGCTGGTTGGCAGCAGAACTGAGACCAGAACCCACGTTTCCCGACTCCGACACCAGTCCTCTTCCACCATATTTTCAGGCAGGAGAAGCACAGTCTATGCCTACATTAGGGTGGCTGAGTTTCTGGAAGCATAAGCATCAAAATAAGTATAATTTTACTATATAAATATTCACTGATGCTGATTTCCCAGTCTTTCTGATGAATTTACTGAGACCATGAGATTGAGAACCACACCAGTAGCTGGCAAAGAGAGAATGGAGCAGCTCCTTGTCTGTGTGTGTCTAGGATGGAGTTGGCTACCAAATGCAACACAGATTAAGTTATCACATAGGGTAGGCTGCACCCCAAGAACTTCACATCAGTTTTTCCACATCAATTCTCAGCTTTGGGCACATTTTCAGGTAGGAAGGGTAAAAATTCCAATGAGGCCAAACTTTATGAAGAGCTGTTCCTTGTGTGCCAACCAGTTGCTGTAGAGTGGATTCTGACTCATGGCAACCCCATGTGTGTCACTGTAGAACTGTGCTCCATAAGGTTTTCAGTGGCTGATTTTTTGGAAGTCAATTGCCAGGACTTTCTTCTGAAGTGCCTCTGGGTGAACTCAAACCTCCAACCTTTTGGTTAGCAGCTGAGCGTGTTAACCATTTGCATCGCTCAGGGACTCCTCCTTGTGTGTAGACACTGCTTTCCAATATCCGTTCCCATTTCTTTCTTACTTATATAACTCTGATTTTATTCAGGATGCAGTTGTTATTAGGTGCCATTGAGTTGATTTGTGACTCATAGCAATCCCCTGTGACAGAGTAGAACTGCTTCATAAGTTTTTCTAAGCTGTAATTTTTTTTTTCTCTTTTTTTAAAATTGTACTTTAGATGAAGGTTTACAGAGCAAATTCATTTCTCATTAAGCAATTAATACACATACTGTTTTGTGACATTGGCTGCCAACCCCACGACATGTCAACATTCTCCCCTTCCTGACCCTGGATTCCCCATTATCGGCTTTTTGTCCCCTCCTGCCTTCTCATCCCTCCCCCTGGGCTGGTGTGCCCATTTAGTCTTGTTTTGTTTTATGGGCCTGTCTAGTCTTTGACTGAAGGGTGAACCTCAGGAGTGACTTCAGTACTGAGCTAAAAGGGTGTTCAGGGGCCATACTCTTGGGGCTTCTCCAGTCTCTGTCAGACCAGTAAGTCTAGTCCTCCTTTGTGAGTTAGAATTTTGTTCTACATTTTTCTTCAGCTCTGTCCGGCACCCTGTATTGTGATCCCTGTCAGAGCAGTTGGTGGTGGTAGCCCAGCACCATCTAGTTGTGCTGGACTCAGCTGGTGCAGGCTCTCCTTGTTGTACTAATCTTTCCCTTGTGGCTTTGGTTTTCTTCATTCTCCCTTACTCCAGACTGGGTAAGCTGTAATCTTTACAGGAGCAAATTGCCAGGTCTTTCTCCTGTGGAGCCAGCCGCTGGGAGAGTTTGAACCACCAAATTTTCAGTTAGCAGCCAAGAGCATAACTGCAGAGACAACTTAAAATACGTAATTTTCCAGCCTTCCTTGCAGCAAGGTGGCCATTTGATACATTTCTGGCCAATGAGATGTAAGCATCAGTGGGGAAGGCTAAACCTTATGAGGATGCTGAATGTGGTGGGGGAGGGTGAAGTCTACCAGTGTCTGCAGTTTACTTTGAAGTGTCTCAAAAATTAATAATATGAATTGATGGATGGATAGAGGGATGGATAACTGGATAGATATATGATAAAGCCAAGTATGGTAAAGTATTAATGGTAGGATCTAAGTAGTGGGTATACAAATGCTTCCTGTAAAGTACTTTTAACTTCCGTGTGTGTTTAAAAAATTCTAAAAGTGTTGGGAGAAAAAAGACCTCCTATGGAGAAGGCTTTTGACCCTTTGCCCTTCATCTTTCTCCTCCTAAATGTCTGGGTAGATGTGGAAAGTGCTATAGCCACTGTGACAATGGTGGCAGCTTTGCCCCACATCAGGACCTGTAGAGCATGAAGATGGAAGGAAGCAGGTCCTTGATGAAGTCGTTAAGCGATTACAGTAGGAATTTCCTTCAAGAACTCTTGTTGAATGAGGCAAATAGATCTCATTGTTTGAGCCAGTGCTTGCTCGGTTTTCTAACTCCTACCCTTGGGTACTCTAGAAAAAGATATTTGTGTGACAAGTTTTAAAGTTAGGGTGTGCAGCAGAGGGAGACAGTTCCAGATTGCTTTTCTCTCCCTGGAGCTTTCTGCAAAGCATTTATTGAAACCCTTTCTTTGTGGTCCAGAGTCTGATAACCATGTTCTTGGTCAGTGGACTTTTGAGAGTTGTGGCCTGATTTTCAAGAAAGAATCTGAACTCTTGGAGAGGGGGATGATAGCTCTTTGCAGGCTGTTGGGTCCGAGAGGCTCTTGTGATTCCTCATTCTTGAGGAGCAGCCTTTGCCAAGCAGCCCAGGAGCTGTTACCATGGAGACACATAGTTCAGGCCCTGGTGCAGGACATGCCAGCCTTCACGATGGACGCCCAGACCGAAAGAGAATGCAAAAACGAAGCTGTGATACACGGTCAAGGCTTAACCCTGGGACTGAGAGATTTCCTGAACAGGGTGTTACCACAAAATGACTTAGTGTTCCTGGTGGGAATCCCCAACATATTGCCAACACAGGCAAACTGTCTAATTTTCAAAAGCGAATTCCCAGAGTGTGGTCAAATAGCAGAACTCTAATTCCTCTTGTTAAAAAATAAATTAAGAGTTCTCCTATTTCAGTCACCGACCAAGTTTTGGAAATGTTTTTATTAGGTTTCTAGCATATTTTCTGGTTCAGCAAAGCATTTCCCCCTCTCTTCCCATCCCAGGCCAGTTATTTTCATCTGCCCCCATTTCAGCTCTGTGTCTTCTGAAGCTGGATTTGCTCTAAGGAAAGCGAGCCTGCTGGCCTTTGATTGCTTGCGTGTGAACATGGTTGTCCTGCTTCCTGTTACAGCAACTACTGGAGGTTAATACTCCAACCCTGGAGCTCAGGAGTGGTTCAGAAGCCCCTGCACTCCCATGGCTTCCCTTCCAGCCCCCCTCAAACGAAAGCTTTTCACATGGATGTCTTGGCCTCAGACCAAGGAACAAGAAAAGATTTTGGAATTAAAAGATGTTTTAGTTATCTAGTGCTGCTATAATAGAAATACACAAGCAGATAGCTTTTACAAATAAAAATTTATTCTTTCACAGTTTAGGAGGCTAGAAGTCTGAATTCAGGGCACCAGTTCCAGGGAAAGGCTTTCTGTCTCTCTTGGCTCTAGGGGAAGGTCCTTGTCATCAGTCTTCCCCTGGTCTAGGAGCTTCTCAGTGCAGGAGCCTCAGGTCCAAAGGACATGATGGGCTCCTGGCTCCTTTTGCTTGGTGGTACTGATGTCCTTCTCCTCTCTGCTCAGTTCTCTATTTCAAAAGAGAATGACTCAAGATACAACCAAATCCTGTAGATTGAGTGCTGCCTCATTAACATAACTGCCTCTAATCCTGCCTCATTAACATCATAGAGGTTAGGATTTACAATGCATAAGATAATCACATCAGATCACAAAATGGTAGACAAACACGCAATATTGGGAATCATGGCCTAGCCAAGTTGATACACATTTTTGGGGGACACAATTCCATAACAAAAGGGTTTCTAGAACCTGATAAGATCTAGCACTGCTCTGTACCTGTTGCTACAGTAAAAGAATGTACTTCCTTCAACTCAGGCCTCTTGAGCTAGTGATACGTTTTGCCTCCCCATTTGGTTGTGTGTGACCCAGAAGATAGCATTCCGTGGGACCTCTGATGCTGTAGAAACTGCAGCATGACACAAGGGCTGACTAAGTGAGTTTTGGCAGGTTTTTAGGCTATGGGGCCTCCAGAGAGGCTGAAGCCATGGTCTGGCTCCATGTGGGCCACTTAGAATGGCTCTGTCCCCCAGCCACGGAGCTCTCTGATAAACCTTCTGGAACATTGGTGGGAGTGGTAGGGAGAGCCTGGCTGGTCCCTGTGTGACTGTGGATAGGCAGTGGAGGGACAATAGCTGCTTTCTAGGTCATGAGTCTGACCGCCACCCTTGGAGAGAGCAATCCCAGCCACCAGGTGTGCAACAGCATTCTATCTGGCTGAGGTTCAAGGTGAGAGTCCCTTGAGAAAGCCTTCTTACCTGGGGAAAATTTCCTAACTTACCCATTATGTGCTTTTGATGCCAACCTCACTACTTCAGCTCAGACCTCACTCTTCTGAGCTCAGACCCTTATATTCGATTGCCTGCTGAACATCTCCTCTTAACGAGAAGGTCCAAAGAGTCAAAGGAGGACTTGGCTGGCTGTTACTCATCCTCCCGTCACCAGTTGTAACCAGTTGCCATCCAGTCAATTCCACAGTAGAACTGTGCTCCATAGGGTTTTCAATGGCTGATTTTTTGGAAGTAGAGCACCAGGCCTTTCTTCTGAGGTTCCTCTGGGTAGACTCAAACCTCTAACCTTTTGGTTAGCATCTGAGTGCTTTAACCATTTGCACTACACAGGGATGACTCCTCTAGGTCTCAGCTAAGATGTCCCTTCCTCCAGGAAGCCTTTCCTGACTATACTGATTGAGTGCCTATTCCTGTGCATCCCAGTGGGTCTGTACCACCTCAGTCGTAAACCTTAGCATAGTCTGATGTCATTCCTTGCTCTGTGTCTGTCTCCCCCACTGGACTGAAAGCTTCGCAGGACTGTGCCTCTGTTTTGTTCATGGCTGTATATCCAACACCTGGTGCATAGTGTGTGTTGAAAGTACCACTGAAGGAATTACTTAACACCATCCAAGCCTACGTACAGGTGAGTTTGAAGTGTGACTGTTAATGGGTGCCTGACTCTTAGGCTGACTTTGAAGGAGCTTCCAAAAGAGAAACTCCTAGAATGGTTTGAGCAGTTGAGAGCCAAGTCAGGGAGAGGGAGAAAATAAAAGTTAACCATATTCTTCTTGTATCTATTCAATAGCTAGAAGTAAGCACTGGGCTTAGAGCTATTTGCCTGTATATCTCTCCATGGACGGTGACCTTGAAGGCAAGCTCTTCCCTGCCAGCAGTATTTAGCACAAGTTCTCCCAACTTTACGGTGCCTTTGGTAGGTATTTGGTGATGGACTAACCAATATTCCTGTGATTCTCCAACCCTTGAACCAGCTTTATATTTAACCAATGGTAGATTACCCTGTATAAACACAAAACTGTTGCAATGTCGTGACCAGCCTTCCGGTCCATGCATGCTGCTAAATAGACTGTGTGACCTTTGTCAAGTCATTTTGACTCTCTGGGCCTCATTCATTCATTTCAGCTGTGTCCTTCCAACGTGCCAGAGGCTGAACGGGGAGTCACTGGGGTTACAAGATGGGTGTCTCCAACCTCAAGGAACTCTCAATCTTGTAGGAAGCTTTGCATATAAACAGATAAGGAAGGCTGATATTTAAAATGTTTAACAACCAGAAAGACATGGGCACCCATACTGGGCATCCCAGCTGAGTATAACTCTACAAAGAAGGATGACACAGGAAGATCATAGTCACAGTGTGAATGTGTGCAGGGTTCAGTGGGATCACAGGAAGAGGAACCCAAAGGCGTCAGTTTGCACATCTGTAAAATCAGGGGTTAGATGAGAACGGAGACTGGCAGACTGCAGCTTGGCCTGTGGACCAGATTCGCCCCACCAGCTGTTTTTGTTAACAAAGCTTTATTGAAACACAGCCGTACTCATTCATTTCTATATTGTCTGTGTCTGCTTTCTTGCCACAATGGCAGAGTTGAGTAGTGTGACAGAGACCATATGGTCCACAAAACCTAAAATATGTACTCTCTGGCCCTTTACATAAAAAGTTTGACAATCCTTGGACTAGATAACCTATAATTTTCCTTCTAGCATGAAACCTCCATGACTCCCTGAGTAGGCAGAAAACACATTTTGCATCAAATGTGGGTTTCTTTGAAGAGCTCAGCAGAAAGCAGACAATGAGTACCATTCTCTGGGGCAATGAGGAGTACAGAATGTAGGCTGTGCTCTGTCCTTTGGGGAAACTATTTTTATTCTGTACGAAAAGTTCTGCTCATTGCGGTAATGAAACCCCTTAGGGAGTTGCTCGTGTGTACCAGTTGGTGAACATGTACTTGCAATTAAAAACAATGAAGCTTTCAGGGAGTCACAGTCAACAAATGTGCTCATTTGTGTAACAGCTGATCCACATGCAGACTGAGGTTTCTAATTGGTGTGGTTAGACTAGCTTGGAAATAACCAACCCTGCATAGTTTTTCTTTGCAAGACTCCAGGAGAAAGCATGAATCAGTAGTTTGGAACTGTGCTGGCTCCATGAGTTGTTAGTTGCCGTTGAGTTGGCTCTGACTCAAGGCGATCTCATGTACAACAGAACAAAATGTTACCCATTCCTGGGCCATCTTCACGATCATTGATATGCGTGAGTCCATTGCTGCAGCCACTGTATATTTTGAGTGTCTTCCAACCTAGGGGGCTCATCTTCCAGCACTATATTGGACAACGTTCTGTCGTGATCCATAAGGTTTCATTGGCAAACTTTCTAAAGTAGATCACCAGGCCTTTGTCCTAGTCTGTCTTAATCTGGAGGATCTGCAGAAAACTATCCACCATGAGTGACCTGGATGGTATCTGAAATATCGATGGCATAGCTTCCAGCATCACAGTAACATGTGAGCCACCACAGGGTGACAAACTGATGGGTGGTTCCATAAGAAACTCTGATAATAATAGGCTCTGGGCAATTCCTGGATGGAGCTTTGAGCAGGTGGAAAATTTGGTGGTGCTAAGCTGGGTTGCATTTTACTCAAGTCTTGTCCCCTCCCTCCTTAACGCCCTCTCTTCTCTCAGTCCATCCCTTCTCAGTCTTCTTCCTTGACTCCTTGAAGACAGGTTCCAAGTCAATAGATCTTTTATCTTTGAGCCTCTGTAGGTGATTGTATTAGTAGTCCCAATTCTTCACTCCTCCCAGTATTCACACCATTTCCTAGTGAATGACAGAATACAGTTTTATGCTTCTTGATTTGGAGGTTGGCCATGTGACAGAGTGCCAACTCTGAGTCTAGGCATTAAGAAGAGTTGCATGTTTCCACTTGTCTTTTGATACCTTTACCATAATGATCAGAAAACATGCCCAGGCCAGCCCACTGGTCAAAGAAGAATATGAGACATATGGAATAGAATTGCCCCAACCAACCATCTGGCAATGAGAAACAGCTGCCCCAGATGCATAAAGCAGTCCTCAGCTGATCCCAGCCTAGATCAACGAAATCCTAACAGACCTACAGATGTGACAAATAATAAATCATTTTTATTTTAAATGATATTTGGGGTGGCTCGTTACACAACAGAACTAACTGAAAGGAAAGGTCTGGCAGAAAACAAGAAAATTTTATACATGAGGGGTCAGAGGAAAGTCCACCTATTGTGTGTAGAAGCAAACATCAGACGTGGATACAATCTTCCTTTGTTCATGGATAAGGAAGGAGAAGTAAAAAAGGAGAAAGAGAAGGAGGAAAAGAAAGGGAGAAAGGGAGGGAGGGAGGAAAGAAGGAGGGAAGAAAGGAAAGAGAAAGAAAGATATGGAGTTTCTGCTGTCCTCTCCCTATGGAGTTAGGATGCATATGCTCACAATTGATGTGAGACATTATGCATGGGGCATTGCCAACCAAGGAAGCTCTCCTGAGCTTTGGTGTCCAGACCAAACCTCAGGTCTCCGTCACCTAGACATGACTGATTGATTGCCCATGTGGTTAATTTCAGTCTCCAGGTGACTGATACCATGTGTCCCAAAGCCTTCACCCTAAGTTACACTGTTGGTCTTTTTGGCATGACCAGTCTCCACCCTAAGACTCTAAGGGTGTGGTCAGCCCCAGCCGTGACTCATACTGTTAGACTATCCTTTGTGACCAAGCACCACCACCCCTCCCTGCTCCTGCACCCTGGGCAAGCAATGATACCCCTATCAGGCATAACATTCCAAGGGCCCAGAGATTACCTTCCAGAAACCTAGGGCAAAGGTCTGACCTTCTTTTTGAGTAAGGCCAAATTCTTTAGTACTAAAAACCAAACCTGTTTTCCTCGTGTGGATTCCGACTTATAGCGACCCTATAGGATAGACTAGAACTGCCCCATAGGGTTTCCAAGGAGTGGCTGTTGGATTCGAACTGCCAACCTTTTGGTTAACATCTAAGCTCTTAACCACTGCACCACCAGGGCTGCATTCTTCAATACACCCCTGCCCCCCTAAACTTGTGAAGAATAATGCATTAGTCAACTATTGCTATTAGCTAGGTGGTTCTGGCTCAGGGTCTCACGTGAGTTTGTACTCAAGATGTTGGCCAGGGCTGCAGTCATCTGAAAGCTTGATTGGAGCTGGAGGATCTACTTCCGGGGTGGCTCACACACATAGCTGACAAATTAATACTGGCTGTTGGTATAGGGCCTCAGTTCTTCCCACATGGGTCTCCATAGGGCTGCTGGTATGCCCTCCTCACAACATGGCAACTGACTTCCCTGAGAGTGAGTGATCCAAGAGAGTTCAAGGGGGAAGCCACAGTGGCTTTTACCACCTAGCCTCACAAGTCACTGTCCATCATTTCATCAGCATCTTACTGGTCACACAGTCAATGTGGGAGACAGCTATACACGAACATAAATACCAGGAGACAAGAATCACTGGGAGCCATCTTGAAGGGTAGCTGCTACACCTAGGGTATGAGATAGATACTTGACGAGTGGAAAAAATTTTCCAAGAAATAATGAATGCTAACATTTATCTCATACTTACTATGTTCTAGGTGCTGTTAAAAGTGTTTACAAGTATTTAATCTTTCCAAAACCCTGTGAGGCAGGTACTGTTTGCAGTTGTTTTGTGGGAGTGGGAAAGGAAATATCAAGGACTGTCACAATCCAAAGGAGGCTTGTTTGCTACTGTGCTCAGCAGAGCACATTCAAGAGCCCAGAAGCTCCTGCTCTGCCAGAAAGATAGTGACATACACAGTGGTCCAGGTGGGAACATCCTCAGGATATTCTCTGACGGTGGACATACCTGCAACCAAGCTACTTGCGCATGTTCACACCTCCCTGGAGAAGAATACAATGAACTTTTCCCTCTAAATGAACTCTCTGAGCCAGTCTATTAACTGCCATCTGCTATCCGCCACCAGGGAGTGCAGGTAGGTGGGAAGCATCTCACTCACCTCTGCTGAGTGTTGGGCAGTAAATTATAAACAAAAATCCAAGCTGCTCAGAGTGGCTCTGCCCACAGGTTTGACCCTGGAACATAACAGCTGGAAGTCCCAGGAGCATCCTGCCCCCAGCTCTGCCGCCCAAAGTGGAGTTGGGCTGTGATCGACCAGCTGTAGCTTGAGACCCAGCTGAGGTTCTGCACGGAGTCCACCTGCAAGGTCAGGCCATCTCCTTCTGGGGCCTCACTCAGGTTTGTGTGTCTGACAGATGTTGCATCGCCACCCTTTGAGGGAACCACAACAGGGAGTATCAGAAAGAAATATAATGTATGTCTCAGAGCAGGGAGGTGGGCGGAGAGGGAACAGCCTGAAGAAGACACTCACATGGGCAGGTTGCCATCTTGGCTTCTCTGGCTTCATAACCCTTTTTTTCTTTCTTTCTTTTTGGCCCAGGAGCTGATTTAACATGTGGCTCACAGCTGACTCTTGCAGGGATCTTGGATCAATGATGAGAAGACAGGTAACACCTGGGCACATTTATACCATTTGTGTGGATAGCGAACAGGGCCCGATGGACTCTCCCCTCCACTCCCTTCATTTCTGGAAGGCTCAGTCACTTTCCAACAGAGAGAGACAGAGAGAGAGAGAGAGATAGAGAGGGAAAAGAAGAAGGAGTAGGAGAAGAAGGAAGGAGGGAGGGAAGGAGGGAGACTGGGATTATGTGTTCAGGAACAGAAAATGGTATGGCATGGATGGGCGAGCAGTGGGGTTCTGGTAAACCTATGAGTGTGGATGTGGTTGCTGGGGCTGACCTCTCCCTTCCAAAAGCTTGTGATCTGATCAAGGACTCCTTGAAGGTCATAATAATAGGTAACACTCATATAGCATTTACTCTAAGACAGGCACTCTTCTAAGTGCAATACCTAACAATCTTGTGAGTTAGGTATACTGTTATTCCCATTATATGGATGAAGAAACAAAGGCACAGAGAGATTAAGTAACTTGCCCAAGTTTACCCAGCATCGTAAGTGGCCAAGCCTAGAATGCCGACCCAGGCAGTCTGGCTCTTATGCCCATGTGCACAGTTACTGCTTTACAGCTTTTCAGAGTGGGAAGAGTCCTTGAGGTCATCTGACCCAGTGCTTCCCAAATGTCCTTCATTCCTAAACCACCTTCATAATCTTTGAGTATCGGAGTCCCACCAGGGGCGGATTAACCAATAAGCATGGTACGCGCTGGCTTTCATTAAGCAAGGTACACATCAGCTTACTTGTGT
This sequence comes from Trichechus manatus latirostris, assembly GCF_000243295.1. Classification (NCBI taxonomy): domain Eukaryota; kingdom Metazoa; phylum Chordata; class Mammalia; order Sirenia; family Trichechidae; genus Trichechus; species Trichechus manatus. The sequence goes on along the minus strand of NW_004443967.1, from coordinate 8,809,357 downwards.
TTACTTACTAATCTGTAGTGAACAATTTTGCATGGGTTTCACCATACCTGATGTGGTGAAACCCATGTGAAATTGCTCACTACAGATTAATAACTAAACACAGGTAAGCCTGTGTGTACCTTGTTTATTGGGTAATCTGGCCCTGCCCCACCGGAAATGTTATTTATCTAACATTTTTCTTTAAATTATTCATTTTCTCAACTTAAATATGTTTATTTTAAAAGGAATCTCGATATCCCTACTAGTGATGAAAAACCAGCATCATTTGCCATAAACAGAAAGGAAATGCAAAAATAAATTCACTGAAAACAATGCTATTACATTTTAGCTAGGCACTGTGCCCACCCAAGTCCCAAAGCCTGAGGTCTCCTCTGTCTCCCTGTCCCTCTCCCTCACTCTCTTTTCCAAGGAGAGAGCAGTGTGGGTCTTCTAGCTGTTCTAGGTAGCCCTGCACAGAGACACCCCATCAGCTAAACTGAGGGTTGGGAAGAGAGCAGAAAGGGTGTTGCACTCCCAGTACTGGCTTCAGTGGTGTTATGTGCCCTCTGAGGGGCCCCCTGAAATGGCTTACTTGCCCCGGACAATCTGAGACAGCCGATAGAGGCCAGTGCCTTCGCCTCACCATTGAGGAAACCTAAGCCCAGAGAGGGCCACTGCTGTGCCCAAGAGCGTATAGCACACTGGTGGCCGAGTGAGATCAGAACTCAGGTCCCCAGACTCCCAAGCATTACGGCCCTGCACACCTGTTTCTAGATACATTTTCACACATGCCTCATCTACTGTGTTAATTCCTGGGGCCACTTTTGATGATTTTATGTTTTCGCTGTGGCTCTGCCCTCTAAGACTGCCCTTGGCTTCACATGTGTCTGAGGTAACTCCAAGCTTCTACATTGCCAGCTGTCATTATCTATTCTGAAGACAGCCCCAGGCCAGCTGTAATGGGGGGTGTCTTAGGCTGGGTTCACTAAAGAAGCAAAACCAGTAAAGTGTGTAAATATATACATATAGAGAGATTATATCAAGGAAACAGCTCACGTGATTGTAGAGGCTAGAACGTCCCAAGTCCATGGATCAGGGTAGAGGCCTCTCCCAAGTCACACAGCTGCAGAAGCTGGGAAGCCCCAGATCAGCAGGTCGGAGAGCAGGGCTCCCACTCACAGAGTGTGCAGATCAACGAATCCTAGGTTCGGCAGATAAGCTGACAGCTCAAGTCCCAAGAACGGGAGATGAGATGACAGGAAGCAGCCGCAGGATCCAGAGAGAGCAAAAAGCCAGAATGTCTGCTTATATTCAGATGCGGGCCACACCCCCAAGGAGACTCCCTTTCATCTGATTGGCTACTCACAGTATATTCAGTCATGGGAGTGACTACATTAAAACACTGAGAATCATGGCCCAGCCAAGCTGACACACAATCTTAACTGTCACAGGAGGGTAGAGCACTGAACTTGGAATCGGGACCCCTGGACCTAGTGGCAGTCTGCCTGTGCTGTGTGTGAGTCACTTAACTTCTTTACTCTGTCAACCCATCTATAGATGGAGGCGAATAGTGGTTTCTCTATGTACTCCAGAGGGCTGTTGTTAGGATCCAAGCGAGGGAAGGGATTTGAAAATGCTCTGGTGAAACACACTGCTCTAAAAATGCAAGCTCACATCCCCTCTAACGCTCACTTGTTTGGCATCACACACGATCAGAATCACCAGGGAAGGGAAAACGTATTTGGATAAGCAAAATTGCTATCTCAGGGTTGACTCATGCACTTGATGGACCTTTACTGATTCTGCTGCCTATGTGCCAGGTGCTAGCTGGGTATTAAAAATCAGTCACAGTGGAGTCGATCCCAACTCATGGTGACCCCATGTGTGTCAGAGTAGAACTGGGCTCCATAGGGTTTTCAGTGGCTGATTTTTTGGAAGTAGATCACCAGGCCTTTCTTCTGAGGTGCCTCTGGGTGGACTCAGACCTCCAACCTTTCAGTTAGTAGTCAAGAGCGTTAACCGTGTGCACCACGCAGGGACTCCTAGCTGGAGATTAAGGAATACAAATATGTTACTCTATGGCCCCCAACTCAAAGGGTCACAGTTTACAAGACAAACACACAGTGTGTTAAAGCAACATGCGGCTTCATGGTACAGACCCTCACCTAGAGCATCATCAGTCTTAGACCCCAATCTAACAGGGCTGGTCCTCTGTTCTCCTAGTTCACGTGGGCTCAGCACTCACAGATGAGAAGGAGCACAGGGGCTATTTTAGGGGAAGACAACACTGACTTGAGGAAGCAGAGGGGAGGACAGGCTGACTCGCAGGAAGGAGAGAAGAAAACTAGAGTTAGGAATTGGCGCATTGAAGTCTGGGGTCATTTAGTGAAGGGGCGCAAAACCTTACCAACTTCATAGACTCTAGGTCTGTTGTTCTTCCGACTATAGTTACTAATAACCAATATTCATAATGACCTCCTGAATCAAGGCCTTTGCTCACCCTGTTCCCTCTGCCTGGAATGCTCTTGCTCGATTTCTACCTGCCTGCCTCCGTCACCTCCTTCAGGTCTTTGCCCAAATGTCCCCAACCAGTGGCAGATTAACTAGTAAGCAAAATACGCACAGGCTTAATTGTGCTTAGTTACTCATCTGTAGTGCACAATTTCACATGATGTGGTGAAAAAACAGGTGAAATTATGCACTACAGATTAGTAGGTAAGCACAAATAAGCCCGTGAGTACCTTGCTTATTGGGTAATCCATCTCTGTTCCCAACCTCAGCGAGGTCCACCCTGACTCTTCTAAATTATATGCTGCCTTGACTCTAAGAAGCGCTGGTGGCACAATGGTTAAAGTGCTTGGCTGGTAGCTGAAAGTTCAGCAGTTCAAACCCACCAGCTGCTCTGTGGAACAAAGATGGGACAGTTGGCTTCTATAAAGATTATAGCCGAGGAAACCCTATGGGGGCAGTTATACTCTGTCATGTGGGGTTGCTGAGTTGGGATCAACTTGAAGGCACACAATAACAACCCTGGCTCTTGAACTCCAAACTCCTTTTTTTTCTATAGCACTTACACTTTCTGACATAGTATTTGTACTCTCTTTGTCTCCCTCTCTGTATCTATCTTATCTATCATTTATTGTGGCTTTTGTTTGACTCCCCTCACTGGAGTATGAGCTCTATGAGGGCAGATTTTGTCTATTTGTTGCTTGACGGCATAGTGAAAAAACAGACTGATGGCAAGCCAGGCATGTCAGGGTAGAACTGTGCTTCATAGCGTTTTCAATGGCTGATGTTTTGGAAGTAGATTCTCCAAAAGATCTACTTCTGGAAGTAGGCCTTTTTTTTGAGGTGCTTCTGGGTGGACTTGAACTTCCAACCTTTCAGTTAGCAGCCAAGCTGATTAAACATTTGCAGCACCCAGGAGCACTGACGACATAGTGAAACCAAAAACCAAACCTGTTGCTGTCATGTGAATTCTGAGGACCCCATGCGTATGTAAATGAAGGACTCAGGAAGTATCTGTTGATTGACCTCCACCTCTGAGTTATCAAAGAAGGGTGAGTTAATATACTTTGAAAACAGAGCTCTTGATATGGACTTGTACCCTTGTCAACTGTCACATCACTTTCATTCTTACGTCCCCAGCACCAAGCCAGGGCCTGGCCCATGGGAGCCACAACCCTTCCATGACCCTGGAGGACTTCAGAGGGTAGAACGTCTATAGAGAATCAGCTTTACATATGACTTGCTATTTGCTCAGTTTTCATTGACTACTTCCATATTTCTTAGAAAATTCTTTAAAAAGTCATTTAGAAGGTAATTAGCCAGGATCCTTACGATATGACTGACATAAAAAGGGAGAAAATACGAAGTATTGCAGTTTACTAGTTCACACACATCTGCTTTAAAAAACAAACTATAAAGGCAAAAGTTTCAAATCAGCAACCAAAAATGCCCTGCTTACGTACTTTTTAGGACGACTGTTGCCATAGCAACTTGAAGCCCATCTTGGTGGTCACTTTGTGCTCAGTTCTATTGAGGTTAAAAATTACCTTTGCTTAGTGCATATCCTTGGCCAACACAGTAAAGTCTGGGTTATAGAAAATTAAAACTTTTTTTTTTAACCAGTGAAATTACTTTTACTGGAGCAAAAGAAACCTCTCCAATCTAAGTGTTTTTCTTCTTTAAAAAAAAAACAAAAAACATAATTTGTCAGACATTAAAATAACAAAAGGGCTTTGAGAAAGGATTATGGCTTTCTGATGTTTCACCACTAGAACAGATTTACTTTATATCTGACTGATGTTGTAATCTGGCATTCTGAGGTAATGTTTTAGCCCTTTCTCCTCACATAAATAAAGATTTCCATGATAGCACTTCATTCCTTCTCTAGAGCATTCCTTCAGTTTTCCCCTTCAGACTTTCAGACTTGTAAACCATTTCATCGAAACAACATACAAATTGGATGCAGGGCTCCTATCGGGGGCAGGGAACTCATTACCAGAGGTTTTCATTGCTACAAGCTTGAAATGGAACGTATTTAAAGTCTGGAGAGCTTGAATGGAGGATGTTCCGAATCTCATGCTTTTCTGAGGCACGAGGAGGAGAAATTCAGTTTTTGAAATGGATGAGTTCAAAGTTCTCTTCTTAAACCAAAAGGCGCCTGGCCTTGGGATTCCTCTGAGCCTGGGGCCACAGATGAATGAATACCCGCTTGGGGTAATTCTGATTTCAGAAAGAAAGCGTCTATGTTTACAGCCCTGGCTTGCCTGCTAATCACGTGCGCCTCCTATCCCCCCTGGAACCTCAGGCAGGGCTGCCTACATCTCTCTCTGGGCAGCATAGATTTAATTAGGGCGAAATCTCTTTAAAAATTCAGATAGATATCCTTTCCCATGTAAAGCAACTGCAGAAACTAGCTGGGCTTTGAATATCTTTTGAAACCAAAAACAACTGTATATAAATAAAGGGCTGTTATTTACCAACAAGGGAACAAAAAGCCCTGGGCACCCACCCCCTCTGCTCCCAGGCGGATGGGGGACTTCTGTCTCCAGCAACTTCATACTTATTAGCTTGATTGCCAACTTCGGTTTATTATTCACAAACTCACCCTGGGCCCAGCCTTTGAAAAGTGAAGAAAAAATGGTGTTGATGTTCCAGATTTTTTTTGCTTTCTTCTCAAGACCAAGTAAATGATGCAGTATTTTCTGCCCCAGCAGAGCCAGCAGGGAAGAAATACATGTTGTAATTACCTTAAACAAGAAGGCTAATGGAAAGAGCTTCTCAGGCTGGTAGGGGCCCCAGGAAAGGTTGGGGACACAGGGACAAGGACACGCAGACTTCCATGCATTTGCTCACTTAGAGAGTAAAAGAGGGACCCACCCACCTTGCAAAGGTGACCAATGCCTAACTTAATGGCAGAAGTGCTGTCTCTCCACCCAGTAAACCCAAACTACTAATTGGGTATTACTTCGATATTTTTAGGACAAAAATTTCTAAGCATGTTTAAATTGTTTTAAAGAAAAATCATTGTATTTGACCAACACAAAATGACAGGGAAAAATCTAAACTTTACCAAAAACCAACCAACAAAAAACCATTAAAAAGGTATCACTTAGGATGAACACTTATGAATCTGAAACAAAGATAACCTCCAGGTAAAGTATTTTTGGCTTTTTTCCCCTTGTGTGTGTGGGAAGTATATAGCTAACAAAACATTTGCCGTTTCAATAATCTTAACACGTATAGTTTAGTGACACTAAATATGTTTATCAGGTGGTTCCACCATCATCATTCCTGAATTTTTTCATCACCCTTAACCCCAGATAAAGATTTTGATCAGGAAGAAAATCAATAAGGCAGTGATCAAAAGTGCAAATAGTGTTCCTGTTTGACCTCATCAATAATCTCAAATGCTAGTACATATCTGATTTGGGATTTGATTCCAATATAGTCAACTTTCTCCATAATCACTAGAAAAGAACAACTATGCCTCTTTTTCACTCTCAAAGGCATTTGTTATTGGGGCTTAGGCTTAAAAGAAATATTTTTACTAGACACAGTCTACAGATATTCTGTAGCAACAATGGCACATGACTGTCTTTGCACAGGTTGGGAAGGGAAACTGTGACTGTGGCGATCCTCTCGGCTGGGTGGTGGCTGCGCTGGCACCCTTGTCCCCTTGCTCCCTTCCTTGGTTCTCTCTCTTGAGAGGGGCGGCGGATTTATTTCTCCTAATTTCTCCTATACCAAGGGTATGCAGTGTTCCTTCTACTACTAATTAATGTGAGAATAGAGAATCAAAGAGGGTATTCCTCCAAAAAGTTGATTTTGAAGAGTGACAAATTAATCCCCTCAGATATGCCTGGAGGCAGGCAAGATATCTTCTGGTTTGTTTTGCAAAATTCTGCAATTAGATGTGCAAAAGTTCCATTTTTGTAAAGATTTTGTTGACAAATTTTATCTACTTCAGAAAAAAAAAGCTACGCCATTTCTGGGGGGCAATTCTGAAACGAATATAGTTTTGGACAAGTAAAAACTGTGCCAAGTTCTAAGGAACCCTGGTGGCACAGTGATTAAGCTCTTGGCTGCTAATCAAGACATTGGCAATTTGAACCCACCAGCCGTTCTGTGGCAGAAAGATGTGGCAGTCAGCTTCCATAAAGATTAGTCTGGGACAAAGCCTTGGAAACCCTGTGGGGTAGTTCTACTCTGTCCTATAGGGTCACTCTGAGTCAGGATCAACTTGACAGCAATGGGTTTGGTTTGGTTTTGGGGTGCAAAGTTCTGCTTTTTTGTCCTTTTGCCACTCCCCTCACCTAGCTGAGAGCTCTGGACCCCAAAGTGAGTGGGAAATGGCCTCAAAACTCAGGGTAGACATTGCTTTAAACACAGAACTTGGACATTGCTCCTCTCATCTGAACCTTAAAATAACCCTGGGAGGTTATTATTGCTCCCATTTTACAGGTGAAGAAACTAAGGCTCAGAGCAATTAAGTGATTTACTCAGGTCACCCAGAGAGGAAGTGCTGGAGCCAAGATTCAAACCCAGGTGGTTCTACTCCACCTCCCAACCCCTTCCCACCAGGCTCCCTTGAAGTCCTATAGATTTGGTGGAAATGAGAATGAAGAAAGTACTGCAAGCTTCATTGTAACCCTAACCAAAAGAAGTGTATGTCTTTCTTGCAAACCAAAGATCACTATATGAAATGGAAGACAATCACAGGTCTTTATTTAAAGTTAATATTTGTGTTTGCTAAATAGCTATCGAAATCAAGACATTCATTTCTTACAATCAATGCCCTTCAAACAACAATGTCCTAACTCAGAAATAAACCTGGGACTGGCCATAATCAGGCAGGCTGAACATGATAGCCACTGAAGTCTTGTTTTGTTTTTTCCATTTAAGAAAGGTGGCTGACTGACTGAAATGTCACTGCTGAAAATGGAACATTTTTCTCTCTTTCTTCGAGTCACACTTCTGTGCCATTGCCCTCACCCATGGCCGCCAGGTCAGAAATTGGTGCACATGCTACGTAATATCTTCTTTTTGTTTTTTAGGTCAATTCTTAAAATAGTTATCCTTTGGCCAGACTGCATAAAATAACATCAAAATGTGCCTTTTCTTTTTGAATGTTTAAGGGGAAGGGAGAGGCACTGACATGTTTTGGGCACAACAATGAAGCGTTCAGCTGCTAACCGAATGGTTGCCCAGAGGCTCTGCGGGAGAAAGACCAGGCAATCTGCTCCTGTAAAGATTACAGCCTAGAAAACCCTGTGGGGCAGTTCTCCTCTGTCACATGGAGCTGCTATGAGTTGAAGTTGACTTGATGGCAACTAACAACTCTTTGCCAGGCACCTTGCTAAGTGATGGTGCTCAATCTTCCCAGCAGCTCTGGGTGGGAGGAAGCGTGATTCCTGTTTCATGGATACACAAGTTGGGTCTCCAGAAGGATGAGAGGTTAATATGTCCAGAGCACTGAGCAAGTGGACAGAGGGCCTTTGTGCGCTTCCAGTCTTCCTTCACTGCATTCTGTACAAAATGCTCACAACAAGGTGTTTGAACAAAATGTCCTCACTAGAAGCTTGGTTGTTACACTCTTGAAAGATAGACACGGTGTACAGTTACAAAAGGAGTCCCTGGGTGGCATAAAGGGTTAACATGTTCATCTGCTAACTGAAAGGTTGGAGGTTTGAATCCACCCAGAGGTGCCTCAGAAGATCTACCTGGTGATCTACTTCCCCCAAATCAGCCATTGAAAACCCTACGGAGCCCAGTTCTACTCTGAAACACATGGGGTCGCCAGGAGTCGGGGTCGAGTCAACGGCAACTGGTTTTACAGTCACAAATACCTTTCTGAAGCCCATTTTACATTTTCTTTTTTTACTTATTGTACTTTAGATGAAGGTTTACAGAACTAACTAGTTTCTCATTAAACAGTACACATATTGTTTTATGACATTGGTTAACAACCCCACGACATGTCAACACTCTCCTCCCTCGACTTTGGGTTCCCTATTACCAGCTTTCCTGTCCCTTCCTGCCTTCTAGTCCTTGTCCCTGGGCTGCTGTGCCCCATTAGTCTCGTTTTGTTTTATGGGCCTGTCTAATCTTTGGACTGAAGCCCGTTTTAAAGGCAAGAAATCTGAGAGATGGTAAATAAGTGACATGAGGTCTATTTTACATTTATTTAGTGGTGGCTCCAGGATTCAAATCCTGGTTGTTTTACTCCTAATTCCAGGCTCTTTATGCTTGTAAAACCATATTTCTGTCAATTTCATTGAAATTAGTTAAAATTGGGTAAGTTAAAGAATAACAGGATGGTGGCTGAAGAAGTCACCTCTATCTCTCCTATGAATTCAGTACCATTGGATGAGAAGGAAGATGTTTTCAGAGCTTCGTTTAATGTAACATTTAGTGTCAATTTCTCACTGATTTAAACATCACCCCAAGAGTTCTGGCAAATACTGAGCACCCGCTTGCAGCCCGTAACATTCCCACGACTGTTAGGCTCTCATTTCTTCAAGTCACATAATTAGACCTAATCCTCTAGTCTTCAGTTTTTTCATGTTTGTGTTTGGGCAGCATGCAAGGGGGAGCTGACGGGCTGTTTAGCCAAAGACAACACTTCTTCCAGGACCAAGATGTTATAAGCTCAGCCAAGACTGGACTTCAGAGGCTACTGGAAATGGGATCTGAGGGCTTCAACTGTCGACCAGCTGCTTTCTTCAATCAGTGCCTTGCTCAGTGGGGGATAGTCAAATGCAGGAATATGGGGTGGGAGCTGGCACTCTCAGGGACTCTGCCTGGGGCACTGGGGCCTGAGCTGGGTTCTCAGCTGGTTGTTGGTGCCAGCTGGTCAGAGCTTGCAAGGTTATGAGGCAACTCAGGTTTTCATTTGATGCCTCCCCTTGTAAGCCTTCTCAGAACTCATGTGGTCCCCACAATTGGCTGCCTGATATACTCCAGCTCCTTGTGGCCTGGTCCTCCTGGGCTGTCCAGATTCTCAGTATGATAATTAAAAGCAAGAGCTCTGGAATCTGACAAGCCAGGGTTCAATTTCCTAGCCATTTAATTGCTGTATGACCTTGGACAAGTCACTTTACTGCTCTGAATCTCAGCTTCTTCATCTACAAAATGGGGTTAATACTACTACTAATCTGATAAAGATTACATGAGATCATGTCTATAAAGCATTCAGTAAGTGCCTAGCACCTCCTGAGTGCTCAAAAATGGTAGAATATACTTTTTATTAGCTGTGTATTTTGAATATACAGCTTAAAGAATTGTTGTTAGGTGCCATCAAGTCGGTTCCGACTCATAGCGACCACAGAACAACTCACAGCACAACAGAACGAAGCGCTGCCCAGTCCTGTGCCATCCTCACGATCGTTGTTATGCTTGAGCCCATTGTTGTGGCCACCATGTCAGTCCATCTTGTTGAGGGTCTTCTTCTTTTTCTCTGACCCTCTACCAAGCATGATGTCCTTCTCCAGAGACTGATCCCTCCTGATAACATGTCCAAAGTATGTAAGACAAAGTCTCAACATCCTTACTTCTAAGAATACTAGGCTTAAAATAATACTTTAGCTAACCAAATTCTCTGCCCTCCTTTGAGGTCACATACCTACCTTGACAGTCCCAGAAAAAAACTGACTCACAGCAATCGTATAGGACAGAGTAGAACTGCCCCATAGGGTTTCCAAGCAGTGGCTGGTGGATTTGAACTGCTGACCTTTTGGTTAGTATCCGTAGCTCACCATAGCTCTTAAACACTTCGCCACCAGTCCCAGAGGCAGGGCCAATTTCTGTAGTCATTGAAAGACTCATTCGTCAAAATCAAAAGCCTTCAAAATCTCCATAGAGCTTTCTAATCGACCCACATTATTCCATGTTCCTCACCATCCTGTGAGGTGGACAAACAAGTAACACTGCCACCATTTTGCGGACGAGAAGCTTCTGGATCAGACGAGGTGCTAGCAGCTGTGGTTGTTGCAGACACTGTTTTATAGTGTTGGCATCATTATCTGACTTTACCGAGCTAACGAGTGTCAGAGGCTGGACGCTCTGGCTCCTGGATCAATGCTTTTTACACGTATTTCTTGAGCATACATTTTATATTACAGATACAGTTTATACAGATAGTACATTTTATATATAGACACAGATCTATATGCAGATATTTGTTTTTGTATCATTCATGTATAAATTAGATTAGAGTCATGCTTATTCCTGGCTGACTCACAAGGAAGGGCAGATTGCGTCTTTCTGGAGCGTTTGCATTTGGGCCGATGGCTTGTTTTATTGAACTGAAAATTACTGCCTTCACTAGGGGCCATTAGCACATCAAAATGGACAAGTGATACATTATGCTTGCATTTATTCTTTGGTCCCCAAAGACTAATTGTTGATTTATGTTTTTAAACATTCTTTTAAGTGCTAAGAGCCCCTAATGAGTTAAAGGAACAAACCACTGGGGTTAAGAATGGTGGTGTTGGTGGCGTCGACATGGGCGTGGTGTCCCCATTACGGATGCTGGACACCAGGATGAAACTGTGTGCGACAAACACTACAGACCCCTCCATTCCTAATACTATTTGACACTTGGCAGAGGGTTTCCCGTAATTGTTGTTCTATCCGCACACCAATCCTCTGACACGGGAGCTGAAATTGCCATTTTATAGTTGCAGACATTGAGGCTGAGAGAGGTGAAGCGGGATGCTAACTCGGAGCTGGTAGGGGGCTTTTGGACGTGCATCTTGAGGCCCCAGAGCCCCAGCATGACCCTGGAGAGCATTCATTTTGTTGCTGATGGGACACACTTGGTTTGGTTTTGGGCATACGCAACACTTAGTGCATTTCTCCACCATCCGTCTGTCAGTCTGTCACAATGTGTAGGTTGCATGTTGCTGTGATGCTAGAAGCTATGCCACCCATATTTCAAACACCAGCAGGGTCATCCATGGTGGATAGGTTTCAGCAGAGCTTCCAGACTAAGATAGACTAGGAAGAAAGGCCTGGTGGTCTACTTCTGAAAATAAGCCAGTGAAAACCTTATGGATCAGAACAGAACATGGTCCAATATAGTGCTGGAAGATGATGCCCTAGGTTGGAAGGCACTACACAAGAACTACAACAACGGACTCAAACATGCCAATGATCATGAAGATGGCGCAGGATAGGGCAACATTTTGTTCTGTTGTACATAAGGTCGCCAGGAGTTGGAGCCAACTCAGCGGCAGCTAACAACACCTGAATTTCTATTGTGAACTTCTGGATTGGAAGTGATGTCCAGTGACTCTACTTAAGGATCTAACTTGGTTTCAGAGGTGACTATTTTCGTTTAACTCAATGACTCGAAGAAGGCCATTGTAAGCACCATGTCAGCTGTTAAAGGAGATGTTTTGGGACCGCCCCTAAAATTCTCCTGAGGTGCACCACTGATTTCTCTAAGCGGACAGAAGTGCAGTCCTGTTCTGCAGATGCAAAGCAGCAGCCCAGTTAGGAGCACGTGGAGACAGCCTTCACATGATGTGGATCTGTTCCCAGGGCCCTGGAACACCGCTGTTTCAGGTTGATGCTACTAATCTTATTAATTATCACTATCATTTTAGTTTACCTGGTATTGGGTACTTCATGTGCATTTACATCATTGAATCATCTCTACTGTCCTCTGAGGTCGGTACTATTATTTTCCCATCTTGCAGATGAGGCTATTGATGCTTAGAGCAGTTAAGTGGCTTTCTTGAAGTCACAGTGGCCACTTCTCACACTGTCTTCCATGGTGCTTTGCCTGAGATACCCCTGCTGGCCTCTTCACTTTGGTTGTTCCAGTATTATTGCTTGTCCTCAGGGATCCCCCCTGGTCAGGGCTCCTGATGTTCCAGCTTCATCACATCCTATCAAGCCAGGGCCGGAGCTGACCTGAGATGGGCAGAGAATGAGTCAGATGGACGTTTCAGGTCACCAGCTGGCCTATGTCAACCACAGTCCCTTGTAGTTTGGGCCAGTGGGGAGAAAGCCCAGGAATCACCTAAAAGCAAGAGCCTCCACTCTGCAGGGGTGGGGTGGGGGCGGGGGCAAGGGAAGGTGTTTCCGTTGCATTTAGTGAAATAAATTGTCTGGCCCTGTCTGAATTTTTCTCACCAAAGTCTGACTTCCCAAATTCAGTCTCCATACCACCTCTATTCCATTCTGGGCAGTACATCGCTAATGGGGGCTGCACGGAGCTAGGGGAATTTGGCTTCTTCTTAATATGTAATAATCACCATTACCTCTCAATTACTTAGCAAATAGAGAAGCACAGGGCCATGTTATTTCAAAAGAGCCTCCTGAGAGTAGGGCTGGAGATCTCCAAATGTTACCCAGAATTAGCTGGGAGAGGGCAGGAGATCAGATCTTTTAATATGTACCCAGGGGAAAACGCATATATTATGTACTAAGAACTCAGGCACCACAACTCTTCCTCGTTCTCTTGATTTAAGCTCAGACCTGGGAAACACCCTGCTCCTCCTTTTCACGCTGAGAGAGCTAGTGAGCAAAGGAGAGAATAGCAGCGGTGATGGATGGGCTAATGGGCTACCTTGCTCTCAGACTTAGCAGACCCACCTCCTGGTTGAAGATCAAATAGCAGTTTGGCAAAGATGGCAAAAAATATGAGAAGGAAAAAATAATTAGTAAATAAAGTAGGGGGAAAAGGAAGTCACATTATTCGGCATTGTGCACACGTAAAGAAAAAAAGAAGGATTGTAAGATGTCCCCCTTCTTTGGAAATATGCTAGTTACCTTCTGTTTCGGGCTTGCTGTTGAGTGACTATTGTTAAAATGTGATGAAGAAGGTGCTTTGTGCCAGTTAAACATAGCTCATTTTCTTGAGAAATACACTCTTTCCCCAGGCAAATTTTAGCATCGTAAATTAGTACTGTTTCCTATGAGACAGTATGGGCCAAAAAGACCTTCAATTTTATTTTCAAGATCTGATTCAGTTTTAATGTAGGATTGAAACTTTGAAGGGAGCTTTGGTTTTCTGGGGGCAGGAGAACTAAAATTAAGTTTGGGCTTAACTAGAAATCCTCAAAGTATAATGAGGATTAAATGTTAGGGTGGTGTCTGCCCATGAAATCCTGGATTTCCTTTTGATTGGCATCTCAGAACACTTGGAACAGAAGGCACCCTTTTAATTTACTGGGGCATGGGGACTTCAGGTATTCCGCCTCCTAGCTTTCTTGGCGTGGGTCTTTCCACCGAGTGAATAGCGGTCTACTTCTTGTAGAATCAGGGACTAAAGAAGTAAGGGGGGGGAGAAGAGATTACCCTTTCAGACCCCCTATTCCGACTAAACCAAAGGTAAGCTCTTTGTAACTTTTGATCAGAAAACAAATCCTCTTTTATAGCTCCACAGATGCAGGAAAATCTCTTATCCCTTTGCTTTCCTTCAACTCTTCCTGCAAATGCCCTGACTTTGCATTTTTTTTCTTACAGACCTGCTAATTCGGAACTTTTCTGACCTTAATTTCGGAAGAATCCCCCCCTCCCCTCAAGACAAAAAGTGGAAATACCCCAGTTGGTGAGTTAAACTTTTCCATCAAAAAATATTCCAAACTATTTACCATCTTCAATTCCCCCAGTTAGGAAAGACAGTGAAATATGGAAATTTTGGCCAAGTCATTGTAGCTTCCAATATTTCGCATGCAGGAGCTAAAGCAAAGCTTTTAATTATATTCAAGAAGTAGTCACGTAAATACTTCAGGTTTTTTTTTTTTTTTGGTATTAAAAATTGGATATTATGGCTCTACATTGGTTCTAAACACTTTTTGAGGGAATATCATTTTTCTTATTAATCCTTTGCACACCAGCTTCGCTCAACTCTCAACAAGCCTTTGCTGATAGTTGCTAGTGATCACCCATTGCAGAGGTCAGGAGCTATTTTAGTAGAAAATCCATGAATTGAAGGTTAAGTGACAATTTTTTTCTTTACCACCACTTTGGCGTGTACTCTGTGAACTGAAGGCTGGATTAACCTTTAATTACCCTCAACGATCTCTCAACCCCAAGACAACATTACCACTCATACCAGTAGTATTTGCATATACAGTTTAATGACAGAAACATCTGTTTGCATATTTGCTATCATTAATATTATTCAGCCGAATAGATATCCACAATGTGATAGGCATCCGTGCTAACATCTCATTTTCTTTCTTCAATTGTAGTCTTTCTTCCTGCACCCACTGAGTCAGCTGGACTTGTATTAATTAGAATTAAGGGCGGGCTAGAGCCAACAGCCTTTTGCAGAATATACACATGCATTGTGATCTGAATGCTTGCAAAGCCACATTTCATTCAACTGGGGAAAGCACTGCTGGGTTTTACAAAATGTACACTATATAGGAGTGTGTGTGTGTTCATGTGCTTTAAACAAAACCATATTTTCCTCTCTTCAGTCCAAATGTGAGAAGGATCCTGTGTATGGCTATTTTTGGAAATACTGGCTTTTACACAGAGCTTTCCCCTGATGGATATAGCAAATGCTTTCTGTTTGGAGTTAGACCATTTTAGCACTGACAGAGTCCTTGGAGGCCAAACGAATCACACCTTTGTTTTCCTGAGAGGCTAACAGAAGGCCAGCGGGGTTCAGTGACTTGCCTGCAGTCATCTTAGTGGCGAGAGGTGGAACTAGGTCTGGGGTCTGAGCCTCTGGACTCCACACCTGAACTGTGCCACTCCTCCATATGGGCGAAGTTTCGAGACACTTACATGAGCCAGTAAACCCATTTTATACAGTTTGATAGAAAGTCTATGTCGTTTACCCACGGAAACTATTTCAAAGGTGCATATATATGCATTACACATATAGAATGCATACTATAAGTATATAAACAAACTTATTCTATTTTGCGTACATGTGTTTTGATTCTTGGATATACAAAACTTTTATTTTTGCATTGGTCCAATGATAATGAAAGATTCTTTAAAGGTTTTCAGGATTTTACCTTCACAGTACATTTTTCAATATGGAAAAAAAAAAGTGCTGCTGCTTTATGCCTTTTAAATAATAATAATAATAATAAAAAAGTCTCAGTTCTAACTTAATTTCACCCCCCTGTCCGATCAGAATCCTGGAGCCAGCCACCGTCACCTTTAGAACTCCCAGCTTCCCAGCATATGCCATGAAATTATTTTATAGAGCTACTCCCCATGACTGTTTTGTCTCATCAGAATGAAGAAAATTCTTGGCTTTCATTAGGGAATCTATCCTCATTAATTCAAACTAAATGGCGGTGGTGGTGAAGGGCAGCCAGATTAACCAGTGAATACTTTGAACCATAGAAATTTTTTTATGGGAATGTACTATTCTTACTTCCATGGACGCTCTGTAATTAAAGCTGGGCTGTGCCTCTAGAAGTCATTAGGAGACCTGGTTAAGTCAGATTGTTTGTGATTTCATATCCATTATTCACAGGCAAAGGTATGTTATGAAATTATTGGAAACAATTTGTGCTCAAAGTGTTTTCAACATTGTCCTTACACTCTTATAGCTCCTTATTTGTACACTATTTATTTGTACTAGCTAGAAAATAAAAGGCATTTCTAAAAAAATCCGTATTATCATTTCTATATTAATAAGGCTTTTCCATATTCCCCAGGTCGAAATGAACATCATATGACAATATAAGAAAATTCTCCTTGAACCCCTGATATGAAAAAACACCAGTCATTATTATACTTCTATCTGAAGTACAGTTAGGTTATAAAATCATTTTAGATGCTCTATCTCCTACTACTGCCTGGCAAGAAACATTTTAATACTAGATGAAAATTATGACTTTAAATACCGTGTGTGAATGCTTGTTACATGGAAGGCATTCATTGGCAGTAAGTATTGGATGAATGGATGGATGGATGATGAATGGATGGATGGATGGATAGATGGATGGATGGGGGCAGCATAAGGCATCCTGACTCTACTAGCCATTTCTAGAATCCAAAGGAGTATACTGTTTCCAATGACCTAAGTTCATAATTCTAGTCCTAGAGGCAAACTTTTGCAAAGAGAGATGCTACCATAATTCATTGGTTTCTAGCAGTGGCTGATCTATCATGTATCTTGTGGGTATCCAATATGGGTTCCTAATCACCCTAGAATTGCTTGCATAGCAAAGTTAATGTGTGTGTATGTTTTACATAAAGAATCTCTAGTTTTATCTCCTGCTCCTCATGTTCATTTCCTGACTTGCATGTCCCTGAATGTACTCTGCTGTTGTGTGCTGCAGGGCCCTTGCACCTGCTGTCTTTCCAAACTTGGATTCTTTTTCCCTTTGCTTAGTGAAACTTTATTTTACTTCTGTAAACAGGTTCCTGTTCTTGTTTGGCAGTGTGGACCCCTCTCCCCTATGGGTTCCATCACCCCTTTCCATGTCTCTATTACTGCTTTCCAAGTTTATTACCCTTATTATCTTCTGAGCAGCTTGGGGGCGGAAATTATTTATTATACATTTGTGTACATGTTGTGCCCTATCTCTTAAAAAGTGCTTGTAGAATGAATCAAAGAATGAACAAATGATGTGGAAGTAGTCTTCATTGACAACCAGCTGCACTGTTTTGGCCGTGGGACTCGTCTGGGTCACCAGAAGGGGTCACTGTTGGCACTTCCTGTAATGGCCAGAGCCTAGCTATCGAATCTCTTTGGAGCAGTAGGCTATCTTCCAACATGGCGGATTCTAATTTCAGATACCTCCTAGGGAGAAGAGGCACTATCTTCCCCTACCCCTTTTCTGCCCCTTTCCCCACCCACTCGCTTGGAAACGGGAGAGAGGCTGAGCCAGAGGGCGAACCAGAGCCTCTGATGTCACAATGAAATTTTTGTGCCGGGGTACCCAGGGAAACGTGGATAGGGAGCCCCCCGGCATGAACACCTTGCAGATGGACTCGCAAATGCTGCTGGAGAAATTACTGACTGCTTGCTGCTTCTAGACCAGAGAGGCTTTTCTGGAACAAGCAATGGCGTATAAAATGGGCTTTGGAAAATGTCAGTGACAGAGACTGCAACCAGCCCCCGTGGGCAGATTGTTTGAGCCATAAAAACACGTCACTGCTTCTGAACGCAGCTGGGTCAAAGGATTCATTGGGCTCCCCTCGGTAAACTGGAAAGAAAAATGCACCAAACTAGGCGAGGTCTTTGTATTAATCGTAACATCGAAGACCGCACAGCCATTTGTCTGACAACCCCTGTTTCTAAAAGACAAGGAATTACGAAGGAGTTACTACACCATAAAAAAGGGGTACAGAATGTCTCAGCACCATTCTTTACAACTGCTGGTAATTTTTCTTTAAAATTTTAATCCAAGGACATTTTTATACTTTAGTAATAAACTAACATTTCAAAAGTACTTTTAATCTGCTGAGATGGTTCATTCCGCTAATATGGGTAACGCTGTGGACTCGAATAATTAGTGTAAATTGCCTTTGAATAACACAGAGCTGGGAACAACTTTAACTTGCTAGGGCTTAAGGCCCTTGCTGTACAGGATGAAGAGTCCTTAATGGGGCCTGGAAAAACAACTAATACCTACAAATCAAAGGAGAAAAGCCGTTTTTGATGCATTTGTCTGAGAGTGTGAGTTTTAAACTAAATTGTTAACACTTCCTCCCTGCTGAGGGTCATGGATTAGTGAGGCTGGGAGATTCTTTGAGAATCTTTCACACTGGCCAGGGGAGGTAGGGGGTTCCAAATACAAGTGTTTTCTTAACCCTAATCCCTACCTCCCTGACCAGGCCAGCTCTGCATTTCCTTCTAATTAGGTGAAGAATTAGGAGGTGGGGAAATGTGCTCAGGGATGAGGGTAAAGTGATTAGTTCACTCCAGACCATGATAGCAATTTTGAGGCGCTACTTAGTTCCTTTCGTGATAATAACTTATTATTATTATTATTATTTTTTTACAAAAACGTACTCTAGCAAATCTCCAACATGTATTCAGAAGCAATGATCATTATCTTTGGGCAAGTTTGGGGCAGCCAATTGACAAACTATTTTTGCTTTTCTATGCATTTGTTTAATTTTTCATATTTTATCCCATCTAAGAACATTCGGCACAGTTTCTAATCTGACCAACTATTATCATTATTTGTGCAATCTGCACAAAATCTAATAACCTAGCCAAAAAATGTATTCACATTTAAATGACGCTTTCAGTGAAAAGGAAAGAAGGACATGTGCTTAGCAGCCGTCTGAGATAAAACCATTTTGACACATTTTCTGCATATGAATGGATACTATTGGGTATGACTTTTTTTTTTAAAGTAAGGATCTTGTAGATATTCTTCGCTGAAGTGTGATTTTAAGTTTCAGGTTGATTAAAAGGAGTTCCCAGCTAGCTTCAGACTTTGGTGATATTAGCAGCCTTTACTCTTTGCGACCCAACTCATAGGAACCCTATAGGACAGAGGAGAACTGTCCCATAGGGTTTCCAAGGCTGTAATCTTTACATAAGCAGATTGCCACATCTTTCTTCCATGGAGTGGCTGGGGGGTTTGAACTGCTGACCTTTCAGTTAGCAGCTGAGTGCTTAACCACTGCACCACCAGAGCTCCTTCTAGCAGCCTTTACTCATGACAAATATCCCAGGGGTACCTAGACCTCTAACCCAGTTTCCACATATACACCACACACACAAAACCCAGACAAGTACCAGAAGAATATGTCTCTTTTACACTGAGAACTGCAGACACTGAAGTTTTCTCCGCTTCTGCCGTTATCAGCTCGCTTGCATATTGAACAGACTGCTCTTTTGTCTTACCTGGTACCTGGCTTGTGCGCTGTAAACACAGAATGAAAATAATCTCGAGAAGAAGAAAAGTGATAACAAATAACAAATCATAGTGTTCTTCTGCCTCCTTTCAGAGGGCGTTTGAAGACGCAAGGCATTGTTCCCGTCTTTTTTGAAGGCCAGAGTTTAGGAGCTTCCAAAGGCAATGATCTAATTGTGACCTTCCGGAACAAGTTCTCCCTGTTTCATCCCCCTTGGATGTCCATCTCCGAGGATCATAGATGAGCCGGAGCGAAACAGAAGTGAAAAGTGAAACTGAAGATGCAGGGTGGGTCTCCTGGCTAAACTTTGAGTTAGACTCGGCACAGCCATTGCCTCTTCCCTCTGAAAGGCACATCACGTTTTTTTTTTTTTTTTTTTAAAAAAAAAAACAAACTCTTTTAGACTGAAGCAAGTATTCCTTTCCACGCCTACAGTTATCATGGCTGGTTTAAAGCACGATGTCTATACTACGTGATGCCCAATTACGCTATACAAGACAGATCACACTACATTAGCCAGGATTATGGTGCCTCTTGATCTTATCAGCTTTGTTTCCTAAACTACAAAAAGATCTAACGCAGTGCTGGCTCATAGTTTGGCTTAGACAATCACCACAGTCATCCATCACTGTCACCAGGGAGCAAGAGGCATTAGGCACACAGCAGACAGGACGCTAACTCTCCAATTTCACATTTATGCCAGCTCTTCTTATGCTTGGCCTCCCTAACTATGGAAGCTTTTTTGTTTGTTTGTTTTAGTGAAAGAAAATCTATACCCTTCACCTGCTGAAATTTTATGCAGCGTGTTATAAATCTCAGTCGTTTGCTTATTTTTAAATGCTTAGTAACTACAGATAAAAGAGGGGACAAATGTATTAGGTGGAGTCCCTAGACGCAAACAGAAAAGGTTACGGGTTTGAATCCACCCAGAGGTGCCTCAGAAGAAAGCCCTGGCCATCTACTTCTGAAAGGTCACAGCCATTGAAAACCCTATGGAGCATAGTTCTACTCTGAAATACATGGGGTCACCATGTGTGGGAACTGACTTGACCACAACTGGTTTGGATTTTTTAAAATAGTGCCGTAAAAAAACTGAAACCCAAAACCAAACCCATTGCCGTAGAACAGAGTAGAGCTATCCCATAGAGTTTCCAAGCAGCAGCTGGTGGATTCGAACTGCAGATCTTTTGGTTAGCAGCCTGAGCTCTTAACCACTGTGCCACCAGGACTCCAAATAGTACCCTAAAGAGGGTACTAGATCAGGATGTCTGAGGGCAAGGAGGCTAGTTGCTGGGTTAAATCTGACCAAGCCCATCTCTGGGTTTGACTTGGGTAAAGTCCATGCACGCAATGGGAACTCTTAGCAGAAAGGGCACAGCCAGTCCAGCAACTTAGATCTAACATCATCTTCTTCATCAAACCCAGGATCATTCCAAACTTTCCCAATTCTGCTTTAAAGTTTGGTTCTTTTAAATAGTGCCAGGAGCTAGCAAGGACATCTGGAGTCTGACCCCTCTCAATGGGAGCAAACAGCACCTGTACTTGGCACCTGTGCTGGTTCCCAGCCATTCTGGCAGCCTTACCAGGAGGTGTGAAACAGCCTGAGATTTGAAAACAGAATCCATGATGCTATCTGTGGTCAAGATCTGATAGGATCAAGTAAGAGGTTTCCCAGTAGAAATATCTATGTGTCCAAGTAGTAAACTTGATAATTGTAAGAATACATTGAATGCAGCAAGAGAGAGGACCAACCCAGAAGATGAACATTTCTGTTATGTAATTACAAGTTCAAGGAGTTTAGCCTCTTATCACTTGATAGTGAGTATAGAAATTAGGAGCCATCCTCTTTAATTTGTAATTATGTAACAGAAATGTGAGGTCCGGCAGCTTTATCCTTACCCTTCTGGGCTGGAAGACATTGGTATGCAGGATTCAGCACAGAGGCCGAGTACACTATCAGAGGAAGACATGTTTGATTATTCTTTAAAACCAACTAAGAGAAGTTAATCTCATTGAACTTCTTTTTATTCAACAAAAGAGTTGGATGTTTCCAAGTCTAATGTGACTATAATGTTCATTAAATGGACTTCTTTACACCTTTAAATGGATTAACTGCACATCTTTGCAGTCTAATTATTATACATGTCATTCAAAAAAAATTACAGATCTAACTCGGGAGGCCATAAGGCCTTTCTTTGACGACTCCGGAAATGACACTGCAGTAAATGGGAGTGATTTTTATCTGTGCCATTTTTTTTTTTTTTAAGGGCACATGTTGCTCCATAGAAGCGGGAGGGGAGGGTGGTACTGGCTGTGCTGGGTTTTTCTGCCCTGGTGGTTTTATTTTAGAGATTTAGGACCTGACCACGCTGGTGCTGGCTCCTTCCGGGCTCACTGTGCCAGGTACCTTGTAGGTTCCTCCCGCCGAAGCCTGCCCAGCTAATGGCTTCAGTCTGTCCCAGACGGCACTTAATCAGATAAGCGGTAAATTATGGACAGCCCCCATTTGGTTCCAGGCCTTCAGGGCTTCTCTGAGTTCCTTTACCCAGTCCTTTCTTTCAAAGTGCAGAGAAACTCTCTCTACCAAGAAAATAGCTCAGTTCAGAAGAGCAGTTCCGCGTTCACATGCATGGGAGTCCCTGGGTGGCACAACTGGTCAGGCACTTGACTGCTAACTGAAAGGCTGGTGGTTTGAATCCACCCAGAGGTGCCTTAGAAGAAAGCCTGGTGATTTGCTTGCAAAGGATCCAGCTTAAAAACCTCATGGAGCAATTCTACTCTGCACACATGGGGTTGCCATGAGTCGGAATTGACTCGATGACAACCGGTTTGGTTGTTTTGGGTTTGCGTGTACATCCTGACATCAACTATCTTTGCGTCTGTACGTGTCTCCTTTTATGCTGGAAGACGTTAACTTGACTTGCCGTGGCAGCTCACTAGAGTCGTATGGATGCCACAGGCTCTGCTCGGCTCAGGTGGGTACAGAGTGTCCTAGGAGCTATCAGGGAGCTGCAAGGCTGGTTCTCTCTCTGGAGGTGGGGAGTCTGGGGCGGTGAATGATTCAGGCTTTTTCTGTTTAAAGCTGACGAAGGCACGGATTCATGTCCATTCATTCATTTATGTATTTATTGAGAAATCGCTGGAGGCCAGGCACTGAGCATGGCCTATCAGATGTAGCGCAAAGTAGGCAGACGCAATTCCTACTCCCAGGGAGTGCTTGGTCTATGAGGAAAGAGAGACACTCTTAAATCAAAGGAGGCTCCAAATTCCTATATGGAGGGGCTTAGAGCTGGCAATCTGGTTAGAAGGGGATTCTAGAACTCTTGCTTTGAGGTTGTGTTTGCTTAGCAAGCACACACTACTTGTAGATGAATTGTAGCTAGATGGATGGTGGGTGGAGACCTTGGGGGGAGGAAATGAAGTTCCCCGACCCCTCCCTTGCTGCCACCACTGGACATCCTCCTTGAAGCCATTTAACAACCCGCTCCTCTTCCCCCCGCCCCCAGTCCTGACTCCTCAGAGACTGGGGCGGAGCCACAAGTGGGAAAAGGAGGTGTGTCTTTGGAGCATCCAGTGGGGTAGTGAAGAAAGCATACACTTTGTCAGATGGTAGGTGGCAATACCAGCACTGCCACTTCCTAGCGATGCGACCAACAAGTTACTACTGAGCCTCTGTAAACCTCAGTTTTCTCATCTATGTTGTTATTATCTGCCATCAAGTTGGCCCTCAACTCATGGTGACCCCATGCACAATGGGACGGAATGCTGCTCGGTCCTGCACCATCCCTATGATCAGATGTGGATCAGACTCTTATGATCCCTAGGATTTTCATTGGCTGATTTTTGGAAATAAATCACATTTCTTCTAGCCCATGTTAGTCTGGAAGCTGCCCTGAAAGCTGTTCAGCATCATAGCAACATGCAAGCCTCTACTGACAGATGGGTGAGGGCTGCACATGAGCTGCATTGGTGGGGAATCGAACACAGGTCTCTCCACGGGAGGCAAGAATTCTACCACTGAACCACCAATACCCCTTCCTCATCTATAAACGGGTAATTTTATCCATCTTTCAATGTTCTTGTGAGAATTTAGAAACAACAATACGTCAAGGGTCTAGCAAAGTGCCTGGCACATAGTAGGTACTCAGTAAATACTAGTCCCTCTGTCCTTACCAATCAGTTGCTACTTTTATTGTCTTCCTCCCCTCCCTGACCCCTGTGCTGTGGGTCAATTGACTCCAAGGTCTTAATTCATAAACTATAACAGCTCAAAGCCTGCCTGTTCTGGGGGTCTTTACCTTTTGATAGGAAAATCATAAAGCTTTCAAAGCCCCAAGGAACTATGGAATGATGGCCAGTGGGGCTGGTAATTGGGGCAAGTGGCCTCCTGGCATGGGCAGCCCACAGAGCATGTAGGTCACAGACAGAAGCCTCGGTCCCCACTCTTAGCCCCAAACCTGAAATCCCATCTTGGCCCTCCGTGTCTGCACTTAAACACTCTGGATTATGAGCGAGACTGGCATGGCCCGGGGTTACACTTGCTGTCCCCAAGCCTGAGCTGCTCCAGACCCAGAGCTCAGACATGACATCCCTGCTCCCCATCCCTGGCCACCTTCTGGTCTCCTCCCTTCCAGGCATCCCACAGGGTAGGGCGCCAGTGGGTGAGGATGCTCACAGAGATGGTTGTAGTGAGGCAGAAAACTCATAAATCATTTAAGATCCGTGTTGTACCAACATCAATTATCAGAATTAACTGCTCCTTAAAACAAAGAATTGTGCTACAAAGAGTCAACATTAGATCGGGCACGGGGAGCCTCTTCTCCGTGTCTTCTGAAGGCGCCTGAGGCAGGTGCCACGATAAAGCAAACATTGGCTCCTCTTTGTGTGCTGGGTACTGTGTCCCTGCTTCCAAACTGATAAATACTGAATGAGTAAATAATTTTGTTTTCTCTCTGTGTTATAAAGATTCAGTTGTATTTGGCCAAGTAACTTCAGGGAATATCATTGAATACTTTTCAAATAGTGCTTTGTGTGAGCCACGTTCTGCTCTTGGAAAAGCTCTACAGATCCACTTAGAAAGTCCTCATGGAAGGAGGCCTGCCTGCGTGCTGTGTGAGACCCACCTATCTACAAGCTGATGTTAGCTGCCGTCGAGTTGGCCCCCAGCGACCCAATGTGTTACAGAGTAGGACTGCTCCATAGGGTTTTCTTGGCTATAATCTTTACAGAAGCAAGTTTACCAGGCCTTTCTTCTGCAGAGCTGTTGGGTAGGTTCAAACCTCCTGCCTTTGGGTTGGTAGCTGATTACGAACCGCTTGCATCATCCAAGCTCCTTATCTTTACAATAAGCTCCTTGAAATTAAGGCTATCCATCCCCGCAGGGAGTAATCAACAGTGGGAAACACATATTGTTCACTCATTCACTCACTCACTCGTATGTCCTCATTATTTCAAAATGGGGCTAGGGATTCAATGGCGTCCAGTGGAATATTAAATTATAGGATTAAAATCTTACCTGAACAAATACTGTTTGTAAATGATAAAAAAAGCCAGAAAAAAAATTTTAGTGAGAAAAATCTGATCTCAAGGTGTTCAACAATAGAATTCTAATATTTTATTAACTATGTATATAGATTTATAGTGTAACTGTGTGATTATATACACAAACAATATGCATGTTAAATAGGAGATCTTGTTAATAGCAAAGATTTACATTCATTAGTCAGAAAATATTATTATTTCAAGATTTTTCTCTACCAAGACATTCTGGTGCAACCCGATTACCATCATAGTTTTGTGTGATCTGTGAGGTAGGAAGAGGTAAACAACCTAACTTTATTTTATGTTAATTGTGTCCTAGGCTTATCAGGTAAAAGACAACCTGCTTTTATCTGCACATATTCAGAGACCAGCTTCAGATGCCTCAGAAAAAGAGGATCTTTGTTCAGGAAGTTACTTACTGGACAATTAACATGTGGAAACTATACCAAACAGTATGTGAAAATTATAAGTTCATGTTGAATTTCCAAAGGCCGTAGGCTCATTCTTCTTGCAACAAGACCGTGACAACTCTTGCTGATGGAATAAATGGGATCATTATATTTCAGTCTCCAAGTAATTATCAGAAATGAAGCTTTGTGAATTCTTTCCTAATGGGGCCACCGGTCACCCTTCGGTCTCTTGGATATAATGGCATTTTGTTTCTGAAACCCTGTGCCTGCGTTTAGCTCTTCCAAATGTTGGGGACCTCGTCCTGATTTCCCCATCTTGCCATGATGAATAGATATATTTTCAGCTGGTTATCCACCCTCCACCCAACATGTGATTCTGTGTGTCCAAAGTGCCTGTGGCAGGTATGGAAAGCTCTAGCAAACCCAGGTGTTCCACCGTAATTGTTTGCTCATTGGCTGGCTTGATGGCCGAGGCATCGGTAGGGGCAGCTGGACAGTGATTTACTCTACTGGTTAGCTGTCACCTGATGCCAGCTGTTCCGAGCTCGTGGTGGCTGCACCAGTCTGCTGCCTGAGCCCCAAGGCTGCCCGGGTGGCTATGTGGGCTTTGGTTAGGGAATGGGGCTGCCGAGAGACCTTGCTCAGGGTATAAGCCAGGGTAGGGGCTCCACAGAATGCTGGCATCACGTCTCTTCTGCTGGCAGGCTGTGTGTGCTGGAGGCTTCTCCTCTGAGGCTGGACAGAAAGCACAGTTTGGCTCTGAGGTTGCTATGTGATTTACAGGCTGTCAAGTGTACAGCTCTCTGGTCAACCTCTGCTCCTGTAGCTACCTATCTCTTCCTTTTACTTATTGAGCCAGATGTTGGTGTTGTTTGGCTCAGGAGTATCTGTGCATGGCAGGAATTCCTCCAGGGCATTGGGTGACCCGCCCCGGTGGGTGTGGTTTGGTGTGTGTGGGCAGAGGACCAGGTGGACACGGAATTAGTTTGATAAAGTACCTTCATTAGGCCACGCCTGTGTTTAGTCACCCTCCATCTCCTGCTCTGCCCCTTGGTTTAAAACAAGAAAAAAACTTGAAAGTC
This sequence comes from Trichechus manatus latirostris, assembly GCF_000243295.1. Taxonomy (NCBI): domain Eukaryota; kingdom Metazoa; phylum Chordata; class Mammalia; order Sirenia; family Trichechidae; genus Trichechus; species Trichechus manatus. The sequence goes on along the minus strand of NW_004443967.1, from coordinate 8,783,034 downwards.
TCATTTGAGTGAAGATGTGAAAAGTGCTTTTCAGGCCTCGGGAGGTGAGGCTGGGAAGTAATGTTTGAGCGCAAATTTGTGCCGTCACAAGTGCCCGGATGAACTAAACACTTCCCTTACTTACCTAGGGAATTACAGTCCTGTAGGTCCATGTGAGGAGCCCTGGTGGCGCAGTGGTTAAGTACTCGGCTGCTAACTGAAAAGTTGGCAGTTTGAACCCACCAGCTGCTCTGGGAGAGAAAGATGTGGCAGTCTGCTTCTGTAAAAATTAAAAAACAAAACAACACCAAAAAACCCAAACCTGTGGCCATCAGGCCCAACTCACAGCGATCCTATGGGGCCAGGTAGAACTGCCCCATAGGGTTTCCAAGGCTGTAAATATTCACGGAAGCAGACTGCTACATCTTTCTCCCACAGAGCAGCTGGTGGGTTTGAACCTCCAACCTTTTGGTTAGCAGCCAAGCGCTTAACCACTGTGCCACCAGGGCTCCTCTGTAAAGATTACAGCCTTGGAAACCCTATGGGGCAGTTCTACTCTGTTCTATAGGGTCTCTATGAGTTGGAACTTGCAATCAACTCAATGGCAACTTTTTTTTTTTAGGTCTGTATGGGGAGTCCTTGAGTGGTTAAAGCACTTGGCTACTAACCAAAAGGTTGGAAGTTTGAGTCCATCCAGAGGAACTTCAGAAGAAAGGCCTGGTGACCTACTTCCGAAAAAATCAGCCATTGAAAACCCTATGGAGCACAGTTCTCCTCTGACACACACAGCACCACTATGAGTTGGAAATGGCTTGGCCGCAACTGGCACTGCTACTGGTAGGTCTGTATGGATCGTGCCATAACATTACTGGGAAACAGAACTCCACACTCATTAGCACATCTCACAGCCCACTTCCTGAAAGATCCAAGTTTGCGATAAAAAACCCGAAGGCAAACCCGTTGCCTTGGAGTCAATTCCGACTCATAGCGACCCTATAAGACAGAGTAGAACTGCCCCACAGGGTTTCCAAGGGGTGGCTGGTGGATTTGAACTGCCAACCTTTTGGTTAGCAGCCGAGCTCTTATCCACTGTGCCACCAGGACTCCTAAGTTTGCAATAGTGATGCAAAAATTTCAATCAATAATCCAAAACTTTCACTCTTCATGCAGGAAGAATCCCAGCACATTCTTGTCTCACAGGCTAAGCGTGCAGTTGATGGTTTTCCTTCCTTCAATACCAAAGCCTTCCCTGCTCCAAGCTGGACCAAGGAAAGTGACTGCCAAATTGACACCTTAGTCTCTTTAAGTCTCATAATTCTTCTTCAGAGAAGCATCCCCAAAGCCCCAAACGTTCCCCAGGCTTGGCAAGACACAGTAACATTAGCACCTGGGCGCCAAACGGAGCGCCGCCATCCTAATTTAGCAGGTTGTGTGATTCTGACCACAGCCCCCAAATTGACACCTGTTGAAATAATATTGGAACCCCATTTGTAACTAATCGCAACAAAGATGTTAACTCAATTAATCTTACAATAGGACGACCCTGGAGACCACGCTCAAGCCCAGGCTGATGCGCCCGGTCAGGTCCAGGCTTGTCTATTACCTGACAAGCCCAGGACAAAATTAACACTAAATATAAGGTAATTTAATTAACTCCTCCTATCCCAGAAGACCTGTCCCTGCACCCTGGGTGCCCCAGGCCACCTAGCAAGCAGAGGAGTGTTGTACTCCCAGCCTATAAACACTTAGGTTGTGCTTTCATTGTTGTAAATGGGTGATTTGCAACCAAGTAGCTTCACGAAATCCCTTTGGCCACCAAAGCAAAAGTGTAGTTTTTTCTTAAAGACATAGTAATAAATTGTGAGAAATTCATCCACAAGAAAAACTATCTTGCAAGAGTCAGGATCCTTCAAGGAATAAATACTGTTTCTGTAGAGAGAGAGAGAGGGTGAGAGAGAGAACCTGTATTAGAAAGAAAAACAACAAAAACAAGAGAGTCTGAAAGGGTCAAAATAATCATGAATCTGTAATAAATGTAAGAAAAATACTTTGGGAAATTGTTTTATTATAAAGACCTTTCTCAAGAATTTTTAAGGGACACAAACCTATTGCTGTTGAGTTGATTATGATTCATGGCAACCCCATGTGTGTCAGAGCAGAACTGTGCTCTGTAGGGTTTTCAATGGCTGTACTCTATGGAAGTAGATCGCGAGGTTTTTCTTTTGCAATATCAGTGGGTAGATTCGAACTGCCAGCCTTTCAATTAGTAGTCGAGCACAAACAGTTTACACCACAGGGGACACAAAAGCCCCTTTTATTTCCAAATTTCAACATGGTTGACCCTTGACTCTCTCATCTCCAGTGAACTGAACCTATTTAATTATTCCCATTTTTCTGCTTCCTGATATTGAGCCAACACATAGGACATGAAGCAACAGGTGTGATCTTTATGAATGCAAACTAGAGCTGTCAGTCTTTGTGTATAACATAGGCAAGCTGAAAAGTCTGGGGACTGAAGGAGGGGCAGAATGAGACAACTTAAGAGTGTAAATGTTAGCAAGCTGAGCCCTTAACATGCACACAGGTTGCCAGTGGAGGTCATGGGGGAGGAGGTGGGTTCTCGCAGGCATCTGTGGAGTGGGAGAGAGTGTGCAGAGAGCCAGGCCAGTGTTTTCACTGGGGCTTGCTGGCTGGGGCTCTGTGCGTGTGGTTATGGACTCGGCTCTTCTCCATATGACGCCAGTTAGATTGGACACCCAAACAATAAGGAGGTGGCAGCTTCTCAACTACAACTGCACAATAAAATTCCCTGGGCAACTTTTAAATATCCCAGTGTCCAGGCCACATCCCAGAACAATTAAACCAAAATCTTAGGAGTGGACCAAGGAATCAATATTTTCTTAAGCTCCCCTAATATGTAGTCAAGATTGAGGCCCACCAAACTCTCATTTTTTTCTAATAAGTAGGAACTAGAGATACCTATGGAGTCCTTGGGTGGCACAAATGGTTAACAAGCTCGGCTGCTAACCTAAAGGTTGGCAGTTTGTGTCCACCTAGAAACACCTCAAAGAAAGTCCTGGTGATCTACTTCCACAAAATCAGCCATTGAAAACCCTATGGAGCACAGTTCTATTCTGACACACATGGGGTCACCATGAGTCAGACTCAACTCCATGGCGACTGGTAGAGACACCTAAACATGCCCCTTCCTTTCCATCCTTGAGAAGAGTTGGCCTTTTCTGGATGGGCCAGAATCAAGAGTTGCTCAATCTCACATTCCATTTCCTGGCAAATAGCTCAGGAAAAACTGCAATCAGTGGCAGATAACAACTGTAGATAACACAGGGCTTGGAACCAGTTCATTTCAGTTCAAACCCCTGCTGAGGATTTGCATTTCTAACAAGTTCCCAGGCAATGCTAATGCTACAGGTTAGGGATCAGTTCTGAGAACCACTAGTAGAGCAGTGGTTCTCAAAATTTATTATACATAAGAATCACCTGGGGATCTTGCTAAACTGTAGATTCGGATTCAGTATATCTCGGGTGGAAATGCAAATTCTCAGCAAGCGGACAGAGCTGGGGAAGGCAGTGAAGGTCGTACCAAGCAGGTCTGTGAGGCATGGACCATTTGGAGGACCACCGCAGAGCTGTGTCCCTTTGTTCCTTAGACAGGTGCTCCCGGGTTCCACCGAAGAAAAACAAACAACAGTTGCTATGGAGTTGATTCCAACTCATGGTGACCCCATGTGTGTCAGAATAGGCTTGGGCTCCATAGGGTTTTCAAAGGTTGAGTTGTTGGAAGTAGATCACCATGCCTTTCTTCCTAGCCACTGAAGCCCAGGCGGTTCTTACCAATCACTTGCAACTTTGCAAAGCAACTACCATATTACTTTGTCCTCTGAATTCCCTCTGGAAACTCACAGCAGCTAAGATGGGAGAGAAAACCAAGGCCCATAGACAATAGTCAACATGAGAAATGGGCTAAAATGAGCTACTCATTTAGACAAGCTGGCTTTGGCTTGGCTGCTGCCTTTTCCTCTGCTTGTCTACAACATAATTTGGATGTCGAGAAGTAAGACGAGGCTCAGGACTGCAAACCGAGCTGTGTCATCCCTGCAGGCCACAGCACAGGGTGCCACCTCATGAGGCTGAGAGACCCAGGAGTGGACTTGTACTGGCTGTTGCTGTCACCATCACTGCCACACTCTACACAGTTCCTGAGGAAGGCCAGGCCAGGATGGGAGGAAGCGGGGCTAACAGGGATCATGGGAGAGAGTGGTGCCTCCTGTCCCTCCCAGCTTTCCACTGAGGTGTGGTCCTCTGGGCGTGAATCACCCATCAGGGGCTCTGCCTGAGAATCTGCTCTTACCTTTGGGGAGAGTGATTTTCATATCCATCGTTGCTTATTTATCGCTCCCAGCATCACCACCCCAACCACAGCTCTTTTGGAAGTAGTGGCGGCTGTGACCAAGGCCCACGGATCCTGGAAGTGGTTGGGCTGGGCAGCAGCAGGCCCCTAAAGCCCACATCTTCATGAGGTGACGGTCAGCAGGACGGGCCCACAGTACTCAGTACGTCGAGATACAAAGGGAAATGAATGTCCTCTCCCACCGTCCCCTCAAGGTGGAGTCCAGTAGGCTGACTTTGGACAGGATGGCCTGGCTGCTGATCACGGGAGGCACAGAAAAGGGGACGCAGCGGGCCTGCCAAGACCACAGGGCAAAAGGTCTCAGGAAGGGGCCCCAGCTGCAAATGACAGAGCACAACACGAGCCCCCAGATAGTCGAGTCCCTCCTGGTGGGCCTCCCCAAGCCAGAGGCCTTGCCTGTGAGGCCTTGCTCTCGGAAATGCTGCAGCTCCAGCACACGTCGGGCTCTGACGAGGTGCCAGGGTTACCTGTTGAATAAAGGAATGAGTGGATTTAAGCAGGGAAGTTCAGATGAAGGGACGCAGCCCCTCTTTGCTCCTGGCCGCATCCAGCTTTGGGGCAGCCTCAGGCCCTGGCGCCTGCCGGGCCTCGGTCGGAGGAGGGAATGAGGACCACGGCCTCCAGCATTCCGGAACTCCGTCCCTTTGCTCCACAGTCAGTGAAGTTAGCGGGAGTGTTCACAGCCCTTCCTTCTCGTGCTGGCTTCTGGCTCCTGACCTTGTGGATGAGCTGAGGTGAGTCCATGAGGGAGGAGGAGGGGCACCCGAAAGAGGAGACCAGCAGGTCTCAGCATCCTTCTCCATGCGTTTTCAGACGATGTGAAACGGAAAGTTGTGCAGAATCGAGGGCCTGACAACGCCCCTTCCGAGGGGATTGGGCTTAAGAACTGGGCTTAAAATGTAGGGGGCAGAGGGAAGCAGGGTGGGGGTGGGGCCTAGACTGACGAGCTGCGCCAGTTTGACCAGTTGACAACAGGCCGTCTTTATCCCTGACAGGAAGCACCCCAGCCAGCGAGGAGTGACAAGGAGCCCTGGCGAGGTGGCCCCGTTTCCAAAGGGAAGATGTAATTTGTAAACAATCAACATCTGAACAAGCTCTAAACAACCAGCCCTGACCTGGAGCAGATTTACTGATGCTTGAGCGACTAAAATTCACAATGTTTTTGCAAAGCAACTTCATTAATTTGCGATCTGGCATTCATTAGGACGACGTGGCCCTGGGGACACCTGCAGCTGAGCTGCCTTCATCCTGATGTGGGGCTGGGGTCCGAGCACCCTCCCACTGTGGGTGCAGGCTCACAGCAGTGCAATCCCGGCTTCCTCCCTCCGGCTGGCCTGCTGACTCATAGGATAGGGCATGTTTGTTTTGTTTCAAAATCCCAGCGTTTCAAAAATTGCCCAGCATTTATCACTCTTCTGGGATGAGGAGGCGGGTTGATGCCGGCTGGATACTTCTCCTCTGAACGCCTCCTCTCCCGCCCTGCCCCTGCCCTGCCCCCTGGGGAAATCAAGAAAAACAAGATTCTACTTGTCCAGGCCCTCAGAGACTCCTCAGGATCGCTGGAATCGTCACAATAAGTGGTAGTAATAGAACCATATACAGGACTGTAAATACAAACGGCTCCGTGGAGTGGAGAAAAATAATGAAGTAATTAGGTGAACTATTGCCAGCACCTGTGACTGACTGGAACCAACGTGTTTCTGGCTTTATTATATGATTGTTTGTCGGGAACAACAGCAGATTCTGAAGTCAAGGAACTTCTCTCCCTACAACCAGCTGCCCCCTCTTGAGGGTCTCGGCCGCCCCAGGAGGGTCGACGCCTTGGGCCAGAGCTGGCACTGACAAGGTGCTCGGCCAGCAAGGCTTCTGCCGAGAATCCTGCTCTCCAGCTCATTAAGGCTAATGCCATTTTAATTAGCAATTGACAGGGAGCCTAAGAGGTCCTATTTAAGTGCCATTTCTAGGCTAAATGTGTGTCCCCTAGCCAGACAGACCAAAACCCTGAGCCTGCTCTGAATGTGAGATGATCGAGGGAATGGGGACTTTCAAAACAACACACTGTTGGTTCTAAGTTGAAATGGCCGTTCAAATGCTCAGCCCGCGTTCTTACACCTGGCAGACGGCCTTTGCTCTGATTCGGGATTTCTGCAAACAAGTGTTCACTGCTCGTAGTAATAACAAGCTGATGATGATAATAATAGTTAACATTTATAGTATAACTATGCATCAGTCATTGCTTTAAATATGTATATACATACACATTTACATATACAGTGTGACTGGGTGGAGAAAATGGTTAATGTGCTTGGCTGCTAACCAAAAGGTTGGTGGGTCTAACATACTCAGAGGCGCCTTGGAAGAAAGGGCTGGAGATCTGCTTCCAAAAGGTTACACCCTTGAAGACCCTACAGAGCACAGTTCTAGTCTGCAACATATGGGATCATCGTGAGTCAGAATCAACCTGACAGCAACTCGTTTGGGTTTTCTTTGAGACAGAGCGTGCGCGAGCGAGCGAGAGCCAGGGTGAAATGAACCCACTCTCTGTCAAGTAGAAAGAGAGTCATACTATAAACGACAGCAGGAAAACCGTTCCTCCCAGACTTGCTGAGTGACGTGGGAAAATCCCCACCTTCGGTTAGTGGGGAAAGGCCGCCATCCAGGTACAACTATCGTGCCTACCATGGGTGGTATCAGAGTCCCCATCACTGCCTAGAAGAATGTGTGATATTGACAAGGAGATGCCATTCCTGAGAATACCGCAGGCCCACAGAGGCAGGTCAAGGTAGTCTCAGAGCCAAGCATCCCCTGCTAATTGGGCATCTGCCCCCGACTAATCTTCATCTGTGATTTTCAAACTTCCTCCTGGGCTTTCTTTCACCCTAAACCTCTCAGGGTCCACAAAATTTGACTAGTCACTTAAGGATTTAATTTTAATCCACTAGCGTTTGTTTAGTTGCTAGCCAGGTGATTCTGTTTTGCAAGTTTAGCTCCATTTGGCAGGTAAGATCATTTCCTCCCACTGTCCAGTGGACATTTAGGGTGCAATGGAGCTGCGCGGAGGACCTTGCTGGATGGCCGTGGGCAAGTTATCCCACCTCCCTGGACCTCAGTGTTCTCTTCTGTAAAATAGAAAGACTGGCCCAGCTGACTCTTAGGCTGAGTGTGAAGACTAAATGAGTTACGAGCAAAGTGTTTCCTGTAGGGCCCCGTCCAGTAAGTTCTCAATCAATGTTAACTGCTAATGACTGTCATCAGAGGGGCAGTGCTGGCTCAGTGGTAGAATTCTCACCTTCCATGCGGGAGATCCGGGTTCAATTCCTGGCCACGCGCCGCATGCACAGCCACCACCCATTTGTTGCTGGAGCCTTGCATGTTGCTATGAAGCCGATCAGGTTTCAGCAGAGCTTCCAGACAAAGACTAGGAAAAAAGGTCTGGCAATATACTTCCAAATATCAGCCAGTAAAAACCTTATGGACCACAACGGTCTGATCTGTAACCGATCATGGGGCAGCATTTTGTTTCACTGTGCATGGGGTCCCCACGAGTCGGGCCAACTCAACTGCAGCTAACAATAGCAACAACTACTATTATTAGATACAAAGGCTTATTATCTGTGAAGCTAATGAAGCTTAAGCTTCAGGCCCTGTCTTACTGCCCCTCTCCCCTCTAAGGCCCTATATTTTGTAATCTCTTTCTTAAAGAGGGCCCACAAATTGTTCAAGCTCTTCCCCAGTTGTATTTTGAGTGCCTTCCAACCTGAAGGGCTTATCTTTCAGACCGACATCAGACAATGTTCTGTTGCTATGCACAGGGTTTTCACTGGATGATTGTTTTTCTGGAAGTAGATCACCAGGTCTTTCCTCGTGGACTGTCTTAGTCTGAAAGCTCCACTGAAACCTGTCCACCACGGCTGACCCGGCTGGTATTTGAAATACCAGTGGCATAGCTTTCAGCATCACAGCAACACACAAGTACTACAGATGAGTCGTGGGTATAAGCTTCAGGCCCCTCAAAACCTGGAACCACCCCTGATTATCTAGAAAAAGAATAATTTGGTATATAGGTAAAGGCTATGGTCCTTCCTAGCTCAAAAATGTAAAGCTTCTGTTATTAGACATGAAAGCACATGCAAAGGATCCTCTTCTGGGACACGAACCTCTTTCAAAAAAAAAAAACAAGGGGCCACAGAAGGTAGCATGGGGTAGGCTTGTTAGAGGGCAACCCATTTGTCCCAGTTGTGACAGTACCAGGTTTAAAACCAGAAGTATTATATCTCAGGGCTCCTCTTACTCCTGGGCAAATGGAGACAGCTGGTCACCCTACTTGTTGAGGACAGAGCATATTGCTGTGATTCATCACGGGCTCTCAGCTAGCTGACTGCCTGAGTTGAGCGCTTAACCACTGCACTACCTGGGCTCCCGGCGCTTGGTAAGTGCCCCGTCAGTTTCTGTGGACCCAATGGCATGTAAACCAACCATCAGCTCCTTAGGAGCTTAGCGGGGGAAGCATGCTGTGATCTGGGGCGGGCAGGTAAGGCTTCATGCAAATCCAGGGTGAAAAATTAGCCCGTGCGAGTGAAGGTAGATCAGAAAACTACCAATACTGGGGGGTGCTGGTGGAATGGGATGAGCAGAGTCCCCCAAATGTGGAAGGCTGCCCAGACCCCAGGGCCGTTTCTATTTGCTTCTGTGTACCTGGAACCAACAGTCTGTCCTTCATGTAGAAGCTCCAGTGCTCCATGTCATGGTTTTCTCAGCTTGGAAACAATGCTTGTGTCCAGCAGAACCCCCAATACAAGCTGAATCGGCAGCGAGGAAACGGTGCCCCAGGCAGGTCGCCGGCCGGCTGCTCAGGCCCCGAGTCCACATGCTGTGTACACTCCAATTACCCGAGGACTCAGAGATCAAACAGCCCAACTGTGCGGCACAATGCAGGGGGAGGTCTTCATTTTACTTTGCGCTACACCCTTCTAGCCAGACTGTGCAAAACAATGCATCACATTTATGGGCCCGAGCCCCAAACCTGCCCGAAATGCTCTCGGGTTATCCCAGCAATATCTCTAGAAAGTGGAGAGGGGAGAGAGTCTGAGATTTTAAAGAATTTTAAAGACTCCTGGCTGGACTGCACAGACTACCACAGCAACGATCGATGGTTTAATTAGACTCGCACACTCCTACTTTGCCAAGGATAGAGTATTTTTCAGATTTTATTTATTTTTATTTTTAGGGATATTGAATGGTGTAATAAATATCAGGATGTGGGGGAAAATAGTTTGCATCCGCCCTTAGCTGAGCTGTGGCATATGGCAGAGGACACCAGGGACGAAAACAGAAAAGCTAGGGAAACACCAAGGCCCAGTGACTGGAATTTTGCAAATTTTCTTCCTCCCCCCTCTCTTTTAGTCAGGATTTGTAGTGAGGCACTGAGCTGCCAGAAATTAGGCTGATTTCCTGTTCAACTATAATGTCAGTTAATAGGAAAATGTTCTGGAAAATGCAATCCCTTCCAACATTTAAGATTAAGGACAGCAGAAAGGT
>NW_004443967.1:8769567-8771982 GCF_000243295.1 Trichechus manatus latirostris | reverse complement strand
CCCCTTCTGCCTTCTGGCCCTTGTCCCTGGACTGCTGTACCTCATTAGTCCCATTTGGTTTTATGGGGCTGTCCACTCCCAGGCTGAACGGTGAACCTTGGAGATGACTTCACCACTGAGCTAAAAGGGTGTCTGGGGGCCATACTCTCGGGGTTTCTCCAGTCTCCTATAGGCCAGTAAATCTGGTCTTTTTTTGTGAGTTAGAATTTTGTTCTACATCCTTCTCCAGCTCTGTCCAGCTTAATGTTTTTTGACACTTACACCGAAATGACTTCTTATTTCACCCTGAATTGTCCTGAAGATATTTAAAGCTGTATTTAACACAAGAAGAACTGTTAAAATCCACACTCCATTTTGGACTAATTAACATTACAGGAATAAGCCTGGAGAGATTGACATTCCACTCCTAATTTTGGATTTGTTAATTCTTTTATTAATAGTCCCAAATTAGAAGGTTAAAAATTAACTTATTGATAATTATAAAATATGATATTGTCATCCATTGCAAAATATCATGATTGTGCAAATGTACAAGAAGGACATTGTCTTAGGAATTAACACTAAACACTGGTTAAAATGAGACGCCGGCCACAGACTCTTCCCCTGAGCAAATTCGGCGATGCCAAGTGAGTCCTCTGGGTTGCAGAAGTCAAGGCCAGGTGTGGGGTTCTGCAGTCAGTGAAGGTTTCTGTGGGAAAAAGGCAATGAACGTCATGCAACTTACCTTGTTTTCATGTCACAGCTGTTGCAGGCAAGGATTTCTCTGATAGCTTCCCAGTTTCACTGATCTGCATCCAGAAATAAACAGTTTCCCTGACTTGTTACTTCGTAGTTGTTCCTTAGGACACAGGGATTTTGGCAGATACTATGGATGCTTTCCTCAGTGGTCCCTCTCAGTCTGAAGCCTTACAGATGGACAAAAGTACAGTGGCTGCCTGAGCGGGCACTGAAGTTCTGAACAGTCAAAGCCGGTTCCAGAAGCTTTTCGATGGAATGCACGCAGTTTCATGAATAGCCACTAGATGGCGTATGACAACCATTTGTGTTAGCCACACGCGTAGGCTTCCCGGTTTGTCCATAACTTTCCAAAGGTGTTCTAAAACAATTCCCCCAAGACAACATCACTATTAGACTATTATTATCATCTCGATCTTCATATGGAAACTTAAATGGGCCGATTTATGTTTTAGAGCTAGGGGAGAAATTTCACTTTGAAGAGTGTATTTCACTGTAAGAGAAAACATACTGTTGATTTATGTATCACCGTTAATAAACATTGGCACTAACTCTGTATTTAGACACAAATGTTCAATGTTAGTGTTTATCTGCCCTCTTTAAGCACCAATACTTCAACAAACGCTTATTGAGTGTCTACTGTGTATGACATGCTGCTTGTGCTCGTGAAATGTTGAAAAAGTTATTACCAGAAATTAATCTAAGTAATCAGAAAATAAAGACATTAATTCCAGGTTGTAATTTCCTGGAATTTCAGTAGCTTTATTTCTTAATGTAGAATAAAGAGGAATGCCAGGGACGTAAAATCATATGAAGCGCTTGATAAATTCTCTTCCTCCTTATAAAATATGATCCTATTTGCCCTCATGAATGTAGCTAAACTCCTATAGAGAAAGTAAATTAATAAAATATACAATTTTTAAAGTGAAGTCTGTTTTCTCTTTTGTGTCCTCTGTCAGCAAGGGTAGGAATGAGGTATTTCACAGCATAATTTTTTAAGTCTATTTGCTGATAAACCTTAATAAGTCCTTCTTAAAACGCCTTTATCACAAAGTGCTCAGAAGGGCATGAGAAGACTCTTCAAAAGGTAGCTCCATACCTGTGGAGGGAATTTAGAAATCTCTAAGATCCTTTCCCCTTCTTAAGAGTGAATGGTTTTTTAAAAAAATCAGGAACATTTGAGTTCTTTCACCCTTCTCAAAATAGGTGTGATATTTCTTCTAAGCCAACCTCAAACCTAAAGAAAAGAATGGCCTCATTTTTAGAATTACTGACTGTTTGTTTGAACTGAAGAATTAGTTGCATTTCAAAATAAGGACATGCCTAATGAAATGATTAAAACATACAGAACATTAAATTATAAGCAGATGGGGGTGAGGGTGGAAGGGAGGTGAGTGTGCTTCGGAGAGCTGAGTCCCGGGAAGCTGACAGCTTTGGGTTTTCCTAAATAAAACGGGAAATGATTGTTTAAGCAATAGAAGGTAAGAAAACAACCTCTGGGAGACAGCTCTTGCTCCTTCTCTCTTTTAATGTAATAGACTTTATTTTTAGAGCAGTTTTAGGTTGACAGAAAAATTGTGCTAAAAGTACAGAGTTCCCGCACATATACCTTGCGACCATTTCCTCTATTATTAACACCTTGTGTTACGGTGGGACGTTTGTTACAATTGATGAACCAGT
>NW_004443967.1:8766328-8767196 GCF_000243295.1 Trichechus manatus latirostris | reverse complement strand
TGCATTTTTGCAAGTGTCTCAGGTGATCCTGATGCTGGAGGTCCACGGACTTCACGCTGAGAACCAAAGCCCCAGAGCAGATGGAGATCAGAGTGGACTCTGGTGGTGGTGGGAGGGGGCTTCCCAGAGGAGGCAGAGGCACTGAGTGGGCCCTGACCATTACCACAACTGAGACCATTCATCCCAACTCTTCACCTGGTTGAAAATGGGATTGCAATTGACTGAAATTGTGGTCCCTACACTCCAGAAGCCTAAATGAAAATTCTTCAGGACTGAGTGGCTGGAAGGGAAAGCAGAGACTAGACAGAGTCATGTACCCTTCTTGGGAGCTGTGCTTGGGAAGATGGAGTAAGACTCTGATCAGCGCTGAGGTCCCTTGAGTGCAGTTCAGGGCCCTGGGCAGCCGGAAGGAGCCCAAGGGGCGCCTCACTCAGCTTTGCATCCAGCTGCCTGGTGGAAACAGCTGAACTTCAAAGAAATCTGGGGTTTACCCAAGGGCAGCTGGGGATGTGGGTGGGTGGGGTGCCAACGGGGGCTGCAGAAAGGGCTGGAGAATGAGAGAGACAGAGACAGAGAGCCAGGGTGAAATTAACATCCTTGGTTTGGGCTTTATTGCCGATGTGAGCAGGCATCCTTGGGGTTGTCTTCCACACTTGTGTTTTAATCAACACTGATTGTTGCAAAATCACCCTGATAATCCCTTGAATATCCATGCGGAGAAATTGTTTCATGGTAATTCCATCTGAAATCCTTTCCAGCAGCCACACTCTCAGGACTGCCACAGAACCTTCCTGGGAGCTGAAAGCAAAGTCCTGGGATTGGAGGGAGTCCACGTCACTCCATCACATGTCTCTGTGAGGTGTTTTTT
>NW_004443967.1:8762302-8764324 GCF_000243295.1 Trichechus manatus latirostris | reverse complement strand
GATGTGACCTGAGCAAGGGGGTTACATCCCACCCTAATCCTCTTTAACCACAGGCAGAGATTATGATTTATAACACACAGGAAAAGCACAAAATGGAAGACAATCACCTGATACTGGAAATCATGACCTAATCAAGTTGACACATATTTTTTGGGGGCACAATTCAATCCATGACGAGGGGCAATCCACCATCATCCCTGCCAGGATTCACAGTGACAAAATGGATTCCTCTGCCAAGAGCACTGGTTCTAGATGGTTCCAAAGTGCAAATCCCAGACTTTGCTGTGTTCCCCAGACTCCTATGCAGGCTGAAGACATGGAGTCAAGTCCTGCCAAAATGTGGGTGTTACTGATTAAAGTGTGTTCTTTAAAATATGTGTTGAAATCCTAACCTCTGTACCTGTAAATATAACCCTGTCGGGAAATAGGGGCTTTTCTTTTGTTTTGTTAATAAGGTCATGCCAGAGTAGGGTGGATTCTAAACCTGATCACTTCTGAGGTATAAAAAGCAAAACAGACACAGAGACACACAGGGGGAAGATGTCACGTGAAGGCAGATACACGAGGCAGATGCATCTACAAGCCCAGGAACACCAAGTATTGCCAGCAGCTACTAGAAAGACCTTTGTCTAGAGCCACGTCCTGAATTCAGACTTCTAGCCTCTTTAAAGACACTCACATGTGGTCTTTTTTGTTACGGCAGTGCTAGGAAACTAAGAGCGGGGAAGACCCCTCTCCCTCAGCCTCTGTCTCCTTAAGACTCAGGCACCAGCCATGGAGCGTGGCCAAAGTATCAACACCCGGGACAGATACGATCTGCCCATTGTTCCTACCCCACCAAGGAGCAGGAGGAAAATTCCCCACTGTGCTGAGCTCCCAGTGGCCCTGTCCACTAGCCAACCAAGGATACCAGTCAGGTCTAAATTTGTCTTTGATTCTAGCTGGTATTTTCCGAGAACCATCACACTTTTTTTAAAATAAGTTATATCCTTTGACTAATTCCTCCTAAGTCATCTTTTATAGGGAAATAATTCTGAGTACAGACAAGCTATCATGCACAAAGATGTTTATTGAAGCTTCATCTAAAACAGTGAGAAATCAAAAACCACTGGAATGTGCAACCATTAAAAAATGGTTAGACAGCTTATGGAATGTCCTCTCAATGGAATAGTACCTAGTCATTAAAAATAATGTTTATAGAAGTTTTGTAGTAACAGGGAAAATGTTTATCACATCAGATTAAGTGAAAAAAGCATCAAAAATACAAAGTTTTATATTTAAAAGATTATAATGGTATAAAAAATATAAATAAAAAGTCTGAAAGGATATATAAATAAGCATTAATAATATTTGTTTTTAGTTAATATAACCCTGGGTGATTTAAAGAATTGTTTCTGAATATATGAAGTTTCATAAAATGAGAGTAGCCTTTTAATAATGAAAAAATGAGCATTAAAATCAAACCACTCCTATCCCTACTTCCCATGCAGGTGAAAATGTAGCCCGTATCAGCTGGTGGAGGGTCACAGATGTTCAGCATCCCCACTGGGCACTCTGGCAGCTAATGTTCCCCCTAAGTCACGTCAATAAGGAAAATTTGATCAACGAATCAATTGGAGTTAACAGGGTTTATTGAGCGAGAACCTGTTCATGGACAGGGAGCACCCCAAACTGAAAATGGTGAGGGGGCTCAAGTTTACACAATTACAATGCCCTTTTAAAGCTTAGATGAGTATCTCGCCCTTTGCTTTGATTGGTTAATCACATTTAATTTTCCTTTTGTTTTGGGAAAGTTGGTCACCTAAGGCTAAGCTGGCTTACCTTGACTGCAAGAGTGTTGCTAACTCATTCCGATACAGATTGCTGACTCACGCTAAGTCATGATGATAAGACAAACTTGCCTAAGTTTTGATTGTATGTAAAGTTATTGTTTCTTGTAAGCAGCCTTATGACTAATTTTTATTTGGCTCTTAGTCCAGGGAAACCGCTTTAACTCTTGCCTCTATAAACAATTTTAACAGT
>NW_004443967.1:8759450-8761860 GCF_000243295.1 Trichechus manatus latirostris | reverse complement strand
TGTCGCTCAGCTCTGCACCTACCTTTTCATGCTGGAATGGACTCTACAAACTCCATTACTGCTTTGCCAGTGGTGCTTTCTGAGGCTCTGCCAGTAGGGGGAGCTCGGGGGAGACACCAAGGCAGAAGAGGAAGCAAGAACTGGCTCCTTCCTGTTAGCTTCCTGTTTCTGTGAACATCCGCTAACCTCGCTGCTTAACCTCACTGCTTGTCCCCGGAAGTTGCTGCTCCGTTGCAATCTAGCGGCGGAATCCAGTTTGCAGTTTTCCCAACATTTGTAGAAGCAGCCTCACGGTGTACCGTGCCTCAGAGGTTTGGGTCTCAACCCATGGATCCCTCTTCTTAGCTTCTAAATTTTAATAATCCAACCTCTTCCCTTTGTTCTTGAAGCCCTAGGGGTGGTAGCTGCCTCCTACAGTAGCTACGTCCATGATACCTTAGAACTTTTTTTTAACCCTTTCAGTTACTTAATACTGTTTTACCGCATCAACAATTGTTTACATTAAATTATCTCTCTGTTCAAATAGCTGGGGTGGTTTCTGTCTCCTGACTGTTCCTTGACTGATACACATTTCCTGAAGGGGAAAGACACTGAGGTGGGATTGCAAATCTCCAGTCACAAATACCCCTAAATCCTCAACACAATACCTCTTCCTACTTCACAGAAAAAGAGAGAAACCTTGAACTGAGAACCCCCCATTCCTCACACTCCAGACATATAAAGGTACCCACACCTGTTCTATATTCTCACCTCTTCTTCTGTTTTACAATAATTAAAGCCATCTCTCCTCCTGTTTAAGACCAAATCCTACACTGTGCTTTTGATTGCATCCCCTTCCTGTCCTCTCAAGACACCTACACTATTAATTAATTATCCATTTCCTCTCACATATTCAACATTTTCTCAAGTGCATACTTTCTATTAGCATTACACATGCTCAAATCTCACAGAATAAAGAGAATCCTTCCTTGATCCCCAATCCCCTTCCAGCTAATATCCTCTATCTCTCTCTCATCCCCTCAGTAACCAAACTTCTTGAAGAGCTGTCTAAATTCACTGTTCCCATTTCCTCCTTTTTTTTACTCAGTCCTCATTTTACTCCAATCTGGTTTCTAGTCCCACCACTCCACTTTGTTAAAGTCACCAATAAATGTTGATAATCAAATGGACATTTTTTTCAGTCTTCATTTTGTAGGATTCCCCAACAGCACTTGACGTTGTTGGCCGATTTAATTTTCTTTTTGAAAATAGATGCTGGGGCAGATATAACCCTATTTGTTGCTCCTTTGTCTTTCAGGGGCCACACTCTCCTAGTTTTCTTCCTATCTCTCTCCACCTACTCTGTCCATTGCAGAATCCCCCTCCTTTCCCAGAATATTAAATATTGACATTTCATAAGGCTGAGTCTTAGGCCGTTTCTTTACTCACTCCATCTAAGCAATCTTATCCACACCAGTTGCCACCATAAGTGAAGTATTTGCATCTGGACAGCTTTAGCTCAGGAGTTCTTTCTGAACTCCA
Organism: Trichechus manatus latirostris; assembly: GCF_000243295.1. Classification (NCBI taxonomy): domain Eukaryota; kingdom Metazoa; phylum Chordata; class Mammalia; order Sirenia; family Trichechidae; genus Trichechus; species Trichechus manatus. Next base: position 8,760,339 of record NW_004443967.1, on the reverse strand, counting down.
GTCCCACATATCCCACTGCTCCTTGGCCTCTCCACTTGAATGTCTCAAAAGCATATCCAATTAGTGGGTACAAAAACAAAACACGTAATCGTTCCCCCAAAACTAGCGGTCTCCCATCTTAATCAAAAGTATAAATCTTCCCTAGGGAGCACAACCAAAACCCAAGAGTCATGATTTATGGTTCCCTCTTTCTCCAAATCCAATACATTAGCAAGACTCGTCCATTTTACTTCATGAAAACATCTCCATTGTTGCCATTCTACCATATCCTTTGACTACTGCACTAGCCCCTGATCAATCCCCCTTTTTCCCTCTCCCAGAGCATTCTACACACAACAGCTAGAGTAATCATCTTATGATGAAAATCTAAACATGTCACCCTTCACTTTAAAACATGTCAGTGGTTTCCTCTTGCTCTTAGAAAAGACGGAAGTCCTTCACAATACCTCCAAGGCCTTAGCCCACTCGCCAGCCTCACCTCACACCCATCTCTTTCTCATTCTCTGCTTTCCAGCCACCTGACCTTCTCCCGCTCACTCCTGTCCCACAGCCTACATGCCAGTTCCATTGTTGAAATGTCTATTCAGTCTTTATGGCTCAGTACAATTGTCATTTCCTTGGGATGCCTTCTCTGGTTCCTCTTTTGCTGCCTCAGACATGGGAAGTGTCCCTTTGTGTAGTCTGATGTACCTTTCCTTGGAGACACTTAGCATGGTTGTAATTTTACATCGACTTATGGGGTGGGACTGATGTTGGTCTCACCCCAAGCCTGCATATTCCAGGAGATCAGAGACAATAGCTCCCTGGCCATACCATTGAGATTTCAGGCCTGGGTCTTTCTCACAATCAATGAGTATTTGTTGAATGAGTTAATTAATGAATTTAAACT
>NW_004443967.1:8756495-8758797 GCF_000243295.1 Trichechus manatus latirostris | reverse complement strand
GAATTTATTTGGATGTCATCAGTTTTTCCACTCATGTTCTTTTTTTGTTCCAGGATCCAGTCCAGGATACCACATTGTATTTAGGAGTCATCCTTGTTCAAAGAAGAAAAGAAGAGTCCAAGCTTACTGCTGATCAGAAGAGAAACTGAATCTGAACTTACTGGCTGAAATGACTGGGAACATTCCTGTTAATAGAGAACAAGAGTAAAAATAATGATGACAATAGCCATTTCTTGAGCACTTATATGGATTGCTTCATTTAATCTTCACAAAACTCAATAAGGAAGGTATGATTATCGTTCCTGTTTTATAGACAATGAAACTAAGATTTGGGGGAGCTTAACTTGCTCAGGATTATATGTCTTGTACAAAGCAGAGAAGAGTCTCAAACCTTGGCCAACTTGACTCCAAAGCTTAGCATCTTAATCACCATAAGGAACTTGAGTGAATGCTCAACTATGCGGGTACATCAGAATTCCAGTTATCTGTTGCTGCATAACAAACCCCTCCAAAATTAGTGCTGTAAAACAATAACCATTTTATTATGCTCGTGTCTTTGTGGGTCAGGAATGCAGGCAGGGAACAGTGGGGATGACTCGTCTCTACTCAGAATGACTCTAATGACTAGAGAGGACTTGGATGGCTCTCCTGGGATCATGTGCCAGGGGCCTGGGTTCTGGCTCTTGGCTGGGCTTCTTGGTTCTTTTCTCCGTCGCAATAATTGGTGCATGAGTGTCCAACATGAATTTCTCACTCGTGCCTAGCACTGGGCTCAGATGGTTAACCAGGCATCCCTCTTTCTCTACATAGCCTTTCCACAATAGCCTTGAGGAAGCTTGGGCCTCCTCACAGCATGGTGGTCTCAGGGGAGTTAGTCTTTTTACGTGGCGACTGGCTTCCTCCAGAGAGAGCATTGCAAGACATAGGAAGTAGAAGTTAATAGTTTCTTAAGACCTGGAATGGCAACTGGCACAATATCACCTCTTTTTTTGGTTAAAGTAGTCACAGAGACCATGTAGTTTCAAGGGGAGGAAACATAGACTCCACTCTGGATGGAGGAGTATCACAAAAATTGTGACCACTTCAATCTATCATAATCAAACACATTAAAATTATTGTCATTCAATGCTTTGAAATAACAGATTTTTTTGTCCTAGATTTTATTTCTATTAAGGGTAAACACTTCCTATAAATTTAATGTATTGTATGAGTTGTCAGGTCCTTAAAACAATTGGTATATTCGTTTTCCTACTGTGAAATAATTTTCTTTAACAGAAAATAATGAAAACTAGACTTTTTAGAAGGCTTTCTTCCCTATCAAAAGAAGACTATTTTACCTGCTATAATGCATCCAGGTTCCAACCATGAGCATATTTGTTTGGAATCATGGAGAGGATGAGAATTTACTACTTCTCCGCCCCCTTCAAAAATACCACACCATAACTCCTCCAACTCTCATGAATCATCTTTTGAAAGTCTTGAGTTATATACTGAATCCTCATCTGGACTCAAGCTGGAGAAATGGCATCTTCTTTGAATTTCAGATTCCTTCTGTGTGATGGAGACCAAATCCTGCGGTGCCTCCTCCACCTGCTTCTACATGTGCGGCATGCTGAAACATGGGACCTATTTTGATGAACATGTATACGTGATGATGAAATGAGATGGAATCCATTCTGACCCTGAATTATAGACAAAGTGCCCTATTGCTGAATTTCTTGGGTACATAGAATCTCACATAATGGAAACATTTCTCAGGTCTGAGTCTCCACTGTCTGCTTGCATAGTTTTGCAAGAGGCAGGGAGCATACTTCAGCTGGTCACGGGCTTTCTCTTGGAAATACAACGTGGCGAATTTCTCTACTTAATTTGGTTGCTTGTGTGTATATTTAAGAGACTCAAATATAGAAATAAAACAGTACATTAAAATACAAGTTATCTTTAAAAAAAACTTGCTAAGAAAGGAAGTGTTTGAGAGTAAAGAATTGATTGGCAGAGTATAACGCCAAGTTTATTGAGGTACTCAATAGTGGCTTACCAATAGATCCAAGGCATTGTACCCAAATTGAGCTGAGTCTTCAAGTCTGGCTGTGGATGGCATGGAGACACCATTTCCCCAACTAGGCGAGAGAATCTGGCTCTTCCCTTTGTTGTTGGAAATTATCTGTTGTATATCACCTATGTGTAAGGCACCTTAGCTTAGGGAACTAAATTAAAAAAAATTAGAACACTCATTCCTAGCCTGCAAGGAGCTTCCAACCCAACTTAGGAGGCTAGACCTAGAGACAAGACGATGAGGAGG
>NW_004443967.1:8753942-8755574 GCF_000243295.1 Trichechus manatus latirostris | reverse complement strand
TGGTTAAGTGTTCAGCTGCTAACCTAAAGGTCAGCAGTTTGAATCCACCAGCCGCTCCTTGGAAACCCTATGGGGCAGTTCTACTCTGTCCTATACGGTTGCTATGAGTCGGAATTGACTCAACGAGTTTAGTTTTTTTTTAGTTTGATCTATTCATAATTAATGTGGTCAAATAAATGTCCAAAAGCCAAATTCAGCCAAGTTCAAGGTTTTTCAATCCTGGGGATTTCCCTAACATAACCGTGGCGCCATTATTCAACATCTCTGAGCATCTTCTGAGTCACTGCACCTTTTTATGCCCTCTGCGTCCAGTTTATGATGCAAAACGGAAAATACCATTTGTTTTACTCACAAAAAAAGAAAATACCTTACAATTTTGAAATGCTACGTTTACTCAAAGTTATAAAATTTTGCTTTATGTCTGTGCAAACGTGATCTAAAGCCTTTGGTGAAACAGCTGCCTATTCTAAGGAGAAAGAAGTTAAGATTTAATCTTAAAAATGAAGAATCCAAATGGTTAAAAAAAAAAAAAACCCAACAAAAAGCAACCACAAAGTTTCCATGAGGCTAGAAAGAGATCGGGTGGATTTTTCTTAGCATTCAGAACTGGGAACACCCTTTGAGATCAGGTTTTTACAAACTTTTCACTTTATAAGTGAGGCTGTTGAATGTCAGAGAAGTTTTGGGGCCTGCTGCCTTCTGGTTGGTGGCCAGGCAGGATGGTGCTGAACCCATTGTTCTTCCACTGTCTGGTGTTCTCTGGGATGCTGGCTCACCGGCTCCCTGCCCCGTGCTGGGCGCACTGGGCAATGGGTCTGGCCATCAGTTCCCTCATCTACTAATTGAGGATTAAAGTAGAGAGTCACTAAGGACCCTTGCAGACTGAAATCTCATGAAGAGTCGGTTCCCAAACTCTATCTCAAATTGCTTTAACCTTTCTGGCTCTCAGTTGCTTCCTCTTGAAATGGACTAGTATTGGCTCCACCTACTTTACAACGTTTTGGTGAAATCAAAGAAGACTGATCTCTTGTGAACTTTCTTTGAGAATAGTAATTTTTGATATGAACATTTCCATATTTGTGAAGTTATTCTCCAATCCATTGTGGATTGGTTTGATGTAAGTGGTTGGGTATGAACTAGTTTTTAAGGCCCTTGGTTTAATGTTAATATTCATGCTGAAATCTGTGGTATACTTATGTTGGCCCATAGAGTATTAGAAGAGTATGGTAATCTAAATATGTTCCATGTCAAATATATTAAGTATGTACTAGGACAGAAGAGGAGTGTCTTCCTTACTCCCAGAAGTTTGAGTCAACAAAGTTTACTGAGACACCACTGTGTAGAAAGAATCATGTAAGCACTGAAGAGGTAAGTGGGAAAGGCCCTTCCACCCAGCAAAAGTACAAAGTCATTAGCATTCCAGGTTGAGTCAAATATGGGCTAACTGCTAACCCTGGCTGATACACACCCCGGATCGACTAGGTAGACCTGCCCTTGTGAGAAGCAACTAGTATACAAATCAGTGCCTAAATTTTGGACAACAAGACCAAAGGCTGGAGGTTTGAACTCATCCAGGGGCACCTTGGAAGACAGCCCTGGTGATCTGCTTCTGAAAGGTCACAGCCTTGAAAA
>NW_004443967.1:8748298-8752732 GCF_000243295.1 Trichechus manatus latirostris | reverse complement strand
GCAGTTCAAATCCACCAGGCACTGCTTGGAAATCCTATGGGGCACTCTGTCCTATAGGGTAGCTGTGAGTCCAAACTGACTTGACAGCAATGGCTTTTGGTTTAACACATGTAAAGCACAAGGCACAAGGTATGTTCTCAATGAAAAGTTAGCCATGAAAATGTTTACCATGCAAGGGTGAGAAGGCAAAGCTATAAGGAAATGACAGAGTTCTGATGTGGGAGGGGTTTTCGAAGGAACGATAAAGTCTGGCTGGAAGCTCAGGAAATGCTTTGAGGAAGGAGTAGCGATTGGAAGGATTTGAACACGTGGAGGTGGATGGGAAGGTGCTCTATCCAGCCAATTAGGAAAGTGTAGGGCTTTGGGGAAACAGGGGCCAGATCAGTTTGGCTAAAGCATGTGCAAGAAAGGAAGTGTGTGGGACTGATTGGAATGATAGGCTGGGCCCACCCGTGGATGTCAGGGTGAAGAGGCTAACTCAGTTTGGCACTTGGGGTCATATCATCTACTCGCGTTCTGTTACCGGAGTTGGCACAGGTTCTCCTAAAGATGCAAGGAGCCAGGGCAGAGGGCATTCTTTGGTCTCCAGACCAGCCTATGCCCTGTATCTCTGCCAAGCTCCACTGCTGTTCCTCCTCGTGCCTGTTGGTTGTCAACCTTGTTGTAAATTCCGTGACTCTGCTTTGATGTACCTCAAACATCTCCTCATCTCTCCTCTTTGGTAGAACCAGAACTGCCCACTGTTAGTGCTTCACACTACCTCAGATGTTTTATTCCAAACTCCTACTTTTACAACCCTGCAATCATACATCTCTCTCTACCCCCTCACTTCTTTATCTATAAGCATGGTTATATATGTGACTCTGTGTCTGGTCCACTGTGACCCTTGGATCATTTCCAGCCTGTCCCTGGGATCCTCGGGCATTCTAAATCTTATTCTGGCCTAATTTGCTTCCTCCTTCTCCGCAGGGCACTGTGACAAGCTCACATGGTACTGCGCTGTATCAGAGATGTGGCAGGCTGCTCTCCCCCAGCCACAAGCCATAAAATTAAGAACGGCAAGACTCTCTTGATGAATTTCATTTGCTGGCCTTTAAATCCATTAAAGAAAATGCCTGTTTAAATCATTCTTTTGCAAGCATATTTGTAAATAATACTTAAAAAACACTTTATCTAATTATTCTTACCACAGCTGAACGTTAACAGATTGAAGATGAGATTTATGTTTAGACAGCATTAAGGTACTAATTTTTTCTCAACAATAGGGGCTGCAATTGACAAAATTAACAGAGAAAGTGTAGACCAACAAAAATCAATTTGCGCCAGGCTTAATAGTTTTGCTAAGTAAAGCCAGTCTCTTCCCGGCTGCCTTAGAAAAGCCATAAAAATTTCTGAGAAGAATCTGGAGTTTAAGATTCCACACTAATTGCTTTCCCTCCCCCTTTACCTCGTCCGCTCTTCTCGTTCATCTCCACTGCAAAGGGACATGCAGTTTCCATATCCAAAATGCCTTCAGCTCTGCTGGGGAAAGGAAGTCAGGGGGAGGAGGGGAACAGGCCAGGGAACCACATAAATAAATGGGAATTTCTGCATGGACATGAGGATTTTCTTTTTCATTTTTTAAAAATGAGAATAAGGCACGAGTATAAATTCCAAAAAGAGCAATTTATTTAAGTCTATCATTTTTGGCAACACAATAGAACGCACATTGGGATGAGCAGTCACAAATCACTTCCCTTCCCACTGTCTGTTTTCTCCACCATATGCTGTGGAGAATACAATTCACATGCTGAAGTTTTGCCTCCTCTCAATGTGAGAAAGCATATTGCCGTATCAGCAGCCTGGTCACCGAGCCAATGCTTTTTGGAGTGGCGGGGGTGGGAAGAAAGAGGAAGTGGGAAATACAACTAACCCTTTGGTCAGAATATTTTTAAAAACCTGGAGAACCTTGAAGCTTGTTTTTAACCAGTTGCCATCTTGTCAATTCCAACTCCTGGTGACCCCATGTGTGTCCGAGTAGAACTGTGTTCCATAGGGTTTTCAATGGCTTATTTTTTGGAAGTAGATCGCCAGGCCTTTCTTCAGAGGCACCTCTGGGTGGACTTGAACCTCCAACCTTTTGGTTAGCCAACGAGCGCATTAACCGGTTATACCATCCAGGGACTCCTTGAAGACTGTTTGCTCCTCAGCACTATGGGCTGGACTAAGCTCTGATGTGCACTTCCCATAGTGACTTTCATCAATCCCCAGAACTTCTGGGCAGAAGAGAACCTTAAGGGTGAACAGGGCAAGTGTGTGGCATTGATATCCTATGTTATGGATTGAATGGTGTTCCCCAAAAATATGTATTGTAAATCCTAACCCTATACTTGTGGATGGAGCCCTGGTGGCATAGTGCTTAAGAGCTCAGCTACTAAACCAAAAGGTTGGCAGTTCAAATCCACCTGCTGATCCCTGGAAACCCTATGGGGTAGTTCTACCATCCTATAGGGTCGCTGTGAGTCAGAATCGCCTTGATGGCAACAGGTTTGGTTTTTTTTTTTTTTTGGTTTATACTTTTGGATGTAATCCCATTTGGGAATAGGGCTTTCTTTGTTATGTTAATGAGGCCAACTGTAGGGTGTGTTTTAAACCAATCACCTTTGATATATAAGAAGAGCAGATCAGGCCCAGAGAAAAAAGCACAAATGGAAGAAGGGAAGATACCACATGAAGATCACCAAGGAACTGAGGGACAGATGCTGAAAAGAGACAAGGACCCTCCTCCAGAGCCGACACAGACAGAAAGCCTTCTTCTAGAGCTAGTGCCCTAAATTTGGACTTCTAGCCTCCTAAACTGTGAGAAAATAAATTTCTGTTTGTTAAAGCCACCCATTTGTGATATTTTGGTTCTAGCAGCACTAGCAAACTAACACATACTATCAGTCTTTTTGATCAGTTTGCCATTTTATACACAAAGACAACCCTCCTTCCCTGTAACCAAGGAGGTGCGTGAGTCTGAGTTATTTACTTAGTGGAAAGGTTATGATTTCCCTCACCTGGTTCTCCACGACCCATGGAAAAGCAGCTCATAGTTAACGGTGAAATAGCTAAAAGGTAACTCCGTGGCTTTCAATGCCGACCTCGTTAGTACTTTGTTGTAAGCAGTAAGCTGACACACCCAGAGATGGACTAAAGCTGCATGTGCCCCTTCAACGCCAGCCTCTGGGCATCGTGAAAATGATGGTTGGATGGGCTTTGTGTCAGAGCTTCCCTAATCTCACTTCCATGTACTGGGCAGAGATGGCCCCAGTGAAACCAGGCTTTCTAGAGACATTCTAAGCCAACTCAGTATGAGGTCAAATATTTTATTAAGCCCCAGTCTTCCACTTGTTTAAGGAAAAAAAAAAAAACAAAAAACAAACTTGTGTTTTCTTTTATAGCATGACAATGCTTGAAACAATATTTTAGAAGTGTTTTAATCAATTACAACAAAATGCCAGTTACCCTAAAAGGCAACTTCGTGAAACACAAAATCAGTCTTTATTGGGAAGTCTAAGAAAAACAGGTAAAAAGTGAATTTGATTCCCTGAGCTGTGCATCAAACTCCTTGTCTAAATTAAACTGAACAGATGTGGACAAAAGGAATCAAGGGCTCCCCATATAATTCCAAATGAGCTTTTAGGTTCTGTTTCCTCTTGCTGATTTTAGCCTAAGCCACCTTATTGCCTAAATTCTGCAACTTGATACTAAAAGCTTGTCAAAATTAAGTGCACGCTTTATAAGTTTACATTCTTACAGTCTAACTGTTTTTCTTTGATATTTGACAGGAACACAGGTTCCCACGTCATCTGGCCTTGAAGTACTTTTTAGAACTTTCTCCTGGACCAATTTGAGGGAGCTCAAGGTTGCAGTGAATTATGGGCCCTTGAAGCAGCCTGCCCAGCAGCCGGCTCTTGTGCCCACACTTGAGGGCTAACACCTGTTGGCTGGACAGAGCAATTAATTTTTCAAAAAAATGCACTAAGCCGCCAAAAATCAAAGCTACAGGATAAAAATATAATTTTACCCTTTGAGCTTCTAGAATTGACCTTTGATCTCTCCCAATGCCTGTGTGGCAGGAGGCACAGATCTTAAATTTTCTTCCAAAAGACGCACCCTTAAAAGATGCAAACGCAGAGGTGACTGAATTCTTTCATCCTCTGTAGTATCACTCTCGCGTAATTTACTCACACCCAGACCTAACTGACGGAGTCACTCACAGTGAAGAGGCAAATCTACCCAATGTCCCGCTCTTGAAGAAAATTATCATCGGAAGCTCCTAAACTCTTACGCCGTCCGTCCCCTTGTAAGATCAAATGTTCTTTCCTGAAGAGGCAGCAGTTGGGTTTTCTGGCTGATGATTGTAACGTGGCATTTGTTTCAGAATACGTCTGTACATTAAATAGATACCTG
>NW_004443967.1:8745685-8746511 GCF_000243295.1 Trichechus manatus latirostris | reverse complement strand
GGTAGGCATTTAAAGTCTAAAATAATGAGTCAATTGAGAAAAAAAGTTAAGCAAATAACAGTATAGGTAGAAAAAATATTGAAGGTGGCATATGAAAGACTAACATTTCGGCAACTTCTTCAAACTTAGTTAAATGCTTCTTGGGAGGAAGGAAAAAAGAAATGCTGGCACCAAACTCCCTGACAATGTTTTCAGTACAAGAAAATTTATTTTAAAATCTAGGTAAAAAGTAGACAAATGGATTTACTTTTTAATTAATTCACATACTCAAACTGAGAAGACAATACGTGTAAGATTTGCTTACAGATCAATTTCTCTATTAAAAAGAAAAATCCTCATTAAAATAACGTCATCCATGTATTCTAACTGGTAGTTCAACTTTTTCAAGCAATAGTAAATGCAACAAAATTCCATGCCAGCAATATCTGAATGCTCCCCTTGGAGTTCACGTCCTCTGTCTTAGCTCATACAGTATTTCAAGCCAGAGCATTTCAGAGCCACAAGTTATCATAAATGTCGCGTGTACTAACCTTCTCATTTTACTGATGGGGAAACTGAGGCCCAGAGAGAGGCAGCAGTTTGGGGACTCTGTGTATGTTGCAAATTCAGGACTAGAACTGGCTCTAGAATGCATTTACCAAGCCCAGGGCTTTTCCTAACCTCTAATGTTAAGTGGTGAAACCCTGGTGGCATAGTGGTTAAGTGCTACGGCTGCGTAACCAAAAGGTTGGTGGTTCGAATCCACCAGGCGCTCCTTGGAAACCCGATAGGCCAGCTCTACTCTGCCCTATAGGGTCCCTATGAGTCGGAACCGACTTAACGGCAA
>NW_004443967.1:8743643-8744886 GCF_000243295.1 Trichechus manatus latirostris | reverse complement strand
AACGGATTTATAGAATGATTGCAAAAATAGTACAGAGAATTCCCATATACCTTTCACCCAGATTCCCAAAATGTTTGCCAATTGCTTTATCATTCTCTCTCCTCTTTTCACTCTTTTTGCTCCTGAGTCATTTGAGAATAAGTTGTAGGCATAAATGTCCTTTTTCCCCTAAATACTTCAAAGTATACTTCCCCAAACAAGTAGGTTCGCTTATGTAGCCACAGAGTTGTTGTTGTTGATAGATGCCATACAGTCGATTCTGACTCAGTGACCCCATGTACCACGGAACGAAACACTGCCCAGTCCTGGGCCATCCTCACTATGTTTGAGTCCATTGTTGCAGCCACTGTGTCTATCCATCTCGTTGACGGTGTCCTCTTTTTTGCTGACCCTCTACTTTATCAAGCCTGATGTCCTTCCCCAGGGACTGGTCCCTCCTGGTATCATGTCCAAAGTATGTGAGATGAAGTTTCGCCATCCTCATTTCCAAGGGGCATTCTGGCTGTACTTCTTCCAAGACAGATTTGTTCCTTCTTCTGGCAGTCCACGGTATATTCAGTATTATTCATCAATACCGTAATTTAAAGGCATCAATTCTTCTTTGGTCTTCCTTACTCATTGTTCAGCTTTCGCATGCGTACGAGGCAATTGAAAATACCGTGGCTTGGGTCAGGTGCACCTTAGTCCTCAAAGTAACATCTTTGCTTTTTAATACTTTAAAAAGGTCTTTTGCAGCAGATTTGCCCAATGCAATGTGTCATTTGATTTCTTCTTCTTTTTTTAATTGTGCTTTATGTGAAAGTTTACAGCTCAAGTTACTTGCTCTTATAAAAATTTATACACATGTTGTTATGTGACATTAGTTGCGATTCCTATAATGTAACTGCACATACCCCCTTTCCGTCCTGGGTTTCTTGTGTCCATTCAGCCAGTTCCTGTCCCTTCCTGCTTTCTCATCCTGCCTCTGGACAGGAGCCACCCATTTGGTCTCGTGTATCTGATTGAACTAAGAAACACACTCCTCATGAGCATTATTTTTTGTTTTATAGTCCAGTCTAATCTTTGTCTAAAGAATGGGCTTCTGGAATGGTTTTAGTTCTGGGTTAACAGTGTCCAGAGGCCACAGTTTTGGAAGTTCCTTCAGCCTCTGTCAGACCATTAAGTCTGGTCTTTTTACGTGAATTTGAGTTCTGCTAAGCACTTTTCTCCTGCTCCGTCTGAGACTCTCTGTTTGCGTTCCTTG
>NW_004443967.1:8740003-8741905 GCF_000243295.1 Trichechus manatus latirostris | reverse complement strand
TTCTACTTCATCATTTCTTCCTTTCACTTTAGCTAGTGTACGTTCAAGAGCAACTTTCAGAGTCTCTTCTGACATCCATTTTGATCTTTTCTTTTATTCCTGCCTTTTTAATGACCTTTAATTTTCCTCGTGTATGATGTCCTTGATGTCATCCCACAACTCTTTTGTCATTAGTGTTCAATGCATCAAATCTATTGTTGAGATGTCTAAATTCAGGTGGGATATACTCAAGGTCATACTTTGACTCTTGTGGACTTATTTTAATTTTCTTCAGCTTCAACTTGAACTTGCATATGAACGATTGCTGGTGTGTTCCACAGGTGGCCTCTGGCCTTGTTCTGACTGATGATATTGAGCTTCTTCTTTGTCTTTTTCCACAGAGGTAGTCAATTTAACTCCTGTGTATTCCATCTAGCAAGGTCCACATGGATAGTTGATGTTTATATTGTCTGAAAAAGGTATTTGCAATGAAGAAGTTTTTGGTCTTGCAAAATTCTATTATGCGATCTCCAGTGTCATTTCTATCACCAAGGCCATGTTTTCCAACTACTGATTCGTCTTCTTTCTTCCCAACTTTCATATTCCAATCACCAGTAATTATCAATGCATCTTGATTCCATGTTTGATCAATTTCAGATTGTAGAAGTTGGTAAAAATCTTCAATTTCTTCATCTAAATGCCTTACTCTGCCCTCTGTATTGCCAATTCTGTGAGCCAGAAGTTCCTGTTTCCATAAAAAGAATGAGCTTATCCATTTAAAATAAATTAGTTACAATAAACGGTGAAGATTGAAGGAATATGTATATTTAAATTTGTATATCAGACCTGTTAGAGCACCTTCTAGTGATCCCATGTAGGTCACATGATTATGTCTCCAAAGTGTGTTTCATGCTAGAATTGTGAACTTGCCTCGGTGCTTGTGCTTTGCAGAAGAAGATTCTATAAATATGGAAAGTTATTCACAGCTCTCCAACTAAAAGCCCTGGAGTACAACTCCCAGCAGCACTCTTGAAGACAGCTCCGGCACCAAGATTGTGTGCGCTTGGGCAGGTGATTCTTTGGAGCTCAATTTCCTCCTCTGATAAATGGGAAACAGAGGCTCCCCCAAACGTGGTCATTACATGAATTACATGAAATAAATAATGCATTAGGACCGGGCTTGCTCATTAGGTGGCCAATCACTTACAGATCTACCATATTTTTACGCAGTAACGCACAGACAGTGTTTTTTTGCCAACCGCACAACACTCCCCCTTGCCTGTTATTTTCATAAACATTACACGTGTGGGTGAGTTATTTACATGGGCATGTTATTTACAAAAAATACAATAATTGATTTAATTATTTGAATGACTAAGAGGAAAATACACTTTGTTTTGCATACAACAGGATAAAATTTATTTTCAATTCAATCTAAAGGGGTTGCTATGAGTTGGAACCGACTCGATGGTACCCAACAACGACGACAACCAGCAGCACGATCATTTCCCACAGCTCTTTTAATCAAGCTAAAGTAATATTAGGCTCCTCATGAAAGAAAAAGAATCACATTTTTTAATGTATTGGAACTTTTTAAGTTAAGAGGATGCATTCAAGTAAGTGCACAAAATAGGCGCAGGCTATTTTATTTGTAGATTGCAACGGATACATTGCCTAAAATGCAGTAAGACAATACAGTTAGATACTTTCTAACTGATTGTCAAATTATATTTCTATTCCTTGTCTAAGAGGTCTTCAGGAGTCCCCGGGTGGTGCAAACGGTTAAGTGCTCAGGTACTAACCCAAAGGTTGTCAGTATGAACCTACCCAGAGGCACTTCAGAAGAAAGGCCTGGCAACCTATTTCTGAAAGGTCATAATCATGAATACTCTATGGAGCACAGTTCTACCCTGACACATGGGG
>NW_004443967.1:8730020-8738753 GCF_000243295.1 Trichechus manatus latirostris | reverse complement strand
ATATATATATATCTTTAACTTAAAGTTTCTCAATTTGTATTTCATTACTGAAAACCTCTACGGGAAAAAAAATTTTTTAAAGACTAACACACATTTAGGGGAAAATTTTGGTCATTATCTCATTTATTGTCCTTATCAAGCTAATTTCATTATCATAGAGTCACCAACATTAGCTCCAGCACTGGGCTTCTCACATCTGTTAGTAAAGATTTGATTAGCTACACAAATGTGCTAGATTAAACTATCTAGTTGGTGAAATTCAAGCCACCTGGATATTTTAGCAACATCAATAAGAATAATTCTCTTTTTCAAAATCAGTAAATCCAAGCTATATTAAAAAGAATTCATTAATGAGTGCCAGATAGGCAAAACAAACATTTGACAATGAATCATATTATCAAAGGTTTTGTGGGAGATCCCTCTCAGCTTATGTTTAGATGTCAAATTATATTACCAAAATGAAACAATCTGTTAAAATGATGTCTTAATGCAATAAGTCTCCCGTGCCATACGGTTCCCCTCCTCCACTTAAACGTTCTTAGTAGAAGAAAAGATATGCCCTATTACCAATGGTAATGATCAAATTGCAAGACATTTGCCACAGAATGTTAACCTGGATATTTCTAAGAGCTGCTAATATAATTTAAATCCTGTAAAAAAATAAAACATGAAAAGAGGAATGATTACAAAGTTTGGTTCATGCATCATATGTATCTCATATCATTAGCACAATGCAGTCTTCATAGGAGAAGCTCAGTAAAGATGTGGGGATTGAAAGGATTAATATACACATTTTTGGCATTTTATAGAATATATAAAGAATTCTAGAATCGGTAAGGACCCAATAGATCATCTAGTCCAAAGTAGGCAAACTTATTCTGTAAAGGGCAGATAAATCCATCGGCATCAAGTCAATTCTGACTCATAGTGACCCTATAGGACAGAGTAGAACTGTCCCGTAGGGTTTCCAAGGCTGTAATCTTTACACAGGAACCCTGGTGGTGCAGTGGTTAAGAGCTTGTCTGTTAACCAGAAGGTTGGCAGTTCAAATCCACCAGCTGCTCCTTGGAAACCCTATAGCGCAGTTCTGCTCGGTCCTATAGGTTCACTATGAGTTGGAATCAACTTGATGGCAACGTGTTTGGTGTTTGGTTTTTTTAATCTTCATGGAAGCAGATTACCACATCTTTCTCCTACGGAGTGGCTGGTGGGTTCAAACCACCAACCTTTCAGTTAGCAGCTGAGTGCTTAACCACTGCACCACCAAGGCTTCTTAAAGGGAAGATAGTAAATATTTTAGACTTGGTAAGCCAGACTGTCTCTGTCACCACTACCCAACTCTGCCTTTGTAGCCATATTGCTGTTGTTAGGTGCTGTGGAGTCCATTCTTACTCATAGTGACCCAAAGTGACAGATTAGAACTGCCCCTTAGGGTTTTCTGGTTAAGAGCTTGGCTGCTAACCAAAAGGTCAAATCCACCAGGTGCTCCTTGGAAACCCTATGTGGCAGTTCTACTCTGTCAGATAGGGTCGCTGTGAGTCAGAAGCGACTTGATGGCAATGGTTTCTTTTTCAATCTTTACAGAAGGAGCCCTGGTGGCACAGTGGTTAAGCGCCCGGCTGCTAACCAAAAGGTTGGCTGTTTGAACCCACCGGCCGCTGTTTGGGAGAAAGATGTGGCAGTCTGCTTCCATAAAGCTTTATAGCCTTGGAAACTCTATGGAGCAGATCTACTCTGTCATTTGGGACCACTATGAGTTGGAATTGACTCGACAACAATGGGTTTGTTTGTTTGTTTTGGTTAGTCTTTACGGGAGCAGATCACCAGGTCTTTTTCCCTTGGAGCTACCGGGTGGGTTCAAACCACCAACCTTTTGATTAGCAGCCCAGTGCATGACCATTGCGCCACCAGGTCTCCTTTTGTAGCCATAGACAGTAGTAAACTAAAGATGTGGTTGTGTTCTGATAAAACTTTATTTGCAAAAGCAGGTGACAGGCTGGATTTGGCTTACAGGCAGTAGTTTGCTGACCCCTGATCCAGTCCAACTTTCATATTGTAAAGCTCACACACCTTAGGCCTCGTGTGGGAAAGTAACTCAGCAAGGTTAAACAGCAAGTGCTGGAACCAAAGCCGAAGTCAGCCCCTCCAGCTCCCAGGCAAGGGCTCACACAGTGCTTAATTAATTGTAATGACACACGAACGGGTGGCCACGTCCAAATGGAAGGTCTGCCTCTGCCTCAAAGCACATCCAAATGCTTCATGCATTTGATGTCTATAGAATCGTGATGTGTGCATCATTCCTAATGTCCCCAGAGAATAAGTTGCTTTTCAGAGACCTAAGCAGAATCACAAAGAATATTTTTTGGGAAAGGAACCCGAACATCCTGACAATTAATAAAGCAAGAAAATACTCGCCTGCAATGCCACACACGGCTTGCTTCATTAAAGACCGTCTCAGTCCCAGAAAACTGTGTTTGTATTGAATATTTATAACAAATATGATTGAATAAGAAGAATTTAGAGTGGGGGGAAAAATCCCTCTGTGTTGTGGCTCCAAATTAAATCTTATTTTCATGGTTGACATTGTTTTGTGTTCCCTAGCTCTGCACTGTCCAAAGAACCACCTTTTTACAATGCCCTTTCCAGCACCAAATAATGAGACTTTCTACATTAACACTTGAGGCACCAACATCCATTTCTTGGTGGGGTTTTTCCGTTCACATTAACTCATTTTTTTCATTTGGAAGGAGGGAGAAGAAATGGATCCCTAGGAAATCCTAATGGAGAAGTGGGTCTGGGTCTATCTCCGAGACTGACGTCCTGTGGAAAGGCGTTGTGCCTGTTGTTCTGCGCCTGACAATCCAGAAAGACATGATTGATGAAAGGGAATGGGGTGTTTGAGTCAAAATGGACTGTCATTAACTAACTGAACCAAGTCAATGAAATGGAGTTTCCAAGGGGGCAGCGGGGCACATTCTTCTTGAAAACATGGGCCCAATGTTCAGGATGTGTTTTACCAGAGCTGGTGGGGAGGGAACCGTTACATAATGGCTCCCAGCTTGCGAAGGTGAAATAGCTCACACCATACATGTATTTTTTCCCTTCAGCAGTTCTGTGTTGCTACTGATTTGCACATTTCTCGTGGAACAGACTAAGGTATATCTTCTCACGTATCATGCATTTTCTGGTCCTGAATTCACAGAAAATGTTTCTATACTAATAAATGCAAATACAATTCTGCTAGTGAATTTGTTTTCTAGTTTAAGCAGTTTAAGCCAGGTTAGAAGTAAATTAAACAGTATCATTTGCTACTTTGAGTTACATACGTAAATGAAATTGTATACATGCATAAGATAGAAGTACGCATTTATATGAAATCCTGTTTTCATAACTGGGTTTCTATTTTGCTCAAAATAACAGTAAATTTTTCAGAAATCATATTTATTTTATAATATTTCATGTTAGAATTTAAATAGCTGATAAGCAATATAAAGTACGGTTTTATAAAACAATGAAAAACAAGTTCTTAGGTTATTAAAATATTGGGGTATATAAATTTTTTTTAAATTTCAAAACAAAAGTTTGACAGCCGCCACCCCTAAATCCACCAGGCTGCTGTAGGTCAAGGATAACAAAAGCATGAATGATTCAGATGAACACCTTTTGAACTTTCCTCGGGAAGACTCGAGCGAGACAATAGCTGAACCTCTCAGCCAGAGTGTGTGCAGGTGGCCCTTTCTCGGCTTGAAACATCTTGAAACAGTTTCCGTGCCTAGCAAGGAGTCTCCCTGTGTCAGAGTGTGGCTTGCTCAAGAGAGAGGGAAACAGAGGATGCAAAGGAGCCCATATGTATTAGTTCAAGAGCAGGACTGAACACCTCAAAGGTTAGGAGCACAGAATCTCATGACCTTCCTCAGGGTGCATAAAGTGATCAAAAAAAAAAAAAGCACTTCGTTATGTTTCATTAACTGAAGGTATTTCTGGTTTTGGCTTTGATAACAGACTGTTAAGGAATACGGGACAGTATATAATATGTCATTATACAGGAATTGCAAAAATAGACAATTAGCAAACTCATGAATTAGAGTAGATTTACTGTGGTGGATTATTCATTGTGAGACTAAACAAAAGTCTGTGGGCTGATTTTTAGTGTTAATGGGAGAAAATCTTGGCTGGGCTATCTGGGCTACCCCTGCTTATGAAATAGACCAGGAGGTGAGCGTACAAGACTTTATGATTCACATTTTTGCGTCGGCTTCATTCCTTACTCCACGTGATGTTCTTCCTTTTGTATTTTCTCCTGACTGATGTTCTCTCAAAGTAGTTCATGTATCCTTAGAAATTACTTAAAGTTCTTCCTAAAACTAGAGAGGATTGTACATATAGTGTGAATTTTACTCCGTTATGGAAATTTGAAGACCTTATTCCCTGATAGGCACCAATTATTTTAAGAAGAGGGGAAGTCATTAACCCAATAAAGGATTAGAATCGACAATGGAAGGGAACTCAGAGTATAATTAATGAATTCTCTGATTGTTCTTCCTGTGTTATTTCATTAAGTCTGATGATAGAGTGGATATTCAGGCAGCTGTTTCCAACATCTGTCATCTCATTGATCCCTGGAGTGACTCCATCAATGCCTTGGAAGAAGGGTCTTCCTTTCCTTCTTTAGTCTTTGCGTTTCCCTCCAAAAACTGAACATGCAGTTAACGTACTTGGCTGCTAACCAAAAGGTCGGAGGTTCGAGTTCACCCAGAGGTGCCTTGGAAGAAAGACATGGCGATCTACTTCTGAAAAATCGGCCTCTGAAAACCCTAAGGAGCACGGTTCTACTCTGACCCACATGAGGTCATCATGAATTAGGGTTGACTCAGTGGCAACTGGTGTAAATATAGGCTGCTTCCACTCACAAAATTATCTGGAAGAAATAATCCTGGCTCCCATTTTTTTTCTACTTATTATTTGTTTATTTTCTTATATCTGTTTTTTTTTTTTTCTTCTCAGTGAGAGAATTGGACACGTTTCACACATTCCTTCATCATGTATTTCTAGAGCATCTGCTCTGGGCAAGGCCCCAAGGTGGGGTGGGAGGTGCTAGAGCACCCAGGAAGTTCTCCAGGCCCAGGATTCTCACGAGGGAGCTCCCGGGAAGAGCCGGCTTCTGAGAACTGGTGATCTTCCATGAGGCAACCTCAGAAAGTGGGGCTGGGGTTAAAATAAAAATAGCAGCCACTGACTTTTCACCTGAGAAAGCGGGACCAGCTCATAGGTCAACAGGTAAATGCACATTTACCCCAGTGGTGTGTCTAAGCCGAAAGGACAAATAAGCTCAGGAGTAAATAAAGAAAGCAGACAAAGGAAGAGCCCAAAATAGGCCACTTTGTAGAGCCCAGGTATGCATTACCTTCAGTCCAGAGAGAAGCAAGAACACAGGGGTGCTCCTGGGGAGAGAAATGACAGCCTTTGGGAATAGGTTAGGGGAGGAAAAGACCAAATGATAGTGATGTCTGTGTGACAGCGTCCACTCTGAACACTATGAACTCGTAACATATTCGTTAAAAAAAAGCACAAACCCAAAAAACTTGTTGCCTGCCATTGAGTCAATTCTGACTCATGGCAATCCCGTGTGTTACAGAGTAGAACTGATTCCATAGGGTTTTCTTGGCTATAATCTTTATAGAAGCAGATTGCCAGGTCTTTCTTCCACAGAGCTGCTGAGTGGGTTGGAACCACCAATTTTTCAGTTCATAGCCAAGTACAAACCATTGGTGCCACCCAGGGACCTAATGGATTCGTAACCAAGTTTAATTGGCCTTGAAGACTGAGGGGACAATTCTGAATGGGTCATATAGTCTACCTTCAGGGGAACACTGCATTGCTCTGGCCAACCGTGAGACCACAGAGCACATTCTCCTACCTCTAGACATCCTGCCTGACTTTAATGTTAAAGAATTCACGGGGGCGGAGGGAAAGCTGACGGCTTCAGACCCTCATCGGGAAAAAATGTACTAGCTGCCTTTAGCCCAGCTCAACATCATGCTTTTCAATTTAAGCCTAAAAAAGAGAATCTATTTAGATTCTCTTCTACAAGTAAAAAGTGATCATTTGATGACGGTTCCTCGCGCAATTCAAAAAGGAAATTATTAGATGTATGTAGGCAAGTGCCAACTTGCAATGACAGTTTCAGCGAGGATACAGAATGTATCAAAAAAGAAATACGTTGCTAGGGATTTTCTGTTTGTTTTCATTATCTAATGCACACTGGGTTTGGGGGATGTGAGTGTGCGTCTATGTGGGGAGACAGTGTAAAGTTATTAACATTTTCATCTGCAGAAACAGATTGAAACTGTGCTCATGGACTCGCAAGTAAGATCCGTTACAGGGCGCCGGCTGGCAATGTCTTCTGCAAAGCACATTGTGAATAAGAAATTGTTACGCCAGAGGCAGTCGTGGCTGCTTCTTCGGAGACAAGGGTTTTGCGGGGTGGCTTTAAAGGGGACTGGCTAGAGTTCGAGGGTCCTCCAGGCTCCAGGGAAGGGTTTGATAACAGTTAATGGGTCACACTCTGGCTTGTCACATCCTTCGGAAAAGCTGATCTGTTTTCTAAGTCCAAGAGTGACAGGATTATTGTGTAAGTGCTTCCGAAATGCTTTCATCTTGACTGTTTGCATCTGAAGCTGCTGGAAGGGGCTTTGCCAAGAAAAGCAAAGAATAAAATAGAAACATGCCCTGTGCTAATGTCCTAGGTTTCCCGCGTGCAGCACCAGGGACCTAAGTACCAATAGAAAGACCTCTGAGTGGTGCTGGAAGGTGGGATGGGGTTGCACACAGGACAGGCACACAGCTGAAAGGATGCAGAGGGCCTTAACCGCTCTCCTTGCCCAGGGCAGAGCCTCAACCTGGATACATCCTCCTCCAGCTAGGAGTGTCGGAATGCCCGCGGGGACGAGTCCATCCACACAGCACGTTCTGGGCCAGGGCAGCGGCCCCACTTTGTGAGAGACACTGGGGATAAGCCGTTTTGTTTACCAGGATAGCTCCTCTTAAGAGGCCCGGGACTTTGCCAGCCTTTCTCCCGCAGTAGATAGGAACACTGGCTCTCCAAGTGTGGCTTGTGGTCTCCCTGCATCAACATTGTCAGGAGCAAACATTGAAAATGTAGCTTCTTGCTCCACCCAGCCCTACTGAATCAGAACGCCAGGGTCCATTCCCAGAACCTCTGTTCTTCACCAGCTCTGCAGGTACCTTTTAAGCACATGGAAGTTTGAGGACTGCTGGTGCAGACTGAATAGCTGCAACAAGGGACTCGGACATACCAATGATCATGAAGACGGCACAGGACTGACCACTTGAGATTTCGTTCTGCTGTGCATGGGGGTGCCATGAGTCGGAGCCAGCTCAACAGAAACTAACAACACCCACCTAATAGTGACTGCTGAGTCTGACCACATCGTTGTTGAGGATCCTGCTGTTCAGCTTCTGAGTTGCTTTGTTGTTGTTGTTGGGAGCCATCAAGTCAATTCCAACTCATGACGACCCCATGTGACAGAGTAGAATTGCCCCATAGGGTTTTCTAGGCTACAATGTTTACGGAAGCAGATCTCCAGGTCTTTCTCCTGTGGAGCCACTAGGTAGGTTCAAACTGCCAACCTTTCAGTTAGCAGCCGAGCGCTTAACTGTTGCACCACCAGTGCTCCTTCTGAGTTGCCTTGGTTCCTTCATATTGATATGACTTCCTGAAATCCTTCCGGTAAATCACCTACTGCTTGTTACGCGATTGGTTACCGTTCTTGTTAACTTCCTAAGAATCCCTTCCAATGCCTTTGCCCTACTTCTTCACATTTCCAAATCCTACTCGACTTTCAGACTGACCCTGGGCAAATGCCACTTCTGCTATGATATCTTCCATAATCCTCTTCCTCCCATCCCAGGCCAAAAGGAAGAATCCTTCTCGCCTCTGCTCTCCCGTAGCCCTGTATCAGTTCTTCTCTTAGGTTACGTATCTTTAAGGACCTTGTGTTAATTCTGAGCCCATGTTACTTTACAGGTTCTGTAGATCAGGGGCAGGCTCTTTGTTATATTTGAGGCTTCCAAAGGGCCCCTGCACAGTGTCTTGTGCATAGTAGTTTCTCCGTAAATCTTGGCAGATGAATACTGAATTAGCTGGAGGAGTTGTGGATAGACTCTCTTCTCTCTGCCTCCTTGGCAAACTTTGTGCGTGTGTTATCATCCTTCCTTGCGTTCCTCGGTGGGAGGAAACTGGGGTGTTCCCTGTAGGCTAGAAACTTCAGAGAACTCTGTCCACCGGTGTTACACTGGTGCCTACTTTGACAGTGCGTAATCTTGTAAACAGGTAAAAGCATGATGATTTTTAAGGGTTAAAAATAAACTGACAGCACAGAAATGCTCAGTGGCTCAATTGCATCCTTAAGTGCAAAGCAACTTGGGTAAATCTGAGTTCTTGTAAATGATACCAATCCATTACTGGTCTAATTTAAGGGCAGTGCAGAGGTGAAGGCTGAGTCCCACAGCTCTGCCTTCTCTGTGACACTGAGCAGAGTCAAATAGAAATGCGCTGACCCTCCAGGGTTACCACTCAGCTCTGAGGAGCCGGTGCAAACCAAAGACAATGGCATCCATAGAATAGATGGGGGAGAAAGAAAGAATGAACGCAGCCTTTCTTGCTTCCGATCGAGATGATCTTTTTGGAGCTACCTTCATGATTGAAAAGGA
>NW_004443967.1:8723019-8728804 GCF_000243295.1 Trichechus manatus latirostris | reverse complement strand
CGATGATATTCTTTAGACACAATCTGCTGATGTCTCAGCCCTGTGTACGGTGCTTCAGTGGATTCTCTGTGATACCTCAGCACAGCCTCTGAGGCCCATTGTCATGGGACCCCACCTCACTCTTTGATTGTCACCCACATACACCCACCTTGCTTCAGCCCTGCAGACCTTCACCTGGTTCCTCTAATGTGCCGACTTCCTGCTGACCGAGGGGGCCTTCATTCATGCTGTCCTTTCTACCAGACGACCCTTGACCCCCCGACTTTGCCCAATCCCCTCCCCTCCACCCCAGGCTTGCGTGGCTGGCCTATTTTCAAACTTTGGTCTCATGTTGAATGTCAGTTACTTGGAAAGACCTGCCTAAATTCAGAGATTAGATTCCTTCTGTTAGATATGCTTAGAGAGGGGATGGCAAACTTTTTCCGTAAAGGGCCAGAAAGTAAATATTTTCAGCTTTCTGGGCCATATGGCCTCTGTAGCAACTACTCGACTCTGCTGTTATAGTGTGAGAATAGCCATAGATCGTACATAAATGAATGAGCATGGCTGTGTTTCAACACAACTTTATTTATTAAAACAGGCAGTGGGCCAGAGTGGGCCCACGGGCTGCCATTTGCCAATTCATGGCTTCGAGAATCCTGCCCTTTTGTTTCATAGCATTCATAATAATACGTAACTGAGTCATTGTATTTGCATGATGACGGGTTAATGTCTGTCTTTGCTTCCTAGACTGCTCTTCCATGAAGGCAGAGATCAAACTGGCTTTGCTGTGTTCAGCAGGGGACAATAAAATAATAAAAGACAGTTGTCATTGAATCACTTACAACTCATGGCAACCCCATGTGTGTCAGAGTAGAACCACAGTCCGTAGGGTTTTCAATGGCTGATTTTTCAGAAGTAGATTGCCAGGCCTTTTTTCTGAGGCACCTTTGGATGGACTTCAGCTGCCAATCTTTTGGTTAGCAGCTGAGCTCGTAACTGTTTGCACCACTCAGGCACACCAGGGGACAATAGGCACCCCAATAAAATAGCATATAACTCAATTCAAGCTAGTTGGTCCAGCCAGTCAGACTTTATCCCAAGTCTTTGGCTTGAGCAGTTGGGAGGAGGCCTTTGCTCTTTCCTCTGGAGGACGTGAAGCTGAGCGTATATGGAGGCTGGAGCTGCTGCAGCCATCTTGGCATCACACAGAGCCTGAGAATGAAGTTAATGCTGGAAAAGTAGATCTGACAAATGGAGAGAAAAATTGGATCATGGTTACATCATTCAGGTCGTGGATCAAGCCTTACCTGACTTATTATGTCCACCTCTTAACTGCAAAGTTTCCATGAGCCAATATATTCCTGTTTTTTAGTAAACACATTTTGGTTAGATTTTTCTGTCACATGCAGCGGCAAAAATACATGGCCTGATATTTTCTTATCTGTACAACAAGGACAATAGTACATCCCATGAAAAGCTATTTTGATGAATTGAACTCTTGTGCATTGCTGGTGGACGAATAGTGCACCCACCTTGGAAAACAATTTGGCAGTTCCTCAAAAAGTTACACAGAATTATCACACAACCCAGCTATTCCACTCCTAGGTATTTACCCAGAAGACTTGAAAGCAGAGACTCAAACAGATACTTGTACACCAATGTTCATAGCGATGTTATTCACGATAGCCGAAGGGTGGAAACCCCCCAAGCGTCCATCAACAGAGGAATGGATATGCACAATGTAGTATATACATTCAGTGGAGTATCATTCAGCCACAAAAAGGATGACGTTCTGACACGTGCTGCCATGTGGATGAACCTTGAAAACGTTATGCTAAATGAAGTAAGTCGGACACAGAAGGACAGTTACTGTGCGATTCTGCTTATATGAAGCACCTAGAATAGGCACATTCATGAGGTTACCAGGGTCTGGGGGAAAGGCAAATGGGCAGTTTTTGCTTAATGGGCACAGAGTTTCTGTTTGGGATGATGAGAAAGTTTTAGAATCACCAGATTGTGGTGATGCTTACACAACACTGAGAAGATGCTTAATATCACTGAATTGTATGCCTCAAGATGGCTAAAATGGTAAATTTTTATGTCACGTGTATTTTTTCGCAAAGAAAGATGTATATAAAAATGGCTCAGAGAGTATTGTGCACACAGAAGTCACTATATGTTTGTTAAATAAACGAGTAATTATTCTCACTAACAAATACGTATGATTTTTGAAGGGCTGCTTATAATAATACAGCTTCACACACTCCTCCATCTAAAAATTTGATTATGGAAAAATCTTGGCCTGATTGTCAATTGGTGAACACTCAAACTGGAGCTGGCATCTTAATATTTAGTAAAAGGGAAACAGGATGCAAGTTATGAGACATTATTTTCCCCACAATTCTAGGAATAGCTGTCTTGTATAAAAAGAGGCGTGCCTATAATGGTTCAAATAAAATTTATTTAATCATCAAATTTTATCTTGACACCCTCCAAGAAAAAATTAAAAGGAGAACGCTTCCTTCCCTTGAGACATGATTTCTGAATAGACAGAAAAGAAACAAACAAAACGGACTCGATCTCCAGACATACCTGAGGAAGCACTGCACTGTGTGTTGGGCACCAGCTTTGCAATCTTCATCCTGAGCGTGAAGAGAATAGAACTAATTTTCCTTCATCTTACCGTCCAGGAACGTGAATCAGCACTGTGATTGATGCTTGCCAAGACACGAAAACAGTGTGTGTGTGTGTGTGTGTGTGTGTGCGCGTGCGCGTGCGCGTGTGTCGGGGGGGGTGCATCTGACTCTAGGAACAAACAATACAAAGCTGAGAATAAAAGAATTATGACAAGACCGGAGAAAAAGATACCACTTGAAACGCAAATCAGAGCCACTTTCTCCCTCGCTCAACCTTCCACTGACTCTTCACCCCACTTAGAATAACACCTCAAATCCTCCAAACCAAAAAAACAAACCAGTTGTCACTGAGTCGATTCTGACTCATGGCGACCCCAGGTGTGCAGAGTAGGACCACTCCGTATGGTTTTCAAGGTTGTGACCTTTCAGAAGCCGATCACCAGGCCTTTCTTCTGAGGTGCCTCGGGGGTGGGTTTGAACGACCAACCTTCCATTTAGTAGTCAACAACTTGATTGTTGGCACCACCCAGAGACTCCTAAGTCCTTCCAGGACCTAAAAGGCCCTGTGTGAGCTGGGCCCAGGGTACCTCCCCTACCTCAGTTCCCACACTCCCTCCCTGCCACTCTGGCCTCCTTGTCCTGTGGTGAGCACATTCCTGCCTCAGGACTTTTGCACTTGCTCTCTACCTGGAAAGTTCTCTTGGCTGTGTAACTCCCTATCAGTTTGTTCTGTTTCTGATCAAATGTCACCTCCTCAGAGAAGCCTCCCCAGACCACACGATTTAAAATATCAACCCTCCCTCCATGTCTCTAGTCCTCTTCCTGCTTGATGTCTCTCCGTAGCATAGCCACTGCCTGACACTACGTTACGTTCGTCTGCTCCTTGCCTGTGTTCCCACCTGAGTGTGAGTTCCTGAGGACAGAGATCTGCAACGTTTTGTTCACTTCTCCCCTCAGCACCTGACATACGGTAGCAACTCAATAAATATTTATTGGTTGAATTCGTGGCAACCCATTTCTATATGTCTACTTGACAATCGCATTAAATCCACTGTTTGATTTTCTAATAATAAAAAGTCTCAGTAACTACAGACCTCCCTGGAGCCACCCATGTGTCTCCGATGACTGAGGCGTAGGTGCCGGGAGTGCAACCGGACTCATTTATTCCAGATCAAACTCAAACACGCGTAATGTAAAGACTATCACATGCTCCCTCATGGAACTGAGACATACTTTTCAAGAGGATTAGCTTATAAAGTCAGATAATCCTCCTGGGTTGGATAAATATATCTTACAGAAATTCCTGGAGCACGTTCTACATAAGGTCTTTCACTAAAATTAAATTAGCAACAAGAGGAGCTTTGCTTGAGGTAAATTAAAGTTGGTTTTCTTTTGCAAGCTGTTTTACACTATCATAATCTAATAGGCAGGGTACTACCCCAGACACACATCATGATGTTTCAAACGCCTCATTCAGAACCACATACACCTCCGCCACCCAGGAGAGAGGAAGAGAGGACGGGAGCGCTTGAAGGGCGCTAGCCAAATTTGCAAATGGCGGCACATTCGGCACTTTTAATATTGTTGTTGTTGTCATTTAGTCAGCTCTGACACGCGGCGCCCCCACGTACAACAGAAGAACTGTTGCCCCGTCCTGTGCCATCCTCATGAGTGCCGGCATGTTTGAGTCCGTTGCTGCCTTCCAACCCAGGGGACTCATTTTCTAGCACTATATCAGATAAAGTTGTGTTGTGATCTATAGGGCTGTCACTGGCTAATTTTCGGAAGTAGTTCGCCAGGCCTTTCTTCCTAGTCTGGAAGCTCCCCTGAAAACTGTCCACCATGAGTGACCTTGCTAGTATTTGAAATACTGGTGGCATAGCTTCCAGCGTCACAGCAACATACAAGCCACACCAGTACGACAGACTTATAAAGTGGAACCTAAGAATTCCAGTGATGTAGGAAAGCTCCTTGCTTAAGTTGCGCCTATAGCAACGTGAAACCCAGTGAGGAACTGAGATGAATTAAAAAGTCGGCCTGTCAGCTGTGTTCCCAAGCCCCCAACCTACAGAAGCTGAGATTTTGATTATGTCACAGCCCTGCAGCACTTGTCAATAGCTGTCACCGGGGCAGTGACCTAACGCGGGGCATGGCCACAGAGCACACACAACACCGTAGTTTGCGTCTCTCCTACAAAGCAGCTGGTTCTGTCAAGGTCGGTGTGGGCATCTTCCCCTCCCTGAGGTGCAGGTACTGTCCCTGCTGTGGACTGAATCACACAACTCTGCAAATATTTTACTTTCATATATCATCTGTAGCAAGTATAATACTGCGATTTAAAGGTAAATAGCTAGAGAAATTGCAGTTGTGTTATCAGACCGACATTCCTATCCTCCAAATCAGATCCTGCCGGGTACAGCCCAAAGCAAACAGTGGTTGCAGTCAAAACCGTCTTGCGATCTCTCTCAAACTATGTATACAAGGCTGTGATTCTGGTCAACAACTCATCCAATAAAAAACGTATCTTGTAAGGGTTAGTCTCAGCTAAGGGGTTGAACTCTATTTTAGAATCATATTTTCTTCTCACCAGACGGAGTCAGAACTAAATTGGGGGAATTATGGTACTTGATGTGGTTTAGAACGAGGAGAAAAGTCAACTGGAATTGGAATATTAAGCCATGTTTAGCTGCTGGAAGGATCTGGTTTGTCATGTGGCTGCTGGTGTCAAGGCTGAGGCTGCTTCTCCTCCACGACAAGCAGTGGGACAGGCATGTTGCCTGAAGAGGTATTTACCCATTCATTCAATCAATCACTTGATCGAGCAATCATTTGAGGCCAACTTTGTGCCAAGCTCTGTGCTAGGATTTGGAGCTATAAAGCAGCCGCCACCCAGTAATTTATACAGGTATAGGGACGAATGACACATGGGCACCACATGGATGTGACACAGTTTGTTACTCAGTGAACAGCAAAAGGATTCTCCAAGGAGAAAGGCTCAGGTTCAGTCTAGGGTGAAGCAAGAATGAAGCCGGGCAGGTGGCTTTGTGGGGCTAGCCGGGTGGAGGTTCCTGAAGGCGGGCTAGAGGCTGTACTGTTTGAAATTTCCCTCCCGTACACAGAGGTAAAAGTGCATATGCATGGTCTCTCTTATTCAGTCACACAGGTAG
>NW_004443967.1:8720610-8721940 GCF_000243295.1 Trichechus manatus latirostris | reverse complement strand
TGGAAGGTGGAGTAGGGGCAGGTGGGGCTGGTGGTATAAGTGACAGCATCTTGTCTCCTAAATGAAGCAGTCTTGTGGCTTAAAATTAGGTAATGTTTCTGGCCAGTAATTGTCTATCCCATTGATTGGGAGAACTGCCCAATACCCTTTTATTTTTTTCCAAATTTAAACTGTCATTTGTCTTTTTTGTTATTAGCTTTATTGAGGTATAATTGACATACAGTGCACTGTACATATTTAAAATGTACAATTTGATGAAGTTTGACATATATCTGCACCTGAGAAACCATCACCACAATTAGGATAACGAAAGACCTCTAAAAGTTTCTTCAGACTCCTTAGTAATCCCTCTTGCCCACCCCAAAGAGCCCCTTCCCACTGATCTGCTTCCTAACACTGTAGATTAGTTTACATTTTCTAGAATTTCATATAAATGAAATCATACAATGTATACTCTTGTTTTGCCTGACTCTTTCACTCCATCTAGTTTTTTGAGACTCACCCATATTGTTGCATGTATCAACAGTTCATTTATTTTTATTGCTGAGTAGTATTCCTTTATATGGATATACCATGGCTTTTTTTTATCCACTCACTTGTTGATAGATATTTGGGTTGCTTCCAGTTTGGGGATCTTACAAATAAAGCTACTATGAACATTCATGTATAAGTCTTCAATGGGAATATACTTTCCTTTTCCTTGGGTAAATCCTAAGGAATGGAATGGAATGACTGGCTCATATGGTAGGTGTATCTTTAACATTTTCAGAAACTGACAAACTGTTTTCTAAAGTGGTTGTACCATTTTACGTTCCCAACTGCAGTATACAGTTTGCTGTTCTACTTTAGCCACTCTAATAGGTGCGTAGTGGAATCTCATTGTAGCTTTAATTAGTATTTTCCTAATGGCTATTGATGTTAAGCATCTTTTTATGCACTTATTTACCATCCATATATCTTCTTTGCTGAGTTCCTTGCTCATCTAGTGCTGACAACATTCTACCTCAACTGACACCAAAGAAACAAAAGAGAAATAACGTCTGGGGCTCTCATTCTCAAAAAGCAGACCAAGAGATAGAAAACAAATCACGCAAGGAAAAACCAAAGAGTTTGGAAGCTTTACTCTCAAGAGAAAGAGGCTAATGTATAATCTGATAAAGAATACAAAGGTTCTTCTGAAAAGTACGCTTGGGAGTTCATCCAAAAATGAGCACTTGCTGGAAACAATGAAGAGGAAATTCATGCAATAGGCAGAGTTCTTTTAATTCTGATAGGCTAAGATTTAAATTCTCTATGATTGTGGTACACAAACCAGAAGAAGCTGACTTAC
>NW_004443967.1:8717079-8719118 GCF_000243295.1 Trichechus manatus latirostris | reverse complement strand
ATGAGGCCCAAGCATCAATGATGAATAAAGAAATATTAATTTACTTATTCTTAAAGTACATTTCTAGATAATAAAACAATCTGGGTTTGTTTTCCACAGATAAAGAAGTACTGGAGAGCCATTTCAATGATCACATCAAGAAATGGACAAATAAGGACTCTGAAAGTCCAGCTGTTACAGAGACAACAAGTGGCCTTCAAAAAATAAATCCTCATCATTTAGGCAAATCGTAATTAACTTCTGACTATGGTTTCTAACCTTTTGCATCCAAGAGTAATGCAAATGTAAAAAAATAAAATAGAACTGAGAGCGTGAACTCCTAAGAGGGCTGTGTCAGCTACTCAATCCACTTAATAGGTAGGTTTCTTCTTTCTCTTTCTCTTAACTCTGTAGCTTCAACGTGGAATAAGTAAGTTGAGAAGACGTCTGATAAAGAGCAAATGTCACACCCTCAATGTGGCTTCAATGTATATGATAGCAACAACATACGTTCAAGTTGAAGAGACTGTTTTTGCTTTCTTTTGTTTCCTTTATACAGAGCTGCAGAATTCCAAACACAGTATTTTGAAAACCGGAACCTCCTAAACAAGAGTTGAAATTATTTCTCAGTACTCATTTAAGGAGTTTTGGATAGGGTCATGTTTTGAACATATGTATAAAACAGCATTCCATAATTGATTTATTAACATATGAGGTCATGTTTATGATTTCTTTCTGAAATATTTAAAAGCAAACTCTAACTGCATAATCCTATAAAATCTATTCATCACAAACCTGCTTCAAAAGTTCACAAAAAGCACAAAAAAGAGCCAGCATATTGTATTTAGTTACGGTTGAAGTTTGTACTCCAAAGGATAAATGAATACGATTTGTATTTGCTATGGATCAGGCTCTGTTTTATTCACATTATATTACATCTCAGGAGGGAGTCTGCTAAATAAGTCCAAATGGCAGAGGTTCAGAAATCCAGAAAAAATGCAAACATCACATTTTTTTTTTCATGGTGGACAAGACAGGAATGATTAAGAAATCCTTTAGAAAATATTACATTTTCAAATGTTTTGAAAAGGCCATAGAATTCCTAAAAGCTAAATCCTTTCTCATCCCATTCATCTTTAACTATGCTGTCATTGCATGTGATCTGAAAAATATAATGTGCATACTTTGCTTTGCTAAACTCTTTTAATTTAGGTTTCATGGATCCTTTATATTCAAATACATAACTTGTCATCATCTGCTGGTCTCAATGGTTACCAGAAAAACTAAGTCCCTGTGTTGGCTCACAGATAGGGTAGGTGCTCCCCATCTAGCGAAATACCTAGGTTATCAGAAAACCCTTCCTTAAGATATGATTACTAACAAAAACAACTGTATTGATGACACACTTCTTTTATCAAGAGTTCCTGCAAGAGGTGACATACTAAATTAAATTTATTCTAGAATGTAAATGACTGTTATTAGAGCTCTTCCTGCAAGTAGTCGTTACTAGAGGAGAAAGCAGAGATCTGGCACTTCTAAGAGACTTTAGAGGGGAAAAGAGAAGGTTTGTTGAGAAAGGACAAAAAAGATTTGTGGGGTATTAAAGACAAATAACCTGTTTCACAGTGTTCCTGAGAAGACTTAGGCAAGAAAGGAAGAAGATAAAGGAAGAGGCATTGCCTGAACACCTACTAAGTACCAGGCTGGCGCTGTCACAAATGTGGTCCTGTTTAATCTAATTATAAGCTTGAGAGGCCATCTTTTTTTTTTTTCTTTTATAGATAAATGAACTAAAGCATAATTTTTTAAAAAATTGTGTAAAATCATGACTCTCATACAAATATACACATGTCAAAGGTTTTATTTAACTCATTAATTAATGAGACAACCAATAAGATGTGAAATGCAAGTTTAAAGGGAAATCGTCTGAACAGACACATATAAAGGCAATCAGGGATGCTGACACATATACATTCATAGATGTGAAACTGGTCAATAGCCACATAAAACAACAATAGCAATCCACTGCCTTTGAGTTGATTCTGACTCATAGCAACCCT
>NW_004443967.1:8713430-8716366 GCF_000243295.1 Trichechus manatus latirostris | reverse complement strand
ACCAATACCTCCCTCCGGCAGTGGGCTTGCAGGACTGTCATAGCAAAAGTCATACTAATTTCCATTTTCTTAGCACCTGAACTGTGTCCCATAGTTTATATACATGTCTCATATAGTCCTCCCAGCAGCCCTGTAAAATTGGGACTGCTTTCCCACACAACTGAGGGACTTGAAGCTCAAAGAGGTCCAGTTGTCCAGACTCACAAAGCGAGGAACAAGGCGTGCTGGAATTCAAAGTCATTTTTCTGGATTCTTAGGGGCCAGGCTCTTTCAATTCGGCCAAGTTACCTCCCACAATGTGCTGAAAACGGGCGCTTGTTTCCTGTGACTTTGTGGCTCTCTATGTGTATTTTTTTTTCTTTTAAATAATAGACTTTATTTTTTAGAGCACTTTTAGGTTTGCAGAAAAAATATTGAGCAGAAAGTACAGAGAGTTCCTGTATACTCCCTCTCCCCACCCCTCCAGGTTCCTCTGTTATTAACGGAAGTCTATAGTTTACGTTAGTGTTTACTGTTTGTGTTGTACAGTTCAGTGGTTTTGACAAATGCATAACGTCATGCATCTACCATTACAGTATCATGCAGAATAATTTCACTGCTCCAAGAGCTCGGCTGCTACCCAGAACGTCATCAGTTCGAATCCACCAGTCGTTCTTTTGAAACCCTATGGGGCAGTTCTACTCTGTCATACAGGGTTGCTGTGAGTCAGAATCTACTCGACAGCAACGGGTTTAAACATTCACTAAGGAGCCCTAGTGGTGCAATGGTTACGCACTCAGCTACTAATCAAAAGGTCTGTGGTTCGAACCCGCCAGAGGCTCTGCGGGAGAAAAGACCTGCAATCTGCTCCTGCAAAAACGTCAGCCTAGGAAACCGTATGGGGCAGTTCTACTTTGTCATATATAGGGTCACTAGGAGTCGGCACCCAACAACAAGCATCCACTACTCCACCCATTCACACCCCTGCCCCCAAACCAAGTTTAATTTTCACAAACTACTACCTGCTCCTTTCTCACGAGTGTGAATAGCCTGCTTCCTCACTCTGTTTTCTTCAGTACCTAGTTCAGGTTCCATTTCCCAGAGTGCTACCTGGGTCTCACACTGCCCCATATCTGGAACAGGACACACACACACACACACACACACACACACACACACACACACACTCACACACCTGATACCTCCAACTCTAATACAAAATCATACCACTTTTTTTCTCTTTACGTTCCACTTCATATTCCAGTGGCACAGTGGTTAAGCGCTCGACTTCTAACCCAAAGATCAGCGGTTCGAACCCACCGGCCGCTCCTTGGGAGATAGAAGTAGCAGAAGTAGCAGTCTGTTCTGTAAAGATTACAGCCTTGGAAACCCTCTGCAGGGGCCTAGCTATGGAAAATAGTGCCTATGGCAAATTAGTTTTAAATTGCTCAACCATCTTTCCCAGCTGGCAATGGGAACTTGTTGGCCAATAGAATTGCTCCTTGGTGCCTCCTCAAGGGGCGCTCAGGGCATGTGCCCTGCCAGCTGCGCCTTAGTTAGCCTTCTGCCCATGGGGAGTTCTACTCTGTCCTACAGGGTCTCTGTGAGTTGGACTCAACTCCACGGCAATGGGTTTGGTTATATGGATTTATTTCCCTTTTCCCACAGTGAAGAACCCCGGTTCCCAACAACAGGATATTTACTTATTATCTCAATCCTACAATACAGTGTTTCAAAATCACTGTATTAATACCACAACCAAACAACAAAGCTACTGAGTCCAGTTGAATTCCTTGCAATTCCTTCGTCTTCTTAGAATACACCCCACTGAAGGGTGTGCAGTCAGAAGTCTGTGCTCAAGGTTTTGTAGATGAATTCTTTTCTCCCGTGTGGTCACGTTAACAATTTCGTATGCAAGTAGATTAATTTGTTTCAGCTTATATTCAATTTTACGCTCCTCCTCATACTTTCTGATTTAATTTTATATTTGAATACATAAACATGATTTAAAAGTCAAAACTGTATACTCAGAGAAGTCTCTTCTCTCTCTGCGTTCCCACCCACCTCTTGTAGATAGCCAGTGTGATTCATTTCTGGCTGGTGCTTTCCTGAGTTACTATTGGGGAAAAAAAGATTCTTATTTCCCCTTCTGTCTTACACACAAGTAGCATATTATATATATTAATTTTCACCTTTTTTTTCACTTAACCATATATCCTGCAAATGATTATCCATCAGCTCATAGAAATCTTCTTCATTCTTTTATTTATTTCTTTGTTTATACCATCTGTATACTCCTCAACACTGGCATTTAGGTTATTTCCAATAATTTTATTATAAATGCTAACTTTAAGGAATAACTTTCTGCATAATTTTTTTGTATTTTTATATCTATGTATTCCCATTTTTTATATGTATCTTCGGAGTAAATTCCTGGAAGTTGGATTTCTGGATCAACAGGTAAATAAATGTACATGTAGTTTTTTTTAGATATTTCCCACTAGCAATGTATGAGGAGCCCTGGTGGCACAATGATTAAGCACTAGGCTGCTAACTGAAAGGTAAGTGGTTCGAACTTGCCAGTGGCTCTGAG
This sequence comes from Trichechus manatus latirostris, assembly GCF_000243295.1. Classification (NCBI taxonomy): domain Eukaryota; kingdom Metazoa; phylum Chordata; class Mammalia; order Sirenia; family Trichechidae; genus Trichechus; species Trichechus manatus. The sequence continues at coordinate 8,713,794 of NW_004443967.1, read as the reverse complement.
GGGGAAAACACCTGGAGGTCTGCTCCTGTAAAGATTACAGCCTAGGAAACCCCATGGGGCACTTCTACTCTGTCCTATAGGGTTGCTATGAGTCGGAATTGATTTGATGGCACACAACAACAATGATGTATGAGAATGTCCATTTTCTCAATGCATCCTCAGGAGTGCTACCAAAATTTTTACTTTTTCCTATCACGTTTGTGACAAATTGTATCTCTGACCAACTTTAGCTTGCATTTCTCTTATTGTAAGTGAGGTCAAACATCTTTTAATGTATAAGGATCATTTGTATATACGATTGTGTATATTGTGTGTATGTTTGTACATCTATGTATTTTTGGTGGATTCTGTTTATCTATTTTGC
>NW_004443967.1:8709132-8712759 GCF_000243295.1 Trichechus manatus latirostris | reverse complement strand
TCCCTCTAGCAAGGAGGTGGAGTCCCTGGGTGGCGCAAATGGTTAAGCACTCTACTACTAGCTAAAATGTTGGTAGTTCAAACCTAGGCAGAGGTGCCTCAGAAGACATGCCTGGCAATCTGTTTCTGAAAGGTCACAGCCGTGAAAACCCTGTGGAGCACAGTTCTACTCTGCTCACATGGGGTTGGGTCGCCATGAGTTGGAATCAACTGGGTGGCAACTAACAAGAACAAAGCAAGGGGGTAAAAAGGCAGTGACAAAGAAGTCAGGGAAGGGGGAAGAACTAGGGTGATGAGTTCAGAGGAGGGGGAGTTTCCCCAAGCTGAGATGTGGAGGCCAAACAGTAGAAGCGCCAGTGGCACAAGGGCCTTGTTCATCCAAATATCCACAGTGATAAGGATCATAGTTAGGGCAGGACCGTGAAAAGTGTCATCAGGGTGATTGTAAAGCCAACCAGGAAGAAGATGCAGCAAGCAGCCGTGGTGCATCCCTGCCGAGATAGTTTATGATAATCTGAGTTCCATGCTCTGGATCCGAAGGGTTGGACTCAACCCAGCATTTAAAACGATCTGTGTTCTCCAAACTCGGGGGTGGGGAGAGAGAAAAATCAGCCATTTGAGGGCGTTTTATGGATAAGCCCCATGAGCATTCAAGAATGTATCCTACAGAATGAAACACAACTTACAAGGATTTGGAGAGATTTCTGACACAGACCATGAAATCTGGCTTGTGGAAACATCCATGAGACAAGGGTATTGCTCTAAATAAGAATGAACTAATTCCCCTAAGTGAATTATTGCCGAAAAGGAGATCAAAGGAAAGTTATGATTTTATTTTAACTACTATGTAATTGCTGCTGCTTCACTGTCTTCTACTGACCTCTGTGGCTGGACTGTAACACCAGGATGCGGAGGTAACTCTGAGGACTTACGCAGGCTTATGGGCCAACCAGGACTGAGAAGGAGCCCTGATCCCATATTCACAACCTCAGAGAAGGTCTAACACAATCCTTTTCACATTAGAATGATACCACCTATCAATCAAAACCAGGAGGACCTTGAAATGTTGTTGTTGTTGGGTCCTGTCCAGTTGATTCGACTCACAGAGACCCCATGTGACAGAGTAGAACTGTCCCAGAGAGCTTTCTACACTGTAATCTTTGAACCACCAATCTTTTGGTTGGCAGCCGAGTGCTTAGCTGTTGCATCACCGGGGCTCAGGCAGGTTCAAAATCCCATTCTAAATACAAGGGGTGGGTCAAAGAGTAATGTTAGGGTCAGGTAGCACCCTGGAAAATGAGACCCAAATTAGGTATGGTTATGGATTGAATTGTGTCCCTCCAAAATTTGTATTAATTTGGCTAGGCCAAGATTCCCAGTATGGTATGGTTGTCCACCATTTTGTCATCTGTTGTGATTTTCCTGTGAGTTGTAAATCCTAACCTCTATGATGCTACTGAGGCAAGATTACAGGTAATTATGCTAATAAGGCAGGACTCAATCTACAGGATTAGGTTGTATCTTGAGTCAACCTCTTCGAGATATATCAGAGAGAAGCAAGCAGAAAGGAGGAGGACCTCATACCACCAAGAATGAATAACCTGGAGGGGAGTGTGCCCTTTGGACCCAGGATCCCTGTGCTGAAAGCTCCTAGACCAGGGGAAGATTGATGACAAGGACCTTGCCCAGAACTGAGAGACAGAGAAAGGCTTCCTTTGGAGCTGGCACCCTGAATTCAGACTTCTAGCCTCCTAAACTGTGAGAGAATAAATTTCTGTTTGTTAAAGCCATCCACTTGTGGTATTTCTATTATAGCAGCACTAGGTAACTAAGACAAGTGTCAAAGAAAACAGAGTGAGCAACCAGGTTCTTCACTCCCCTGAGCAGGGATATGGGAAGCAGCTTGGCAGAGAGAAAAGAGAAGGGGCTTTTGAGGCCCAGAGAAAGGACTTCAAATTCTGGCATACTTTGTTCCTCACTTTGTGATTCTGGGCAACTGAATCTCTTTGAGCTTCAGGTCTCTCAGTTGTATGGGAAAAATATTTAATTTTTCAAGGTTGTTGGGACTATGTGAGAGACGTATATAAACTATAGGACATAGCTCTGGTGCCCAGAAAGTGGGAATTAGTATGACTGTTACCATGGCACAAATCACAAAGTTATGTAAGCCCACTGCTGGAGGGAGGTACTGGTACATACAGTTTTCCTGAAAAATCTGTGCTGAAAGTCTAATACTGTTTCTATCCTTTCAATCAACCATTCCACTTCTTGGCATTTACCTGGAAGAAATAGTTGGTGTGTACATAGAGAATTATGGATAAGGATGTTCATTTTAGCATACTAAATAAATACTTCTAAAGTTAGCAATAATAAAAATAGGGGCAAATTAAATTTCTTAAGCCTTGACAATAAACTTCTAGGCAGACATATAAAAATAAGTTGTAGGACAATAGTTTTCACACTTCTTTAGCATGGGAACTGAAAAAGAATCTATGAAATTAAAACACATACATTCAGATATATCTGAAGATGGGTAGATAAACTGATATAAACACAGACAGATTTATTCTTAAGTATATATTTCTTTACTTTGGTAAGTAGAAAAAAATATTTAGAGTCATAGAGACAAACTGTAGATGCGTTCTTACTAGTGTGTTGCTAGCCACGTGAGATCTCTGAGGTAGTCTCTCACTGTGTCTTTCCTCCCAGGTAGTCATTTTGAGTATAATTGAAATTGTCCTCTGCTGGGGCAAAAATGCATGTTGGGCTTCTTAATACACATAACAATAATAAGTCTTGCTATCTAATCCTAATTTGGCAACTACAAGACATAGATCTCTTTCCAATCAACAGCATATGATGCTTGCTCTTCAGGCTCTTGCCAGACAGCTCGGTTTTGAATGGACTACTCTGTATTCCTCATCAAAGACATGGCTCAGACTAAGGATTCTTGACGGAGATGCCTAAGAGTGCTCTTCTAGGTCATTTATACTCTATCCTAATAGCAAGTCCAAGTACCAGGCTGTCATGTATACACGCCTTCATTAGAGTTCTCCAAAACTGTGTCTACACTTTCTATCCTAGGTTGGAATCAGAAACATCAAAATAAAGACATGTTTGGATCTTAGACAGAACTTTCTTTTTTTTAAATGAAATTCATTACATTATTAAGTGTTATTTTATGGGGATAGATAAAATAAACCAAAATGTTGGTGGTTCGAACCCACCAGCCGCTACACCAGAGAAGGATGTATCAGTCTGCTTCTGTAAAGCTTTACAGCCTTAGAAACCCTATGGAGCAATTCTGCCCTGTCCTTTAGGGTCTCTATGAGTCAGAATGGACTCGACTGCAGCGGGTTTGGTTTTTGGTTATACCATAAATTCTAAGATTCTATACCAGGAAGTTTGCTACTCCTAAGTACTGGTAAACTACTTCTTACCAGACAACGAGAGCTATGTATCATGCTGGATTGTCCTTTTCACCATGGTTATCAGAAAGCTCAGACTGGATTTAGTGTCCAGCTAAAATATGTACCTCATTACTGTTTCTGGCATAATGATTTCACCCTTTTATATGATTTCTGATCTCTTTCAACATCCTTGTACTATTCTGATTACAGGTTGTTGT
>NW_004443967.1:8706257-8708179 GCF_000243295.1 Trichechus manatus latirostris | reverse complement strand
CAGAGTGCATCTTATTTTTGTTCCTCTTGCTCGTCTTCCTTTGGCTGCAGCTGCAGCACAGCCATGACGGCACAGTGGTCACTCCCCTGGAACCCGTTTCGTTCGCTGCACAGATTGCCTCTTTCTGGGGAAGGAGGTTCAGGCACGTCGACTCCATAATTTCTCCCTTGTCAGTTTCACAGACAAGGCCCTTGCCACATCCCCTCAAGCACTCACGCCATTTTTTAAAAGGAGATTATTTAAAATTTTTACGCATTTTATGTTCATAGATAAACATTCCTCGCCCACTCCAGTTGTTGTCACCGCATTAGCCCTGCTTGCTGCCAACTGAGGTGTGAATTTGTTTTTTTGTTTTTTACTGTAGTTTGCTTCATACCAAAAAACAAACAAACAAACCAAAAAACCCAAACCCACCGCCGTTTAGTCGGTTCTGACTCCTGTCAACTCCATGTATTACAGAGTAAAACTGCACCATAGGGTTTTCTTGCTGTGATCTTTATGGAAGCAGATCTCCAGGCCTTTCTTCTGTGGTGCTGCTGGGTGTGTTTGAACCACCAACCTTTAGGTTAGCAGTTGAGTGCAAACTATCTGTGCTACCCAGGGACTTAGGCTGCTTCATATTCTTTCTTTTTTTCCTTTGGAAGTAGGCAGAGTGTCCTTGTTTGAAAAATCCCAATCAGTGGTCTTTGCAAAAACATATTGCAAAGCTTTTAAATAACGAATACACTGGCCAAGAGAAAATCAACATTTTATTAATTTAAAAACCTGCACGCCTGCTTGATGGTGGAAAAAAGAGAGGGAAGAGCAGCTGGTTTAAAAATAACAACAGCAACAGCATCAACAGCAACACTCTGTGGTTTTAATTTGCAAATTCAAGAGGAAGAGCCAGCCGCCAAGAAAGCAGAGCTCTTTGCCTTGGTACGGAAAGAAGTCGTAGATTATTTTCTTCTTCCAGTGAAATACTATTCAGACTGAATATTTATTTTCTTCCCTTCCCTAAAATGCTGTTGAAAATGAATATGAACCTTGTGGGAATTTAAGCGCTGCGTATTGTCTGGTAGACAGAGTCATTTATAAAAGTTGGGATATTTTATACCCCATGAGGGTGTAATTAGGGTTTATAAAGATCACTGGAAGTTGCAGTAGAATTATTGTATTTTTCCTTCCCCCAACGACTTTCCCTAGTTCTTTTATGAGGGCCTTTAAAACTCATTTAAGTCTTGCTGAAGTTAATCATAAAGATAGATACCAACCATCCCACAGAGGAATCTGATTTTCTTTGCCCCCTCCCTTTAGCCCCAAATTTCTTGGATCACCATATGCAGAATCAGTTTCAAAATCTGTCCCTTCTCCTAATAGATGCTTGAAAGGAAATTCCCGCAAACAACGAGGTGACTGAAAATACACACAAACCTCAAGCCATCTGCACTCAGAGAATTTCAGCTGACTGAGGCCACGGAATAAAAAATGATCTGTTTGGTAACGCCACACAACGAAAATGCTGACAAATGGTATCTTTGCGCAGGAGACATTAACACTCTGACCGCGAGGGTGAAGAATCGAACAGATGGCACCTCTAAATGCAAGGCTCATATACTCTACTTCCACTTGTGTTTTTCGTAAACTATATTTTAAATTTGGTGCTAGGAACAAAAAAAAAAAAAAAAAAAAAAAGTGTGTTAATGGCACCATCCAGGAACAAGCTTGCACAAGCTTCTCTTTAGAGCTTGATGAATGTGCTTCTAATTCAGGCCTCAAGTTCTCAGCTGCTTGCAGTTCTTCGGTTTTCCTGGGAACTAATTAAGGTGGGATGTCAAGGGAACCAGGACAGTTGGTCTGATAATACCTATACTAGGGTGGCGCAAAAGGTTAAGTGCTGGACCACTAACCGAAAGGTTGGCAGTTTGAACCCACCCAGAGGC
>NW_004443967.1:8703319-8705683 GCF_000243295.1 Trichechus manatus latirostris | reverse complement strand
AATGAGCTTGAGAGTCCTCAGAAAGAAGCCTCCACTCGCTCAGTGGCATCTACCAGAAGACCTGATCTTGTCTGTTGCTTCTCCTTAATAAAAACCCGACACTCAAGAAAAGAGTGTTTACTACAGCCTGGTAACCTGATTCTCTCTCCTGGCTGAGTCAGATCTCCCCACTGTAGAAAGCTTCCAAGTATACTCTTCTACCGAAGAGACACATCTATCGTCTAGACTCTGTCTTGAAGCCCAGGATCCTCTCCTAGCCAGAAAGTTCTGGAAGCAAAGTGCAAATGAAGTTTTGTGCTATATGCAAGAACACACTTATGATAAAGACTTGTCTCATTTGTTTAAAAATAGAAGGCAGGATAATTTATATTAACTAAAAGAGATTAGATTTTGAATTATTTAATTTGCTCACATAACAGTTCCTAGCGATGAGCCAACATCCGTTAAAAACTCCTTCCTGTTAAGTTGATTTCAACTCATAGTGACCCTACAGGACAGAGCAGAACTGCCCCATAGGGTTTCCAAGGAGCAGCTGTTGGATTTGAACTGCCTACCTTTTGGTTAGTAGCTGAGCTCTTAACCACTGCGTCAATAGGGCTCTGATGAGCCAACATATAACATAAATTGTGATATAAATGGGACGATCCCGTATCTGTCAAAGGGTTTTAGATTTTATTTTTCATCTTCAAAGAAAATGTTACATTTCAAAATATCTTTGAAGAAGACTTATTTTGTGATTTAAAAAATCCTAGACTCTTTAGGATTGGAAAGGCCACTAATACTTACCAAATTCAGCATCCCTTTCCACCTGTACTCACATTCTTTGCTGCTCCCTGCCCTCCCACCCCATGATGCTTGATTTTCTCTCACACCCTCCTTACTCAAACTGTGGTCCACAGACCAGCAGCATCCTTATCATTTGAGAGCTTGTTAGAAATGAGGAATCTCTGTCCCCACCCCAGACCTTCCAGTTCAAAGTCTCCATTCATCAAGATCCCCAGGTAATTCATATACAGGTTAAAGTTTAAGAAGCCTCCATCTACAGCACTGGCTCTAAACCTTGACTGCACATTTGAATCATCTAAGGGACTTTTAAAGCTACTGAAGCCCGGGCCTACCCTCGATGATTCTGATTTAATTATTATAGGATGCACCTTGGGCATGGGTCCGGGAGGGGTTAAAACTAGCCAGGTGACTCTAAAATTCAGCAGAATTTAAGAACCACTGTTCCTCAGCACGGAGCCCTGGTGGCGCAGTGGTTAAGAGCTCAGGCTGCTAACCAAAAGGTCTGCAGTTTGAATCCACCAGGTGCTCCTTGGAAACCCTATGGAGCAGTTCTCCTCTGTCCTGTAGGGTCGCTATGAGTCGGAATCGACTTGATGGCAACAGGTTAGGTTTTTGGTTTTGGCTCTTCAGCACAGTCAGCAAGTGATTACCCTGCCCTTTCTTGAATACCTCCAGACTGACAACTCAGTCCATTCCATTAAGGAGCTCCAAAGTGTCCTTGGATGTTATATTGAAAAAGCTGCCTCCAGGTAATTTCTACCCAGTTGCTTTAGTTTCTGTCCTTGGGAGTTTTACAGAAAATATCAGATCCCTGCAGGGTGACTGACTCATCCTGGTCCGCCCAGGACTTCCTGGTTTTCACAGTGTAAGTCCCAGTGCCTGGGCGGTCCTCACATGCCCCGGCAAACCGAGACGGTCAGTACAATGTCCTTCCTTCCAGGTCTTCTCTACATCTACATCTGGCTCTAGAAACACAATTCAGAACGGCACCAAACCCTTCGGTTACCAGCTCAGAAAGAAGTTGTGATCAACATAAAATAAACTGGTCTTTGAGGGGCTTCCCCACTGCCCCCCCATTTTAAACTGAGTTTAATAGACGCTGCTTTGAAAACAAACTTTTATTATTAAACCTCTTTTCAAGAGCACTCAAGTGTTTTCACAACTTTTAGGTGCTGAATGCTAGATATACCCACTATTTAATTCGTATTTTATTATTATATCATCCAATGTACTCACTGGCAATAATTCAATTCCTCTAAAAGTACTGTAAATTATCGAATTAATTTTTGAAACCAGGAATAATCAACCTCAGAAGTCTTAAAGGTAATTATTTTGGTTTAAATTAATTTTTTTCAAAATAATCCTAATAAAATGCATGAAAAAAATGTGTTCGTTGCAGTATTGCTTATAACCATGACAAAAATTGGAAATAATGTCATTATGTAACAATACCAAACCCAAACCAACCCCACTGCCCTCGAGTCGATTGCTACTTATAGCGACCCTATGGGACCGAGCAGAACTGCCCCACAGGGTTTCCAAGACTGTAAATCTTCACGGAAGCAGACTACCACATCT
>NW_004443967.1:8692946-8701929 GCF_000243295.1 Trichechus manatus latirostris | reverse complement strand
AAGAAGCTGTGTTAGGAACTCTGTTCTACATGAGGAGTCCCTGGGTGGTGCAACAGTTAAACCTGCTTGACTGCTAACCCTAGAGGTTCGTGGTTCAAGTCCACCAAGAGACACCTCAGAGAAAGTCCTCGTGATCTACATCTGAAATACCAGCCATTGAAAACCCTATGGAGCACAGTTCTACCTTGACACAAATGGGGTCTCCATGAGTCGGAATAGACTTGATAACAATTGGTTTGTTTTGTTTTGTTTTGTTTACATCATGTCCCTCTCTGTACAGTCAGGTTGCTGTCACTTGACTGAATCAACCACCTGTCTTAGCCCTGGTCCCCATGCCCCAGCAGCACCAAGCAGCCTTCAGCTCTATGCCACACTAACCTCAGGAAAGATGTGATGAGCTTTAATCAACTGGCTTATATTTAAAAACACCGAAAGAATGAAACCGACTCAAAACAATGTTACATGATAACATTTCCCTGTGTTCCCTGGGACACAGTTTAATCAGAAGTTTAATTTTAATCAGAAGTAAGATGTGGAGTCACAGCGCAGGCAATAGTATGGTCACTTGTGCAGAAGCAGATCATTTTCTGTCTGAGTGGATGCTTGAGGTATCAATATCTTTTCCCAGGATGACATTTTACAACTTACATCATGTAAAATCTGAGCAAAGATAGGATAAGGGGAAGTCCTGTGTATCTAGTGGCGTTGATAGTTCAGTGGTAAAATTCTACTCTTTCATGCAGGAGACCTGGGTTCAATTCCTGGCCAATGCACCTCGTGAGCACCCATCACCTGTCTGACAGTGGAGGTTTGTATGCTGCTATGATGCTAAACAGGTTTCAGAAGAGCTACCAGACTAAGACAGACTAGGAAGAAAGGCCTGGCGTCCTACTTCCAAAAATCAACCAAAGAAAACCCTATGGATCACAACCATCTGATCTACAAGCTACCATGGGGCTGGAGAAGAACCGGGCAGTGTTTTGTTCCGTTGTGCATGGGGTCACAATGAGTTGGCGGCCAACTCAATGGCAGCTAACAGCAGAAGCAACAGTATGTCTAAAATGACATATGCATGATATGATTCCAGGGGAAAAAAATAAACCTTCTTGCAAAAATGTTTAGAAGGCTCCAATTCGAAAGCCTAACCAAGCATAAAAACATGATTCTTCTGGGAAGATCTCACTCTCTATTTCTCACCTGCTTTCTCAATTTTTCTTTTGAGTTTTAATTAAAGAGTTAGAATCAGCCCCTTTCCCCCTACCTGTAGCAGCTAGGAACCTAATGGCGGAAGCAGCATTTTCCATAGGATAGGTGGGTATCATCGTCTGCTTTGTACAAAGTAAATCTCAAGTCCCTGGTGACCGCGCTGCAAACATTTCATACACTGCGATGTTCAGTTGTTTTCTAAGATTAATTGTTTGCTAATGTCCCAAATTACCCTCTGTAGGTGTGGGTGGGTGGTTTTCTTTCTTTGGCATTGTGCTTTTATTTTGACAAAAATGTGACAACGGATTAACTGGACCCATTTATTCTTCAAATGTTAGACTCTAGGGGAGTTCGCTTGTTCCACTTCTAATCAAGGGCTACTCTGGCAAGTGGGTAGTTAGCAAAGTTGGCTGCACATCTGCAAATATCAAATGTCTGTGAACCAGAATAAGAAGGCCCTCTCTCCTTTCTGGTCAGATGGTTTCATTTAAGATGTAAAGGGTCAAGGGTCACAGCATGACCTCATCAAATTAGGCCCAACTGAGAGAGGTGTTTAGCACAACAGAAAGGAAATAATCTGAAGGACATTAAATGCAAATGAAATTGCCATCTGCAAACTTCAAAAAACACCTGACCTAAAAAAATAAATCTCCCACTTAAAGCTAAAACCTTGTCTCCTTCCCTCCTCCATGAGAGTGGACGCAGAAGTTTGTTCTTGGAGCCGCCTGACAATCACTCAACCTGCCAGAGCGCATTTGCATTTAATATACCACCCCCTCCACTTTCTGTAGTTGAAAAATGTAACAATGATCTCTGAGGAAGGAGAAGAGGAAAAGTTCAAGCAGGAATATTACAACTTTGCCTCTGGTGCCTGGCCTGCCAAATCGGTCCCAGGAACCTTTGATTTTGGAAACCAGAAGCCAGCCACTTTGTGTGATTGCCAGGCAAGCTCGTGTGATTATCAGCCACTGTTATTAGTTGCTATCGAATTGGCTCCAACTCACGGCGCTGTCATGTACAGCAGAACAAAACGTTGCTGGGTCCTGTGCCATCTTCACGAACCTTGGTGTGTTCGAGTCCATTGTTGCAGCTATGGTGTCAATCTATCTCAGAGAGGGTTTCCCTCATTTTCGCTGACCCTCGACTTTAGCAAACATGGTGTCCTTTTCTAGAAATTGATCTTTCATTATCAGTGTAGATGGGGCACGTTCCATGGTGTGGAGCTTGGAGACCGAGGTCCTGAGGGTGATGAGAATTGTACTTGCTTTTTATTTATTTAGAAAATAAGTCTTTACATGCCAGGAACTGTGACTGGCCCTGAGGATATACTGTTAAGCCAGACAGACACGGTTCCTGTCTTCATGGCACTCAGACAATTAAACAAGCAATTACTATAAAGTGTGGCCAGTGCTGGGGAAGTGCAGATTACCACCTGGTCCCACAGAAACACTCAAGCACCACCCAATTAGTCTTGTCCTGCCCAGATCCAATCCAGACAGAAGAACAAGGCAGGTGGTGGCAAGCAATGGTGTGTGAACCCCTGCTCTTCTCTAGGGAACCAGAGTGAGAAAGTCCTTTGAGTGATACTGTTGCTGGCTCTGTTACCCTGGCTACAAGGCATGACCTGTTGAGGACACGTCTCCTCATTTCTTCATCAGATTAAAAATGAAGGCTGATGACCAGAAGTGGAGATGTTCCATTGGTATAAAAACTTTCTATTGACATAGAATTCTGGCAAAATCCAATGAGCTGCTTCGTGAGAAGGTGAGCTTCTTCTTCCTTGGTTCTGTTCCAGAAAAGGATGGAAAAACACTTGCTGGGAATATGGGGGTGGGGGAGCAAATAGATGGGGAGGGTGTGATTCTAAAGCCACTTCCAGCTCCAGCATCACAGGAGACTCAGGGGGTTTTTTTTGTAGCTGTAAAATTCTATAATTCTAGTCATCTGAGTAAATTTACTGAGAACATTTTAGACACATTATGTTAGAGAAAAACTCATTTGCCCAAAAATATCAGGTGGATGGTGCTTTCTGGAGTCCCTCAGGGCTGAGTAACTTAAAGCCAGCATCCCCTTTAATAAAATTGAAAGTCGTTGAGCGACTGTGTCTAATAATTTCAAATATCCTCCAGTGATTTTTATAGAACCTAGATGATCAATAGACACTTGTGATCTTTATCAAGGTCTGTGAGTTTCTGCTGGTTGCCATTGTGGTTTGTGGCTTGTGAATAATAGTTTGTGTCATATATAGCAGTGGGAACAGGGAGACTTTGGGTTCAAGTTCAGGGTCTACCACTTACTACTAGCTGTTTGATCTTAGGCAAGTTCCTTAAGTTATCTGAGACTCAGTTTTATTATTTGTAAAATGGCGATTGTGAAAAAAAAGTTGACAAGATGTACTTGCAAGGATTTTTATAAACTATACAGAAGTCTAGAATTGGGAAGGGCTACCTATGTTCTTTATCAGTGTTGGGCCCCATGTTTCCCATGGATTTTGGTGAGAGAGATTTGGTAATGGAAAGAGGGATCATCTGGCATGGAGACTTTTAGGTGTCTTTTGTTACCAAAGTGATCTGAAGGATGCATGACTGACAAATCCTGCTTGAGAGAGAATAAGAAGCTTAGAGTTCTGCTTCCATTTTTCCAGGGCTGTAGGAAGCAAGCGGAGATTTCAGCTCCTGAAAAAAAAGTGAAAGAAGAAAATAAGATCACTTTCCTGAGTAGTGTTTTGTTGGTTCACTGACCAGGGTCCACATCCATCACATTCCAATAACTCACTGCTTGGAGCTTGCTAATTTATCCTACAACACATCTGGGAATTGGAAAGAGAGATACCTATAACCATGAAGGAGCTAAATGTGAGAGATGGAAGTGAGGGGGTCCTTTAATGATTGAGTGTCCTGAGTTTTGGGTATATGGGAGTCTGGGCTTAGCATAGCCACTTTCTCAAAGATCACAGGCAACCATGCATGGTCCAGGATGGGTATCGAATGTATGGGTTCATGAAACAGTGGTGATGAGGAGGGCGGTAGAGGGGAGTAGAAACGGGTGTGGACCAGGAGTCAGGAGGACCTGACCGCTCACACTTCTGCTATTATCTGTTTGCAGACAGATGTCAAGGAAGTCTTGGGGGCTCAGTTCACTCATCAAATCAAGAGAAAGGCTGATGCTCTTCAAAATCTTGGTAAAATGATGCAGAGGAAATTACATAGGATTGGACAGTGGACGATCTGGGTTTGGAGAATCAGCCCCATTGTTTATGGGTTACATGATATTATACAAGTCACTTCTACCGCTCTGGCCTTGCTCTTCTCATCTGTAAAATACACCGCGAATGCCTACCTCACAGGTTTATACAACTTATAGTTGCTGCTGAGTCAACTCCAACTCATGGTGACCCCATGCTTGCTAGAGTAGAACTGTGTTCCATAAGGTCTTCAATGGCTGATTTTTCTAAAGCAGATCACTAGGCCTTTCTTCCAAGGTGCCTCTGGGTGGACTCAACCACCAACCTTTCCATTAGCAGCTGAAGGTGTTAACCGTTTGCCCCACTCAGAGGCTGAAGGGTTGCAGAGAGGATTCAATGAGACAATGAGGATGGAAACTTTTAGTCAAGTGCTGTGCAAATGTTGACTAGTTTATGGTCCCATCGGTGAAGGGAAAAAGATGAGGGAGCAGAAAATGTCCACTAAAGCATATAAATGGTTTCTCCCGTGAAAAGATGGATCTGAAATATTAATGGCTAAAACTGGCTTCCCTGGGGCTAATGCACTACATTCCAGGATTTTTCATCACTAAGCATTTTTTAATACCTCAGTAGATAAGAGAAGTAGGACAGAATAAAATAGATCTTGACTGAAGTGGAGAGGGACTGAACATCCATTATGGTGTTTTGGCCCGTGTAGATGGGAAATGAAAACACACCCATGTTGTTGGGATCAAGAAACTTCTCCGACCCAGTGGTGATATAGGATAACTTCATCAGCCTGGTGCGCGCTAGGGAAGGAGGAGGAGGATTTCAGTGTGAGGCCCACCATCATCTTCTTGGGTTTGGGGATGACGACACCTCATCGATCTTGTGTCATTTCAGAAAATTAGCCAATCGTCTCCATGCCTCGGGATTGGGTCAGGGAGCAGCGATGCGAAGAGGCATTTGTTAGAGTGAGAGAGCGGACAGTGCAGGTAGCAGGGGATTTATGTATTTGAGCCCAAGAACTCTGGGTGTGGGAGCGCACATCTGGCCACAAGATGCTCTCTGGCTGCCTTTGGATGGAGAGGCTTGGTCAGAAGAGGTCATGGCAGGTTCAGTGGGATTGCAAAGGGAGGGGGCTGCAGCGAAAGTAAACAAGCCACCCTCCAGGCTTCAGGCTTCCCGAACGGGGATGAGCAAAGGAGTGTGCTTATATTTATTTTCAAGATCATTGAAATAGTACCAAGCTCTTGGAAACTCAAAGCTAACAAGCGTCTCTCATCCAGCAATATTGAAAGTTTGGTATGAGAACAATGAGTATTAAAAAGTTCCTTGAATCAGAAGAATACTACTCTAAAGCACCTAAGTGCTATCATTCGCACAAAGTAAATCAACAATCAATTCCACATAATTTCTACATAACTAGTACTGTTTTCCCAGAGAAACTTAAAAAAGAAATTTTTTTTTTTTTTTTGATAAGAGAGTTGAGTGAACTTAGTAAGAGTTCTTTAAATTTGGGTTATTTTCTTTTTAATTAAAAAGTAGAAACTAGTATTATAGAACATTAATGATGAGGGCAGAAATGAAATTGATCGATTTGCAGGGCTTTCAGTAAGAGGAAAGACACAAAGAAAAGGGTTGGTGACTTGGATTGGGGTTGGGCTCCCAGTGAAAGCATTTATTAGTGAGAACGTCTGTGGCGGCCACCAGTCCCAACACCATATTAAAGAAGAAAAATGTGCTCAGCAACAAGGCTGACTTTTTTCCATGTGCTTTCAGGTTTCAAAAAGACATCTACAGAACCATCTTGGTTTTACGTCTGCTGGCTTAGCATGCTGGGGACTGGTTTTTATACTCATTTCCTGGTGTAGAGTCCACACCATGCAAGCAGCTTCAATTTAGCCTCTAATGTTTGTGACTTCATTTGGACTTCTCCTGGGGGACTCTTTGCACCCCCATTCAGAGTCTGAGACAGGGAGAAGCCTCTTTGTTGCTTCCTTTCCAAGGGCTGGATTTCATGCGAGGGTCTCAGTTCCAGCGCCTGACCTCGGCTGAGCCTTGAAACCCAAGCCCCCAGCCATTCTGGCCTCTGTCTGGGTCCCATGACCCTTGAGCAGTCCCTTCACAGCTGGCAAGGTTACAGCACTGGCTTTGCATTTCCTCTTGACTTTGGGCACCCAGGAATATTCCTTTCTTTCTTTCAACCTCACCTATGTGCTTGACGTTTATTAGTTTGTCTTGTTTTCTTTCATTTTATCCTGAATTTCTAGGGAATTGTAACAGTAGGAAAGTTCCACATTGGCACAGATCACCAAGTTGTCAGAACTGGAACCCCACAACCAGATTGATAACCAAATTAATTCTTCCAGAACATTCTAAGACGGATTTCTCATGGAATTGGTTTTTATACCATCATCAAAATGCCATGGCTCTTTCTTTTCATGTGAATAACAATGGGTTCTTGAAACTGGCCAGGCCTGGTGATGGTGGAAGAAGAATGCGGAAGAGGAGAAAGTGTGAGTCTTTTTCCGGTCACTTCTTAGCTATGTGATCTGGTACAAATCACTTAACTTTATCTATTAAAAGAAGACAGTAAGGGCAGCTTCTCATAAACGAGGTGGAGGTCTTATAAAATATGAGAGGGAGCTGTTATTTGTCATTTGGTTTTTACCAACGGCAGCACCCGGGTTCCTGGCTAGGAAAGCAATCTGGGTCCAGAAGATAGCTAGGTCTAGTGTTTGAGAAGTGCAATGATAAGAGTCTTTCAGTGAGATAGGATGGACTTTTTATTAAGGCAGCAAAAAAAATAATGTGCTCTTGGTATTTCTTTTATGGGAGTGTTGAGTGTGGTTTTCTGTGTTTGCCATGGGCCTGTACAGCACACATCTCCTGCACCAGTTTCTGTGGATGATGCTGTTAAATGGAGTTTCAGCTCTAGTTCTGCCCCAACAGGTATATGGAAATTAATATCTATATATACAAATTCAACATCATGTGCTTGTGCTGAATTTTCCTTGAGCATACTCTTTCATCAAGCTGGTTAAAGGTTTTTCCTGGAGCATAACTCTGCTTCCCACCTGTGAGGTGTCAGAGTATGAAGTGCACTGTTAACAAAGACAAAAAAATTCATCAGAAGTCTTGTACCTGGAGTCAGAGTTTGGGATGCCGGAGAGAGGTGCTCTCCTCCACTGCCCCTACACCCTGAAGATGAAATGGGAAGTGTTTTCATTCCGTCATTGTGCTTGTTTTTCTTAGATGTCACCTGAGAGAAAATGCCTTGGTTATTGAAGACTTTGGTCCAAGTTTAGGAAGTCTGAAGATGCCTTCTAATGAATCTTTTTACTCGGAAGAAGAGATGAGCTGGAGAAGGGTCATCTTTCCAGAAATTAACACACTGTTTGGGCTATTTCAGGCAGAGTAGTAGAAACTAAGGAAAGAAAGGGTCCAGATTGCTGCAAATGTCTCATGTAAAATCATGCTTTTAGGAAAATATGTTTATGAGCAGCAAACAAAGAGTTAAAAGACTCAAGTACTCTCCAGAATTTCTGAGTCAGATATAATTACCCCAACTCTGGTCTCCCCAAATTAGAACATTCACTGCTGAAGTTTCAAGCTGGTGGCCTTCTTCAAAATACCACTTCACGTTTCTCAATTCACATCATATAATTTGTTCATTCGTCTACTCTTGAAAAAGGTCTTCATTCTTTCAAGGTGAAACTAGTTGAGCGAAGTTTTGAAAATCTACTTCATATGAACTATGAAGTTGAAAACAAAAATGGAAAATTTCCAGAAGAATAACACTGGCACTCTCTCGGGCAACATAGAAACTTATCTGAGACTCTCCTCAGAAGATTGACTTGGCCCTTGCTAAGGACATCATGTAAATTTATGAAGTCATTGATACTTTGAGAGGAAAAAAGCATTTTGGGGGGGAGTTTCATCTTTGTATTTATCTAAACTGTGAATTATTTATAATGAACATGTATCACTTCTATAAAAACTGGTAATTTTTTAACAAGTAAGTAGCAAACATACCAAGGTCTTAATAATGATTATTTCTAGGTTTGGGGAATATAGACAATTGTTATTTTCTTCTCTGTATTGTTCTATGTCCTCTATATTTCCCAAAGCCAAACAAGTTAAAGAATAATACTGAAGCAGAGACAATGTCATAACAACATAATCATTGTTGTCTATAATTTTAAGCAGTTTTTTAAACGGATATTTTATCGAATGTCATCAATTAACTAAACATACAAATACGTAAGCTTTCAAAATCTATCTTATTAAGTCCTGAGTGATAGATTTTCATCACAAAGATTTATGAAAACTTTTAAGCTCAAATAATTTATGTGTTTTAATTTAAGGCATCTGTTTTTCATTTGACTAGTTAAAATACCTTCTGTACAAGGCTTAATTTTTTTTTTTTAACTCAGCACCATTTTACTTTGACCATCTTTTGAGTTTGAGAAATCTTAAAAGTACAAATACATTGAAAGTATAAATCATTAAAAAAAAAAAATTGACAACTGTGTCCTATCACACCACATCACTCCTGAGCTGCGGGGCCAAGTTCTCAGGAGAGCTCAT
>NW_004443967.1:8673773-8678966 GCF_000243295.1 Trichechus manatus latirostris | reverse complement strand
AGTGTGCTGTATTATATTAATATATTTCCCAATATTAAAATCTATTTTGTATTCCTGGAATAAATTGCACTTGATCATTTTTAAACATATTGCTAAAATTTAAAGGTTTGATTTCCTGTATGCCTCAAGAATTATTGAGGGAGGGCTTTTTAATTCCAAGATTTTACAAGGATTTTTGCTTTATACATTTGTTATTAGCTTTTGGTTTAATTGCATTGTGGTGAGAGGGTGTAGCCTATACCATTTCTACTTTTAGGGATTCATTGATGTTTTCAGTCTGGGGCTAATACAAAGTCAATATTTATAAACATTTTATGGATGCTCAAAAAAGGTGTATTCTCTTAGGTTAAAGTTCTATATATAACTACTAAGTCAACTATATTAAATATATTATTCAGATTCCCAAATAATTATTTTTATCAGTTTATATCAAGTACTAAGAAAATCTATATAAAAAACTTCCTCTACTAATGTATTAGAGAGCCTTGGTGGTGCAGTAGTTAACCACTTGGCTGCTAACCAAAAGGCTGGTGGTTCGAACCAACCCAGCGGCTCCGCAGGAGAAAGGCCGGGCTTCCCTAAAGATTACAGCCAAGAAAACCCTATGGGGCAGTTCTACTCTGTCACATGGGTTTGCTATGGATCAAAATCAACTCAACAGCACCTAACAATAACAACAACTAATACTTTTATGTTGAATCTTCCCTATACTTTAACTGATTGTGTTTTATATATTGTATCTTTCACTTAAAAAAAGAATTATCTTCCCATTTAATGGTTTCTTTGTGTTGAATGTTATTTTACGTGACTCTCCTTGTTGCTTCCGAGTGTTGACACCTTTACACTCTAAGAGCAGTTACTGAACCACCTGTGCTAGACTTGCAAAGGAGGTCTGGGATGGATCACCCGTTCTGCCTGCCCTTGCCTCTCTCCCACTTGCAGGCCTGTTATTGAATGGTGGTTCTTAAACTCTAACTTGGATCAGAATTCCCTGGAGGACTTGTTACGCCACGGCTTGCTGGATCTCACCCAGACAGTTCTTGATTCAATGGGTCTCGATAGGGCCTCAGAATGTGCAATCATAACAAGTCCTAAGGTGATGCTGATGTTGCTGTTGGTTCGGGACCAAATCTGTGGACTGTTATATAAGAAAGGAGCCCTGATGTGCAGTGGCGAAGCCCTCCACTGCAAACCCAAATGTCGGTGGTTCAAACCCACCAGCCACTCAGAGGGAGAAAGATGTGTCTGCTTTTGTAAAGATTTACAGCCTTTGAAACCCTATGGGGCATTTCTACTCTGTCCTATAGGGTCACTATAAGTTGGAATTGACTCAACAGCAGTGGGTTTGAGTTACATAAGAAAGGGCTAAGGACTCCTTAAGGAGCCCTGGTGGCACAGTGGTTAAGTGATTGGCTGCTAACCAAAAGGTCAGTGGTTTGAACCTACCAGTTGCTCCACGGGAGAAAGACATGGCAGTCTGCTTCAGTAAAGATTTACAGCCTTGGAAATCCCATGGGGCAGTTCTACTCTGTCCTGTAGGGTTGTTATAAGTCGGAATTGACTCAATGGCAATGGGTATGGGGTAAGGACTTATTGAGGTAGAAAGTCAGGAGTTAGGATTGCTTTGGAGAGAGTTGTCGGCGTGCAGTTGGCCCTCCATCCTTACCCCTGGGGAGGTGTTATCCCATCACTCAGAGGTTTGTCTTGGGACCCCTGGAGTGCCTCCTGCTTAGGGAAGTCTGAAGTCAAGATCCTGTGGCTGGGGCTGCCCTCCCTGGGGGCAGACCCAAGAGTCAGGGCTGTGGAGGGGATGGCCTGCACTTCCAGACCAGGGAAGTGAATAGATGACTGGGCATTCCCAGGGACCAGATATCCACCTGCCAAAAGGAGCTAGACTCGGGTGCTGGAGGGAGGGCAACAGTCAGAGCAAAATGACTTCAGCAGAGGGGTTGACTCCAAAAACCAGGGGAGTTTCATTTATGTTCTCTCTTTGACTATATGAACCTTTTTTTTTTCTTTTTTCTAGTCATTTGAAAGGAATGTGTGTGTGTGTGTGTGTGTGTGTGTGTGTGTGGGCGCACAAGCATGTGTATGTATGTGCATGAAAACATGTGGTTTTTATCTGCTTAGTTACATTTGGTCTTTATGTTCGTGTCCAATTCAGAATTACGAATTCCATCTAATCTTAGAGATAAGTGGTTATATCAACATTGTTCCTTCAAAACACTTATCATTCACACATTTTAGAGTCATTTAGCATCCTTGGGAAGGAAGCTGGGGTTTATCTCTTTCTGAAAAGTTTAAATGTCTGAAAAATTAAACTACGGTTAAGTTAGAAGGCTGAGTCACAAATAATCCCATTTAGTGGTTCCTGCCCTGGTGGAGTATTGTTAAGAGGTTGGCTACTAACCAAAAGGTCAGCAGTTCAAATCCACCAGCTGCTTCTTGGAAACCCGAGGGGGCAGTTCTACTCTGTCCTATAAAGTCGCTATAAGTCAGAATTGACTTGATGGCAATGGGTTTGGTTTGGTTTTAAGGACACCCCTCCCCAGCTGTAGGTATCACAGGGATTGGGGACCCCCGTGATGAACCTTCACAGTCTGGTTTCTGAGGTATGCGTGGCCCCCTCTTTCTGAATGAACTTGAAATTAATATCCATAAAAAGATGAACAGCCCAAATTTAATTAAATCCTGTATTTCAAGTCTATGAATAACATTGTTTAACAAATACTTAATCATCTTATTTTGTTGTTTTGGATTAGCTGTTTAAAGACAAAAGACTTGAGGCTCCAATTAGCTGCTGCCAAAAATTAATTTAAGTAACCTAATCAACTCCTTGCTGTAAGCTACATACCATCTTGGTGCTTAAATAATTTCATTTGTGACAAAAGCGGGCATGAGCTTTATACCTTCTTATAAAACAATACTAGATCAGTCTATTACCAACTATGAAGCAGCTGTCCAGTTTGGCTCTGCCCTGGCCCTTGCTGTGCCCAGTGCACACAATAATGTCTCCCACACAGGTCAGGCACTCAAGAAATATTTGCTTTTGGTCTCTGGAGAATAGAAATAAAACCAAGACCCAAACTTGCCCTCAAGGAGTTAATATTTTGGAAAGACAAAGTTTATGGGAGACAGATAGATAGACAGACAAACAGATCAATCAATAGATAGACGAGATAGATACATAGGTAGGTAGGTAAGTATGTAGGTAGGTAGGTAGACAGATAAACCTCTTGCCATCGAGTCAATTCCAACTCATAGTGACCCTATAGGACAGAGCAGACCTGCCCCATAGGGTTTCCAAGTCTGTAATCTTTATGGAAGCAAATTATCACCTTTCTCCTGTGGAGAAGCTTGTGGTCTCAAAGCACTGACCTTTCAGTTCGCAGCCGAGTGCTTAACCACTGTGCCACCAGAGCTCCAGAGACAGACAGATAGACGGACAGACAGAGATAAATAACTGCGTTCAGTAGACCCCAACACAACAGAATGAAACGTTGCGTGGTCCTATTGCATTCCTGGTATCTTTCCATCCATTGAGATCAAAGTCCTCAAGAATCATTGGCCTGAGTTATAGTAACCATTTAGAGTTTAGGTAAAAATTAATGAAGCACAGATTCTGGTTTATGTAAGGAAAGACTTTTTAAAGAGGAAATGAGCTTCCTTGGGCAAGAACCGTATACCTCTAATAACTGAGTTCAAATGTCATCTCTTGAGAAATCAGCCCAGGGTCCCAGAAGTTTGTCCCTCCATCGCCGCTGCCCCAGTGCACTGGGTACTCCTTCACTATAATTTTTGCCTCCTCTTATGATATCTGACTAAAAGATTGGCAGTTTGAATCCACCAGCAGCTCCTTGGAAACCCTATGGGGCAGCTCTACTCTGCCCTATCGGGTCGCTATGAGTTGGAATCCACTCGATGGCAACAGGTGTTTTTATTTTATTTTATTTTTTGGTGTTACGATATCTTCTGATAAAAGGCTGTGAACTCCTAGTCTTGTCCATTATTGTGGTCTGTCATATCAAAGTCACTCAAGTATTAAATGGATGAGTGAATGAAGATGTGGAATAACATGGCTGAAATGCGAAGAAATTCAAGTAACGCATACGGGGTTGGAATATGAGATTTTTGATATTGCTTCTATAAAAATTGATGCCTTTAGGCCAAGCAGCTTCCACTCCTTACCTCCTGAAGTCCTCAGTCCTTGCCATTAAGGACCAGTGCCTGGACGGATGCTCCCAAAGCCAGAACCTGAATTACCCACTTTGCTGAACCCATTTGTAGAGCTTTCGTTTCCAGTCTGAGTTTAATCAGAGCAGTCTTTTTTAGTGCTTGAAAGGAAGTTCCAGGGCACTGTTTTTACTCCTCTTTGCAGTACACTCTCAGCCTCAGCCCATCAAAAGGGTGCCAGATCTCTTGCTTAAGAGAAGAGCTTAAATACATTTATGCCAGCTACATAAGGGTGGGTGTTGAGTTGAGAATGCTTAATTGATAGTTGAGTCTTGTGCACATTCCTTTATGACCATTTCCCTCAGTTGCACGAACAGGTCTAAGTGTTCTGCTACTAATCAAAAAGTTGGTGGGTTGAACCCACCCAGAGGTATCTGGGAAGAAAGGCTGGATAATCAGCTTCCAAAAGGTCACAGCCATGAAAATCCTACCAGGCACAGTTCTACTCTGCACACATGGGATCACCATGAGTCAGAATCTACTCAACAAGCTTTTGGTTTACATAGGCAAATCCACCAGAAGAGACATTTTATGACATAATCAGGTATATTAGTTTCCTGTGGCTGTCGAAACAGATTACCACAAACTGGTGGCTTAAAACAATAGAAATTTATTCTGTCACAGTTCTGGAGACCAGAAATCTGAAATCAAGGTGTCAGCAGGGCCATGCTTTCTCTGAGGGGTCTAGAGGAGAGTCTATTTCTTGCCTCTTCTAACTTCTGTTAGCTTCAAGTGTTCCTTGACTTGCATAACTCCAGTCTCTGCCTCTGTGGTCATGCTACCTCTCTTCTGCCTCAGAGCTCCCTCTGCCTTTCTTTTTATTTTTTTTAAAATTTTTTTTTTGTACTTCAGGTGAAGGCTTACAGAACAAATAGTTTCTCATGAAACAGAAGTACACATGTTGTTTTATAACATTGGTTAACAACCCCACAACATATCAACCCTCTAACTTCTCAACCT
>NW_004443967.1:8622690-8673159 GCF_000243295.1 Trichechus manatus latirostris | reverse complement strand
ATGCCAATTGAGCTAGATGTTCCCTGAGACCATGGTCCCCAGAGCCCTCTGCCCAGCCTTTGTTTAATAAGGATACATGTGATTGCATTTAGTGACCATCTGGGAAGTCCAGAACAAGCTCCTGCTCTCGAGATCCTTAACTTAATCACCTCTTTAGCTCTATAAGATAATAGTCACTCATTTGCCTTATAAGGAAAAATTCACAAGTTCCAGGGATTAGAGAATGGGCATACTTTTTTGGAGGTCACCATTCAGTCCACTACACCAGTGTTATAGGCTGAATCATGTCCCCCAAAAGCATATATCAACTTGGCTAGGCCATGATTCCCAGTATTGTGTGGTTGTCCATCATTTTGTGATCTGTTGTGATTATCCTATGTGTTGTAAATCCTAACCTCTATGATGTTAATGGAGCCTTGGTGGTGCAGTGGTTAAGGTCAGCAGTTTGAATCCACCAGCTGCTCCTTGGAACCCTATGGGGCAGTTCTACTCTGTCCTGTAGGGTTGCTATGAGTCAGAATGGACAGGATGGCAATGGGTTTTAGTTTTTGGTTTTATGATGTTAATGAACCAGGATTAGAAACAGTTATGTTAACGAGGCAGGACTCAATCTACAGGATTAGGTTGTATCTTGAGTCAATTTCTTTTGAGATATAAAAGAGAAATGAGCAGAGGGGAGAGGGATCTCATGTTACCAAGAAAGAAGCGCAGGCAGCGGAGCGCATCCTTTGGACCCGGAATCCCTGCACTGAGAAGCTCCTAGACCAGGGGAAGATTAATGACAAGGACTTTCCCCTAGAGTTTACAGAGAGAGAGAAAGCCTTCCCCTGGAGCTGGTGCCCTGAGTTCAGACTCCTGGCCTCCTAAACCGTGAGAGAATAAATTTCTGTTTGTTAAAGCCATCACCACCATGTGTCTGTCAGTTTGTCGTACGTGGTGGCTTACATGTTGCTCTGATAATGGAAGCTTTGCCATTGGTATTCAAATACCAGCAGGGTCACCATTGGAGGATGGGTTTTATCTGAGCTTCCAGGCTAAGACAGATTAGGAAGAAGGACCTGGCAGCCTACTTCTGAAAAAAATTGGCCATGAAAACCTTATGAATAGCAACAGAACATTGTCTGATATAATGCTGGAAGATGAACCCCTCAGGTTGGAAGGCACTCAAAATATGACTAAGGAAGAGCTGACTCATCAAATTAGAGTTGATCTTAATGACATGGATAGAGTCAAGCTTTTGGGACCTTGATTTGCTGATGTGGCATGACTCAAAATGAGAAGAAACAGATATAAACATCTGTAATAATCGGAACGCAGAATGTGTGAAGTATGAGTCTAGGAAAATTGGATGTCATCAAAAATGAAACGGAGCTTATAAAGATTGATATCCTGGCTATTAGTGCACTGAAATGGACTGGTATTGGCCATTTTGAATCAGACAATCATATGGTCTACTATGCTGGGAATGACAAATTGAAGAGGAATGGTATCTATGTTCATTGTCAAAAAGAACATTTCAAGATCTATCCTGAAGTATAATGCTGTCCATATGTTTCCAGGGAAGACCAGTTAATAAGACTATTATTCAAATTTATGCACCAACCACTAATGCCAAAGATGAGGAAATTGAAGATTTTTACCAATCTCTGCAGTATGAAATTGATCAAACATGCAATCAAGATACACTGATAATTACTGGTGATTGGAATATGAAAGTTAGAAAATATGGCCTTGGTGATAGAAACGATGCCAGAGATCACATGATAGAATTTTGCAAGACCAACGACTTCTTCATTGCAAATACCTTTTTTCAACAACATAAACGGCAACTATACACGTGGACCTCGCCAGATGAAATACACAGGAATCAAATCGACTGCACCTATGGAAAGAGACAATGGAAAAACTCAATATCATCAGTCAGAACAAGACCAGGGGCCAACTGTGGAACAGACCGTCAATTGTTCATATGCAAGTTCAAGTTGAAACTGAAGAAAATTAGAACAACTCCATGAGAGCCAAAGTACAGCCTTGAGTATATTCTGTCTGAATTTAGAGATCATCTCAAGAATAGATTTGACAGGTTGAACACTAATGATAGAAGACCAGAGGAGTTGTGGGATGACATCAACGACATACATGAAGAAAGCAAGAGGTAATTAAAAAGACAGGAAAGAAAGAAAAGACCAAAATGGATGTCAGAAGAGACTAGAATAGCTAAAGTGAAAGGAAGAAATGATGAAGCAAAAGAGCTGAACAGAAGATTTCAAAGGGTACCTCGAGAAGACAAAGTAAAGTATTATAATGACATGTGCAAAGACCTGGAGTTAGAAAACCAAAAAGGAAGAACATGCTCAGCATTTCTCAAGCTGAAAGCACTGAAGAAAAAATTCAAGACTCGAGTTGCAATATTGAAGGATTCTACAGGGAAAATATTAAACAACACAGGAAGCATCAAAAGAAGACGGAAAGAATACACAGAGACAGTGTACCAAAAAGAACTGGTCGATGTTCAACCATTTCAGAAGGTAGCATATGATCAGGAACCGATGGTACTGAAGGAAGAGGTCCACACTGCACTGAAGGCATTGGCGAAAAACAAGGCTCCAGGAATTGATGGAATACCAACCGAGATGTTTCAACAAATGGATGCAGTGCGGGAAGTGCTCACTTGCCTATGCCAAAAAATTTGGAAGACAGCTATACCTGGCCAACTGACTGGAAGAGATCCATATTTATACCTGTTTCCAAGTAAGCTGATCCAACTGAATGTGGAAATTATCATACAATATCATCAATATCACATACAAGTATAATTTTGCTGAAGATCATTCAAATGCAACTGCAGCAGTATATTGACAGGGAACCACCAGAAATTCAAGTTGGATTCAGAAGACGATGTGGTACCAGGGGTATCATAGCTGATGTCAGATGAATCCTAGCTGAAAGCAGAGAATACCAGAAAGATGTTTGCCTGTGTTTTATTGACTATGCAAAGGCATTTGACTGTGTGGATCATAACAAATTATGGATAACATTGAGAAGAACGGGAATTCCAGAACACTTAATTGTTTATGTGGAGCCTGTACATAGATCAAGAGGCAGTCATTTGAACAGAACAAGAGGATACTGCATGGTTTAAAGTCAGGAAAGGTGTGTGTCAGGGTTGTATCCTTTCACCATATTTATTCAATCTGTATGCTGAGCAAATAATCAGAGAAGCTGGACTATATGAAGAACAGGGCATCAGGACTGGAGGAAGACTCGTTAACAACGTGCATTATGCAGATGATACAACCTTGCTTGCTGAAAGTGAAGAGGATTTGAAGTACTAACTGATGAAGATCAAAGACTACAGCCTTCAGTATGGATCACACTTTAACGTAAAGAAAACAAAAATCCTCACAACTGGACCAATAAGCAACATGATGATAAACAGAGAAAAGACTGAAGTTGTCAAGAATTTCATTTTACTTGGATCCACAATCAACATCCATAGAAGCAGCAGTCAAGAAATCAGAAGATACATTGCATTGGGCAAATCTGCTGCAAGAGACCTCTTGAAAGTATTGAAAAGCAAAGATGTCACCTTGAAGACTAAGGTGCGCCTGACCCAAGCCATGGTATTTTCAATCACCTCATATGCATGTGAAAGCTGGACGATGACTAAGGAAGATCAAAGAATTGATGCCTTTGAATTGTGGTGTTGGTGAAGAATACTGAATACACCTTGGACTGCCAAAAGAATGAATAAATCTGTCTTGGAAGAAGTACAACCAGAATGCTCCTTAGAAGCAAGGATGGCGAGACTACGTCTTATATACTTTGGATGTGTTAGCGGGAGGGATCAGTCCCTGGAGAGGGACATCATGCTTGACAGAGCAGCAGGTGAGCGAAAAGGAGGAAGACCCTTAACGAGATGGTTTTACCCAGTGGCTGCAACAATGAGCTCAAACATAACAAAGATTGTGGGGATGGCGCAGGACTGGGCAGTGCTGCTTTCTGTTGAACATAGGGTCGCTGTGAACTGGAACTGACTCGATGGCACCTGACAACAACAACAACAACAACATGTGTTTAATTAAAAAAAAAAAAAAAGAACGAATCCCTGCGCGCATTTGTGGGAGTGTCAGGGTGCCCTTATGGAAAGGAAGCCACTTGAGACAAAGCAAAGCTGAAGCTATTTCATTTAATAGCATCCCATTTTCATCAGTGAGGAATAAAGTGTAAATACCCAAACCTCCCACTGTGTGGTACTTAAGAGTGATGTGAACTAATTCCAAAGGATAAATTTGCCCAGGGAAACAGAGTTTGATGTTTCCACGGAAAAGATCATAGAAGGGCTCTAGAAATAGACCAAAGTGGGCTTGAATTCAAGTTCTTCCACTTTTAATAGTTGGACCTTTGGTAAAGTGATTAACATCATCTGCAAATGGAAATGATATCCATCTTAGTGTGTACAAGATTTTAAATATATGGGCACAAGATTTAAATATAAAAAAGTCCTAAAGCACCAAGCACAATGGCTGGCACATGGTAGACTTTTGATCAGCAAAAGTAAATACTATCATTATGTACATGGAGAAAACAGGTAAGCACATTCTAAATAAATTACATATGTATATTTGAAAAAGACAAGAAACACAATACTATATTTGGGGAAATACTTGGAAACTCATTTTACCATACTATTTTTTACCAAATCATAAAAATTTTCAAACTTTGTAGTTCTCAAGTACTCTTGGACTATATTTTATTCTTCAGAAGAGAAGTGTAATATGCTTATTTATTTCAACAAAACTTCACTGAACACTTACCATGTGCAAAAAATTATACTGGGATTTATAAGTGCCAATTTCTAAATTATACTGAGGGCAAAGAGGTATTTGACCAAATAAGTGAAGGTTCCAAATGTACCTAGACATTTCAGAATGGAACAACTTTCACAAAATAGTGGAACACATGGCTTCTGTAGAAGTCATTGTTTCTGCTTTTGCCTGAAATGGGATCAGGCAAGAGTCACTATGTACTTAATAAAATAGCCACAGAATCAGATAAGAAGCTCAGGCTAAAGATCACTGCGTAACTTAACATAAACCAAAAACCAAACCTACTGCCGTTGAGTCAATTCCGACTCATAGTAAAAAATAAATAAAGCATGATTTTCAAAGTAAAGTAGAAAAGTTGAAACAGAACAGAATTGTAAAGAATTGCATTTATGTCAAGGGAGGCAATATGGAGTAGCAAAGAAGGGCACAGCTTTGAAGCCCAATAAAGCTGGGTTTGAATTGTGGTTCTGCCACTCATTCTTCAGTCTGGAACAAGTTACTTCTTCCTGAGCCTCAATTTCCTCATCAGTAAAATGGGGATAAGAATGACTATGTGCTTCATAGTACTGCTATGAAGATTAGAGTAGTGCTGAGGATTAGGCTGTTAGTATCTAGTATGTAGTAAGTGCTCAATAAATGCTGGCTGTTCACGCAAATAAGAATTAGTAGCAGAGTTGACTTTATTAACAGAATTATCAGACCAATTGTCTGATGTCTTTATTTGTCTAAGTTATTTTAAAAAAGCATCTATCTTTATCATTTATGTTTCTCATTTATTTGCATTAGTCAATGTATAAAGGAGCCTTGGTGGCACAATGGTTAAGTGCTCAGCTGCTAACTGACAGGCTGGTGGTTTGAACCCACCTAGCAGGAGAAAGTTATGGTGATCTGCTTGTCTAATGATTACAGCCTAGGAAACTCTGTGGGGCAGTTCTAACTGTCACATGGGGTTGCTATGAGTTGGAATCCGTTTGACAGCACCCAATAACAGCAACAACACAGAGTTGTCAACTAGAAGGATGTGTTTCATTATTCATTTGTTTCATCCATATATTCATTTCATATATACACAGAAGTGTGTGTGTGTGTGTGTGTGTGTGTGTGTGTGTTTGTATTCACACCTTTGCACATACCGCAATGGAGTTCCCTACTGACGACTTGCATGAAAACCTTGCTTATCTAAGTATTAGGTCTAAAATACCCAGATTTAGCTCCTGTTCTCTTAAATCCTTCCATTTTCCACCCAAAATGGAATCAGCCTGCATTGTTGTTAACTGTAGACTCTGGAAAGGAGTTCAGAATTTTCTTAAAGGGAAACATATTCTTTCTTTTCAGAGTTCGAGTTTTACGGGACAGCCCAAATGTTCAACAACATAGCTCCAATTATTTTTTCTGATATCACTACATTCCCATGTGTGAGCTAATCCATACTTTCACATGGTCATTGGAGACAAAAATAGAATGCATTTTGACCCATTCATTATAACTACCCCTCTCATGTACACTTATATTAAAGTTACTCAAGAGGAGAACCCCAGCTGACCTAGGTACAGCTCTATCCAGTCCCTTTTCATAACTGACACTAGTAAGAACTAGTAATATTTGTATTTGGGAGCAGAGGTAAAGGGAGAAATGACTGGACTCAGGTAATAATGTAATGGGGATTTCTTTTTTTAAGTTACCCTGGTGCCTTTGCTTGGAATAAGGAAAGAATAAATTTCTGACTGCCTTCCATCTACAGAGGCTGATGAACTGGCTGAGAACTCTGCCTAAGAATATGCACTGGGGCAAATTAAAGGGCGTCTTAATTACCTAGGAGCCCTGGTGGTACAGTGGTTAAGCGTTTGGCTGCTAACCAAAATTTTGGCAGTTTGAATCCACCAGCTGCTCCTCGGAAACCCTATGGGGTAGTTTTACTATGTCCTATAGAGTCGCTATGAGTTGGAATCCACTCAACGGCAGTGGGTTTGGTGTTTTTTTTTTTTTTGTTTTTTAAAGCCACTCACTTCTGGTGTTTCTGTTACAGCAGCACTCGGTAACTACAATCAAAACCCATTCTCATGGAGTCGATTCCGACTCGTAGCGACCTTGTAGGACAGAGTAGAACTGCCCCATAGGATTTCTGAGGAGTAGATGGTGGATTCGAACAGCCAACCTTTTGGTTATCAGCTGTAGCTGTTAACCACTGCACTACCAGGGCTTCTGAGTAGCTTTAAAGGACAGAAATTTTTTTCTCACAGTTCAGGAAGCTGAAAGTCCAAATTCAGGACACCTGCTATAGGGGAAGTTTCTGTCTGTTAGCTCTAGGGGAAGACCCTTGTCTCAGATTCTGTAGCCGGTATGCCTCAGTTCCTTGGCAATCTTCATGTGGCCTCTTTCTCCTCCCATTTGTTCTTGCTTCTGTGTCTAATCTGCCCATTTTATAACTCAGAAGTGGTTAGGTTTAGGGCACACCCTACACTGATAAATCCTAATTAACGTAACAAACCAGCCCCTGTTCCCAAATGGGATTACATCCACAGATGTAGGAGTTAGAATTCTAACATATACAGTAAAACCTGCCAAAGCTGGAAGCTGTGTGTCTCAGTTATCTAGCGCTGCTGTAAGAGAAATACCACAAGTGGATGGCTTTAACAAAGAGAAATTTAGTCTCTCACAGTCTAGGAATCTAGAAGTCCGAATTCAGGGTGCCAGCACCAGGGGAAGGTTTTTTCTCTCTGTTGACTCTAGGGGAAGGTCTTTGTCAGGGATCTTCCCCAGTTGAGGAGCTTCTCAGCACAGGGAGCCCGAGTCCAAAGGACGCACTATTCTCCTGGCTCTTGTTTCTTGGTGGTATGAGGTCCCAGTGTCTCTCT
Source organism: Trichechus manatus latirostris (assembly GCF_000243295.1). Classification (NCBI taxonomy): domain Eukaryota; kingdom Metazoa; phylum Chordata; class Mammalia; order Sirenia; family Trichechidae; genus Trichechus; species Trichechus manatus. The sequence continues at coordinate 8,665,475 of NW_004443967.1, read as the reverse complement.
GCTCCCTCCTCTCTTTTATATCTCAAAAGAGATTGATTTAAAACACAACCTAATCTTGTAGATTGAGTCCTGTCTCATTAACATAACTTCCCCTAATCCCACCTCATTAACATCATAGAGGCGGAATTTACAGCACATAGGAAAATCACATCAGATGACAAAATGGTGGACAATCACACAACACTGGGAATCATGGCCTAGCCAACTTGACATACATTTTGGGGGGGCACCATTCAATCCACAACACTGCGTAAGACAGAAAACTGAGAAGGAAAACTCAAATATTTCCCACTAATAGAAAACAATAGAAAAGTGGTAAGACTACACTGTGTCAAAGGTGGAAAACTTGTGAGACCCAGAAAAACAAGGCAGTCACCACAGAGTTCCTGCTCTCACAGGTTTCACTGTATTTTGAAGGAACACAACTGAATCCATGACAAAGGGGAAAATAAAATTACACAGTTTCTGTTACTGTCTTGCCTTGCTAAGGGTGTAGAATCTTTTGTTTTGGAAAATATCTTCATAGACTTTCTTTGGTGGTTAAAAGTTTAGAAGGAATAATTGATGCAAAAGGTCTAAACTACATTACATAGTAAAGTTAAAAACAAACAAAAAGCCACTAGAGATGTTCCTCAGCAGCTAGATAGGAAGGAAGCTTTGGAGAGCTGATTTCTCTGATTTAAGAAGAGAGGAAAAGGAATAGTATCTGGTTAGACAGAGAGAACAGGCCTTGGCAACATGGCAACATGCCAAGTAGATCCTGAAGAAAAAGATAAGCAGTGAGACATTCCTAGTGGGAGGGATGGCAAAGGGACTTTTAAGAAAGTCATGACTACTATTTAATTTTAAACTGTTTCTTGTCAGGTATGGGGATTATCATTCCATTTAATATCATCACCTTCAGTAACATCTATTTTATGCAGCAGCCTTCAGTCTGTAGTGCTTTGGAGAATAAGATAGAAGAAGCAGTGACTATATAGGAGGTAAAGTAGATGGAGAGAGGACAGCAACCACGGGAGGCAAAATGGTAATCCAATGAGAACTGGAATCTGGAGCGAAAATCTATCGAGTTGTAGCTACATAGTAATTAAGCTCAATAAATATATGTTGAATACATGCATGCATGAATGAATGAACCCCTGGGAATATTTGGGTAGGAATTCTTGGCTTCCAAGAGCCTGCAGCATGGGGGGTGTGTTGAGCCATTTTATGTAGATATTAATAAAAAGTACTGCTCTCAGAAGCTTATAGGACTTGAGGACGAATTATTAAGACCTGGATAATGGGAAATGACCAATATTAAGTTAAGTATGCTTTAACCTGCTTTTTCTAGAGAACTGTGGTTTGTATTTCTGCATATTGCTTACGTGTTCCTGGGAAGGAATATGGGAAAGTTTACTTAGATGTTTCTTTAAAGTATCAATTGCATTTGAAGAGGGGGGTCAGTGCCATTAGTGAGAACAAGTACTCAGTGACCTTTCCTTTCTCTCAAACATGAGGAGAGAGTGTCATGTGACACCATGGGACAGGGTGGACCAAAAACCCAAACCCATTACCTCTGAGATGAATCCGACTCATAGCAACCCTATAGGACAGAGTAAAACATAGGATTTCCAAGGTTGTACTCTGTATAGAAGCAGACTGCCACATCTTTCTCCCACGGAGCGGCTGGTAGGCTCGAACCACCGACCTTTTGGTTAGCAGCTGAGTGCTTAACCACTGCGCTGCCAGGGCTCCTTATGGGATAGACAGAAATCATTACATCTCATAGCAGTGGAGTCTTGGCAAACGGGTTAGGAGTCTGTTCAAAATCATGCAGGCTTTCCACTACATCAACCAAGGTGGGAGAACATGAAAAAACAACTGATTTTCCAGTCTACCTCCTTGATGATGACAGAATGTATGAAGCTACTGTGTTGGCTCCCTATCCTATAACCATGGTATTTGGCCAGCCTCAGGCCAATATCGCAAGAGAACAATGACATGCTACTCCTTGAGTCCATGAACATGGTCTTCCCAAACTAGCAAACATTATGTTCTCTACCAACCAGTTGCCATCGAGCCAAATCTGACTCATGGCACCCCTATGTGTGTTGGAGTAGAATTGAGCTCCATGAGGTTTTCAATGGCTAATTTTTCAGAAGTAAAACACTAGGCCCTTTGTCTAAGGTGCCTCTGGGTGGACTCGAACCTCCAACCTTTTGGTGAGCAGCCGAGTACGTTAATTGTTTGCACTACCCAGGGACTCCATTCTCTACTAAAATTCACTCAAAATAAAACATACAGAGAGTGAAATCAATTAATGGTTGACAGTATTAATTCTGAAATTTCTAGAGTTGAGGAATATATTATGGATTTACATTTTGCATTTTAGAATAGCCCCATTACAAAGTATGTCCACCTTAAGCAAAACCTTCAGTAAAAACAAGACTTCCTTTAGCCCAGTGGTATTCAACTAGGAGTGATTTTGCTCCCCAGGGGACATTTGGTAATGTCTGGAGACAGTTTTGGTTGTCACCGTTGGGAGGAGAGGGGTTTGTCACTGATATCAGGTGGGTAGAGGCCAGGGATATTGCTCAACATCCTACGATGCACAGGACAGCCCCTTACAACAAAGAATTATCCAGCCAAAATTTCAATAGTGCCAAGGTTGAGAAACCCTGGCTTAGCCCCAAAGGTTTGAGGTGCTTCCACTCACTTTTAACAATAACTTTTACTAAAGCTTACTGTGTGCCAAGTATGTACTAAAAAACCCAAAACCAAACCTGTTGTTGTCGAGTTGATTTTGACTCATAGAGTAGAACTGCCCCATAGGGTTTCCAAGGAGCGGCTGGTGGATTTAAACTGCTGACCTTTGGGTTAGCAGCCAAGCTCTTAACCACTGCGCCACAAGGGCTCCAAGTATGTACTAGGTGCTGTGATTTCAGAGTCCTGTTCTCAACCACCTCACAGCCCAGAAGTGGAAACAGGTAGAAATGGAGCCAAATAAGAGGAAAATGTGTCAATAAAGGTATGTGTGACACATTTTGGCAATAAAAGAGAGTAACTGACAATAAGAAGTAGTTAAGAGTTTCTGGGGATTGAATCACTACTATTCGTAAAGTTATTCCAAGGTATGCCAAGTCTTGTGCTACCTGGAGATAATATTGTTCCATGAGTCCTTATATAGTGGTTTTAAAGGTGGATGAAACCAAGCCTTCTGAACATATTCCATTAAAACCTCTTTCTCTATGCAGATAGATGTACAGTGGCTTTCCTAGTGCTGGGCCAAAAGCAGTAATTTTTCAAACTGATTTTACGAACTCTTAAATGTCTTAGATGGGCCTCAGGGATGGCCTGGGGTGGGGTAGAGGATGGGGGGAGTCCTGATAGACTGGGCTTTGGGTCTCCTATTCCCACCCGATCCATACTTCAACAAAGAAACTCTGTTTCTTATCTGTGTCATATAATAAAATACATAGTACAATTTTATTAAGAAATCCCTTTTATAAAAGTTTAAAATCCTTTGGTTTAAGGAATTCACATTTCCACAGTGGAAGCCAAGAAGTGACACTGATGTGAGTTTTCGAAGACAACATTGTATAGTAGGAGAAATATTACACAAGCAATCAGGAAACCTGGTTCTAGTTCATCTCTGCTCTTGATGAGTGACCACGGACAAGGAGCTTCACCTCCCCAGGCCTCAGAGTCTTCGCCTGCAAAAGGCAACAGTTATTCTTAATTATCTCTGAGGTAGCTCTTAGCTGCAAGATGCTGTTATGTGATTATATGGTAATACTGAGGAAAGAGACAGAGAAGGTGTTTGTATTGCACATATGACAAAGGTAAATGAGCCCTTGACCTAAAGTTGAGTTGAATTGTCATGGATGTCCTGTTCCAAGAGAATGGAAGCTTCCATTTTGAATCCACATAGAAAGTTGGCATACGAAGATTTAAGATTTCCTAATGTTCCAAGTTCAAGGTCCGAGATGTGCCCTTGGATCTCTCGTTGGTCTCACTGTACATGCAACGGAGGAAGAATTCACTGCTCTCAAGCTTACACATGAACATTGACCAGCAATGGAAGATATTGATATAAGAATCTGCATTTAGCACACAGAAAGTACAGTTCTGTGGTTTCATCACTGTATCTAGCAAAATGCCAGATGTCCAACACAACTAGTGGGTCATGAGTGGCCCTTTTTTGTTATAGGTCTGGTCTGCCCAAGAGAAGCTGATGAAGGACAATAATCCTTCAGCATGGAACCTCCTCCCAAAAAAACCACTTGCCATCAAGTTGACTCTGATTCATGGGGACCCCATGTATGTCAGAGTAGAATTGTGCTCCACAGGGTTTTCGATGGTTGATTTTTCTGAAGTAGATCACCAGGCCTTTCTTCTGAGTGGACTTAAACCTCCAACAGTTCAGTTAGCAGCTGAGTGTGTTAACTGTTTGCATCACCCAAGGACTCTGAACAGTCTGGAAGGAGAGGCTTACTTCCTTCTTCCTTCACCCTAACAGGCTGTATGACCTCTTTAAGTAATACAACTTTGCTTGCAACTGCCCTGGCTTTAGCACATCAGATGAACATATTTCTGATAATGAGAAATATTGCTCCTTTCATTTATTCATTCACTCAATATCGAGTTATTGAACACTTACTAGGTAGCATTCCTACTGCCACTCCTGCAGATGGAGCTGACTTCGCAATGTTGACCATTGGTCCTCCTTGCCATCTGCGTTGTCCAGAAGCAGTGTATTTCCTGCAACCACAAGTCAATGAGCCTTAGCACTGCAATTTCCCCAGCCTTTTCCCTTATTGTGTTTTATAACTCCATGAAGTCACATCTCCCCAGGGCTATTGGAACAGTTCAGCTGAGCCTGAAACCTACTGAGAAAGAAGAAATTAGAAAAGGGGGTGGGGCGGGATTAATGGCCAGAGCTATTTAGCCTGGCACCACCCCCATGGGTCCAGCTGGTTCTATGCTATCCTTACAAGCTTGGCCAGTGAGCCGTGCCTCCCTGGGGAGGTGCTGGGACGTCCAGTTACTCTAAGGGACCCGCCAGGCCAAACTTCCTGGAGAAAAACCCACTCTCCATAAAACACATTTTGAGTAACGCCAAAGTGCACAGTGACCCTTAGCTTTCTTCTTCTGAACAAATTGTTTAAAGACCAAGATGTGTTGGGGAGATACCGGGAACTGGAGAATTAGCGGCAGGTGCTATTTATAGAGGCACTGAGCTCTGCTGAGTTACCTTAAAGCCATTAATGTTCTCCAGGCAAAGAAAAAAGGAGTAATAAACTTAATAATGATTTAGGAAAGGAGGGAGAGAAAGCACTGAGGCTAATACTAAGGTGGATCTAAGCCAAGAGATTGGTTTCTCCCTATGGAAAACAACACACACAACTCACATGCACGCACCCACGCACACACACGCACACATATGCACACGTACACACTAAAAAATGCAGGTCTCACTCCCTTCTGCCTCCCTAAACCCACCGCTGCTACTCAGCCTCTCAAAAAAGCATTTAAATGACTTTTCTTTTTCTGAGGCTGACAGACATATGTCCCTAAATAGCGCATTGATGCAAACAACACTCTCTGGATCTGCCACACTTAAAACAGAAAAGTTAAGTCATCCGAGGCTTATTAAACCTTAGAACACTGCTGCTCATTCCTGCCCATCAACAGAATAAAAGTGAGTTCATTCCTAGTCGATTTCTTTTACCCTCAAAAAAACAGCAAGACATATTTTTAAGCATTTCTGTTTTACCATGTTGTATAATTTCATTCATGTTCCAGGGTGAAGTCCTAGTAGGTCATGTGAGTTTTGAGAAAAAAAGTTTCTGTTTTCCTACATAAGAGAGAGGCTTCCAGGTATTTCAGCATTATAACCCCCATTCAATAAAAGGTCTTTGGCATTAAAAATTTCTCTCTTTTTCTTAAAGTTCTCGTGGACAGCAAACTCAAATTATAAAGAGCGATGTATGCAAAAATGATAATCTTTTTTCTTCCAGAAAAGATGCATAAAAACAAACATGCTTCCAGAGGAAGCGACTGTCCTCATTTGAGTTTCGAAAGTTCTCAGGGAGTGCCAGTTAGCGGGAAGTATTTTTATTACAAACAATTCTGCCTTTTAAAATGTTGAGTATCCTTTATTCCTGGACACCAACCAGAGACAATGGAAAGAAAGAGACCTGGGCATCCAGGCAGAAAACAGGCCTTGTATAGCAGCCAAAATGAATTTAGAATTCTTGTGCAATACAATGTTAAGGCAGGAGTGTTGAGTAGAAATGTGTAATGAACTCCAAGTGGCTGCCTTTCAGATCTCAAGAGCTGAAACTGACTTGACACCGAGACCACTGCTTCCCCTGCTCAAGTATTCAAGTGACTCGGGCACACGGGAATAACAAGAGAAAGGCACAAAGACCTCCACTTCAGCGTTTGCAGATGGAGACAGGCCAAGTGTGCAGGGGCGACAGACCCCAGAAGCACTTTATGTGTAACAATTTAGAAAATTTCATAAAGCCTAGATATCGAAAAAAAAAAAAAATTAGGGGTGGCTGGCAACTGAGAAAGTTCATGCCACTTTGGAAAGCGCTTTTGATGCAAGAACACTAGGCTTTTCACATTAATATCACGTGAGAGGGAGTGCATCACAGGACTCTATTAAGTCAAATTTTTCTTATTAGAAATGAGGTTATCATTATGTTGACGAAATCGCTAGGTAGAGGAGAATAGTATCTTATACTTTATATGTGTTAAGAATGCCTGTTATCTCAATTATTGTTCATCTTGACAAACCTGTGAAGTAGATATGGCAGATATAGCTATCCCCACTCTGCAGACAGAAATACGGTAATGTAGAGAGTTGATTGCTCTGTGTGAATAGATGGTAATAAAATCTATGCTAGAACGCAAGTCCCCTGATTTCTATTTGACTGATCATTGTTGTTAACAACCACAGAGTTGGCCTCCAACTCATGGCGGCTCTATGCACAACGGAACACAATGTTGCCCAGTACTGTGCCATCACCATGATCAGTTGCAGATAGAACAGTTGTGATCCACAGGGTTTTCACTGACTCATTTTCTGAAGCAGATCACCAGACCTTTCTTCCTAGTCTGTTTTAGTCTGGAAGCTCTGCTGAAACCTGTTCAGCATCATAGCAACACGCAAGCCTCCACTGACAGACGGGTGGTGGCTGTGGATGAGGTACATTGCACCACAGCAAATTCAATATGGAACCCAAACCTCTTGTCTTAAATGTAGTGCTCCATTTCAAGCCACAGACCACATCCCTAACTCCATTCAGCTATTTCACAAATATATACCCAGGACCAAAAGGATTTGACATGAGGTAAGAGGATAGATAGACCAGCAAAGATTCCTTATCACAAATAGGGGAAAGAAAGAAAGAAAAACAAAAACTCAAGGTAATTTTGAGTTACTTGTAGGCCAGGGATTAATTTTCATAATAAAGGACATCACATTGTCCTGAGGTTGCACCAGTATAACTGATTTTGAACTTTTCTACTCCATGGGGGACGGAATCCCTTGCCAATAGTGCAGTCACCACCTGTTAGCACCTAGCGTTCTAAGCTTAATATGATCACCGCCTACAACTCCCCTGGGGCTCTGCACTGTCAGAACCCGTAGGATGGTATTCAGATAAGGCAACATTGCTTTGTTCTTAAAACTGTCTCTTTATAGTTTCAATAATTACAAGGACCCATGACCTAATTCCACAGATGACATCACAGTGTGGGCCCATCTATGGCTACTCCACAGTGCCGTTGGCATTCTACTAGACTTTTCTTTGACCTTTATTTTCTGTATAATGACCAATGTCTCTAATTTGCGTTTCCCCTTTTGTGAAATGCCCTTCAAAAACATTTTCTTATTCAATAGAAATGTTCCAGAAACTATTTAATGATGAGTAGAAAGCATCCCCATTTTTACTTCCTCTAATACAAGATGATCTGTTTCTGAACACACTTTTCAAAAGCTATTAACAAGCCATGCAACCTTCCATTCTGTGGGATTGTATTGGGTTTTGTTATGTTGGCTCCTTTATAATGAACGTGATTAAGAACAACATGCATTTTCCCCTACTTAGTTCTGTATGATGCAGAACTCTATCAGAGGAAAAAGGCTGAGTCAGTGATATGTCTTGAACATGAACATTCTATGGAATTCCAGAATATCCTTATTCTAGAAAAAAAAACCCAATGGTGGGTCAAAATAGTAGCCTATTTGTATGAAATCCCGAGAACCCATTTTTCAAATGTTCTACCTCTTCCTGAATCACACAACTAGCTGGAGAGATAGTGAGCAGACTAACCTCTGTAGTCATTAGTTCTAAATTAGGTACTTGACTACTACTTGATATTGTATCAACAAGCCTTTGTGATAATATCAGATGATTAATGTTCTGCATCATTGTTTTCTCGTTGATTTTTCAGAGGCTCCACCATTGATTACTGGGGAAAAAAGGAGTCTGCTGATTGAATCGTTGTGATCCATAGTCATGCATCTGATAGTCATCTCTGTAGATATTGGGGGTTGCTCGTCTGTACATGAATATATTTCTATTAAAAAGACACAGTAAGGGCCACACTTACAGGAATTCAACCTCAAGGAAAGAAGACAAGCTAAGAGTCTAAGTTCTATGTTAAAAGAATAGTTGAAACGAGTAACATGTAATTCCCTCTTGGTTTCATCTCACAGATTTTGCCATTTCCACATATACCTATCAACATCTGTTGTAGGGGAAAATAAGCAAAGTTACACATGGCTATCCAACACTGTAGTGAAGATTTGTTCCATGACAGATTTTCTTAAGATCCCTATGTAACCCTGTTTTTTAGACTCCCCATGCAGAAATCAAAACACAAACTTGTTGCCATCAAGTTGATTCCGACTCATAGCGACTCTATAGGACAGAGTAGAACTGCCCCATAGGGTTTCCAGCGAGCTGCTGGTGGATTCGAATTGCCGACCTTTCGGTTAGCAGCCAAGCTCTTAACCACTGCGCCACCAGGGCTCCCCCCATGCTGAAGGTAGGCTGTTTTTCAGAAAACTGGGGGAAAGGTCAGGATCTAGACGGCTTTTGAACATTCTTCTCTGCGCTATCACTGAGAGTTTGACGGTACAGGCATGAGCATCCCTCAAAGAAAGCACAGCCACCTTCAACCCACCTTACCAGGTTGACAGTCCACCCGCGCCCGTGAAGTTGAGAGTGCATCAGAGAAGCAAAGTTCTCAATGCAACATGGCTCCCGAAAAGGTAAGAAATAGTTCCTTCTGGCAGGTAAAGGGCCCAGGGTATCACACTGTGTTTTCCTGGCCAGTTGTCCCGGCTGGAGGAACGGGCATGCTGACATCCAGCCCTCCCCACCAGTGTTCTTTACTATTTGCGCCCAAGCAGGTAGTGAGCGGCTACGCCGAAGGCTGATTAATCAGTAATTCAAGTAGATCAAAATCACAAAATTAAGAGACAGAGTTCAATTGTACCCTTTCACAGAAGGAATGTCATAATTGCTACAGCGTCCAACACAGGATGTTAAGGGAGCGTGAAAGGCAAGCTAGGGAGACTCCTCCAGAAACCTGGTGGAAACGATTTAGCATCTGAGTTTATACCAAAGCCTGAACGGCTCCCTATCCCGATCTTCCAAAAAATTCTAATTCTCCAAGTTTTCCCTCTTACAGACAAGTAAGGCTGTGGTGCCAGTAAACCGCTGGGATTTACTTTTTTCAGAATTGTCAGCCAGGCACATCAAAACTCACACGCAGCATCCCAGGGAGACGCTTGCTTTAGATTTATAATTTGGCAACGGTCTCAGCTCCTACTTGAAACTCACCAGTAGCCGATTCACGAAAGCAGGACTGGCCTTCCAGATGGTACCCGGTTTGGAGAAAGGGAAGAGCGACAACATCCCTACTTCTCTACATCAGGACCATCCCGAGTTTCATCACAATCAAACCAAACAGTCCCTGAGACACAGCACCGAGGCCTGACCCTGAAGCAAGGGGCAGCACTCCATGCCGTCCTCGGACCCTTGAGCTGCTCACACCACCGAGGCCCAAGATGGCCACAGCCCCGGGAGAGTCCTCCCTTCATCCCACACTCTGCAAGCTGAGGCCTCTGGCCAGAATCCAATGAAGCAATTTAAGCAACAGCTCTGTTCCCAGGCAGCTTTCAAAGGACAGAGTTGGATTCTGAACTTTCCTCTGCACATATTTATCTCCAGCTAATAAAGAATTCTACTCCTGGCCAACTCACCTCGTGCACAGTCACCATGCAGTGGCCAGTGGAGGCTTGCATGTTGCTATGATGCTGAAAAGGTTTCAGTGGAGCTTCCAGACTAAGACAAGGAAGAAAGTCCTGGGGATCTACTTCCAAAAATCAGCCAATGAAAGTTCTGTGGATCACAATGGTCCGATCCACAACCGATCATGGGGATAGAGCAGGACTGGGCAGCATTTTGTTCTGTTGTGCATGGGGTCACCATGAGTCGGGGGACGACTCAACAGCAGCTAACTATAACAAATAAAGAATTATTTCATGACTATTGATAGGAAACATTGCAACAACTCTGGGCTTGCCTTGGGGAATTACGTTGGGTATTTTCTGAGTTTTTACGTACTGCTCTGAACAATATCAAGACCTTTGTATGCTTAGTTTAAATGCCTTCAGTTTTACTCAGTGATGTTACACGAAGCACGCTTTTTTTAAAAAAGGTTTGCATCTCACAACTACTTCCTTCTGGGACAGCCAGATGCTTCGCTGCCTCAGTAGCTTTGCACGTGTTTTGAAGGAGCGGCCAGAGGCAATGCTAAACCTTAGCTAGGCAGAGCCTGTGAGTGTCGCTGATTGTCCCATTGTCCTGTACCCAGTTAAGAGCATCATATTCATTTTTTCTAACTTTAAAAGGTTATTGACTCCAATTTTTTTCTTAAGCAAGTTTCTATTATTGTTTTATAACTTCCAGGGAATGTTGAAAACTCCAAAGACGTTCCAATACATGTCATTATTACTGCTTGCAGATAAGGAAACTGAGGAAGAAAGACCTTTTTGTTAAAGGCAGGATGACCCATCAGCAGCAGTGCTGGGGTGAGGTCATGTGACAATCCATTCTTGCGCTTATTAAAGCCCAGCTCAGTGTAAGCCCACCTCTCACCGCCAGGGGCAGATCATCCAATAAGCAAAGTAAGCACAGTGCGTACTGTGCTTACCAGATCATCTGTAGTGAACAATGTCGCATTTTTTCATCGTGCTTACCTTGCCTGTTGGATAATCCACCCCTCTGCACTGCAGTGAGCCCAGAGCCCAGCCTCCCAGCCACCGGGCCCAAGAGGAAAGAATTTCGGTGCAATCACCTCATGGAGAAACCGCAGCCAGGCAATGCAGCCTCTTCCACCCGGACGCCGTCCTGTTTTGGGTATTTTTATCTTTACTGCTTCCTTACCACAACTGCGTCCAGTGCCTTTTGGAGTTAGACAGCAGGAGGTGGCAAGAAAGTCAGGAATTAACTAAAGAAATAAAAAAACTGTAGCCCTATAAATTTAAATATATATATATTAGTTGTTGTAGTTAGTTACCATCAAGTAGGCTCCAACTGACGGTGACCTTATGTATAACAGGATGAAATGTTGTTCGGTCCTGCAGACTATATGTGTGTGTGTCTGTGTATGTGTATGTACGTATACACACACATATAAAAGAATTAATGATTAAGTCAATTATGGGAGGGGGTGTCACTGTGTCTTTTTAAAAATCTTCATAACTTCTTAGCAATTGAAATATAAGCACAGATGGATACACAGCACTTATCACAGCGTGGAACATGGATTAGGTGCTGAGCAGGTAGTATTTTAAATGAATGAGTCCCCGCATTTGGGGGTCTCGGACACCAGCAATGTAAAGAGAACAGCTCTTGTTCTCTGCCTAGACTATAGCTGCTCTAGGTATCGTCACCTCACGTCCAATTTTATACCATACCCTCGAAGTCCGCTAGATGCTGTTTGTACACTTGTATAAAAGAAATATTTAGTAAAACTGGGCATCATTTCATATATAATAAGAAATACAGCATATAACGTAATATAAAACTGAAAACCATATTGCAAAAGAGAAAGATAACAAAACTTACATTGACTTTAGAGCCGGGTTGCAAGCCGCCCGTCAAGCTACACTCTGGTGAGTCTACATTTCTGAGTCTCCTTGGTTTTCCCAGATGTTCCATGAGCATTGGCCTTTAATGGCACTTAAGTGATTTCAGCAACAGGAGCCCTGCAGACCCACAGCGACAATCTGCCAGAGGGCAGGGCTAGGATTTTTCTGGCCAGAGGAGTTTTGCTCAAAACGAAAAACCCCATGTGATATTTTGATCAGCTATTTAAAAAATTATTTGACGATGAGCTTATACACTGCTTCAAGTGGAAGCAAGAAGGCCCTCAATACCCAAATATACTAAGACTGAATTTCTTAGGGAAAACCAGGAAGAAAAAAAAAAAATCCTCGTTTTAAATTGTCTCCTGTCAATTGACAAATTGGTAGCATATGCTGGATGAGAGATTTCTCTTTGGCAGTGTTGTTGCTCGGGAGTAATTGCTTATGTCTTTAAAATAGAATCCATGTCAGTGAAAACATAAACAGGTCAACATCATGGGAAGTCAAAGAGGATTCTAGGGGAGCCTTTCCAGTGACCTTCCTTCCAATACTTGTCTTTTATTGACAACAGTGTTCTGGAAGCAGAGAGTAGTTCCTTGCTTTGAAAGGCTGTAACTGGTTTCCAGCAGAACAATTGATTTTTCTTTCTGATAGCTCTTCAAATATCATACAGAGTTTTGCACAGATCAATACAAAATGGTTTTTAAAGAGCTCAGGTAGGAGTCATTTGTGGGCCAGAGATGTATAGAAATATATCTAATAGCTTTTTTTTTTGTAATCCTTAAACCAAAAATTAAACCCGCTGCTGTTGAGTCAATTCTAACTCATAGCAACCCTATAGTGACCCGACAGGCTACGAAACGATAGCCTATAACAATAATCAACTTGTTTGTTTGAGGAAAAAAGTTTTCCTACTTTATACCACGTGATGCCCTTTTCATGTTGAAAATGAAAATTTTCTTCTTTATAATGTCCTTTTTGTGTTGAAAACACCAGTAATCACCAACCCCATGGGAAGAATGGACACAGGGACATGGCTTTGCAGTGGATTCTTTTTAAATTGCATGTTCCGAGAAATTATTACCACATATATATTTTTTTAATTAAAGAAGAACTTGGCCATCAAACTAGTCTCCTGCACGTCATCTTAGGCTAGGTAGCACGAACACCATCTGAGGTGGAAAGAGGCTGCACAATGCACTTATTAAAGAACTTTCCTGACGAACCCCTGAAAAATATCATAAAGCGTGGCTCATCACATCTGCATCAAGTTATGAAAAAAGTGAGGCTTGTTAACCTGCTGTTTGGAAACCAGAACACTTTTATCAGTTCATATAATTGCTAACCCCTTATTCACTGCTCAACACTGAAGAGTTCTTTACCTCCTAAGATCCCACTAATTGCTGACAGATTTGATTTCTCCCTGACAGCAGGAGTCCTGTTTCTGGCCTTTACATCAAGTAATTGCTTTATTTTTCTCCCTCTGCTCTAAAAAACGGAATTCCCTTCTCCCCTGCTTGAACCTCTTTAATGGCTTCTTTCTCTGTTATTAAATCCTTGCCATTTAAATCACATTTAGCGATGTTTTGAATAACTGATTCCAATTACTCAGGCTCTTACCAAGAAGCAGCTGAAAACGCAAGTCATTACTTGCCCACAGACAAGCGGCTACACCTTGCAGCAAAGTCTCTGGTGGACTGTATTGTATTTCTCCTTGGTACGGGGCAATTTATACTCACAGGAGGCTGATGTTCAGCAAATATACAGCTGCTGGAACTCTCCTACCCTATCGTTTGTGCATAATAGATATTAGGTTTTATATTTATTTTATAAACAGCCCAATTCCTTCAAGAAACCATTCTCTTCCCCCCATCGTGGCCGGGGTAGGCCACTTGGAACAACAGTAGAGATGAGCAGCTGACCGTTCCATGACCCACCGTGAGGTCCACTCTTCAGAGATCTAATAAAAAGCAATGATGGGCTAAAGCACAACAGTGCGATGGCAGAGCCGCCATGTCTGTCAAGGACAGTGTTCAGCATCATTGGGTTTTGGTTTGACAATCCACAGGTTGTTTCTCCTTGACACTGTGGAGTTAAAAAACGAAACAAAACAAAACTCTGCCATCTTGTCTCTCCCTTCTTCCCATGCTGTTGGGTGTTGCTGTCCTTTTCGTTTTTTTGTTTGTTTGTTTTCGCTTGGCCAAGGGGTGCATCTGATGAATTGCATGACATGACCATACTCATAGCGACCGTATAGGACAGAGTAGAACTGTCCCATAGGGTTTCTAAGGAGCGGCTGGTGGATTTGAACTGCTGACCTTTCCGTTAGCAGCCAAGCCCTTAACCACTTTGCCACCAGGGCTCCATATTATTATCCCATAATTTGAGCTTTAAATAGATCCTTTCTCTTAGTCACATTGATAAGGTGACCAAAATTTTCACTCTGCTCATTTTGGTGAATCTAATCTAACAACACTATTTTGTTACCCCTGAATTGTGTTGTTGCTTGCTACATTTGTACTAATGAGGCTTGATTTTGTTGAACATACTATTTCATGCAGGAAAACCTCTGTGACTCGAGGTGTTGTAGCGGGCATGGCATAATTGATACATCTTCAGCTTTCTTATTTTAAATATTGAATCACCAATTAAGCGTATAAAGATATGTTTAACGTGTTCGGTTTAAATGGCTCACCATGTAATCTTGACATGGCCTGGCCATCACAGCTATCAAGCGTATCTAACTTAATGAGCCGACAAACGTGAATGTAGCGCTCGTGCTTCTAATTTTATGAACTAACTCTCTGTCTTTGTTACGACGGGGTCTAAGGAAGGTTAGCACTAATTTCAAACTTGAGATTCTTAGAGAAATTGAAAGGGCTCTCCATTTCACATATTACATCTAAATGTGAAGAGTTCTGTGTCTGAGGCTATAGTAAAGAGGTTTAATAAATATCACCACTATAAAAATTAATGATTTGTGTGATAATGAATTCTATCTATTGTACCAGACTTCCCTCTACTTTGGTGGGGCTCCCCCGTTACCCATCACCATTGAGTCCATTCTGACCCATAGCGACCCTGTAGGACAGAGGACAACTGCCCCGTAGTGTTTCCAAGGCTGTAAATCTTTACAGAAGCAGACTGCCACATCTTTCTCCTGCAGAGCAGCTGGTAGGTTCCAACCACCCACCTTTCGGTTAGCAGCTGAGCACTTAATCATGGCGCCACCAGGACTGCTTGGTGGGGTTGGAACAGGGGTATAAGTAAGTTTTATAAAGAATAGAACGGTAACGTTCCTCCTACGTTCCTGAACATTTTGTTTTTCATATTATGTTAAAGTCAATAATTTAAGAAACTTTTGAAACCTATTCGTCATTATTTGAGCCTCTTCCAAATGGTGACAAAATCTCAAGTATCTAAAAGAACGTAAATGAGGCCTCAGAATGGCAAAGCATTTCAAAGGCCTCCATGGGGACCCAGGAGGGGCAGAGGCCCATGGACAGAGAGGTAAGCAGCAAAGTCACCTGGGATTTTGTATTTCCCCTCTTTAAACATTGCCTCTTAAATTATTGACATCTGGTATTTGTGAAAAGTGCTACCTTGGATGGCCCAGAAATCCCAGCCTTCTCTGTACGTGGAGCAGGAACAGAGTGGTGACACTGCCCATCCTGGCATTTGTATTATTAATGTGCTTCTAACCCAAAGGCCATTACCTCATTCCCCTTGTCTAGCTCAGAACCCGGGTGGTGTTTATTCATCCAGAGAGACAAAACCCTTATTATGATTCTGGGACTGAGTATGTATCAGCAGAACAGCCCGGCCTTTCCAGACTCTATCATAAATAGGCAGCCCTCCATTTCTGCCCAGCCCTCTGCCTATCTTTCACTCCTCTATGAGCTCTTGGTTGAGAAATCAGTTTACAAACGGACTGCTAAAAACTCAGTGCTTCTCTTACAAAGGCTCCCAAAGGAGCCCTGTGGGGCAAACGGTGAATTATATGTGTCGTCAAGATAGTGCAGCTTTTGGCGTTTGAGTGTCAAACCCGGAAAACCAGCAGGTCAGCCAGATGAGAGACGGGGAAGACTCTTCATAGATTCATTTCAATGGTGAGAAATCAACCAGAGCCGGTACAATCACAAAGTTGTCTGTAGGCAGGTGTTCAGTATAGTGGTTCAGGATTCAAACTCTGGAGCCACACTGCCTGGATTTGAAACCTGTTGTTTATCAGCTAAGGAACTCTGGTGGCACAGTGGTTAAGCTCTTGGCTGCTAATGGAAACACTGGCAGTTTAAACCCACCAGCTGCTCCGAGAGAGCAAGACGTGGCAGTCTGCTCCCCTAAAGATTTACAGCCTTGGAAATCCTATGGAGCAGTTCTATTCTGTCCTGTAGGTTGCTATGAGTCAGAATTGACTCAATTGCAGTGAGTTCAGAGTTTACTTATCAGCCACGGTGCCCTGGTGGTACAATGGTTAAGTGCTCGGCTGCTAACTGAAAGGTTGATGGTTCAAACCCACTAAGCCGCTCCACAGGAGAAAGACCTGACGATCTGCTTCCATAGACATTACAGCCTAGAAAACCCTGTGGGGCAGTTCTTCTCTGTCATATGGGATTATTATGAGTCAGAATTGACTTGATGGCACCTAACAGTGGCAATAATTTATCAATCATGTGACATTGGGCAATTTACTTAGCCTCCCTGTTTCAATGTCCTCATCTCTAATGG
This sequence comes from Trichechus manatus latirostris, assembly GCF_000243295.1. Taxonomy (NCBI): domain Eukaryota; kingdom Metazoa; phylum Chordata; class Mammalia; order Sirenia; family Trichechidae; genus Trichechus; species Trichechus manatus. Next base: position 8,648,587 of record NW_004443967.1, on the reverse strand, counting down.
GGATGATTATAACAGTACCTACCTCATGAGACTGTTGTGAAGATATGAACCAAACAAGGAGAACACTTGGCAAAGGTCATGGCACAACATAATGATGCAGAAAGTACTAGATTTCATTAGTCAACCTCAGCACTCTCATCTCCCTGCCCTTTCTCCTCCATGACTGATATGCCCTTCCCTTTATCTGCCAAAAGCACCCAGGGTTCTCTAGTACCTGCTCTCTCTTTCCTTTCCTATCATAACTGGTTCTTCAAGAGTTTATTTTGCTTAAGAGAGAAAAGGACTGGTAACATCTTAGGTCACTCTTATCAAAGTACTTGTACCTTAATAGTAATCTAACACTAAGATGAAAGAGACATCATTGATGACTTTTAGATACCAGCCAAGGGGTTTGTGGATACAGGGACATAGGAAGGGTCTTTCTGGGGCCCTGAAATGCTGCTGTGCCAAGGGTTGCCTCCTCTGTCTATGTGTTAAAGGTCACTAGAGCGTCAGACACTTCTTGTGCAAAGGGAAAGATGTTCATCCACCACATGATTTAGCTGAACAACCCCAACCAGCCCACAGTGCTTTCTGATCTGCCTGGCCTGTACCTAAAAAACCTGCCACGAATGAAAGAAATGGAATTGGTCAACGGTGTCCTGGGCATGGAGCCGGTACCATGTTTCCACTGGTTGAAAAGATGCAACTTGGCATTTGGATCCTACTCTGTGGAGCCCATGGAAAGGACAAAAGACAATTTGCCAAGTAAATCCTATCGTTTCCATTTCCTCACGACAATTTTACAAATGTTTCAGCTTTTCGTATGGCAATGTTTCTTTTTGATCCCTAATATCTCCATGGAGCAGCATCTACAAGGATGTAGGAACTTGACCCTCTTCTTAAACACAAGTCTTTTCCCAAAAGGGCCTTCATCTGAGTGCCACGTAGTTTTGTTTAGTCTGGGGGAGGTGCTATGGACCAAGCAAGAGTGGCCGTGAAGGAACCAGTGGGCTTACTATCCTTGCAGAGGACAGGTGAGTCATCCTATTGATCTTGGGGAAAGGGCACTGGACTAGGATTCAGAAGACCTGGCTGCTCACTGACGAACTGGGTGATCTTGGGAAAGTCCTTTCCTTCTGGCCTGAGTCTCGTTAGTATAAAACGAAAGCACTGATTCAAGTGATCTCCATGGTCTTTTCCATCTTCAACATTTAATGTTTTGAAACAAATCAATCTTCTGGCTCCTGGGATCCAGTTTTTGCTTGCTTATCTTATTTATGACTTGATATTCATGCAGAGGAACCCTGGTGGCACAGTGGTTAAGAACTATGACTACTAACCAAAAGGTCGGCTGTTCAAGTCCACCAGCCACTCCTTGGAAATGCTATGGGGCAGTTCTACTCTGCCCTATAGTGTTGCTATGAGTCGGAATCAACTCAACAGCAATAGGTTTGGTTTTTTTTTTTTTTGGTTATTAATGTGGAGAGAGATGCACATATAATATTATTAAAGTTAAAATACTATAAAGAACTGTATCCAGTTCTGTGTGTGTGTGTGTGTGTGTGTGTGTGCATATGCACCCACAGTTATTCACTTCTAAACTAGCTCAACTAAGAGCATCTTTGTTTCTCTAGACCTAGCCTTAGTCAGAAATTGCAGAAGAGCACACAAGAGGGACCCTGAACGGATCAGGGTAAAATGCCTCAGCGGTACAAAGTTTCCCTAAACATTTTCAGCCATTTATGAGAGGAGGGAAACCCATGGAACTATTGTATCTTTATTTTTGTAGTTCTCTAAGAAAACAATTCTGTGCAGCCTTCACCTTTGAAATCAGCCTTAGAACCTTTAAGGAAGATACAAGTTTTTTTTTCTTCAACAGTAAATATTTTCTGACTTGGAACTTAAAGAGAGATCAGACAGTACAGTAAGCAAATAATAATGATAATACAGCATAAGCATTGACCAAAATAGTTGGGCTCTCAAATGTTTGTCAGTTCTTTACAACCTGGCAAAACGACCATGAAATTCATTTAGAGCACTTAATTCAACAGACCACATCTGTGCCCTTAATGAATAGTAATTAAAATTCCCAGCAGCATCCCCATTAGGTGATGGAGGGTTATTATACACACTTTCTAAAATAGGTAGACTAGACCATGTAGTCTGCCCTTCTATGTTGGTGTCAGCACCAAGGAGGAAATTGAGACTTAATTTCAATTTTCCCTTCTCTAGAGGACTAGGTACTCCTTTCAAAATAAATATTAAGTCTGAGAATCAAAATTGTGACTTGATCCCTTTCCAGTGTATCATGGTGTGGTGGAAAAGTACTGGTGGTAGAGTCTAGTCCTGGTTCTTTCAATACATGGTCATGTGATTGACCTAGGATAAGACATTCATCTTCTCTGGTCCTTGATTCTTCATTTGCAGAATGAGAGGCTGAATTAAATCCTCACCAAGATTGTGTTTATCTCTGATAATCACTAAATTTGTTTCTGCCCTAATACTCCTGGCATCAGCCACCATGGCCAGTGATATCACCCTATACACCCTAAGCCACTTGTCCTTGGGAACTAGACCCGTTTTAATAAGAATGATATGGGAGACCCCCTAGTTCCCCATCCCTTTACCTCAAAGCTCCATTTGTTAGAGGGTTGCATGCCTCTTCTTCCCCTTTGTCTTCCCTGAATTGTGGCCCCTGACTCTTCAACTAGATGATAGATCTTCAATTGCCCTCTCTTATCAGTGTCTTCTGGGCCCAGTCTGCTGTCCATCCACTGGTTCTGGCCAACATTTTGCAAGGGATTTTTTAGCTATGGTGAAACTTCATGAGTCTGAACTCTTTTTATTTTTCTAGTCCTTTCTTTAGATCCCTTGGTCGTTGGTCCTGGTTGGACTGGCTCTTGCCATTCTCTAAGATGACAGCGGTTCCCCTCAGCAACATGGATCTTATGCGGCCTCCTCTAGGAGAAGACTCTGAAACAAGAATTCAGATGCAAGTCATTTATTTAGGAGGTGAAGGAAACACCCGTAGGAAAATGGGGAAAAGACACAGAGTACATAATTCAACCAAAAAATGGAGCATTATCAAATAAGTTACCGCAGTAAAAAATTGGACCCTAGCCTGTCAGGGAACTCTAGAAGCCAATGTAGAGCATGCGCTCACAGTTACCGCTCTGATGGGTGAGGGCATTGGGGTATTTATATACTAACCCCTGGTGTCACCTGGTTGAGGAAAGAATATTCATTGTCAGGCATTTCCTGCCCTCCCATGCTTAGGCAGAATGGGTACTTCCCACCAGAGGAGGCACCCAGGTACAGAGAAGAGGTGCTGGTGTTGGCAGTTGGGAGAGAAAGAGTGTTCAGGAAATTTGTGAGACTGACTCCCACAGAACACCTGGGTTCAAATATGTTGTTGTTGGCTGCCATGGAGTTGGTCGCTAACTTATGGTGACTCCATATACAACAGGATCAGACTGTTGTGATCCATAGGGTTTTTACTGGCTTTTTTATTAGAAGTAGATTGCCAGGCCTTTATTCCTAATCCATCTTAGTCTAGAAGCTCCGCTGAAATCTGTTGAGCTTCATAGCAACACACAAGCCTCCACTGACAGACTAGTGATGGCTGTGGGTGGTGGCTGTGCCTGAGGTGCACTGGCCGGGAATCAAACCCGAATCTCCAGCATGGAAAGTGAGAATTCTACCACTCAACCACCACTGCCCTCTAGGTTCAAATATAGCCACTGGAATTCCATACTTTAAGGATTCTAACCCTCATGTAAAAGGAGCTCAGGGATAAAACTCTGTCTGCAGACCCTTCAGCATCAGCCAGTATCCCCACTTGGCCTCTTCTGTGCTCCATCTTCTTTCTTCTGGCCTCTCAGTTCTTCTGCCACCTTTCCTTCTTGTGACCTTGTTCTTCTGGCCACCAACTCACCATTGTGTTTCTCAGCTAATGACCAGCCTTTGTCCCAGGCCTCAGAGTTTTCTGCTCTAAATATCCAGTATATTGCCACTGTTCCTTCTTGGCCTCTTTCCTGAACTGCTTCATGAAAAGTTCAGCGGTCTAGTTTTCCAACATTTCCTCAAGTTTTCTTCACTTTGGCCTCAGAAGGTCAGGAGTGAGATTAAAGGGATCTGATGATGTAACACCTCCCCTGTGTAAAGCACTTTGTAGTTTATAAAGGAATGCCATGGTACCTCATTGAAAGACCTTGAGGGTTAGAGTCAAGAGCATAGAGCTTGCTTCTTGGTTCCCACACTCACTAACTCTGTCATGTTGGACAAGTCAATCCTCCTCTCCGTGTGCTGGTTTTCTTAACTTTAATAGGAATAGGAATAATAATGGTGACCCCTGTCCTCCTGGCTTCAAAAGTGTTGTTGTGAGGTTGAGCAGGGCAATGAGCCTAAGAGACCATCAAGAACTCTCTCTACACACTAGTTCTCTATTTTTTTCACAATTTTAGGGCTCATAGCAGCCCTCTGAGAAGGTACACAAGATGATGTTATCCTTGTTTGAAGAACAAAGGAACAGATAAGTTCTTCTAACTTAAATGCCAGAATCTGTAGCTCTCAAGTGCGTGCAAAGAATTATTGTAGTTTCAAATCAAATCACACTTAAAATACATGTGTGATGTTACATTCTTTGAGAGAAAGGAAATATGCTACAGTCACAAATCTGAAATCTTGGAACAACTGACACTTGGATCATTTAGAAAATGTTTTACTCTCGCTCTGCAAATTAGCCACATAGTCACCAGGATCAGGTATTTGAGGTTCTCTGATGGACAAATAGGTTTGGACTTGAGAAACCAAGAACTAAGAACTTATCTGTTATTGCTGTGTTTTATTTTTCATTGTCCCCACTGACTTTTAATTTCCTACATAAGGGGCAGCCAGCCTTTTGAGGAAACTCATTCATTTCAGCATTGCTCTGAGTTCCTAATGTAAATGTTTTTTTAGGGGCTGTTTTGAGGACCTAGGACAAGACATTTCCACTATTGCATGAAGGCAATTTGCATCTCTTAAAGATGAAGAAACAGAGGTTAAACATAAGCTGAAACTCATCATGACTTATACACCACAGGGTTTTTTTTTTATATATCATGTCACACAAGTCCATTTTTTCAAGTTGAATATGTGATTTTTAAAGTCAAATATCTGCAAAGGAAATTGGACTGACCCAGATCTGCCTTCGATGTTCAATGGTAAGGATGTTGTGAAATTTGAAGCAATTTTGTTTTCCATGCACATATTCTTTTTTAGGAAGAAAATCTTTCTGTGCTCCACATTCCTCTTTGTGCCCACAGAAATGCTTGATTTGGTTTGGTATGAGTCAAACGAACTGTTCTTAGCAGAAGTGGAGCAAAGAAAAAAAGAGCTTTTCATTCAAGTTATGGGTTCTGGAAAAATTTATGTAAAAGCATTTCAAGTGAGCGTAGTTCTTGGCCACTCTTTTGTGAGCTCTCTGTAGAATAGTTATTTTTCTCCCACACCCAACAGAAAAATAATGGGGCATGAAAACACTCAGCCTATTAAAGTGTAGCAAGCATTAAAAAATGCTTATAAAATGTCTTTTTCCCATCATATGATTGTTCATGCTCACCTAGGGAGAATTCTTTCTCTTCTCTTTTTCCATGCTTCCCCTGAGATTGTGTCCTGTCAGCCCAGAAGATTTAAGAGGTGAGCTAAAGACGGGAACACTATCTCATGCTGAATTTCATATGATAATGTGTAGCACATACTAAAATCATATCTATGATTTGGTTAATATATTTTATAGAGGTAATTACGATTCTTAAATCGCAATATTTAAAGGTGAACATTTAACAAGAAGGAAATGAAAGTGAGCCATAGACAGAAATGCCATGGTTAGCCATTTCCTCTAATGCAGAAAGCTTCTTAGCAAATGAAAAAATAAAATACCACCAATGATCATAGGGGAATGAAACTAAAACCTCAAGGAAGCCTCTTAGAGATTGTTCAATGCAATCATCCAGTATAATAATTTGGAGAAAATACAATAACTTCTCCAATACCCTTGACACAACTCACTTCAGCTCTGAAGCTTTTTCAAATTATCTAGTGTATCAGGCAAAGTTGGAATATTAAAACAAAAGCTTGAAGGGGTCTGATAAATCAAAGAAGGTTGGATTACTGGTGAGGGGCCCTGTGGTTTCAGTGGTGGAGGCGCTGGCAGGCCAAGGCAGCTTATGAGTTCCAGGAAATGACTTGGGAAAGCCTCTTAAGATCCTATAAGGTTTTCATGGACTGATTTTTGGAAATAGATCTCCAGGACTTTCTTCCTAGTCTGTCTTCATTCGTCTGGAATGAATTCAAAACTCTACAGATCCCAGTAGTACAATTCACAACCAATCATGGGGATGGTGCAGATCCAGGCAGCATTTTGTTCTGTTGTGCGTGGGTTCCCCATGAGTCAGGGGCCCACTCGACAGCAGCTAACAACCATAACTTATGATCCTAAGTCCAGGAAGAAACAAGAAGTGCCATTCTGTCTGCCCACCAGCTCCCTAGCAAGAGCACACCACAAGTTTTTCAAGTCTTACGGAGTTTATACATTGCAATTTAGTAGCATTATTGTAAAAGAAATCTTGAAAAAAAGGTAGCCAACATGTTTTCCTTTCTGGAAATCCTACATCAATTTAAAAGGGTTAGTTAACGGCTCTAAAATTGTTAATCCTCAAAGAAAGCATCTGCAGAAGCGCTAAAGTGTCTTTGGTAATATCCCCCACTTTTCACAGCAGCTTTGGAAACACTTAGGTCTTGGATGTTTTGTCATTCTGGTTTGACATCTAGCATGACTTAAAAACACTAATCAACAAGTAAATATCAAAAGATGAAAAAAATCTTCTCCCACATTCTGTTTTTCATAAAAAAAATAAAGATTTAATAACTTTCTAAAGAAGAACAGAATGGCCACGTTAAAACACTGCCAAACTTCTAAACTTTGACAGTCCCACATACTGAGATGAACAAGAAAACGCATTTCACAAGAAATAAAATATACTTTTTGTCTTCTGGACTCATTGAAGATGAAGGAAAAAACATCTGTGCCAAATTTCTTTGAAGGAACTGGATGGCTCTCAGTTTTCCTGCGCAACGATGCTTACCCTTTCTGCTGGGTTACCTTAGATTTTTTTAAAAATAATTTCAGTGCTATCATCAAACAAAATCAAGGAGACAAACTGAGAAAAATCTTTGTCTAGAAGAACATCTCAGGTCTAGCAATAAAAATTTTCTCAGATGTAGAAAGAACATCAATATAAGAGTTGCATAAAATAAATAATTACTGTAAAGCATTTTGTGACTTTATGTTATCTTTGCAAAATGCGGATAGTCATAGCCATTTCCTAGCTCTTAGGAAGATCATGGGAACCCTGGTGGTGAAGCGGTTAATAGCTCAGGCTGCTAACCAAAAGGTCGGCAGTTCAAATCCACCAGTCTCTCCTTGGAGACCCCATGAGGCAGTTCTACTCTGTCCTATAGGGTCACTATGAGTCGGAATTGACTCGACGGCACACAACAACATGGATCATGGGATTAATGTTTATGGCTATGCAAATATAAGAAATATTTATTGGTATGCAATTTAACATTAGATTATAGCAGCATAGAGAAATGAGTATCAGCATGAACTTTAGAGCTATACTCCTTGTGTTCAAATCCTAGTGCTTCTTCTCAGTGCATAGTTACCCTGGGCAAGTGTCTTACCCTGCCTGTGTATCAGTTTTCTCATCTATAGAATGAGAATAATAATAGGATTTGCCTCATCAGGGTGTTGTGAGAATTAAATAAATTAGATAAGTGCTTAGTGGCTGACGTATTCTGAGCATTCTGTAAGTTATTTCTACTGTTGTTCTTATTGGCTCTATTGCTCCATTCTGTCTAACTGGTCTGTCTGGAAACAGGTAGCAGTAACCTAAATGGCCAAGGTCACAGACAAGGATGTCTGAAAGCAAATCCCAGGACTCACCTTCCCTGGATTTCTAAATCAGAGATGAAATGAATGAGACTAGGCTACCAAGTATAAAAGGGACAGGATGAGAAGGGCGTGATTTGAATCTAAGAAAGTACGGGGCAGTGTATGGCAACGCCCAGACTGAAGGCCTTTCCTGTACCTCTCACAGGGACCAGCAGTGCTATCTCCTGAGGCTGAAGCCAGAGGTGTGTCCTGGTGATCTAAGGGTAAGATCTGGGAGGAGATACTTTCCATTCCTTTACTTTCTTCTGAAGGATTTTAAAGCATGTTCTGGAAAATCTTACAAAATAGCAAATATTGAAGACATCTTAAATCAATTGTCTGAAAGGCAAGTCAGTCCGAACTTGGTGTCCAGATAAACGACGTGCTTTGCAGTTGTAGATGACACATCAAGATCTCAAAGAATCAAATCAAGCAGCCTCTCCAGATAATGTCAACCTTCTGGTCCACCAAGGGGATCAAATCATCTAATCTAAAAGAGCCTGATTCAGTATAGGGTCTTCAACTCATATAAAGGACTGACTCTGTGACTACTCTGTTAATTCAGTAGTATATTAACTCATTGGAAGAAAGTAAAATCAAATCATTGAAGACATCAGTAAAACAAATTGGCATTTTGGTTCTGTGTAGACAAAAGGTCGGAAGTGTTGCTTTTCAACTGGTTGTTTTGTCCCTGAATAAACAGAATTCCTTACTATTCAGACACTTCCCTTGTTCTTGAATATAGGCCTTCTCTTCCTTTAGGAGAAAATCACTTAAAACTCAGTGGCACTGTTAATTTTTATTTTTATTTTACTTTGGAGAAAAAGACGTAGGGAGAAATTTTCCTTGGATAGTGCCCCTCAAACTCAACTGGCCTCAGAAATATCCAGAGTGCTTGTTTAAAAAAATGCAGATTTCTGGGCTCCACACTATGAATAAGTCAGCGTCTCTGGCCTGTTAGCAAAAGTGGAAAGGTACATAAAAATATAGTAGAGAAGAAAATGTCTTTCACAAAAGTTTAGGATACGTGGATGCAGTACAATTGAATTACTTAATATGGCCCTTCTAGACATAGTCTTGTAACTCCCAGCCAAGTGATTGGGTGGGACTATGTAAATAAGGTAATTGCAGGCCACCAAGGGGATTAGATAGCTTTCTAATAATGCAAATAAAGTTCATGGCTCCTGTGTAGGGGTGGAATAATGCAAATACAGCATATGGAACCCTAATGAGGGGATTGGTCAGTTTTGCCATTCTGCTAGGCTTAAAATCAGCCATCCCAGAGTCCCAGAGGCAGGAAAGGAGGATATCCCCACCACCAAGAAAGAAGAGCTAGGAGTGGAGTGCGTCCTTTGGACTTGGGAATCCCTGCACTGAGAAGCTCCTGGAACCAGGAGACCGAGAGAGAGAGAGAAAGAGAGAGAGAGCTGTAACACTGGAGATGGTGAGAAGAGGTAGCAGAGAAACGGCCGCAAGAGACACTGACAGGAGACAGCACAGTGGGCCTTCCCAGCCCACGGAGTGAGAAAGCTGAGCGCCTTTGGGCTGGAAGCTTGCTGGAGGAATAGGGTGCCTCCGGGAACTTGGTGGAGCTAGGTTTGCCAAGCTGATCCATGGAGCTAGAGCTGAGGGCCTTTGGGCCTAGTGGAGTGGGGGTGCCTCTAGGCACTTATTGGCAGAGCTAAAAGAGCTTTGTAACACTTGCCTGAGCAGGGCAGACACCAAGGGGCCAGAGTGAGGCATGCCCGTTGGTACAGATGAGAAGACGCTGTCCTGATCAAAGAACTGTATCCTGAGTGTTCCTGAACCTGAACTGTAACTTGTTACTTCCCTAATAAACCCTATAACTGTGGGTATGGTCTGTGAGTTCTGTGAGGCTATTGCAACGAATTACCGAACTCAGCAGAAAAGTAGAGAGTGCTGTGGGAGGGACAGTTGGTGTCAGAATTGGTGAAAAGGTTGGAGAGAGGAGGTGTGTCTGACATCTGTCTCACAGCAGTCAGCATTGGGCTGTTGTTCTTGATTCTACTTCCCTTTTGTGAAGTTAGAGGAGGTCAGATGCCTTCACCGTGCCATTTTTTACAATGGACTTCATTCACAAAATTAGAAAAGAAGTCTTGTGCTGAAACTATCTCCAAACATAGTTTCAAAACCTCGCTCCATGTAAGTCTGTTTTTGCTTGATATGTATTTTTGTTTGATTACATAAGTTCTATTTTTCATAAAAACTGTGGATTTAAGTTGTTTCTAAAGAAGACCATAGTTTTCTGGTAAGCTGCTTTTTGGAATTAACCACTATATAAATAAAGGAATGAATGCTTAGAACAAGTACTAGAAGAAGTATAAATGGAAAAAAGTCAACTAGAGACAGGATCTCCCCCTTTTTAATATATATGTTTTACACAACAGGAAATCCTCTATTTATTTTTGGAAGGATGTAACATACATGCCTAAAGAAATAATCATAATCTGCTATTTCATGAGAAGACAGATAAGACCTACTGAAATTCCTAAATATTACATGTTTTGGAGAGGTCCCAGCAATCACAAAGCTGGCCCGTGTGAACATAACCACTACCATTGGAGAACATAACTATCAAGATCTTCAAATGCATAATTATATTGTACATTATATTACTTGAAGTGACTTTTTTGAAAAGTAGACTCTTCCCTGAATTAAAATGGTTCTTCTCAGGTACTAAGTTTCTGTTTAAGGCAATGAAAAACATTTGAAAATGGATAGTGGTGAAGGTTCCACAACCTGGTGAATGTAATCAATGTCTCTAAATTGTACACTTAAAAATGGTTGAAGTGTCAAATCTGTCGGTATATGTATTTTGTTAGTTGCTGTCGAGTCGGCTCCGACTCATAGTGGCCTCCTGTAAAACAGCACAAAATGTTGGCTGGTCCTGTGCCATTCCCCATGACTGTTGGCATGTTCGAGTTCATTGGACAATATTCTGTTGTGAGCCATAGAGTTTTCATTGACTAATTTTTGAAAACAGATTGCCAGACCTTTCTTCCTAGTCTGTCTTTGGAAGCTCTCTTAAAACCTGGTCACTAAGAGTGACCGCCTGGTATTGGAAATGTTGGTGACATAGTTTCCGGCATCATAGGCACATGCAAGCCACCACAGTACAACAAACTGGCAGATGGGTGGTGAATATATATTATAGCGCAATTTAAAATATACTGCCCTTCTCGTCTACATTTGATAAGTAAATCCAACCTGCTGATGCCCAAGGACAGAATTTTCTGGACATTCAGGCACTTTTTCTTTAGTTTTTTGGCTCCTATCAGAATAGTCTTTCTGTCTCCTCCTCTAGCTTATATCTGAGTTTTGATGAGGGCCTTCCTCCCTTTTTTTCCTCTCTTCTACCCCAGCCATTATATACTTGTCAACTCTGTTTAACCGAGGGAACTCAAGCCCGGTTATCTTCAGAATTGTTGATGTGCTTTTTGATATGGCCAAACTGGATGTAAATGTGCCCTGTTTCTGCAAAGAAAATGGCATATTTGGATGATATGATTAGGTAGAAATAATACTAGTGTGTCATCCTGTTTGAGAACTAAGTCATGTTAACCTATTAAAAAGGATATAGAAAAATCTCATTCTTTTCTGATAAAAAGTTCTTATAAGAGAAATCTTTGCAGGTCTCATATATCTGAAATTCTAAACCTTGCATATTAGTGTCACTACTATCTAAGAAACAGCAAGAGCCACAATTTGGTTGATGCAGCAGCTTTTAGGAGGACATTTACTTAAATGTATCCAAAACCAGAGATGGATCCAGAGGAGCAATCATGGGAATGAATGTCTGTATCCTTATGGATCCAATAACTTCATGGGATAAAAAGGCGAGTCAAAGAATTAGTAAACCTCACATCACCTTAGGCTGTGATTTCCATGTCCACTGCCCATAGAGGGGAGAATGTACAGCGAGGAGAAAACATCACTGGTGGAACACAGTCAGGAGACCTGGCTCCTAGTTGTGACTCTGTGACCACTCAGTTCTATAGTATTGGGCAAGTAATGTAAGCTCTGTGGAATTCTGTTTCTCCATTTGCAAAAATAAGTTGATTGGACTAAATAATCCTTAAAGTCATCTCTGGCATTACGGCTTTAAAATGAACATGAAAGCTTCTCTTTCCACTTTGAATATACGGGATTAAGACACGTCCTCTCATTTCCTTCTTTGCAATAATTCCAGATAAAGACCTATTTTCCCTAGTAGTAAAACCAGGAGCCCTGATGGTACAGTGGCTAAAGAGCTTCATTGCTAACCACAAGGTCAGCCGTTGGAATCCACCAGCCGCTCCTTGGAAACCTTATGGGGCAGTACTACTCTATCTTATAGGGTCACTATGAGTTGGAATCAACTTGATGCAACAGGTGGTTGGTTTTTTTTTTTTAATAGTAAAAACCAACTAACAATAATTGATCAAGTAACCAAAAATACCTTTCAATATAATATAATGATATCTAATATAACTATATATACAATGATAAATAATATAATGATAAGCAAATATAACGATACAACGATAAACACAACCTCTGTAGATGTTTATTGTTTCAGAGACATGCCTGCAGTCTGTGAGGTATGGGAACGAAACAACAGAAGAAAGTTAGGTATCCATCTCTTGGTCAGACCAAGCTCATAAACAAGATTAGATCGACATAAATGATAGCGATTTTCTGGGAGTTATCTTTTAAGAAAGCCCTGGCAGGAAGAAGTGGGAGTCTATCTGCTTTCCCCTGAGGGTCCTTTGCAACAACAGTGTACAGTTTGCCTTGAAAAATTACTTTGATACTTCCAAAGCAGTTTATCTCACCCAATAAAGATATACTGAAGTGCTCCATCTACAGAAAGAAAATGACATGGATAATGGAGGTAATTTTTTATATAGAGGGTCAGGAGGGATAGAGAGTAAAAATCTCACCGGGAGGAATAGAAATGTTGGCTAATTACTCAGATACTGAATGGTCCGCTGACCCAACCCCCGACGGCAAAAGGAAGAACTTTTCGTTCTTTAGGGCCTTAGAGAAAGTAAAGAGAATCCTTCTAGCCAAAAAGCACATTAAAGGGCAAATGAATTTTCCTTTTGAACTAAACATACATAAGAACTTGTATGGTGAACACAAATATTCTACTGCTGCAGTTTAATTTCTGCTCAACGCCCTAAAAATGATGAGCTGTGCTTCTGAATGTTACAGAAATGTTCAAAGTTCATCCATAATCCTTGGTTTTTCCTATTTTTCCATAATCTCTGACTCAACGAGGCTGATAAAGGCCTCAGAAACTTCCAGTTAGATTTTTCAATTGGAGCGTGCCAGTCACATCAAGAATTAACCCTAGGATTGACAAACTCTAATCAACATCCATTTGGACTTCCTCCATTGAGAGAAGGCAAGTGGAAAGGCAGATTGACAAACTTACACTAGACAACTCTTGGCGATAAATTGACTTACTCTGTTAAATAAGGAAGTGTTATGTGGGAGAAGGGTCCATGGAGAGGGAGGGCAGTTTGAAAGCACAGCAGCCTACATCAGAGGTATCACCACAATAGGTAGGCAGTCACCTACTCCTCCAAGATAGCCAATAAGCTCTCAAACTCAAGAATCAACACCCAACATAGTAGTATAGAGAGTTTTCCTCTTACCAGATGATGGAGCCTGAGCCCATGTGCTAAATGTTTGAGAGAAATGTAGCTCTGCATACCGTGTAAGCTGACTTTGTACTTCCGAAGCACACCAAAGATGAGATAGCTCCTGAGTGGAAGAAAAGAACAGACAGATTTCACTAAGGCAGTGGGAGCATTCGGCAGGCACTGTCATAAAGAACTTGCTATGGCTTACCATGTCTATCATCTACTGGTGGCGTCTCAAAAATAATTCAGAAGTTAAAGCTTAAATTTCCCTTTCTACTAAAAAAATTTTTTTTCTTAGTGTTTAGATTATTTTTATTAGGGTTCAATAATTAATATACTCAGGAATGGTTGTTGTTAGGTGATGTCAAGTTGGTTTCGACTCATAGTGATCCTGTGTACAACAGAATAAAACACTGCCTGGTCCTGCACCATCCTCACAATCATTGCTATGTTTGAGCCCATTGTTGCAGCCACTCTGTCAGTCTGTCTCATTGAGGGTCTTCCTCTTTTTCGCCGACCCTCTATTTACCAAGCATGATGTCCTTCTCCAGGGACTGGTCCTTCCTGATAACATGTCCAAAGTACATGAAACAAAGTATCACCATCCTCGCTTCCAAGGAGCTCTCTGGCTATACTTCTTCCAAGACAGACTTGGTCGTTCTTCTGGCAGTCCATGGCATATTCAATATTCTTCACCAACACCATAATTCAAAGGCATCAAGTTTTCTTTGGTCTTCCTTATTCATTGTCCAGCTTTTGCACGCACATGAGGTGATTGAAAATATCATGGCTTGAGTCAGGCACACCTTAGTCCTCAACGTGATGTCTTTGCTTTTCAACACTTTAAAGAGGTCTTTTGCAGCAGATTTCCCCAATGTAATGCGTCTTTTGATTTCTCAACTGCTGCATCCACGGACCCAATAAAATGAAATTCTTGACAACTTCATCTTTTATCTGTTTATCATGATGTTACTTATTGCTCTAATTGTGAGGAATTTTGTTTTCTTTATGTTGAGGTGTAATCCATACTGAAAGCTGTAGTCTTTGACCTTCATCAGTAAGTGCTTCAAGCCCTCTTCACTTTCAACAAGCAAGGCTGTGCCATCTATATAGTTCAGGTTGTTAATGAGTCTTCCTCCAAACGTGTTGCTGCGTTCTAGTCCAGCTTCTCAGATTATTTGCTCAGCACACAGATTGAATAAGTATGGTGAAAGGATACAACTCTAATGCATCCTTTTCCTGATTTTAAACTACATGGAATCCCCTTAGTCTTTTCAAATGACTGCCTCTTGATCTATGTACAGGTTTCACATGAGCACAATTAAGTGTTCAGTAATTCCCATTCTTCACAGTGTTATCCGTAATTTGTTATGATCCACACAGTCGAATGTCTTTGCACAGTCAATAAAACACAGGTAAACATCTTTCTTGTATTTTCTGCTTTCAGTCAAGATCCATCTGACATCAGCAATGATATCTGGCAGTTCCCTGTCGATGTTCTGCGGCAACCGTTTTTGAATTATCTTCAGCAAAATTTTGCTTGTGTGTGATAGTAATGATATGGTTCAATAATTTCCACATTCTGTTGGATAACCTTTCTTTGAAATGGGCACAAATATGGATCTCTTTCAGTCAGTTGGCCAGGTAGCTGTCTTCCAAATTTTCTTGGCATAGAAGAGTGAGTACCTCCACTGCTGCATGTTTGTTGAAAAATCTCATTTGGTATTCTGTCAATTCCTGGAGGCTTGTTTTTCACGAATGCCTTCAGTGCAGCTTGGACTTCTTCCTTCAGTAGTACCATCAGTTCTTGATCATATGCTGTCTCCTGAAATGGTTGAACATCAATCAATTCTTTTTGGTACGGTGACTCCATGTATTCCTTCCATTTTTTTATGCTTTCTGTGTCGTTCAATATTATGCCCATAGAATCCTTCAGAATTGCAACTTCAAGCTTGAATTTTTTCTTTCAGCTTGAGAGATGCTGAGCATGTTCTTCCCTTTTGATTTTCTAACTCCAGTTCCTTGCAAATTTCATTATAATGCTTTGCTTTGTCTTTTCAATCTGCCCTTTGAAATCTTCTGTTGCGTTCTTTTACACGATCATTTCTTCCATTTGCTTTAGCTACTCAACATTCAAGAGCAAGTTTCAGAGTTTCTTCTGACATCCATTTTGGTCTTTTTCTTTCCTGTCTTTTTAATGACCTTTTTTTGCCTTCTTTATGTACGACGTCCTTGATGTCATCCCACAACTCCTCCGGTCTTTGGTCATTAGTGTTCAATGCATTGAATCTGTTTTTGGCGTTGTCTTAGTCATCTAGTGCTGCTGTAACAGAAATAACACAAGTGGATAGCTTTAACAAAGAGAAATTTATTTTCTCACAGTCTAGTAGGCTAGAAGTCCAAATTCAGGGCATCAGCTTCAGGGGAAGGCTTTCTCTGTCAGCGCTGGAGAAAGGTTCTTGTTATCAGTCTTCCCCTGGACTGGTAGCTTCTCAGTGCAGGGACCCCGGGACCAAAGGACGCACACTCCTGCTCTTCACTCTTGGTGGTACGACGTCCCCATGTCTCTCTGCTCACTTCTCTCTTTTATATATCAAAAGAGATTGGCTTACGACACTATCTAATCTTGTAGATCTCATCAATATAACCGCCGCTAATCCATTAACATCATTGTGATAGGATTTACAATACATAGGGAAATCATATTAGATGACAAAACAGTAGATAATCACACAATACTGAGAATCATGACCTAGACAAGTTGACAGATGTTTTTGGGGGTCACAATTCAATCCATGACAGAGATGGTCTCCAAATTCAGGTGGGATGTACTCAAGATCGTATTTTTTGTGTGTGTGTGTGTCCCCAAGTTTATTGAAAATGTTACAGCATAGCAGAAAGAGTCAAATGGCTCCACGTGCTGTTTTGAAATTCATCCGAACTGTGGGCCGAGTGACCTGCAGTTTGGACAGACTGCCAAAGTCCAAGAGCTTCAGCATTTCCTTAGCGTCAGGATCTACTTCAATGATCTCCTGATCCAGGGCTGAGACCTCAGGAATATGATTATCTCTCCTTTCTCTCTTCTCCTTCTGCAGCTTGATGGAGATACCGCTCACGGGGCCTCTCTGAATCCGCTTCATCAGATGTGTGACATAGCCTGCTATGTTGTTCCGGAGCTTTTTGCTGGGAGTACTGGTGATCTCCTCGCACATGAGCTTGTTGGTGTGGAAGTCGTTACCCAGGCACGTGTAGTACTTCTCAATGATGACCCAGGCTGCCTTCTTCATGGTTTTGGTGCAAACGCAGCCCATGTTGGTGGGTCTCTGGTAAAAGAGTCAAGATCGTATTTTGACTCTCATGGGGACTTGTTTTAATTTTCTTCAGTTTCAACTTGAACCTTCATATGAGAAATTGATTGTCTCTTCCACAGTTGGCCCTAGCCTTGTTCTGACTAATGATATTGAGTTTTTCCATTGTCTCTTTCCACAGACGTAGTCGATTTGATTCCTGTGTTTTCCATCCAGTGAGGTCCATGTGTATAGTTGCCATTTATGTTGTTAAAAAAATATATTTGCAGTGAAGATTTCATTGGTCTTGAAAAAGTCTATCATGCAATCTCCAGAGTGGTTTCTATCACTAAGACCATATTTTCCAACTACCAATCCTTCTTGTTTCCAATTTTGCATTCCAATCACCAGTAATTATCTATGCATCTTGATTGCATGTTTGATCAATTTCAGACTGCAGAAGTTGGTAAAAATCTTTAATTTCCTCATCTTTGGCATTAGTAGTGGGTGCATAAATTTGAATAATAGTCATATTAATTGGCCTTCCTTGTAGGCGTATGGATATTATCCCTTCTCTGAGAGCGTTGTGCTTCAGGATAGATCTTGAAATGTTCTTTTTGACGAATGCGCTGCCATTCCTCTTCAATTTTTCATGCCCGGCATGGTAGACCACATGATTGTCTGATTCAAAATGGCTAATACCAGTGCATTTCAGCTTGCTAGTGCCTACGAATTGTTAGCATAAGCAATATAGAGAAATGAATAACGAGCCTGTTTGGAGAAATGATACAGACAATCTGGGTGATACAGGCATAGGAAATGTTTCCCTCAGTAGGAGGGTACTTTGTCCAATTTACCTATCTAATTACATCATCTTTTCAGTCAGAAAGTGGTAAGAGATAGTTTGGAAGTCTTGCCATCTTTGCTATTTGTAGTTCGACAACAGCTTTGGAATGTGCCAAGAGGTGGTCCCCAGGTTGTATTCTACCTTCTTTTCTTTGGAAAAAATTCTGATTTAACATGTTTTAAACTGAAGTTTATCAAAAGTTCTGTACAAAAAGTAGTTCTATAAATCAAATTATTCAACCTAAAACAACTTGTTTCTCCTTATAAATAGCCTGAAATTCTTACCTTTTAGCCTCTGCTTAAGCTGTTTCTTCCACCCAACCTACCTTCTTGATCTTCATGGCTGCATGAACAAATCATATTATTCATTCATTCTTTGAAAAAATATTTATTGAAATCTTATTATGTGCAAGAAACAGTTCTAGATAGGCAATGAACCAAACAGACAAAAATCCTTGCCCTTATGAAGCTTATATTCTACTGGGAAGAGATGGATAATATCAAGATTAAATGGCAGTAGCTAGTTGAGACTTGATGAGAGGAAGTCTACATTATTTTCACAGGTTTAGGATCCATCTCTGTCACTGTGACCCCCTTTTACTGGCCCATTGCATAAGCACTAAGAGCCAAGGAGAGGCTGCATAAGAGCCACAGGATTAGATTTGGTCAACCCAGTCACTGAATTTTTTCTTTACAGTGAATTGTCTTAGGTGGGTATTAATAAATGTGAGACACAAAGATGCTTTGCACTCATTGCCAAAGGTTTATCCACATTCTCCTTCCAGTTGTCTTTGTCTCTAGCGTAGTCTTCCAATCCCATTTCTTCTAGGCTCCTGACCAAACAGTCAAGCCATTTGCTTCTTCCCAGAAGTTTGTGTATATCCATACCTCAGGCCACATCTCCCTCCATATAAAGTGAACTATCAATTATACTGCTTACAGCGCTGACTACTAGAAGAATTCCCCTTCTCCACTGACTTTAGGGCCACTCTTGTGCAGGGCAGTAATCTTTTTTAGACTAACACCAACATAGCATGCCATCTCATCTGTGAGCTATGCCTATATTTTGTTTCCTGTCAGCTGGTTGTAGAGACACCTCTCCCTGCCCATGAGGTTGTAGGTATAAGTTGAGTGAGAGGTGTTGGTACAGTGGAAGCGAATGCCATGGGTGTCTGGCTATCTGCTTATAGAATTCACTTGTGCCTGTGGACCTTCTTGGCTTGATTCCAAATGTGCCATTTTCAGCACACAATGGGTTGCTACTGTGCCCACCCAGCTTTATGAATTAGGGGATCCAGATTATGATGAATAATTCCAGTGGCATGCTCACTTGGTGTCCCACAGTTGGGTGCTCAGCTTCTACTAGGGACAAGTAGCACCAGCAGGAGTGGATTTTCAAATGACAAATGATTCTCTGTCACAGAAAGCAAGACCTTGCTCCAGAACCGTAGGCATCTACATTGCAACTCTCCTAAGGGCTTGCCGGGGATGCCAGAGGGTATCCTCGCACACCGTGGAAAGGTGCCCCTTCAGATATGCTTGGTCATTTAGTCTAAGCTACTGGTCAGTTTCACCATAGCTAGGACTTTCGTAGGGGAAATAAATCCTCAGGCATGTCCAGCTCTCAGCACCTGCAGGTGAAGCAGTCTTCTATATTGCAAGGACAGTTCTCCAAGAAAGAGCTTCCGATACTGGGTGTTAGAAGCAAAAGCACATCAAAATGGGAAGAGGAGTGCACAAAAGACAGAAAAAGAGACCCAAGAGAATCTGGATGGACACCAACATTGTCTGCCATGTCTGCCATAACTACCATGGTCCATCATGTTGTGCAGAGGCCAGCCAATGAAATGAACAGGGATATACCCACTACTCCTGCAAACTGTATGTATTTGAAGATTACACTAATCTCTGCAATCCCCCTGAGATGTAGTGTCACTTCTGGTTTACTCTTGGCCCCGGGGAGCAGCCCTTTCTACCACATAGCTTGTACACCACAGTCAGGAAACCAGGGTGAGGCTTCTACTGCCTACTAAGTATAATGATTCCAGTTATATACTCAGGAAGTGGAGAAATAACTAGAGTGAGCATCTCCATTACCTAGTGTTACTGTAACACAATATGCTACAACTGGGTCACTTTAAAGAACAGAGTTTATTTTCTTACAGCTCAGAGGCTAGAAGTTCAAACTCAGGGTATGGCTCTAAACAGAGGTCCTTCTTTGTCTATTTCAACTTCTAGTAGCTGCCAGCAATCCTTGGAGTTCCTGGTCTTATAGGTCCATCCGCAGTATACCTATCTTCATAGGGTGTTTTCCCTCTGGGTGACTCTCTGGCTGTTCTGCTCTTTTTATAACTCAGAAATAATTAGGTTTAGGACCCACCCTACACTGATATGACCTCATTGACATAACCAAAGAAAACCCCCTATTTCCGAACAGGGTCATATCTACAGGTACAGGGTTAGAATTTCAATAAATATTTTCAGGGGACACAAATCCATAATAGCAAGTGTCCAGAATCACCGGACCATGAGGAGGACTTGGGCCTAAAATGTAATTTATCATATGGCCTCCATAAACCTTCACTCTTCATGGAAGGTCATGATGCATTTCTGGTTCCCAGACATCAGTCTCAGGTGAGAACACTTATCCAAGAGTGTGAGTGTCCCCCAGCCCTTACTGCAGGTCCCTTTGGGAAAGGATTGAGGAAATATTTATCACGCATCATATACAATGCAGTGGCATTGCAGGAACCTTCCTCTAGAACAGGGTGCTCAATCTCAGTACTATTGACATTTTGGACGGGATAACTCTTTATCCTGAAGGGCTGTTCTATGATTGTAGGATGCTTAGCAGCTTTCCTGGCCTCTACCCACTAGATGCCAGTGATATCACCCACTCATACTGTAACAACTAAAAATGTCTCCAGATATTGCAAAATGTCTTCTATGGGGCAAAATCGCCCCTGGTTGAGAACCACTGCTCTAGAGGACCCAGGCTCCCTTCAGTCCATGGGCTCTGAGTCCTGACTTGGATCTGGAAACCGGGTGAGGGACCACAATTTTCCATTGCAGTGGCTGTCATCAGCTTTTTGCTTGGCAGTTCACGTTTTTTAGTATTTTTATGACATTAGCCGGGTAGCAGAGGTTCCTGTAAGGTCCGGGCCTCCTGATTACTCCTCCATCCTTGTAGCCATTTTAGTAATTATATCCATCTTGCCTCTGATGACCAAGTGCAGCCACCTGGCCTCTGCCATTCCAGATTCCCATGATTCCCACTGAAACAAGGGAGCCCAGTTCCACAGAAATATCTCCCACCATCGACCCCAGCCTGCAGAGGACAGCCACCACTCAGCTTTTCAAAGACGCCAGTGGATTTCTAATTATCTCCATAAAGTGAGTGTCCCCTGGGCCATCCAAGGAAACGTAGTCAGGTAGTGGGTTCTCCAGTCTCACATAACAACCCACTCTAACTACCTCCCTGAGTCTTCTGTCCTCTTGCTCCATCCTATGTTGAGGCAGGTCCAGGATCTCCATTTCATCTACTGCACACTAGCATCCTGCCCAAGATTTGAGGAGCCATTCCTGTAGCGTATTAGGACTGGCTCCAGGGGTCCTTTTCAGAATATTGAATCCTGAGTGATGAGTGAATGATTCCTTGTCAATAAATTCTCCCCTATCCATCCTTATAGTCTGCCCGCAACCACAAGACAGCCACCTCAGTGTCCATTCCACAGTGCATCCCCCTGGTTCCTGCCAGTACACATTAGTCAGCTCCTTCAATTCCTTCAGTGTGTAAGCCACTTTCTCCCAGAGTTGGGACTTTGTTTCCTTACCTGGGGTGTGTTGAGACCTGACCCTGATTATTATCCTGGAGGCAATGAGGATTAGTGGGTAATCTTGAGGAAGAAGAACTTCACCTTGTGTAGCAGCTGCCTTGATGGAGGTGGTGGGTTATCATGCAAACGGAAGCTGCTGTCATTTACAAAACTAAGAGTGCTGCTTCTACTGGGGTGGAGGGCTACATGGGAACCAGGGCATTAAATCAGGGTTGTTTACCAAAATGTCCCCATCCCAAGTCTCAAGGTCCTACACATTTCCTATGAGTACTCTGACTTTGACATAGAAGACCTGCTGAGGCTGTGCATCCAGGCTCCGTTATAGCTCTGCCCCCTCACAAAAAGATCTTGGATCTGATATTCAGCAGTCTTCTTTGTGGCTATAGGGTGTAGTCTTCCTTAATGGCCATAGAGTTCTTCTCAATTTCATTGCACGCCTTAAAAGTTGACAGTCTCTTGGGCCACCTATCTGTTCCTGTAACTCCCCCAAGCTCCTTCCTCCCTTGGGGCCTTACACTTACTGCTTCCTCAACTTGGAATGCTCTTTTCCAGGTTCTGCCATGGCTGGCTTCTCTCATCGTGTAAACCTCTCTCCCTCAGAGCCTTCCCCTGGCCACCCTAGCCAAATGACTTCCACAACTTTTCACCATCTACCCCCCAAAACATTTTTATTTTCTTCACAACACTATCTAAAATTGCATTTTTTATGTATTCACTTGTTTATTGATTATCTCCCCTACTAGAATGTAAGCTTCATGAGGGAAAAGGACTTCCCTTGATCATCAAACATCCCCAGAGTTCAGAACAATGCTTGGCATACCATAGACTCTCCATGTATACTTGTCGAATAATCAGATAAATAGATTGTAATTACTTGCTTACTTGTATCTTCTTCACTGTTATATCCTCAGCGTGCACCATAGTCTCTGACTATGTATAGGCGTTGAATGAATGAATGAATGAATGACTCTTTTCTTGATCACCCCATCTGGAAGAAATCTCTCCCTCCTCTGAGGTCATACATTGTATCACTTTATATGTCACGTTCTTCTACCTTTGGACCAATCCATTTATAAATGACACCTCTCTTACTAGACTGTAAACTCTTTGAGCTCAAGAGCAGAATCTTGCTCATCTTTATTTCCTACACCACATAGTTGGCCACGCATTGCAGAAAGTGGTCATTCAATCGATACTTAGTGACTGACTGATGGAACGAATAAATGCACGAGTGACTGAAGAGGACATAATCAGGTAACTTGTGAACTTCAACGAGCTTAAGATGGTGGAATCATTCCATACTTGTCCCAGATCTGCCAGAGCTCCCACAAAATCTGCCACTTGAGGCATTAGAGAATGAACAAACTTCATTTCTTCCCTCTGAGCAGTGAACACAAGAGCTAGCAAGTAGCAAAATGTTCATGAGACCCATGGGCCCGCTGGACTCTTTCTTGGCCACTAACTCACTTAATTTGGTGTAGTTTAGCACTTTGCAAGATTATTCAAGAGTACTATAAATGATGTCAGACACCATCAGAAACCACTTCAGAAAATCATTGCCTGTAGCTGGATCAAAAGGTGAACACCTGGAAATGAGAAATGCTAGCAAAACAGAATAAATCATGTTCTTCTCTATCTCTTAGAAATTTGCACATTTTGCCCAAACGGATGTCCATGTTTTCTTAAATTTTAAGTTACTACAATATATTTATAAATCATTTGTAATAATAAAACATTTTAGTACCTGAATGAAGAGGATTTATACTGGGTTCTCTCATTTCCCTTTGCAGCTATTCTGGCCTGTGATACTATTTTTTTTTTTAACAAATGAAATTAGCCCAAAGACAATCATATTTATCCAAATGAATAATCGTAATAAAATAATAACGCTTGACTTCCCAACAGATAACTTTTAATGAACTTAAATATTTTAAACTGACTTTAAAAGGCAGTGTGATAGATTTTAGCTGCTTTCAGCACGCTAGTTTAGGCAAAATGCAGGGCACAGAACAATAGCACTTTTACATCATTATTATTTTTTCTATCTCAGAGAGGAGCCCTGATGGCAAAGTGGTTAAGAGCTCAGGCTGCTAACCAAAAGATCGGCAGTTTGAATCCACCAGCCACTTGTTGGAAACCCTATGGGCAGTTCTACTTTGTCATAGTCGGAATTGACTCGAAGGCAACAGGTTTGATTTTTGGTATCTCAGAGAGGGTTGTAAAAGACAAGTCGGTGGGACAGAGTTCCCGTATAAATGACGGTTGTTATGGTTTTTGTTAGCTGCTGTCGAATTAGCCCCCAACTCAAGGAGACCATTGTGATCCATAGGGTTTTAATTGCCTGATTTTTAGAAGTAGATTGCCAGGCCTTTCTTCCTAGTCTGTCCTGGTCTGGAAGCACTGCTAAAACCTGTTCGGCATCAAAGCAACATGCAAGACTCCACTGATAGACGGTGGTAGCTGAGGTGAAGTGCGCTGGCCGGAATCGAACCCGGTCTTCTGCACGGAGGGTGAGAATTCCACCATCAAGCCATCACTGCCTCCTAAATGACCGTGAATCCGCCCCAATTTTAATCCGATCATTTCTCTGAGTGTGTGGTTACTCAGACACTAGTGCCTACTCTGTGCCTCACAAGATGTCCAATACTGTCAAGTCATCTTGTTTTGGGATGGTCTTCAGCTGACTGTCAGCGTGCCTGGGTCAGGTAACATATACTAAATGAAGAATACATTCAGCCTCCATGCAACTGTATATGTATCTGAGCACTTCCCCAAAGAGATACCAAAGCTAGGCTTTCTTAAAGTAGTGTGGGAAAAGGAAATGAGATGTGGGAAAAATTAAGACTTTTTTCCTGGTCATTTTATAGCTTGAATGTGGTTTATCTGAGATTTTGTGAACTCGATATGCTATTGTGTTAATGCATCAAGGCTGCCAAGTTCAAAAAGAGATGGTTTGTTTGAAATTATGGCACCAAAATGTGTTTCCACTTTAGGATTTTACAAAACAAATGCTTCAGGGGTTTGAAGAAGGGGACAGCGTAGAAAGAAAGAACTTTCGAATTTTAACATTCGGTTCTTGGTACCCGCAGTAATTTGGTCCCAGTACATTATGACAATCGCATCTGTCAAGCCTCTTTTGGACTCATCTCAGTCTTGAAAGGAACACTCAAAAATGCCCAGGAGGTTTCTGTTCCTCGAACAAACGAACCTGCTTCACTCTGAGGACACTTCTTAAAAGATGATTACTTCCTTGCGGTGTTGCCAGACTAAAGTATATTGGGAACCGTGCCTTGCCTCCTTTCCTTCAGAAAAGGGAAAACTGCAGAATTCATCAACTGAACAAAAATGTGTTTCCAAGTGGACAGTTTTATCTTGAGAAATTTTGTCTTACTTTATATTGAATGGCCTGAAATATAATCGGGAAGGAAAATGTGTGTGTGTGTGTTGTTGTTGTTGTTGCGGGGGGTGGGGAGGGGGCGACGGGAGGGGTACGCGTGCTCTGTGGTGGTTGTTTCTCCCCCCTCCTTTGGGCCTAAATGAAATGGAGCGCCTGAGAGTGGTTCGTTGCCCACCTTTCAGTTGGCCTCACCCTGCTCCTTGGTGTGTTTGCAGGGGGAGCAGGGGAGGGAATGGAGCCCTGTCAGAGTGCTTGTGGTGGGGAGGAGCTGCTAATGGAGAAAGTGCGCTTTGAAAAATTTCCTTCTGGTAAGAACATGCCCGCATACTCTTCAGAATCACTCCCTCACACCTTTAAGCTTTAAAAGGCTGAAAGGTAAACACATAAAAGAAGTTCTTTGAGGAGCTATATTTCCTAAACTTGTCATTCATAAAGGCCCTCAGAATTTTTGACATATTCAAGCATCACTGTCCCATTACTTAATCCTTGTTAGCAAATTTGACTTACTTTCTTTAAAACACGAACAAAAAAGCGTTAGATTTATTTTGTTAAGGGGAAATTTCTTTCACTACCATATATAACGTTGATGTGCTGAATATATATACATCTACACACATACACATACACACACGCACACACGTATGTATACAGAACCAGTTGCTGTCAAGTTGATTCCCACTTACGGTGACCCCATCTGTGTCAGAGTAGAACTATGCTCCATAACGTTTTCTTTTTTTTTATTTTTTCCCGTACAAAAATTTATACATGCATTGTTATGTGACCCTAATGGCTCTTCCCATACTATGACAGCACACTCCTCCTTTCCACCCCTGATTCCCCATGTCCATTCAACCAGCTCCTAACCCTGTCTGCCTTCCCATCTCACCTCCGGACAGAAGCTGCCCATTTAGTCTCTTGTA
>NW_004443967.1:8591241-8622590 GCF_000243295.1 Trichechus manatus latirostris | reverse complement strand
CCAGGGGCCATGTTTTCTAGGGTTCCTCCTGTCTCAGTCAGACCATTAAGTCTGGTCTTCTTACTAGAATTTGAGTTCTGCACCTCACCTTTCTCCTGCTCCATCAGGGATTCTCTGTTGTGTTCCCCGTCAGGGCACACATTGGTGGTAGCCGGGCACCATCTAGTTCTTCTGGTCTCAGGCTGATGAAGTTATCTCATTTATGTGGCCGTTTCTGTCTCTTGGGCTAATACTTTCCGTGTGTCTTTGGTGTTCTTCATTCTCCTTTACTCCAGGTGTTTGGAACCAATTGATGCATCTTAGATGGCCACCTGCAAGCTTTTAAGACCCCAGACGCCACTCACCAAAGTAGGATGCAGAACACTTTCTTTACAAGCTTTGTTGTGCCAATTGACCCAGACGTCCCCTGAAAGCGTTGTCCCCAGATCCCTACCCCTGCTACTCTGTCCCTAAAAGTGTTTGATTCCATAGGTTTTCAATGGCTGATTATTTGGAAATAAATCACCAGGCCTTTCTTCTGAGGTGCCTCTGGGTAAACTCTAACTGCCAACCTTTTGAGTAACAGCTGATCATATATATGTGATATATATATTTATGAAAATCACATATATATTATATATATGTATTTATACAGTCCTGTCTCAGTATCCATGGAAACCCTATGGAGCTGTTCTACTCTGTTCTATAGGGTCGCTATGAGTCGGAATCAACTCTATGGCAGTAGATGTGGTTTTTATATGTATATATGTACATGTGTACATATATGTACATACGTGCATACATATATATGTATGTATATATTTACAAGTGTACATATGTTTGTGTGTAAGTATATATATTCATTTGTTTCTAAAACAAATATAAAGCATATGACTATTTAGAAAAAAGTTTGCCACCTGAAAGTATCACGTTCTGGGAAGCACCATTGTAAAGTATTCAAAAGTAGAATCACTTTAGAAAGAAAGACGAGAGGCTCAGACGCTGGAGCCTGGACAAGCCCACGTGACCAGAGCACATCTCATGGCTGCTGCTCTTCATGGCGTGGAGCCTCCTTCTCTTTTTCTGTTCCTGTTTGCCCTGCTTACCCCAGCCTTCCTCCGATAGTCACACCTTCCTCTCCTTCCGTCTCTTACCTTGATATACTTTGACAGGATTACCCAAAGAAAAGGTACGACATGTTCATGTAGCCCAGGAGAGTAAGCAGTCGGTTATGCCAAAAATCTTGTTTCACTGTTGAGAAAAGGATCCCCCCCATTGCACTCAGCCTTCCATTCCTCCTTGTAATTGCGCGTTAATTTTCTGTGGCCATCCAAGTGTAGGAGACGTGATATTATATTTTTAAATTGTAGTTAAGACTTATTTTTCGGCAGAGATAAACTGAAATGATAACCTGGAGGAAACTTGTTTTACCCAATGAGAAGAAACACATTGTGTTAACAATAAAATTCAAGACTATATTTTATCACTTGGACAATTGCTCAGTATCCCATTTCACTTAATTTGAGTACATAGAATCCTCTGGCTGAATTTATAAATAGAGCATTTCCCAGATACTAATATAGAAAAATAAAAACGAGTATCATTTATTCCTCCTTTAGTTTTCTTAATTCCTTCTAGAAAACAGATGCACAATTAAACAGGGATTTTTTGCTCTGTTTTTAAAATGAACATTGGACCTGAAAGATATGTAAAAAAAGTAGTTTGAAGGTGTTTTAGGAGCTCTGGTGGTCCAGTAGTTAATGCGTTTGCCTGTTAACCAAAAGGTCAGCAGTTCGAATCCACCAGCCGCTCCTTGGAAAGCCTATGGGGCAGTTCTACTCTATCCTATGGGGGCCACTATGAGTCGGAATCGACTTGATGGCAACGGGTTAGTGGGTTTAAGGTGTTTTAAACTTAACATTTAGTTTCTGTTTAACAAGTTCACTGACATTTTGATGATTAATACTGGGAGTTTTAGCAGGATACAAGGATTCTGTTTCAGACAGTCTTTAAATAAAGTTCTTCTCATTAAAACAAACCAGCAAACCTGGTTTAGTGAAAAGATGACTGACTCCATCTGCTCTGGCCCTCAGTTTCCCCATTTGTGTTAAGTAGTGAGACAAATGAGGAAATATGTATGAGGAAATATGTAAGCCCCCTTCCATCTCCAAAAGCTTAGGATTCCGAAATCCTATATTTTCCAAAGAAATTAAATATTGCATTTTAGTGTTGATCAGCTGACTAAAGAAGCAAACAAGAGCTACAATGTTAACAAAAAATACACGCCCCCAGCTAATAGTTGTGTACCTCAATATTTGTGCATATACAATTTCCTGCCTTAAAATGATCTCCAAGTCCAGTGACTAGCCCAGTGAAGTGTCATTTCTCATATTTGTAATGAAAATAAAACAAGTATTCAGTGCTATCATGTACCAACATTACGTGCCTTGTGGAAAAAAATTCGTGTGTTAAATTCTAGCCATCTCACATGTCTTATTTCAGGACTTGATTCCAGTCTGGGACAGGGACTCATATGGCTGCACAGCTAAAAAAAAGTAAAAGAAACAAAATAGTTTTTTGCAACTGCATCTCTATCTGATTTGATGTAAGCTTTTCATGTTGACACAAGCATTTTACATACTCTTTAAACAAAAAATATAAAACACCAAACCAGTTGCCATCAAGTGGAGTCTGACTCATGGCAACCCCACGTATGCCAGAGTAAAAGTGTGCTCCATACGGTTTCCCATGGCTGATTTTTTGGAAACACCTAGTCAGGCCTTTCTTCTGAGGAGCCTTTGGGTGGACTTGAACTGCCAACATTTTGCCATGCTGAGAACACATTAATCATTTGTATCGCCCAGGGACTCCAAACTACAAAATCTTGTCTAGATAAAATACAAACTATGCCTACGAGATTTACTGTGAACACGAGCTGAGAGGGAAACAAGAAGTTTCATTATCTGAGCTGAGAAAGGGCAGATGAGTTGATGAGTTCTAATCCAGGTTGGGGCCCAGCATGAGTTGGGGCCCAGTAGGTTGAGGTGGGGGTATTAGGGAGGTCTGTAGGAGCCCCTTTGGGCTCAAGCTGAGGCCTCTAATTTTCACTTTTGAGGTTATTTCTAAAAGAGATTTAAAAAAAAAAGAACCCTTTGCTGTCGAGTTGATTCTGACTCATAGTGACCCTATAGGACAGAGTAGAACTACCCTATAGGGTACAGAAGTATACTGTCACATCTTTTTCCTGCAGAGCAGCTGGTGAGTTCGAACTGTCGACCTTTCAGTTAGCAGCTGAGCATTTAACCAGTGCACCACCAGGACTCTTTTCTAAAAGAGATTAAACATAATTATTCTATTCATTTTGTGTTATCGGTACTAATTTGTTAAATGTAATCATTTAAAATACACTAAAGTTTAGGACCACTATTCACCTGTTGTGCAGTGGTTAAGAGCTCAGCTGCTAACCAAAAGGTCGGCAGTTCGAATCCAGCGGCTGCTCCTTGGAAACCCTACGAGGCAGGTCTACTCTGTCCTATAGGGTCGCTATGAGTCAGAATTGACTCGGCAGCAATGAGTTTAGTTTGGTTTGGTTTACTCGTTTGTCATTTTGTCATACTGTGGTGGCTTGCCTGTTGCTGTGATGCTGGACGCTATGCCACCAGTATTTCAAATACCAGCAGGGTCACCCATGGTGGACAGTTTTCAGTGGAGCTTCTAGACTAAGACAGACTAGAGGAAGAAAGTTCTGGAGATCTACTTCTGAAAATTAGCCAATGACAACCCTAT
This sequence comes from Trichechus manatus latirostris, assembly GCF_000243295.1. Lineage (NCBI taxonomy): Eukaryota > Metazoa > Chordata > Mammalia > Sirenia > Trichechidae > Trichechus > Trichechus manatus. Next base: position 8,618,825 of record NW_004443967.1, on the reverse strand, counting down.
GGATCACATCAGAATATTGCCTCACATGCATGCAAAAGCTGTGCAATGAATAAAGAAGACCAAAGAAGAGTCAGCACCTTTGAATTATGATGTTGGCAAAGAATATTAAATATGCCATGGACTGCCAAAAGAACGAACAAGTCTGTCTTGGAAGAAGTACAGCCAGAATGCTCCCTAGAAGAGAGGATGCTGAGACGTCATCTCACATACTTTGAACATGTTATCAGAAGGGATCAGTTCTTGGAGAAGGACATCATGCTTGGTAAAGTAGAGGGTCAGCAAAAAAGAGGAAGACCCTCAACGAGATGGATTGACAGAGTGGCTGCAACAATGGGCTCAAGCATAACAATGATCATGAGGATGGTGCAGGACTGGGCAGTGTTTTGTTCTGTTGTACATGGGGTTGCTATGAGTTGGAACCAACTCTCTGGCACCTAACAACAACAACGTAGTACTGGAAGGTGAGGTTGAAAGGCACTCAAAATACATTGACTACAACAGTGAACTTGAGCATAACAACGATCGTGAAGTGGGCATAAGACAAGGCAATGTTTCGTACTATTGTACATGGAGTCACCATGAGTTGGTGCCAACCTGACAGCAACTAACAAGAACAACAAAACTTAGAAAACCTGATTTTGCCATTTCTTCATGTTTTAATGTATTCAGAAGCCTCAAGATACTCTTGATACGCTTGAGTGTGGCTTTATTATTGGTTTCTGAATGTCTACGTATCAGTGATCACCAGAATCTAAGCTCTCTGAGAGCTGGGATTTTTGTCTGTTTTGCTCCCTGCTGTATCCCCAGTGCCTGAAACAGTGCCTGGTACACAGTAGATGCTCATTCAGAATATAGTGAATAAATGAATGAGTGAAGGGAATGAGTAAATTTGTAAATCTGTGTTCTCAAAATGTCCATTCTCAAGAGCAAGAGAAGACTTTGGGGAAACTTATACAGTGATGTACTGATAAATAATGTAATCTTTCTAGTCTTTCTATAGGTTGTCCCAAAATTGTGTTCCGATCCTATCTTTAAAGCCAGCAAAAAGTGAATTAGCAAATACCCGGTAAAGCTAGGCAGCAGTCATAGATAGCCCAAGTAAATGAGGATGCAGTGACTATTTTTCTTTACTTAACAAATTAACTCTCAAGCTCTCCCTCACTCAAGGCTGTCTATAGCAGGCATAAGAGAATGGCTTTGAATCCAAAACAAAGCCAGGGGCTCCAGAACAAGAACACCTGCTCTAGGCCATGACAGCTGAGTCTTGTTCCCCAGCGTCATAGGTGGGCTGTGCTTCTTATGCATTAAAGCGAACCTGCTGAGTGATCAGAATCAGCATGCCCAACCCTAGCACCTAGGACCATGACTTCACCCTGGGGGTCAAGGGTCAAGACCTTGCTGAATATCTTCAAATGATTAAGAAATCGTATCTCATATTGTTCAGAGAAAACATAAATCAACTTTAAAAATCAGAGGGAAAATAGACTCAAGAGGCAGATAATGTAGAATATTACTTAGTTAAAACAGAGTCAGGTCATGGCTCAAGCATGGACTCTGGACTCCAATCGCCTTGGTTTTGACCTTGACTTCACCACTTCATAGCTGTGAGACTTTGGAAATATTTTTTAATTGTTCCGAGCCTCGGTTTCACCATCAGTAAAATGGGATAAGGATTCTGTAGTACCAACCATACAGGTCTGCTTTGGATGAAATAAGGTAATGTGTATGAAGTGCTTGGTACAGTGTTGTATACATAGGAAGTACTTAATAAATATTTACTGGTATTATTATTAACTGAGCAAGAGGAGTGATAGCAGAAAAAACTCTGGACAAGAAAATCTGGAGAACCTCCCAGGCTGTTGATCCCCAGAACATGCACTCCCTAATAAACCGCTGACACCTCCATCTGACAGTATGTTTCTTAAAGACATGACCTGGGACAGTTTTCCACAGAACAATAATTCAGGAGCTGCTCTTAAGAATGAATGAATAAATGAATGAGTGAATAAATAAAGTATATTGGGAAAGGCTGATCATTTTATGTCCCCTTTGGAGACTTAATAATTGTAGTCATAGCGAATAATTATAAGGTGCTCATTTTGTGTCAGGCTCTGTTTAGGGACTTTCTATATATCAATTCAAGTAATCCTCACAACTATCCTAAGAGATATGTCTTATTTCTAGCTCCATTTTACAGATGAGGAAACTGAGGCACAGGGAGATTAAGTGATTTGTCCAAGATCAAACATTTAGTAAGTGGTCTAGTCAGGAGTCAAATCAAAGCAGGGTCTCTGAAATCCACATTCCTAACCACTCTGGTATACTGCCTCCGAGACTCAGTAAAGAAACTTCTTTAGTTCTCTCTAGCCCAGTGTTCTCAAACTTACTGGACCATAATATTCCAATGAATATCTCTAGGACGTTCTTTAGGAAACACTTAAAGTAGTTCCTTACAAGTCACAATTTATGATTCTGTAAATAGGAAAATGAGTTTTAATTGACATTGTTCTCCTAATTTTAGGAGAAAGTTAATATGGATTGAGACTGAATTCTCAGTTTCCAAAAACCGTATAACTTACCTGTCAAAGGAAGGGAGGAGGCAAGATATTTGTCCTTTCTTAAAAATGAAACTTAACTTACTTGACTGATACTTGTGACCTGCAAACCTAATAAATCCATTCAAAAAGGACATTGCTAGCAAAACACATGACAGATGAAATCATTAATTTCATGAGGAAAGAATGTGAAGAAATGTTCAGCACCCACTGCTATTTCAAATAATGAGTAGAGGAAAACTGGTGTTTAATTATTCTACTATGCAGCTCTAAATTTGATTCTACTAAACTTAACTTTTAAGCTATAAATTGATACAACTTTTGAACAAAGAAAATATCCTGCACTGATGGCTGTAAAGAATCACACGCATATCCATTCTCATAGTCTTCCAAAGTTAAAGGTACAATATGAGATACATCATTGGACTACATAACGGATTCCTTGAGTGGCTCAGTGGATGGCTTGAATTAATAAAAACATAGGGAAATTATTCTTTAAAACCATGAATTCACAACTACAAAGCCTATTTTTGCTTTGCTATTATTAATACAATAAGAGGTTTGACTTTGACCCTGGAATCATAAACGTGGAAAACATTAACAGTATTATATTGACATGTTCTGAGCCTCTCTTTTTCTATATTATACTGAGGCTTGTGATAACTTTGGAGGAGTCCCTGTGGCACCAAATAAAGCTAAACAATTTATATAGGCTAAGATCAAGGAGGTCTAGTCAACCAAAAGATTCCAGCTCCTCGATAAAAGGAAGGCTGCTTGAAACCACTGGCAATTATTAATGTTTTAAAACTATAATTCAAGAAATTCTTCTTTTAAAAAATAAATATTAACCTTTTGGAAAAATCTGTCTTTTATAATGAGCTATACACCAGGCTTTTCAAAGACGTTTCAGATGTATGTTGATGAAAATGTCTTCATATTATTAACCTAGCCTTTTTGTTTTAACCATGATACATTTAAACTGTTTAAGAATGAATGAAACAAACCAGCCAACCAAAAAAACCAAACCCATTGCCGTCCAGTCTATTCCAACTCATGGAGACCCCATATGTTACAAAGTAGGACTGCTTCATAGGATTTTCTTAGCTGTCATCTTTATGGAGGCAGATCACCAGGCCTTTCTTTCACAGTGCTGCTGGTGGTTCAAAATGCCAACCTTTTGGTTAGTAGTCAAGTGCAAACTATTCCTGCCATTTTGACGTAATAGTAGCGCATCAAACCAAAACCAAACCTGTTATCATTGAGTTGATTCTGACTCATGGCGACCCCATGTGTTACAGAGTAGAACTGTTCCATAGGGTTTTCTTGGTTGTAATCTTTATGAAAGCAGGTTGCCTGGTCTTTCTTCTGCAGTGCAGCTGGGTAGGTTCAAACTGCCAACTTTAGATTAGTTTATCATCGTTGTTAGATGCCATTGAGTTCATTTCAACTCATAATAACCCCCTGTGACAGAGTAGAACTGCCCCATAGAGTTTTCTAGGCTGTAATCTTTGTGGAAGCAGATTACCAGGTCTTTCTCCCTTGGAGCCACTGGATGGGTTCGAACTGCCCACCTTTGGGTTACAGCAGCAGTCAAGCACAAACTGTGCCTCTCAGGGACCTTAGCGTCACATTTATTATACTAAAATAAGCCACCTTTTAAAATGTTATAATTATCATAGAAGTATTTTAATACTTAAGGTTGGGTTTTGGCCACACAGAATAAAATGGGATTTTCGTCTTACGGATGATCCCTGGTGGTGCAAGGGTTAAAGTGCTCAGCTGCTAACCAAAAGGTTGGTGGTTCGAACCCACTGACAGCTCCACAGGGCAAGATGTGGCAGTCTGCTTCCATAAAGATTTCAGCCTTGGAAACCCTATGGGGCAGTACTGCTCTGTCCTACAGGGTCTCTATGCGTCGGAATTGACTGTGACAGCGGTGGATTTGGTCTTTTTTTTTTAGATCATAAGTTAGACTCTGCAGTAATAGAGTGGCTATTCATTAGGACTTCTGAGCTTTTCAGGGCTACTCTGTAATGATGCAACAGGGAAACTGCATGTCGCGGTGCAGAAGGCAATGGAAGACCCAATGCTGTCTTTCTCTTGCTTTTCAATCTAAACAGGCCAAGAGCTATAAATCAGGATTGGGATGGAACACACTCCAGAGAGAGGTATATAACAAAGAGGAGTAGCTGGGAAGCAATTGTCGCTAGTCATCTGGTCATGATATCCCAAGCAAGTATTCAATACTAGCTTTACCCAAATAGGATGAAGTGTTTAATACTAGCTTTCCCCAAATAGGATGAAGTGTTCAATAATGGCTTTCCGCAAATAGGCTGGAAGCTTGGTTGGAGGCCTTTAAACCAAAAACAGCTTGCATGAATCCAAAAAAAAAAAAAACACATTGCTGTTGAGTCGATTCCAACTCACAGCGACCCTATAGGACAGAGTAGAACTGCCCCATAGGGTTTCCAAGGAGCAGCTGGTGGATTCGAACTGCCAACACTTTGGTTAACAGCTGAGCTCTTAACTACTGTGCCACCAGGGCTCCCTGAATCTAAGTGCCTGTAAATATTGCTGACTATAGCTCAGTTGTTCTTTAGACATCATGTTTTCTTAGACATCCTGCTGAAATTACCACTTTGGTAAAGCTTGCAAGATGAACCCCATTTCTAAAGATAATTTTTGTCAGCGAAATAAAGAAAAAAAGAAAAAAAATTGTGAATCTTCAGAGGATATTTCCTTTTAAGTCTAGTTAAAGTACACGCAATTCTGAAATATTAAACTGCAGTGGTATTTGCAAATGATCAAAATGGGCTTTGGGTCTGTTCATTTTCAGGCACATGACAAAGGCAGTACCCCATAACAGAAGGCAAGTACTGACTCGAATTTTCAGCTGAAAATGTTGATAGATGTTGGGTTTCTTAAAGGCTAAAGTGAGCTGTCTGCTCTCAACAAACAACAACAAAATAATGGTTTGAATCAATCGTCTCAATCTTAAAAAGGATGCATTTTCATCCCAAATGTGTGTATAGTTACAGTAATTGAAGTGTTCTAGTGATTCACTTAAGGAGCCCTGGTGGCCTAGAAAACATGATGGGGCAGTTCTACTCCATCACATGGGGTCGCTATGAGTCAAACTCGACTCGACAACACCTAACAACAACAACGTTGATTCACTTTTCAACTGTTCATGGACCCTGTCTTAGGCTGAGTTCTCTAGAATAGCAAAACCAGTGAAGTGGTGGCCGAGTTAGGAGTCAAATCAAAGCAGGGTCTCTCAAACAATATCATTAATATCACAGGTAAGTAAAATTCTGTTGAAGGTCATTCAAAAACAGTTGCAGCAATATAACGACAGGAACTGTCAGAAATTCAAGCCAGATTCAGAAGAGGACATGGAACTAGGGTTATCGTTGCCAATGTCAGATGGATCTTGGCTGAAAGCAGAGAACACCAAAAAGATGTTTATCTGTGTTTTATTAACTATGCAAAGGCATTCGACTGTGTGGATCATAACATAATATGGATAACATTGCAAAGAATGGGAATTCCAGAACACTAACTGTGCTCATGAGGAACCTGTACATAGACCAAGAGGCAGCTATTCAAACAGAACAAGGACATACAGCATGGTTTAAAATCAGGAAAAGTGTGTGTCAGGGTTATATCCTTCCACTATTCTTATTTAATCTGTATGCTGAACAAATAATCTGAGAAGCTGACTATATGAAGAAGAACGGGGCATCAGGATTGGAGGAAGGCTCGCTCATTAACAGCCTGCAATATACGGATAACACAACCTTGCTTGCTGAAAGCAAAGAGGACTTGAAGCACTTACTGATGAAGATCAAAGACTACAACCTTCAGTATGGATTACATCTCAACATGAAGAAAACAAAAATCCTCACAAATGGACTGATAAGCAACATCATGATAAATGGCGAAAATATTGAAGTTGTTGAGGATTTCATTTTACTTGAATCCACAATCAATGCCCATGGAAGCAGCAGTCAGGAAATCAAATGACATACTGCAGTGAGCAAATCTGCTGCAAAAGACCTCTTCAAAGTGTTGAAAAGCAAAGGTATTACTTTGAGGACCAAGGTCCACCTGATCCAAGCCATAGTATTTTCAATCACCTCATATATATGTGAAAAGCTGGACAATGAATAAGGAAGACCAAAGAAGAATTGATGCCTTTAAATTATGGTGTTGGCAAAGAATATTGACTATACCATGGACTGCTTGTCTTAGTCATCTAGTGCTGCTGTAACAGAAATACCACAAGTGTATGGCTTTAACAAACAGAAATTTATCTTCTCACAGTCTAGTTGGCTACAAGTCCAAATTCAAGGCATCAGCTCTAGGGGAAGGCTTTCTCTCTCTGCCACTCTGGAGGAAGTTCCTTGTCATCAATCTCCCCCTGGACTAGGAATTTCTCCGCTCAGGAACCCCAGGTCCAAATGACTTCCTCTGCTCCTAGCACTGCTTTCTTGGTGGTGTGAGGTCCCCAACTCTCTGCTTGCTTCCTTTTCCTTTTATCTCTTATAAGATGAAAGGTGGTGCAGGCCACACCCCAGGGAAACTCCCTTTACATTGGATCAAGGATGTGACCTGAGCAAGGGTGTTACATCCCACCCGAATCCTTTTTAACCACAGGCAGAGATTCTGATTTATAACACACAGGAAAATCACAAAATGGAGGACAAACACACAGTACTGGAATCATGGCCTAACCAAGCTGATACATATTTTTGGGGGACATAGTTCAATTCATGACATTGCTAGGAGTGAACAAATCTGTCTTGGGAGAGACTTACTGATCTGACAGAGACTGGAGAAACCCCGAGAGTGTGCTCCCCGGACACGCTTATAGCTCAGTAATGAAGTCATTCCTGAGGTTCACCCTTCAGCCAAAGATTAGACAGGCCCATAAAGCAAAAAGAGACTGAATGGGTACACCAGCCCAGGGGCAAGAGAAGGCAGGAGGGGACAGGAAAGCTGTTAATGGGGAACCCAAGGTCAAAAAGGGGAAAGTGTTGACATGTTGTGGGGTTGGCAACCAATGTCACAAAACAATATGTGTGTTAATTGTTTCATGAGAACCTTGTTTGTTCTGTCAACCTCCATCTAAAATACAATAAAAACAAAACAAAACATTTGTCTTAGAAGAAGTACAGCCAGAATACTCCTTAGAAGTGCACTTTGGACATGTATCAGGAGGGACCAGTCCCTGGAAAAGGACATAAAGCTTGGTAAAGTAGAGGGTCAACTAAAAAGAGGAAGACCCTCAAGGAGATGGACTGAAACAGTGGCTGCAACAATGGGCTCAAACACAGCAAGGATTGTGAGGATGGCACAGAACCAGGCAGTGTTTTGTTCTTTTGTACATACGGTCGCTGTGAGTCGGAAGCGATTCGATGGCACTTAACAACGACGGCAACAGAGAAACTTTTTTGTTGTTGTTTGTTGTTAGCTGTCGTTGAGTCAATTACAACTCGTGACGAACCCATGTGTGCAGAGTAGAATTGTGCTCCATAGAGTTTTCAAGGCTGTGACCTTTTGGAAGCAGATCACCAGCCTGTCTTGTGTGATGCCTCTGGGTGGATTCAAACCACCAAAGTATCGGCTAGTAGTCAAGGGTTAAACCATTTATACCACCTTTAAAACCAAAACCACCGCCCTACCAGGGCTCCTTTATACCACCTTTAGTATGCCGAAAAGATTATTTCTCCATTTATTTTTGGTTTAAACAATTAGTGTTCAATATACTTAAGGAAAACCTAGTTTTCCTTTAGACTTTAAGCGTAGCTCACAAATTTCACTATTTAGAAGTTTTACAAATATTACAAAACCCACTGCTGTCGAGTCAATTCCTACTCATAGTGACCCTGTAGAACAGAGTAGAACTACCTCCGTAGGATTTCCAAGACTGTAAGTCTTTATGGAAGCTGACTGCCACTTCTTTCTCCCACAGAGTGGCTGTGGGTTCGAACCGCCTACCTTTTGGTTAGCAGCCAAGTGCTTTAACTATGTGTATACTTAATACACTCAGGTTTCTATAATTTTATAGATATCTTATGTATCTAGCACGTTAAACTTACAGACACAATGACACTAAAGTCTCTTCAATGGTCCAAAATTTGTATGAGTTTAGTAGATTTCAATTTAAAATCTGAAGTCTAAATAAGATGACTAACCGTCTCCAACTAAGGGGTCCCAGGATGTTGGACTTTCAGTTTTGAAACCAGGACAGTCCCCAGAAAATAGGACAAGCTGGTCATGGTAAGTCAAAATCACACAATTACATATTTTCAATTGACTGCCATTCCGACAAGAAGCCCTGGTGGCACAGTAGTTAAGCACTCGGCTGCGAACTGAAAAGGTTGGTGGTTCGAACCTACCAGCTGTTTCGCAGGAGGAAGACCTGGCGATCTGCTCCTATAAAGCTTACAGCCTAGAAAACCCTATGGGGCATTTCTACCCTGTCCTATAGGGTCGCGATGAGTCATAATCGACTCTATGGCAATGGTTTGGGTCATTCTAATAGGTCAAGTACCTAAAATAGCAAATATGAACATGTTCCTTCTTAACTCTCAAACATTAATGCTTAAATTATAATTATTTCGGCTCTTTTTGCACTTAATTCTAAATCTCCCAGAACTGAAAGATCCCTGCCTGCTAAAGGAAGCCTGTTACCATCCCAGTTAATTTAGATCACTTGTGAACAGAGCTCTTGGCTGAATGGGGACTAGATTCTTTCTAACCTCATAACCCCAGGGTTCCTGTTAGAAAGCAAGGTTTCAGCATGTCACACTGTTCCACCGTGTATCAGTTCTGGTTTTAGCTTAGCTTTAGTTTGGCTGCAGTCCTTTCACCGAAGCCATCTGCCATGGACTTGTCAGTGCAGCTCAGTTAGATGTCAACTTCATGTGTGTTTCATATCTGAGACACTGAGCACTTCTCAAAACCTTCAAACACATGCAAAATGTTCACATTTTACTGAGCTAGTCAACTAAGTGGTCGGTTAAGAAAAGTGCCAAAGGCAGGACTAAAAGCGTGTTGAAAAGAGAAGGTGTTCCATTGTTTATAAATTGTAAGACGTTTAGTACAATTACATTTGTGATTTGAATTATACAAGATATTTTTATTCACCAACATCATAGTATGGTAAAACTTACAACATTCTAGTCTGGCTAACCAAAGTGGCTTAGAGAAACTAGAACAACTAAAGCTAAGGAACTCTGGTGGTGCAATGGTTAAGTGCTCTGCTGTTAACCAAAAGTTGGCCGTTCAAACCCCCCAGCTGCTCCGCTGGAGAAAAGACCTGGCGATCTGCTCCTATAAAGATTACAGCCTAGGAAACCCTATGGGGCTGTTCTACTCTATCGTATAGGGTCACTATGAGTCAGAATCGACTCAAAGTCACACAACAACAAACTAAAGTTCTAGGGAAAAAAACAAATCCCAAAGCGTTGCAACCCTCTTATTCATCATGGCTACTAATAGCATTAGGCAAAGTTAATGAAAATTACACCCACTCCCCTCTTATCAACTATCTCATTATTCAACATTTTGCATTTATAATAGTAAAACATCTACTATCTGAGTATTTTGCGCGTTAATGATGTACGTCTGGTGGTAATGACTGCCGAGATGTGAGGCGAGAGTAACGCTAGCTGTGGCGGTTAAGGTTATGTGTCACCTTGGCTGGGCCATGATTCTCACTGGTTTGGCAGTTATGTAATGATGTAATTTGGCAGTTATGTAATGATGTGGTCATCCTCCATTTTGCGATCTGATGTGGTCATCCACCGTGTTAGCATAACACCCATTTTCACAAAATGACCTGGTCTTTGGAACCTAACCATGTCGATAAGTGAGGAGTGGGTGTATTCGATTTTCAGAAAATTGCTCATTCGACAGATTTGTTTTTCTAGCAAGTTGATTTTCTCCTCTCCCTTTCTGTATGGATGTGTAACAAATAAGCATCCAACTACAGGTTTAAGAAGTAAGATAAATACTTTGAATAACTCCGAGTTTTTTACTGTATATCAGCTCCATAGTTTGAAACAGAAGGAAAATGATCTCTCAGTCCAACAGCATGATACAGTCACCATGTGAAGATACAAACCTTCATGTTTGAAAAGTTTTTAAGTTTTAACTGAGGTTATGAGTGACAAATTTAATCTCAATGGAAACATTTTTTTTTTTTTTTGCGCTGTATACTAACTAGAAAGATGGCTTTATTCAGTTGGACATTTTAAAACACTTAGTAAAACAGCTACTTGACATTTAACATTCTTCCCTCTCGAAAACAAATTTATCTTTATAAGGGTTTGAAGTGATAAATACACTGAATGTAAATGAATCCTTCACAGTGACTTCACATAGCTATCCATCCTGTGCCATTAATGTGTAATAAATAGTTGTTTTAAATATTTGCTCCTAGAGGTCTCTTCTTGAACTTACGCATAAGTTATCTAAACAGTTGGGAAAAGATTTATAGTTATGAAGAGGCCTATATGTCAAGGAAAGTTTTATGATATGTTCCATAATAAATTAGCAATAAATGGATACAGGTGACTGTGGAATTTATGACCTTTAATGCTTTAATACTGCACTAAAGAAAAACTAATTATTAAGGTCTTAAAGGGTAATATAAGAATACCATCTACAAATTGTCAAATTAAGCCATTAGTGCTAGGTATTTGAGGTGGGTGCTTTTTTTTTTGCTGCTCAGCCAGAAAGGCAGATAACAAATAAATACAAGAAAACTCAACGCCATCAAGTAGTAGAAAAGCAACAGTAAGATTTTCCAGCTGAAGCTAAAAGTTACTTCTAAAGACTTTTCTTCTGCTTAAAAATAATCATTCTTGTAGCACTTCAGCAAAGTGCTATTCTATAGCAAAAACAAAAAACAAAAACAAAGACTAACTTTATTAGATGATCATCGCACTCACTGTGCGTTTTCCCCAAAATGCCCATGAAAATATTTGAAGACAAGAGGTCCCAGAGAAAGTTGTCTGACTGAAAAAATCAAATTTAAGCTACTTGCAGGTTTTAGGACCATCCTTTCAGAAAGACATTTCAATGTAATGAGGCATCTCTACTTTCATCTTGAGTTTTTCGTAAGAAAAAAGAGCTCACTCTTTTATTCTTAATTCGAACCTCACCAGGAGGTAGATGAGTTTATTTCCTAGAGGGAAGAGGCTATTGTAGAAGTCTGCCTCTAAAGCGATCTTCCTGTTTCCATTCTCTCACCCTTTTAATCCATTCTCCACACTAACTCCAGAATAGTCTTTCTTTTTTAAAAAAAAATCTGATCATATCACATCCCTACTTAAAATCCTTTGATGACTCCAACTGCTTAGTTTCAACTCCTCAGCAAGGCATTTGACGCCTTTGTGATCTAGCCCCCACCTATCTTTCCAACCACAATCCCTCCTGGAACCCTCTGCTCTAGCCAGGTAAAACGCTTAGTCTGCACCCTTTGTTTCCACTGCCTAAATACCCTTCCTCCTTATTTTTCTTTTCTTTCAAGGGACAGCTCAGATGTTACTTCGTGTGTAAAAATTGCCCTGTCAGAGTCAATTGGTTTCCCAATGTTTCCACGTCGTTGTTTTCTGTCTCTTGCGTTGCAGTTGATTGTATGGGTGTCTGTCTTACTAATCACGTGCAAGCACCAGGAAACTTTCTGAAGGCTGGATGTGCAACAAGCAGATCTTACCCCGGGTGGTTAGAGAGGTGGCTGTCACATTGAGTGGAAGGTTAGACTAGTTCAGTGGTTTCTGAAGTGCATGGACTATGACAGTACCATACGACAATTTTGGTTAAGAGCTCGGCTGCTCACCAAAAAGGTTGGAGTTCGAATCCACCAGCTGCTCCTCGGAAACCCTGTGAGGCAGTTCTGCACTGTCCTATAGGGTTGCTATGAGTTAGAATCAATTTGACAGCGACAGATTTGGTTTTTTGGTTGGTTTACTGCTAAATGAGAAAAACCAGAGTAATGAATTAATTACACAAGTCATTTATATTTGACCTCCCCATTTGGGGAAGGGCTGATCTTTTATTCTGACATATTTCCTTCAGATTATGCATGTGCATGTTAAATTCTGTATTATAAACCCCCCTTTTTTTGGTTACACTGTATTTTATGAAATAATGGTGATAGCAGATAATTGCTTGTTTTCACTTTTTACTTGCCAAAAATTTAAAAAATGGCAATTCTAAGTTGGTTTACCATTTTTTTTCCTTCAATTTCACCAATCTGTGAAATCTAAAATTCAAGAACCACTGGGTTAAGTGTCTTTACCAAAAGCCAAAAAACCAAACCCGCTGTCGTCAAGTCGATTCCAATTCACAGCGACCCCACAGAACAGAGTAGAACTGCCCCATAGGGTTTCCAAGGAGCGGCTGGCGGATTTGAACTGCCAACCTTTTGGTTAGCAGCCGAGCTCTTAACGATTAGAGCATCTTTAAATTCTAATAATTGTTCATTGGCTTAGTCATTTATTCAGTTCCTACGATTAAGAAAGCACGGTCTTAGGCGTTATGGTTTTCTGCCCTCCAAAAACTAAAAATAAAAGAGGTGCAGAAAAGTGAAAAGTGCTGTGAGAAGTATGGAAAATGAGCTGGAAATTTATTCCGACACCTATAAACACAGACAAAGCTGGGAAAGGTGAGAACCAAGATTTCAAGTGGAATGAAAGTCTTTGGCTGGATCTTTCTGTGGAAAGGGAATCTCGTATCAAGACTGATGAGAGTGCAGGCTGGAGAAAGGCAAGGATAGTAAAGCTTGAAATGCACATACTCTACACCTGTGCAAGTTTAAATGGACACAGATAGGAACGAGACAGCGTGTCTCGGGGAAATCCTCACGGAACAAAGAGAATGAGGTAATTGATCTCTGTACCCTTGTGTAGTGTAGCAATGAAACTTTTTTACGAGCTAAGTCTGAAAAAAACATTGAGTCTGATCACCCAATTATTTAATAAGATTTTTTAAAAAGCTGAATCCTTAAAGTTAATAAAAATGGCATCTCAATCTATGTATTACAGAAATATGGTCAGTAAAGGAAAAATAGAAGGAAGAAAGGGAAGAAGAATGTAAAAGGAAAGACAAATCACAGAAGTTATCACTGCAAGAATTAGAGGAGAAAAAAAAAGCAGAGAAAGGCTGGTGATAGAACAGTCAGAAATTCCTCCATTGAACAGGAGGTTTTATTTTCTCACTTTTTATTGTTACTTACAGCTTTGTTCACTAAACATAGAAGTAGCTGCGAGTTTGAAAGGCCCCAGTGTGTTGACTGTATTTGTTTCAGTGCGTACACAGTCAAAATATCAGTAATCAGGCTCATCATTAAACATGCTAGGTATCTTATCCAATGTATTTCTAGGAATTGTAAAGCTTGGTCTATTAGTTTTCCCCAAGTTCCAATGGCATGATCTATTACATTAATACTGTAATAGTAAAATCTTGAAACTCCATTATTGGGCTAGAAAATTTAAATAATTAAAAAGATTAGCTCCAAAGAATACCGTATTTTTACACAAATGACGCATGCCTTCTACGTTTGTTTGCCAACTGCTCCCTCCCCCTGTGAGGTATTCTCATAAACGCTGCTATGCCATTTTTTTTTTTTTTTAAACAGCAATAGCAGTGCTTACAAAAATACCTCGTGGGAGGAGGGCACAGTTGGCAAACAAACATAGAAGGTGTGCATTGTTGGCGTAAAAATATGGTAAATAATTCAATTGTCTGGTCCTTACTACTCTTTTCCCCTTAAAGATGTCTAGGTATGTTTAAATGTGGGTTCTGTTTAACAAATTGCTACAAACTTGTTGTTGTTGTTAGTTGCTGTCAAGTTGGCTCCCAACTCATGATGACTCCATGCACAACAGGATTGGACCATTGTGATACATAGGGTTTTCATTGGTTGATTTTCAGAAGTAGATCACCAGGCCTTTCTTCGTAGTCTGTGTTAGTCTGGAAGCTCTGCTGAAACCTGTTCAACAACCTAGCAATGCATAAGCCTCTACTGACAGATGGATAGTATCTGCACATGAGGTGCATTGGCTGGGAATCGAGGCCAGGTCTCATACATGGAGGGTAAGAATTCTACCACTGAACCACCAGTGCCCTCAGTACAAACTTAGCTACTTAAAAAAACACATTTATTATCTTAAAGTGTCTGTAGTTTAGGAGTCTGGGCTTAGCCTATCTGGGTCATTTGCTAAGGGTTTTACAAGGCTGCAACCAAGGCGTTGGCTGGGCTACTTTCTCATCTAGAGGCTTGACTGAGGAGGAATTTGCTTCCAAGCTCATTTAGATTGTTGGCAGAAATCTTTTCTTTATGGCTATATAGCTGAGGCCCTCGGTTCCTAGAGGCCACCCACAGTTCCCTGCCACATGGACCTCTCCAAAGGTGGTTCACAACATGGAAGCAGGAGAGCAAGAGCCAGAGCTAGCAAGACAGAGCCATACATTGTAATCACTAGAGTGATTGTTGCCGTGTTCAGGGATGGATTACCCAATAAGCAAGGTAAACACAGACTAAGGGCATCAACAAAACAGGAACAGAAGTTGTCCAAAGCAAACACCGATAAATGCCAAGCAGACAGGACACAAGGAAAAGCGAGCACCACAGTGGAAGGGAACTGGCAGGACACTAAATGAAACTATAAATTTTGTATATGATGACAATTATATTTTCTTTTTCAGTTTGGACCTATCAGTTGTAACTTCAAATTCAGTTCTCTCTTGTCGACAACATAAGAATGCACCAGCAGAACTGTAGTCAAATGACTCATGATATATCTGATCTTTATGGATTGAATTGTGTCTCCCCAAAATGGGTATCAACTTGGCTAGGCCATGATTCCCAGTATTGTGTGATTGTCCACCATTTTGTCATCTGATGTGATTTTCTCATGTGTTGTAAATCCTAGCTCTATAGTGTTAATGAGGTACTATTAGTGCCACTTATGTTAATGAGGCAGGACTCAATCTACAAGATTGGGTTGGGTCTTAAGTCAATCTCTTTTGAGATAAGAAAAGAGAGAAGCTAGCAGAGAGACAGGGGGACTTTATACCACCAAGAAACAAGAGCCAGGAGAGCAGTGCCTCCTTTGGACTTGGGGTTTCTGCACTGAGAATCTCCAAGTCCAGGGGAAGATGGATAACAAGGACCTTCCTCCAGAGCTGACAGAGAAGAGAAAGCCTTCCCCTAGAGCTGACACCCTAAATTTGGACTTCTAGCCTCCTAGACTGTGGGAGAATAAACTTCTGTTTGTTGAAGCCATCCACTTGTGGTATTTATGTTATAGCAGCAGTAGATAACTAAGACACTGGTCCTGTGTAAAGCAAAACAAAATGCTTCTTCAGACTGAGCATAACTTTGTATTTGCATCATGCTGTTTGCGATTGCTCTCGACCCCACTGGATATCAGCAGTAGTCCAATGAATTGTGAAGACACAGTATCAAAGGATGGAAAGTGAGTGCACAAGTTTTAAGTCTTATTTCAAGATGAAAAATGCTTGTGGAGTTCTGCTAAGGGCCCGCCAACAAACATCGTATGACAAATGAATAAAATTATTTCTGATTGCCTTGTAAGTACTGTTTCTTTTGACTGTCTCAGACCTGAAGAACAAAATTACATGTTCCAAATCAATTTGTTTTACTTACTAATTTTCAAATATAAATTTTTTGTGAACGTCCAAATTCAAATGTAAATTTTATTTTATAAATTTTACTCATTTTATAAATATTATTTTCAATTATTCAAATTTATTTGCTATGGTAGATCCAAATTCAAAAGTGACATAATTTTATATCCAGGTAAAATGAAACGGCAACAATTAAGTGGAGCACAAAAATGAAAGTTCACAGAAGATAAAAAGAAAAGGATTTGTGAATTCCTGAAGACAATACAGCCGCTCTGTGGAAGAAAGATGTGACAGTCTGCTTCCATAAAGATTACAGCCTTGGAAACCCTATGGGGCAGTTCTACTCTGTACTATAGGGTTGCTATGAGTTGGAATCGACTCAATGGCAATGAGGTTTTTTTTGTTTATTTAAAGATAATTCAAAAATTAACTTCCTTTTTAAAACGTAATGAATCAGAAGACACTTCTGTTGAATGCTCGAGTTTAATGGGTGCAAATCATTGTAATAGTACCATTAGTGCTGAGATTACTAACAGCAAAAATAAATATGACAGAATTTGTTCCAAATTCTGCATCCATTCCTTGCTGTAGTAAAAAAATTAATGGTGTAGAAAGTAAAATTATTTTAGAATCTGAAATTGTTGCATCTGCAAACCCAATAAATAACAGAAATACAGATCCTGCTTTGTGGAATATTTTGCTTCTAATTATATAAATTACAGTATCAAAAGAGGGTCGAATGATTGTCGGCATCACATTGGACCATTTGAAAATTTGTGTTGAAAATTTCTGGATGGTAAACAAGGTTCTGTAGCCAAAACATATTTCTAGGGAGCAAAACTAATGGTGAAAATTATAAAAGGGACTGGATACTGTCCATGGTCAGCTCTGTATATTGTTTTGTTTGCAAACTATTTGGTCCTAAATCATTTAATTCTCGATTTGCTACAGATGGATTTAGCGATCGGTGCAATTCGAACATGATCAATAAATACGAAAACAGTTCAATTCACAGAGATTGTATGTTGCCATATTTACATTGAAGACATGATTTTGGTTTAACTCATGAACTAGAAACACAATTTAATGAAGAACATCAGTATTAGAAAGCCGTTTTGCAACGCGTTATGGCTGTCATAAAAATCGCTGAATGTGCAGTATCTTTTCATGAAGAAATGAAGTGTTTGGGTCCCCACAAAATGGAAATTTGGGGGGTTTACTTGAACTTGTTGCTCAGTTTGATCCATTTTTAGCAGGTCCCATCTCAAAATACGGTAACACAGAAAGGGCAACCCATCGTATATGTCTAAAACAACGTGTGAGAATTCATGAACTTAATAAGTGATAAAGTTGGATTAACTATTTTCAGTGAAATAAATATAGCTTTATATTTCAGTTTGTCTGTAGATTCCACTCCTGATCTTTCTCAGACAGCTAAGTATTGTTTTAAGATACGTATCTCCAACAGGTGGAAACCTGTAGAGCCATTTATCAAATTTATCAGCTTAAAAAATCGTTGGCTTAAAAAGTGAAGAAACTGCAAATCAAGTACTTCACTATTTATCTGAAGTTTGCAAAACTGATTTTTCTAAGTGAAGAGGCCAGTCTTATGACAACGCTGCCAATATGTCAGGATGTTATAAAGGCATGTAACAGAAAATTTTAGAATGTAACAAATATGCTATTTTCATACCATGTGCTGTGCATTCACTTAATCTTGTAGGACACAGTGCAGTAGATTGTTGTCAGAAGTAGCTGTTTTTTTTCTAACGTTCAGTTACTCTACACATTTTTTGTTGCCTCTACTCACCGTAAACAGTTCTTAAAACATTTTTAGGCAATGATCAAGTAGTAAAATGTCTTTCTAACACACGTCGGGAAGCACATACTGTAGCGATGAGTGCAATCCTAAAATTGTACAGTTGAATTCTAGATACCTTAGAAAATATTGCTGAAGACCAGACACAAAAAGGAGATTCCAAAAGAGGAGCTGAAAGCATTGCCAACAAAATACGAACACTAGGTATGCGTTTATGTTGGTTGTGTGGAAATAATATATTGCAGCATTTTCATTGGATGAGTCAAGCTCTCCAAGATTCAGAAGCAAATTTAAAGACTTGCACAGATCTCTACCAGTCATTAACAGGGTATTTACATAATTTAAAAGAAGAGTTCGAAACTTTTGAAAACACAACGAAACAAATACTACCAAATACTGATTATCAAGCAGTTCACTGTTGCAGAAGCATTAGAAAGAAACAAGTAAATGATGGAAGTGCTTCAGAAGTATCATTGAGTACCAGAGGTCAATTTCGCATAACCACATACTACGCCAACATTGACACACTTGAATCTTGTGTGAGAAGACAGGCAAAAGTGTATGAAGTTCTTCCAAATAGATTTTCCTTCTTAAACAATGTGGCTTATCCTGGTAACTTAAATACAAACCTTTATGGAGAAGTGTGACATCTCATTCTTACATAGGATGTAAGTTTACAAATTCAGGAAAGACAAATTTTACTCATGTAGGCATGTATGATAATTCCATAATAAGAGATAAAATAAATGCATATTTCTCAATGTTGAAATTGGTTTACCCATATTCATTACTTTAATGATCACAAACTGTGCAATAGAATGCTCATTTTCTTCCCTAAAAAGACTCAAAAACCCTCAGTGTAAAACAATGATTCAAGAAAGACTTGATTCATTATCCTTATTATGTATGGAAGCAAATGTTTTTCAGCAGCTTAATTGTGATGAAATCATTGAAGAATTTGTAAGAGCAAAGAATAGAAAGAAATGTTTTTAATTATAACATGTTAGAGATGAAAGATATAAAAATAAAATATAGTAATTTGTTGTAATATTTGTTTTCTGATCATTTAATTTTCTTTTATGATACTTTTTCATTTGTTTACTTATAATTATAGCATTTATTGCAAAACAAGCATCAAAATTGAAGTATGAGCCGTTTAAAGCAAAACTGGGAAAGTCAATTTTTTGTTGTTGGAGAGCAGTAGCATTTTACATTGATTGTTGAAACAACTAAGTTCACTGACTCATCTTTGTTGTAGAATATGTAGAATATTCTTTTTGCAGAAAATGTGGTATATAGTAAAAATCTTAGTACCCTGTATCCACTAAAAATTTTATAATCCAGTTCATCTCATTCTGCTAAAGTGGCATATGCCACTTTTGCGTTCAATTGCTAATATTATAGTTGCCTTTTTAAAAAAGTTGCATCATGAATAGTTTGGTGCAGTGAATTACTTAATATGGACCTTCTGGCCATAGTCTTTGTGACTCTCACATAATGATTGGATGGAACTGTGCAAATGGGTTGCTTGTGGACCACCACAGGGATTGGACAGTTTGTTGCTAATACAAATAAGGTGTATGAAACCTGTGACGGTTAAGGTTGTGTGCTAACTTCATTGGGCCATGATTTTCAGTGGTTTGGCAATTATGTTATGATGTAATATGGCAGTTATGTAATGATGTGGTCATTCTCCATTTTGTGGTCTGATGTAATTATCCTCCATTTTGTGATGGGTTGTGGATACTAACCACTGTGCCTGTGGTTATTGTCTCATTTGGGAGTGGGTTGTCCATTATGTTAAAAAGGTAGGATTAGGGTGGGATATATCTTGTCAAGTCACCACCCTTACCCCAGTCACCACCCTACCACCCTTATTCAAGTCATACACTTGCAATGCCTTGCTCAAGTAAGGCAAGTTTCCTCGAGGATATGATCTGCATCCAATATAAAAAAAATGAATGCTCTGGCAAAACTCTCTCTCTTGCTCTGGATCCTGTACCACACCCATCATCATCTGACCTCCAGTTTTTAGAACTTGAGCCAGCAGCCTATCATCTGACCTTCTGATTTGGGTTCGTCAGCCCCTGCAACTATGTGAGTCAAGAGAAGCCTCCAGCCTGATGCCTGATCCATGGATTTGGGACTTGCCAGCCTCCACAACCATGTGAGCCATTTCCTTGATGGTTCATGAGTTCTGTGAGACTTTGCATCAAATTATGGAACCCAAAGATGGGAGCGAGGGTACTGAGTGGAAGAGAAGTAGTTGATGTTAGAGATGATGTACAGCAGTTTGGAAAAGTTGGATATTTGGGACATCTTTAACCTCCGCCTCGTAGGAACCAGCTTTGTGCTGTTCTTCTAAAAGAAATTATTCATTTAGATAGCTAACACACACACACACACATATATACACACATGTATATATACACACGCACACATACACATACACACGTATATCTTTAATTCACATAGTTCAAATGCATGAGTAAGCAAAGGAGGGGACACCACAGATTATCAGTGTTTAGGGCCCTCACATGCCTTAATCTGGCACTGGTCATATTCTACTGGTTAGAACCAAGTCACATGTCCACACAAAATGGGAGGGGATTATACAAGGACATGAACACCAGAAGGAGGGGCTCACTGGGAGTCACCTTAGGGTCTATCTACCACAGGTGCAAAAATAAACTTTTCATATTTGGAATTTCTTTTTATCTTATCTAAAATAGATATAATTTAAAAGGTGAATGTGATAATTATATGACACAGTGCTTAATATAGCGGGAAATATTTGAAGTACAGAAAGAAACACTTTAAAACTGTTTATATTGTAAATTCTTTCAGAGTAAAATCAATAAAATTCAAGTGTATATTTAAAAATTATTTCAATAGCAATGAATGTGGAACTGAAAAAATGTTAGTTAATTGATTTCTCATCATTTTAAATGCTAGCAATATTTTCACATGCTAAAATAGGAGTCAGAAATAAACAAAGTTTAAAAGATAAGCAACAGACTGGAAGGAAATATTTGCAGCATATTTAACAGAACAAAGTAAAAAAAACCCAAACTCTTTGCCATCGAGTCGATTCCGACTCATAGCAAACCTATATTTGACAGAGAGAGGATTAATATCCAAAATACATAAGGAGTTACAGCAAACCGGTAAAGGAAAAACAAACAGCCCCAAAGAAAAACGGACAAAATGTGAACAGGCAATTCACAAAGAATACAAATAGTAAATAAAGAGAAAGTCTCGATCACACTCAAATTAAGTAAATGCATATCAAAACAATAACAAAATATAAATGTTTACTCACTCAAATGGAAAGATAAGGATGTGAGAAAATGGGCACTTTTATACATTTATTTCCCTCATTTGTCTGTCAGTTTGTTGCATGGTGAGGGCTTGCATGTTGCTGTGATGCTGGAAGCTATGCCACCTGTATTCAAGTACCAGCAGGGTCACCGATGGTGGACAGGTTTCAGCTGAGCTTCCAGACTAAGACAGACTAGGAAGAAGGACCCAGTGGTGTACTTCTGAAAAGAATCAGCCAGTGAAAAGCTTATAAATAGTGGTGGAACACTGTGTAATATAGTGAAAGATGAAGAAATTGCAGATTTTTACCAACTTCTGCAGTCCGAAAGTGATCGAACATACAATTGGGATGCATTGATAATTATTGGTGATTGGAATGTGAAAGTTGGACACAAAGAAGAAGGATCGGTAATTGGAAAATATTACCTTGGTGATAGAAACGATGCTGGAGATTGTGTGATAGAATTTCACAAGACCAATGGCTTCTTCATTGCAAATACCTTTTTCAACAACATAAATGGTGATTACACAAGTGAACCAAGCCAGATGGAATATACAGGAATCAAATCAACTACATCTGTGGAAAGAGATGATAAAAAAGTTCAAAATCATCAGGCAGAACAAGGCCAAGGGCTGACTGTGGAACAGACCCTCAGCTGCTCCTATGCGAGTTCAAGTTGAAACTGAAGAAAATTAGAACAAATCCACAAAAGCCAAAGTACAACCTTGAGTATATCCCACCTGAATTTAGAGATCATTTCAAAAATAGATTTGATGCATTGAACACTAATAACCAAAGACCAGATGAGTTGTGGAATGACATCAAGGACATAATACATGAAGAAAGCAAGAGGTAATTAAAAAGACAGGAAAGAAAGAAAAGACCAAAATGGTTGTCAAAAGAGTCTCTGAAACTTGCTCTTAAATGTCAAGTAGCTAAAGCAAAAGGAAGAAATGATGAAGTACAAGAGCTGAACAGAAGATTTCAAAGGGTGTCTCTAGAAGACAAAGTATTATGTGCAAAGAGCTGGAGTTAGAAAACCAAAAGGGGAGAACCTGCTCTGTATTTCTCAGGCTGAAAGAACTGAAGAAAAAATTCAAGCTTTGAGTTGCAATATCGAAGGATTCTATGGAGGAAAATATTAAATGACGCAGGAAACATCAAAAGAAGATGGAAGGAATACACGGAGTCACTATATGAAAAAGTATTGGTCGACTTTCAACCATTTCAGGAGATAGCATATGATCAGGAACCTATGGTACTGAAGGAAGAAGTCCAAGCTGCACTGAAGGCTCTGGTGAAAAACAAG
Organism: Trichechus manatus latirostris; assembly: GCF_000243295.1. Lineage (NCBI taxonomy): Eukaryota > Metazoa > Chordata > Mammalia > Sirenia > Trichechidae > Trichechus > Trichechus manatus. Next base: position 8,596,152 of record NW_004443967.1, on the reverse strand, counting down.
GCTCCAGGAAATGAGGGAATACCAATTGAGGTGTTCAACAAATGGATGCAGCGCTTGAAGTGCTCACTTGTCTATGCCAAGAAATTTGGAAGACAGCTACCTGGCCAACTGACTGAAAGAGATCCATATTTATGCCTATTGCCAAGAAAGGTGATCCAACCGAATGTGGAAATTATCAAACAATATCATACACAAGTAAAATTTTGCTGAAGATCATTCAAAAGTGGCTGCAGCAGTGTATTAACAGGGAACTGCCAGAAATTCAGGCTGGATTCAGAAGATGATGTGGAATGAGGGAAATCATTGCTGATGTCAGATGGATCCTGGCTGAAAGCAGAGAATACCAGAAAGATGTTTACCTGTGTTTTATTGACTATGCAAAGGCATGCGAGTGTATGGATCATAACAAATTATGGATAACATTGTGAAGAATGGGAATTCCAGAACACTTAACTGCACTCATGAGGAATCTGTACAATGATCAAGAGGTAGTCGTTCTAACAGAACAAGAGAATACTTCATGGTTTAAAATCAGGAAAGGCATGTGTCAGGGTTATATCCTTTCACCATACTTATTCAACCTGTAAACTGGGCAAATAATCCAAGAAGCTGGACTATATGAAGAAGAACATGGCATCAGCATTGAAGGAAGATTCATAAACATCTGCAATACGCAGAGGACACAATCTTGCTTGCTAAAAGCAAAGAGAACTTGAAGCACTTACTGATGAAGATCACAGACTACAGCCTTCAGTATGCATTACACCTCAACATAAATGATAAATGGAGAAAAGATTGAAGTTGTCAAGGATTTCATTTTACTTAGATCCACAATCACTGCCCATGGAAGCAGCAGTCAAGAAATCAAATCACATATTTATGTACTGGGCAGATATGCTAGCAAAGACCTCTTTAAAGTGTTAAAAAGCAAAGATGACACTTTGAGGACTAAGGTGTGCCTGACCCAAGCTGCACCTTATTGGTATTTTCAATCGTCTCACATGCATGCGAAAGTTCGACAATGAATATGGAAGACTGAAGAAAAACGGACACCTTTGAATCACGGTGATGGTGAAGAATATTGAATATACCATGAACTGCCAGAAGAATGACCAAATCTGTCTTGGAAGTAGTACAGCCAAAATGGTCCTTAGAAGAGAGGATGGTGAGACTTTGTCTCATGTACTTTGGACATGTTATCAGGAGGGACCAGTCCCTGGAGGACATCATACTTGCTAAAGTAGAGGGTCCGGGAAAAGAGGAAGACCCTCAAGAGACGGACTGACACAGTGGCAGCAACAACAGGCTCAAACGTAGCAAGGATTGTGAAGACGGCGCACGACTAGACAGTGTTTAGTTCTGTTGCACATGGAATCACTATGAGTTGGAACCAACTTGACAGCACCTAACAACAATGACAACCTTGTAAATTGCTTGCTAAGTTAGCAAACTTTCTGGCTTGTGATAAATATAAACAAGAGATTCAAATCTATGTATCTATCTGTCCAGATTCTTTCTTTTTTTCTGTCTGTCCATCTATCTAGGAGTCCTCGAGTAGTGCAAACAGTTAAGCACTGGGTTACTAACCAAAAGACTGGCTGTTTGAACCCACAAAGGTTACCTTGGAAGAAAAGCCTGAAGATCTGCTTCTGAAAGGTCGCAACCATGAAAACCCTATGAAGGACAGTTCTACTCTCCAACACATGGGGTTACCATGAGTTGGAATCAACTTGACGGTAACTGGTATCTATCTAGCTCTATCACCCGTGTGTCACTTTGCTGTACTATGATGGCTTGCATGTCTTATGATGCTGGAAGATATGCTACCAGTATTTCAAATGCCAGTAAGGTCATCCATGGTGGACAGGTTTCAAAGGAAGTTCCAGACTAAGACAGACTAGGAAGAAAGGCCTGGCAATTTACTTCTGAAAATTAGCCAAAAAATGCCCTGTGGATCACAACATGATATTGTCTGATATAGTGCTGGAAGATGAACCTCCTGGATTGGAAGGTATTCAGAATACACTGTGGCTGCAAGAATGGACTCAAGCATACCAACATTCATGAAGATGGTGCAGGACCAGGCAAGATTTCAATATTTCATTCTGTTGTACATGGGTCACCATGAGTCAGAGCTGGCTTGACAGCAACTAACCACAAGTATCTATCTACCTATCTACTACCTACTTACGTTCCTAACAATTATCTAGCCCTGCTATTTACACTATCTTTCCTTGATAGCTTATACTACTTTTCATGCCAGTCCTAAAATTTTTACTTTTCTCTGCTCAGGAAGTTTTTCTTTTTTTTAAATCCATGAAATAGCAAAAAATAGAGGATCTATGTCAAAATATATCTTTAGAATTTTGGTGTCATCTGAAAAACCTTTCTTGCTTTTCTGTGTAAAAGGTTCCAGTAACTCATTTTTCTTAACATAATGATAACGAGTTATAATGGGTTCACCATGCAATTCCAATTTATTTGGTCACAGCGAAGAACTTGTTAAAGTCACTTCATGTCACTTTTTGCTGATAAGAGTGTTTGTTACTGTAGCTAGTGCATTTTATTATGGCTAACACCAACTTTGTGCAAAGTTGCAAGCCACATTTTTAAAGTTGTTTTTTTTTTTACATCAAAAAAAGCCAACTAAAGAGCTTAAAAATTAAACCAAAAATTAAAAACACACGGATTTGAGTCTTTGCATTTGATTGGGTAAACGTGCATATAAATTATACTTAGACCTGAAGGTACTCACTGCCCATTTTTACTTTATGATTACCCCAAGTCGACGGAGTGCCTTGTAAAAATGCACCTATGCAGCAGACATTCCATAAACTCTATGAAATAAAACACATCTTTCTGGCTCAGTGAAGTTCAGAAAATCTGGGTCTTCCCTCCTATAAATGTATCATATTGCATTTACTGGCTAATAAAGTCTCAAAGAACAGGATTGCCCTTCTTTTCACAACTTGATCCTTTAGAAATTTACAAATGTAATGCTTTAACCTACTTGAACTCAACACTGGCTCGCTGAGGGAAGATGCTAAACGAGAGAAGCTGTCTGTTCTGGCTTAGCGCGGCCAGGCTAACAGCAGTGAGTGTCAGGAGGGGGCAGCCGCGTGCCTGAGGGGTGTGGCTGGCCACCCGCTAGAGGTTTGTGTAGCCCGAGTTATGAGGTTAATAAACTAAGGTCAAAGCAGAAGACAAAAGGAGAGAGCGGGCACCCAGAAGTATAAAACAGCAAGGGACCTGGTACCAGGTTAGGTCACGAGGTATGGGCACCCACTCTTATCAAGCTGGAAACCAGCTGCCTGGAAATCAAATAGAGATAAAAGCTGACGTGTAGGCAGTATTCCTCAGAATCCAGGTATTTTTTCCTTCTTAACCATCAAATGGTTAGAGAAAAATTTTTTTGCAGAGCTTCTGTATTTTGGCAATCGCAGCCATCTTCCTGAAAAGGAGATTGGGACATGTATCTCGTCCTGTGGTTGAGGCGGGTAGGGAAGGCGTCTTGTAATAAAAAGCCCTTACTAGCCCAAAGCCCAACTAGAACAAGCAGTTTTACTTTATTTTAAATGAAAGGTATATTTTAGACACAGAAGCTCCAGAGGAAGTAAATATAAAAGGCAGAAACTATGGTTAACATTGTAGAGAGTAACCTGGATGTAACCTTGGACACAAATTGATTTTTTTTTTTAAACTCAAACAATGAAATGTTTTGTCTACACTAACCAAAGCATTCTGAACTGGAAACCACAAAACAATGAGTCTGTAGGAAGTAGAAGGTAGGTGGAGAAAAGAAAGGAGAGAGAAGAAATAAGAGGTAACGGGACGAGAGTTAACTTTCCCTCTGAGAAGCACAAGAATCTGCTTCATCCGCCAGATATAAAAAGCAGGGCCTCAGACAAAGGTTTGAAAATTATTCTCATGTAAGAGTGGATGCTTTCTGTATTCTCTGGATCTTTGACGTTGGGTCCATTAAATAAATTAAACAGAGAATTAAGCTGTTTGCTAAATAATTTTTAAAAATTGCTTCAGTTTCAACAACAAAAATGCAACACACAGGTTTTCTGGGTAATTTAAAATCAAAGCCTTGGTATCTAAAATAATTACCCAGTTTTCCATTCCACTCTGCTAGGGAGTCTTCCGGAGTCCCTGGATGGCACAAAGGATTAAATGCTTGACCATTAGCCGGAAGGTTGGCAGTTCGAACCCACTCAGAAGAGCCTTGGGAGATAGTCCTGGCAGTCTGCTTCGAAAAGATCACAGCCTTGAAAGCCCTATGGAGCAGTTCTACTCTGCATGCATGAGGTTGCCGTGAGTCGGAATCGACTTGACAGCAGCTAACAACAACGGCGAGTCCATCTTCACTGGAGGCATAGAACAAATAGTTTCTTAGAGCGTGGAACACCCACACCCTATTTGCATTGCTGTTTTTAACTGGGTAGATACGCCTATTACCAGTGGTTAAGAGCCATCTCTAACTGCCTCTCTGTCTCCTCAAAGCAAAAACAGTCCATGATCGCTGTCAAATTGCTAACACCCAAATCTGCCCTTGTTTCACTAAGCTTCAAAATAAACCACTAAAAGCACTCAGTGACCACTGGCCACCTCTTGCTGGCTTTCTCCATCTTTTACCAATTCAGAATCTTACGTCACTGCAAAGCCTGTATTTCAGCAAGTAATTTCCATCCAAATGGTTATAGCCCTGGCTGCCCCCAGGTGCGTTTGGGACCCTCAGGAAATAACATTGCATACGGTCTCTGATTGCCAGCGTTTTCATCCAGGTGAAAAATCAAGTTACATGAATCTTTGGCGCAACGCTAAAGAAGGAAAGACTAGCAGCCTGAAGGTGGCCTGTGGAAGGCAGCCTGAAGGTGGCCTGTGGAAGGCAGCCTGAAGGTGGCCTGT
>NW_004443967.1:8579623-8591141 GCF_000243295.1 Trichechus manatus latirostris | reverse complement strand
GCAGCCTGAAGGTGGCCTGTGGAAGGCAGCCTGAAGGTGGCCTGTGGAAGGCAGCCTGAAGGTGGCCTGTAGAGGTGATCAAGGGCAGGTAGGGAAATACTGAAAGGGCACAGCTTACGGAGATTGTGCTCAGGGAAACAAATGTTCCCTTCCACACTGCCTCTACTCCCAGTGAAATAAGAGATGGTTTTGTTAGCATAGGAGTCCCTGGGTGGTGCAACAGTTAATGCTTGGCTAACAGAAAGGTTGGAGGTTCAAGTCTACCCAGAGGCACCTCGAAAGAAAGGCCTGGAGATCTACCTCTGAAAAACCCTGTGAAATACAGTTCTACTCTGACACACATGGGGCCATCAAGAGTCAGGAGTGACTCATGGTGAATGGTTTGTTACCAAGTACTGGGAGTCACCTCACCCGTCTCACAGGGCAGGCGGCTGAAGCATCTTTGATCGATCCATGGTGAACAAAAACCACCCTATGTTTCAGAGCTGAAATGCCAGTTGTCTTTGTTTTCCAAATGTTTCTGTCATCTTATCTTATTTTTGATGCACTTGAAACACCATGGAATTTTTCTTAAGTCTCTGAACATAAGAGAAAAGCTTTCCAGTGAAAAATCTGTTTGCAGTGGTAATGTGCTTGCCTGCACAGTTTGGGAATTATTTGCTTATTCTTCACAACAAATATTTGGCAGAGCAACTGTCTCTTAAATAGTAGCTAAAACTCTGCAGTGAAGATATTATTGGGTGTCACCCAAGGAATGATAAACATTGCAATTCAATTCAATGTATGTATGTGTACTGAGCTTCTTCTCTGTGCTTAGCACCCTCAAAGTGCTGGAAGATACAAAGGAACTCTAAGAAGCAATCCCAGCTCTTTTCAATGTTATCGAAGAGAAAAGACAGAAATAAAGAACTCTGCAAGATAGTATGTAATTAAGTACCAATGTGTGTCATGCCAAGGACATATTCTTGTTTTAAGCGCTAAAGGACAACAAGGATTGTACTGAAGCTCTGCTAAGAAAACACGTTTAACTCGTTTGGCTCCCGCCCGTCCTTGGAGGTAGTATAGTGTAGTGGAAAAAAACAGATCCGATTTTAAAGTCAGGCAGAATCAATCCAGGTAATCAATGGGGTAGGAACTATTTCAGCCAGATCATCCTTACAAAGACCTTGGTTTGACTCCTGGCCGCTCCATTCAATTGTTTTGGAATCTGTTTTTGACATCTTTGAGCTTCTAATTTACAAATGAGGATAATAATGTACTGTAATTTATTTATTTCAAAATCTCAGTGAAGTGGCATACAAACATGAAATGGTTTATATATTATTTATTTAAAAAATTGCCAACGCCACAGATAATTTATTGCGGAAGCCATTATGAAAGCTTATACAAACTACAAATATAACATAGTGGGTTCTGATTATATCCGTTTTCAACACTTCTTACCAAGACCCTAATGAAACGCAGCTAAAAAACAGGGAATGATCTCTGAAAATTGGATTTTTCTACTAAAATTACAAATCCTCTTGTCCTATTCCACATTATGCTTGTTTTTTTTTTTTTAGGTCCAATCACTGCTTCTAAGATTGTTTCGGAAATTTCTACCTTTCTCATTGAAGAACTGAAACCCTTATAATTGCTTGTCCCTGTGTTAAACAGTACTGAGACCAGGTGCAATTTTCTGTTCATATATTAAGCAATACTGAGACCAAGCAAAATAACTTGGCTGCTCAATCCATAAAATACTTGTTCTAGAAGATAATACTGTAAACCAGTACTAGAAGACAAGTCTATAAACTAAACCATTTACTTGCTAAGACTAGCAACTTGCTCAACTAAATTCACTTTAAGACCCTAACCTTGTTTTGTACTAATACTAAGAGTTATTACATCATAGACTGTCCAATCTCACCCAGCACCCTCCACCCCTGCCTTATAACACCCGTCTTAGAACCACCCAACCCAGAACCTAATGTTGTCGTTGTCTTGTGCTGTCAAGTTGATTCCCACTCATGGCCACCCCATGTGTTACACAGTGGAACTGCTCCATAGGGTTTTCTTGACTGTAATCTTTATGGAAGCAGATCAGCAGGCCCTTTCTTTGGTGGAGCCACTTGGTAGGTTCAAACCGTCAATCATTTTGATACCAGCTAAGTGCAAATCGTTTGCACCACCAAGGGACCTTATTACCCTTTCCTAATTTCCCTACTTTGAGGCACCACTCCAAAAAAAACCAAACCCGTTGTTGTCAAGTCGATTCCGACTCATAGTGACCCTATGACAGAGTAGAACTTCTCCATAAAGTTTCCAAGGAGAGACTGGTGGATTCGAACTGCTGACCTTTTGGTAAGCAGCCGTAGCTCGCCATAGCTCTCAACCACTGTGCCACCAACTCTGCTAAAGTAGTATTCTCCTTTATTGGATTAATCAGCGGGTTTTTCTGGTGGTTAATGGTTGACACATCACTTAACGATACCTTCAGCAGGTTTCGTAATATTATGGCGCAATGTTATTCCAGAAGGAAAACATATATCTGGTCTAGCTTGCAAGGTTAAATTTGTATCCAACGGTAAGCACTCACACACCTTTACCTCACCTCAGGCATGTGGCTCAAGGGACTTGGAATGGGCAGGCGGCTTAGCCTTCTCTTTAAATGAAGCTGGGGCAAGAGAGGTAGGGGAAGGTCTGGTTTGAGATTACCCTTTAGCTTTTGAAGACCTAACATCTCTGGAAGGAGGAGGGATCTTGTTGAGAAACTAGTCACCAGTTGGTGGTGTGGAGAGGTTCTTTGTCATTTTTCTGCTTAGGCCGGTTCCATCTGTTGTTGATAGCCTCCACCAACATGGTGGCCGCTGGGTAGATGGGGTACATGGCTTTCTTTCGGCATAATCAGTGTCACACTGGTCCCTCTATTGTGATGCCCTACTCATAGAGGATCACCCTCTCCATCAGTTCCTCCCTCCAAAGACCCTTCGTGGTGTAGTGTTGCCCAGCCCTACTCCCTCTTATAAACTTTGTGCTCCTTCACATGGAGCCGCAGGAACCACTGAGAAAATAATAACAGAAAATTGTAGTAAGAATTAAACCCCCTACTAACATATATGGCACGTAGACAATAAACATTACGTTTCTTTATTCCCTATGATATGCAATGGATCGTGTTGGTGATAATACCTTTGTATGTATTGAAGAATGATAATATGAGAACATGGTATAAATTTAACCTTTTTAAGTATACAAGAAAAGGTTCACAGATATTTATACCTTAAAACAAAAAATATATCTATTGTGATTTCATCAAACTACAAACTAGTGTGAGTTTATCATCATGTCTTTTAAAATTCTAGTCAAGAACCAATGTTGTTGTTGTCAGCCGCTGTTGAGTCAGCCCTTGACTCCTGGTGACCCTATGTGCTCCATAGGGTCTTCTTGGCTGTAATCTTTACACAAGCAGGTCGCCAGGACTTTTCTTCCACAGAGCCGGTGGGTGGGTTCAAAGCGGCAACCTCTAGGTTAGCAGTTGATCTCAAACCACTTACAACCACTCATGTTTTTTAAAATTCTAGTCAAGAACTAGTAAGGAACAAAATTTTGATGCCAGAACGACACTGTGTTTTGCTTTTTTTCGTTGTTGTCTTTTAATTAAATGATCTTTAATTCAGTGTCTTGAAAGTAGATGCTTCATTGTTGATGTGGTTAGACTCTTTTCCAAGGTGTGAAATGAATATGTGCCAACACGAAAGGGGGGATATTTCTTTTAATAACATTTTCTGTGACATGTTTTAAATACTATTGCTATTTGGGAGAGATCCAAAAGAGCATAGTGAGAAATATTTATAGCATATGAGTGTAATAAAAAAATGTAATCATGAACTAACAGTACATTAAACTGGTAGGATATAGTTTACATTAGATCACAGGAATGAATATCAAAAATACAGACAGTATTTTTTTGAAGAAACAACCAGCAGTGAAAAATTTATTTATAATACAAACCAGACCCTCCAAAATAATTTGTGGTTTACTTAATTCTTACCGTTCATCCTACATTCTTTTGAATAAGCTAAAGGAAAGCACCCGAGTAACTACCTCAGCTGTTTTTTATTTTTATTCTGAATTTTCAGTGAGATGAAAACTCCAGTCAGTATATTAAAAAAAGAGCTGGTATGTCATTTTTAGAAATTCAGATTTCTTTTTCCTCGGAGTAGATACATATTAGAGAGAAATGTATTACGATAAATTACTATAATTCCAAATTGTCTCATTATTTCTGGGCAAACAATAATTGCATATGAATTCTGAACAGAGGAATATCACATTGCATCTTACGTGTTCTACAATATACACTCATAGAAAATCATTACAGTAACAGAACCAGCTGCATGTAATAGAAAGCAAATGATTTACAACGTTATCATGAGAAACTACCTTATTTCATATTATCATAAAAAGAACAGAACTGAATATTTGCATGACAAACAGAGGAATCCAAGAAATTCCAAACACAACTCAGTTGTGCTTTGTTTTAAATAGGTATTAATGCTGGAAGGTGATTTGAAAAGCCTCCTACTCTAGAGAATATTAGCAATTATAATATGCAAAGTCATTATTAATTCAACAATTGAAAGAAAAAATCCACCAACATTAATAGAATAGAGAAAGAAATACTTCTAGTAATAGGAGCTTCTATCATGCAACATCTATGTTACAAGAGCTTACGGTTAGTGATTTTGCCCTGGTGGCACAGTGGTTAAAGCGCTCCACTGCTAACCCAAAGGTGGACGGGTTTGAACCCACCAGTTGCTCCGTGGGAGAAAGATGTGGCAGTCTGCTTCCATAAAGATTTACAGCCTTGGAAACCCTATGGGGCAGTTCTACTCTGTCTTACAGGATCGCTATGAGTTGGAATTGACTCGATGGCAGTGGGTTTAGTTCATTTAGGTCAAGAAGTAGAATGCATTCTATGTTTCGAAATGAAACTTGATCCAGAAATTTGAACCATACCAAAAATCATACATGTCTGTGTTTGGAAATGTTGCATATGTCAATCATTTTATCTGCTTGCCAACAGCCCAGTCCAAGAGAATGGGCTCTGCCTGCAGCCCTGATAAAGGGGACCTAGGCCCAGCCTCTCTCTCCCCCCAGCCACAGCCACAGGTGATGGAGCCAGAGATGCTAGGAAGTGTCCGGCCACAAGCAAAGCTGAGCTGGGCAATGAGACTTCCTCTCAGCAATGGGAGTTAAAGCTGAAAGGTTAGAGCTGAAAGTCAGTGCCGGAAGAAGTCCTAGCAAAGAGTTGGAGAATTACAAGAACAGGCAGGAGCTGTGAGATAAAGACAAGGTACAAAGTTCAAGGTCAGAGTGAGCAGATAAAAGCAGAAAGGGCCTAAGCAGGGAGACCCAGCCATGGTAGAGCCCCACTGCAACCCATGACCTCCTGCTACGAAGGACCTCAAACTCCCCAACGTCCAGCCCAGCTCCTGGACACCTAGCCCAGGATTGGTGCCTATGCTTAAATATCCATGTGATTTCCTATCTGTAAGTTTGTTCTACATATATCAATATGATAAAATTACCCTAAGCAAATTAACTGGCATGAGTCTCAGGTTCCTGCAGGCAAAAGAACCTAAAAATTATATATATATATATATATATTATATAATAATTAGTACATAATAATATTATATAATTATACATGTTTTTGTATTGCATTTCTACTACAATATGGTACGATATTTATAATAAATGTGTTATATAATAAGAAGAATATAGTAATTACATATATATGTGATACATTACGTATATAAAATTATAGTTCTTATATATGTTACCAAATTAGAGAAAGGTCCCAGGACTTGAACATTTATGCCTGAAGTCCAGACTCCAAGTCTAGGAATGAGAAACATGTAGTTATTATCAAGATATTATCAACCTTACAGCCACATGAGCTCTTTTTTCCAAGAAGGCATCAGGTTTGCCCTTCCCCAGTATTTTAAATTTAGCTATCTTAACAGAGAGACACTGTACGAAAAATAATTGATTGGTGTTCAAACATTTCAGGAGGTAGCATATGATCAAGAACCGATGGTACTGAAGGCATTGGAGAAATGCAAGCCTCCAGGAATTAACAGAATACCAATTAAGATGTTTCAACAAATGGATACAGCACTGGAGGTGCTCACTTGTTTATGCTGAGAAATTTGGAAGACAGCTACCTGGCCAACTGACTGGAAGAGATCCATATTTGTGCCCATTCCAAAGAAAGGTGATCCAACAGAATGTGGAAATTATCGAACAATATCATACACAAGTAAAATTTTGCTGAAGATAATTCAAAAGCAGTTGCGGCAGTACATCGACAGGGAACTGCCAGAAATTCAAGCTGGATTCAGAAGAGGACATGGAATGAGGGAAATCATTGCTGATGTCAGATGGATCTTGGATGAAACAGAGAATACCAGAAAGATGTTTACCTGTGTTTTATTGACTATGCAAGGGCTTTCAACTGTGTGGATCATAACAAGTTATGGATAACATTGCAAAGAATGGGAATTTCAGAACACTTAACTGTGCTCTTGAGAAACTTGTACATTGACCAAGAGGCAGTTGTTCAAACAGAACAAGGGGATATTGCATAATTTAAAATCAGGAAAGGTGTGCATCAGGACTGTATCCTTTCACCCTACTTATTCAACCTGTAAACTGAGCAAATAACCTGAGAAGCTGGACTGTGTGAAGAAGAACATGGCATCAGGATTGGAGGAAATCTCATTAACATCTATGATATGCAGATGACACAACCTTATTGCTGAAAGAGAAGAGGACTTGAAGCACTTACTGATGAAGATCAAAGACTACAGTCTTTAGTATGGATTACATCTCACATAAAGAAAACAAAAATCCTCATAACTGGACTAATAAGCAACATCATAATAAATGGGAGAAAATATTGAAATTGTCAAAGATTTCATTTTACTTGGATCCACAATCAACACGCATGGAAGCAGCAGTCCAGAAGTCGAATGACTATTGTATCAGGCAAATCTGTTGCAAAACACCTCCTTAAAGTGTTAAAAAGCTAAGATGTCATCTTGAGGACTAAGGTGCACCTGACCAAAGCCATGGTATTTTCAATTGCCTCATATGCATGCGAAAGCTGGACAATGAATAAGGAAGACTGAAGAAGAATTGATGCCTTTGAATTACGGTGTTGGCAAAGAATATTGAATAAACTATAGACTGCCAGAAGAATGAACAAATCTGTCTTGGAAGAAGTACAACCAGAATGCTCCTTAGAAGCAAGGATGGCAAGACTTCATCTCAAATACTTTGGGCATGTTATCAGGAGGGGTCAGTCCTTGGAGAAGAACATCATGCTTAGTAAAGCAGAGGGTCAGCAAAAAAGAGGAAGACCCTCAAGAAGATGGATTTACACAGTGGCTGCAACAATGGGCTCAAACACAGCAGTGGCTGTGAGGATGGCACAGGACTGGGCAGTGTTTCATTCTGTTGGAGGGTCACTGTGAGTCAGACCCCTCTGATGGCACTTAACCATAACACAGTGTATTCTATCTGCTCTGCAGTATTTGATTTGTTTTGGCCCATCACATGTATTTAAGTGCTTAGCTATCAAGTTCTTGTATATCTTTCACATGTTCCTTACCTTATAAAGTTGACTTGGATTTAACATAGTTTAAATAATGGTAAACTAGGATTTTTCTTACTTTTATATATGTTCAACTCTTGTTTTAAGCAACCACTGATGCTAGAGGGAAAACTGTGTATACGCTTAGTAGATACAAGCCTAAAATTCATGATAAAAATTCATATTTGTAGAGTTATTTACTTAAAAAACGATTTTACATACATTATTGTGTTTTACTCTCTGGCAAATGTGTAATGTAGGTTGAGGTAGTATGTAAGCCTTGCTCTCCTGTCTGAAAACCCAACAGTTTTCCAGGAGGGACAGACTGCTAGCATTTTGTCCATTGCCTATGAAAGCAGAAGAATGGAGTGATGTCCCAGGTGCCGTTTTTTCAATGTATGTTGTTGTTGTGTGCTGTCAAATCAATCCTAACCTGCAGTGACCCTATAGGACAGAGAAGAACTGTCCCATAGGGTTTCCAAGGCTGTAAATCTTCATGGAAGCAGGCTGCCCCATCTTTCTCTCACCGAGCAGCTTGTGGGTTCGAACTGCTGACCCTTTGGTTAGCAGCTGAACGCTTACCCACTGAGTCACCATGGCTCCTTTTCAATGTACAGGGTTCACTAATACATTTCATTCTCTCTGCAGTTTACAGATTGCAAACACTGAAGGACTACCTGCTACTTAAAACACCGAGTATGTCAGGAGCTGCAAAATAGCTGAATTGTCTTTTGCTGGTCTCTGTGTTGCATGTACTCAAGCAGCCAGGCGTTGGGATTGTGTCAAGGATGCTCTGGTAATGCTTAAAACCAATTGAAGTACAAGAGCAGTTCAAAGGATTTGAAGCACTCAGTTTCCAAGTTTCCTGCCATTTCCTGATGTGTGCAATGCCTGACGAGGAGAACCCTTCACTCGCCTTACTTCACGCTTCATGATGGGAAAGGAAAAAATAACGGTAATGTTTACAGTGGCTGTAGCTTTATTTCCTTCAAATGAAACACGATTGTGATGTTGAAGAATTTAGCATAAGGTGACTAATCAGCAAATGTTTATACTATTATTAGTAAAATAGAAATAACATGCTGAAACTTTGAGTGGTAAACGAGCATTGGGAACACTGATGGCTCAATGGTTAAGCACTCGGCTGCTAACCAGAAGCCTGACGGTTTGAACCTATCCAGCAGCTCTGATGGAGGAAGACCTGGTGATCTGCTCCCATAGAGATTACAGCCTAGAAAATCCTATGGGGGCTGCTCTACTCTGTCACATGGGGTCGCTATATGTTGAAATTGACTCAATGGAGCCTAAGATCAACAACAAATAAGAATTACAAAGCACTGTTTAGCAGAATGTTTATTACTAAGTGAAACAAAAGGTGCCAAAATTTTGTTTTAAAATTTGTCACAATTCTCTCCTATGTGAAAAATGTAGTATTTTAAAACATTACCTAGTATATGATCTATTATTTGGATTTCTATTCAGCTATTTACAGAGATAGAAGGCATATAATTTAGTCCTCATTATTTTCCGGCAACTCAAAACGCTGATGAATTCTTATACGCATTGCCATTGCCATTGAGTTGATTCTGACTCATAGTGACCCTATAGGACAGAGTAGAACTGCCCCATAGGGTTTCCAAGGAGCAGCTGGTGGATTCAAATTGCCAACCTTTTGGTTAGCTGTGGAATGCTTAACCACTGTGCCACCAAAGAATCATTATCAAATTTTAAAGGAAGGTTTGAAATTTTATTAAGGTGTTATTTTGTTTTTGTATATAAAAAATAGTGTCAAATAAATTAGGTTTGGCTTGAGACAAAAAGAACTCAGGGTCTCCATTTGCTGGCTCTCACTTGTGAGTCTAGAGAGGCAGCTGCTCCAATCCCAGAGCCTTAGTACTTGGTGAAGAACAGCCTAGAACCACCAGCTGACTAGCCCTTGCCTTCAGTTACGACAAAGGCAGGTGCAAAGAGAAGGGGGATCGCATCCTCAACTCAACAGCAACAGACAGTTTTTTGAGCACTTCCTGTGTGCCAGGCCCTCCCTGCGTTTTTACCAGATTCTTTCATCTAAAAGCTCATTTTACAGATGAGGAAACCTAGAGAATTTACATAATCTGCCCAAGACCACGCTGGCAGTTAGTGCCCAATGGGCAAAACCTTTCACAAGATGAGCACTTGACAAATACCAAACCAGACCAAACTCTTTGCCATCAAGTCTATTCCCACTCATGGCGACCCTGTGTGTCACACAGTAGAACTGAGCTCTGCAGGGTTTTCTTGGCTGTAATCTTTTTTCTTTTTTTTCCATTGAGGCATTTTATTTGTATGCATGTGTTACATCCCTAGAAAGAGAATCCCAGGATTTTCCCTCTTGTGTGTTTTTATCTTCCCTCACCCTGGTCCATGATGCCAGCTGAGATTGTCAGTCCAATGAAACTAAACTGACGGGACAGGAGCGGATTACTCTGCCACGTCTCTAGATCTTTGAGTTGCACATCAAGTCTGGGGCTGATCACTCCATACCTGTTTAACCTGCCTGTGAGGATGACAACAATTTCCCCAGCTCTGTGATCATCAACGATTTCAAATTTGCGAATGTAACTATACTTCCTCCTCACAGTCAGAAATGGAATGACGACTTTGAAGCAAGTCCTGATAAGAACCTGACATTTGCCTCTCTCCTCGGCATTATTGATGTTCTTAAGAGTGTCAGCCAAGATGTTCACGTGCACCATTATGGTGGCATGGAAATGGCAGAGAGAGTTCTTGGCTGTAATCTTTACAGAAGCAGATGACCAGGCATTCTTCCATGATACCCCTAGGTAAGGTCAAACTGCCAACCTTTTGGTTAGTAGTCTAGAGCAAACTATTTGCATCACCCAGGGACCTACTCAACAAATGTTTAATCCTAAAGACAGCTGTTGAGTGAATGTCTCTATCCAAGGAGATTTGGGAGATAATCTTGTTTCAAAAAATGTTAAAGCCCTTGATTCCTGAGGTGTCTACTACATCAGAGTCTCCTTTTACGAAGGTAGCTTGCTCCATTCCTTTTCAAAAGTCCATGTTTATTTAGAAAAGGAAAAAATAAAATCCCTCAAAATTACAAAGGCAATTTAGGCAAAACTTTACCTTAGAAATTCTTGCAATGCAGTTCATACTTTGGACATGATTTTTTTTTTTTAAAAAAAACTTCTTAATTTTCTTAAAATCTCCAGTTACAAGGGTACAATTAGAGGCACAAATTATACCATCTATACCTTACCATTTTGCATTAACATTATTTTTAATTTTTATTTCTTATTGTTGTAGTTTAAATGAAGTTTACATTTCAAGTTAGTCTCCCATACAAAAATTTATGCATACATTGTTATGTGACCCTAATTGCTCTCCCCATACTGGGACAGCACACTCCTCCTTTCCACCCCTGATTCCCCATGTCCATTCAACGAGCTCCTAACCCTTTCTGCCTTCCCATCTCCCCTCCAGACAGAAGCTGCCAATTTAGTCTCTTGTATCTACTTGAGCTAAGAGGCACACTCCTCATGAGTATCACTTTATGTCCTGCAGTCCAGTCCCATCCAGGTCTGAAGAGCTGGCCTCGGAAATTGTTTTAGTTCTGGGCTGATAGAGAATCCAGGGGCAATGCTTTCCGGGGTTTCTCCAGTCTTAGTCAGACCATTAAGTCTGGTCTTCTTACTAGAATTTGAGTTCTGCACCCCACATTTCTCCTGCTCCATCCAGGACTGTCTGTTGTGTTCCTGTCAGGGCGGTCATTGATGGTAGCCAGGCACCATCTAGTTCTTCTGGTCTCAGGCTGATGAAGTCTCTGGTTTATGTGGCCCTTTCTGTCTCTTGGGCTAATACTTTCCTTGTGTC
>NW_004443967.1:8577880-8579016 GCF_000243295.1 Trichechus manatus latirostris | reverse complement strand
TAATTTCTTCTATACCCCAGTAGTTTTTGAGCAGGGTGGTGTTCAGTTTCCACGTGTTTGATTTTTTTTTTCCTTGCTTTTTCTGTTGTTGCTGTCTACTTTTATGACTTTATGGTCAGAAAAGATGCTTTGGATTTTGTAAAAGCTTGCTTTATGGCCTAATACATGGTCTATTCTGGAGAATGTTCCATGTGCATTGGAAAAGAAAGTATACTTGGCTGCTGTTGGGTGGAGTGTTCTGTATATGTCTATGAGACCAAATTGGTTGATTGTAGCATTTAGCTCTTCCATGTCTTTGTTGAGCTTCTTTCTGGATGTTCTGTCCCTCACCAAAATTGGTGTATTGAAGTCTCCTACTACTATTGTGGAGCTGTCTATCTCTCTTTTCAGTGCTGTTAGAGTTTGTTTTATGTATTTTGGAGCCTGTCGTTGGGTGTGTAAATATTTATTATAGTTATGTCCTCCTGGTATATTGACCCTTTAATCATTATATAGTGTCCTTCCTTATCCTTTGTGGTGGATTTTACTTTATTTTGTCAGAGATTAATATTGCCACTCCTGCTCTTTTCTGAGTGTTGTTTGCTTAATATATTTTTTTCCATCCTTTGAGTTTTAGTTAGTTTGTGTCTTTAAGTCTAAGGTGTGTCTCTTGTAGGCAGCATATAGACAGATTTTTTTTTTAATCCAATCTGCCACTCTCTGTCTCTTTATTGGTGCATTTAGTCCATTTACATTCAGTGTGATTATTGATAGGTATGAATTTAGTGCTGTCATTCTGATGTCTTTTTTTGTGTGTTGTTGATAGTGTCTTTGTTCTACTTAATTTTCTGTGCTGAGTCATTTTTCTTTATGTATTTTCTTTTCTTCTTTTTCATTGTTGTTGATTTTGTATTTGCTGAGTTTTTATATTTGTCTAGATTTTTTTTACTTGTAGGATTGTTAGTTCCCTTTGCGGTTACCTTAATATCTACTCCTATTTTTCTAAGTTTATACCAGTCTTTTATTTCTTTATATCGCCTTGGCTTTCTCTCCATATGCAAAATCTATGTCTACATTTTTTAAGTCCCTCTTTTTTGTTTTAATGTTGTCATCTTTTACATATTGACATCTGTTTCCCTATTTTCAGTGTTTTAGCT
>NW_004443967.1:8567822-8577292 GCF_000243295.1 Trichechus manatus latirostris | reverse complement strand
GGGTTTCTTCATTTTTTAAAATCCTTTTATCTGATTTTTCCTCAAATAAGTTGGTGTCAAGTGCTTTGTCTTCAATCTCACTAATTCTGACTTCCATTGCCTCAATTCTGCTCCTATGACTTTCTATTGAATTGTCTAATTCTGAAATTTTATTGTTAATCTTCTGGATTTCTGATTGCTGTCTCTCTATAGATTCTCGCAGCCTGTTAAATTTGTCATTATGCTCTTGTCTAATCTGTTTAATTTCCTCTATTGCGTGTTCTGCCTTTTGCTTAATTTCTTCCTAATTTCTTGACGAGTTCTGTATATTAATCTTTTATATTCTGCCTCCGGTAATTCCAAGAAACTTTCCTCCTCTGGAAAATTTCTAGATTCTTTATTTTGGGAGCTTGCTGAGGCCATCATGGATTGCCTCTTTATGTGATTTGACATTGACTGTTGTCTCCGAGCCATCAATAAGTTAATATATTTATTTATTTAATGTTTGCTTACTGTGTCCTAGCTTCTTATTTTTTGTTTTTTTTTTTTGATATGCCCCAATAGGCTGCTCGTATAAGTTAGTTTGATTATTGGCACCTTTGAAGCTCTCATGTCCTATCACCAGGTGGTTAGATCTGTTACTAGGTATGTGAGCTCAGGAGTCTGCCCACTCCTCCTGTCTGGATTCAGCTCAGGAGCCCAGGTAGATAGTCACCAAGTGTGTGGTACAGGCTCTCACCTACAGTCCTAGACAGGCATGGGTGATTGGTGCAGGCACAGGCATCTGGCTGCAGCAGGGGGACACATTCTGAGCAAGGCAGGGGGCTGACGGCCACTGAGTGTCCAGGAGGAAGGTGTGACCCTGTTCCCTAGAGCACGTAGGTAGGTGGGTTTTGCAGCTGGACTATGAGCTCCCAATGCTGTTGGCTGTAAGGACTGGTGGGCACCTTTTATTCATGGGCCCCTATTGCAGGTGGCTAGGTGGCGTGGGTGGAGCCACCAGTCCTCTGGCCCCTGATGTGGGTAGATGAAGACCCTGCTTAATGAGCAGAGCTGAAACAGTTGAAGTTAGACCTCAGGTATATAGCCTATTGTACTGCAGTCATGAGGGCCTATGCTGTTGAAATGCGCCCACACAAGTCTATGCAGGGGGAAAGGCACTCAAACTCCGTGGATCCCTTATGCCTGTGCCTAGGCAAAGGCGCTGTGCCTAACCTGGGTTCCTGGCTTAGGGGAGCCGGCAGTTTATTTTTTCCCGTTTGTTAATTTGTTCACTCTCCAAAGCAGGGAGAATGGCCCCAGGCATGTGACGGATCCTACTTCCAGCCCAGGGGACTCAGAAATTGCTGAACCTGGTCCGGGACCCACTGCAGAGCAGGGAGTGGGTAGGTAAATCAGAGAGAGGTTTTTCCCCAAGGGGGCTGTTTTTGATCCACACGGTAGGCCGTACGCAAGTAGTTATCTTTTGCTGATCCAGGGCTGCTTCTCACTCTTTATGGGTGGCCGTGCAGACCCTCTGGTCTTGCCCAGTGTGGAAAACGTGCCTCCTGAACACTGCTGCTTGCCTGCCTCACCACTCACCCATGAGCTGATCAGGCCTGAAGGGCTCAGGCTCTCGCCAGGTCAGGTCTGGCAACTCCTCACTGCTTCTGAACCATCTCTCCCTCCCCCTGCCACTCAGTGCAGTTCCTCAACTTTGCCTTTAATGTTCAGGGCCCCTAGATTGTCATATATAATTGATTCACTTGTTTGTTTGGGTCTTTACTGTAAGAGGGTCCACCGGAAGTGTCTGACTACTTACTCTGCCATCTTGGCCTTGCCTCCAACATTTTGGATAAACTTGATAAATAACCAAAGTAAAACATGGTTGCACATTGATTTGAGTCTACAAGGAAACTATTCTGGGTAATCTGAACTTCAAATGTGGAGATGAAAGAGAATTTAAAGTCGTTAGTTTACTGAAGGAGAGCTTATGTTGCTCTAGGTCATACACATCATAGTCGGTTGAGCCAGATTACTTCTCTTCATTCGGTGCCACTATACTACTTAACTTTCCAGAAGAAGATCTTTCTTTTAAGTCTATGTTGTCAAGCTAAATCCTACGCTTCATCTAGTCTGTGCTACTATAGTGGCAGATTAACCAGTAAGCAAGTTATGAATGGCCTTACAATAAGCAAGGTATGCACAGGCTTCTTTGTGCTTATTTACTAATCTGCAGTGAACATTTTCACATTTGTGGTGAAAAACAGGTGAAATTGTTCATTACAGATTAGTAAGTAAGCATAAGGAAGCATGTTCATACCTTGCTTAGTGGGTAATCCGACCCTGGATGCAGATCATTCATGAGCATTCCAATTAAACCCCATTGCCGTTGAGTCAATTTCAACTCACAGTGACCCTATAGGACAGAATAGAACTGTCCCATAGGGTTTCCAAGAAGTGGCTGGTGGATTTGAACTGCCGACCTTCTGCTTAGCAGCCGAGTTCTTAACCACTGAGCCACCAGGGCTCCAGTATTCTAATTATTAGCCAGTAAATCATTTGCTGTGGAGTCAACTACACGCTCCAGAGAGTTTTCAATGAATAATTTTCTGAAGTAGATTGCCAGGCATTTCTTTTGAGGTGTGCCTCTGGGTGGGTTAGAATCTCCAAACTTTTGTTTAGCTACTAAGCATATTAACTGTTTTCACCACCCAGGGACTCCATTCCAATAACCAGAAAAGCTGTAACTCAGATTTGCAACACTTCTTCTTTATATCATAACCTTGAGTACTCTGAAGGTGACCTAATCCAGAATGTGTAAATGATAAACACCAGTTCTGAGCCAAAACTGTTTTTTATTATCAGATATTTAGATGAACTTAAACATTGTTCAGGCTAGTTGAAAACCGATTAGGACAAATGGTTTAAAATCTGATCCTGGAACAAGAAGAGTTGGATCTGTGCCTCAAAATACTCCCCGCCCTCCTCCCTCCCCCCGCCCCCTGCCCCAGGCTCTGTGTCAGACACACAAAAGACAACATAGTTTAAAAGTCCTTTACTTTGTTTAGCATAGATCAAATAAGTAGAAAGGGAGAGAGCACTAAATCTTATATAGGAGGAAAAAAAAAAAAAAAACCCAAAGACTACCACCAAATGATTTTGCCAGCTGCCCACCAGATTAACGTTCTCCAAATGAATATATTTATGTTTCAGAAAACTTTATAATTCTATAAAATTTTATAATTCTATTCCCTTCTTGTTTGTTAACAATATCCCGTGTCTTAGATTTTTTAACTAAACATAAAAAAAAATTACAGATGTTTTCAAAGGACGATAACTTAATGGAACTCTGATAAAAATTTCTTTTGGTAATAATTCCAAGTTCTTCATGCCCTATACCCATATAAGCAGCAACTGTATGGTTGGAGTCTGGAGGATTTCAGAAAGACTCATGATGATGAGAGAATTGAAATTTGAAGACAAATACGTGAGCATTCGCAAAACCTTCTTCCCATAGCAAATGCTTTTCAGTTACACAGTTACATACGTAACCCGTTGCTGTCAATTCCGATTCATAGCAACCCTATAGGACAGAGTAGAACTGCCCCATAGGGTTTCCAAGGAGTGGTTGGTGGATTCAACTTGTCACATAGGGTCCCTATGGGTCAAAAATCAACTCCATGGCATCTAACAACACCAAAACACACATATATAGACTTTGAGAATTTTGGAGTTGGAAGGGGTCTCAGAGGCCAGAAAGACTTGCCAGGTCCCCAACTCTTTAGCTGCAGAGCTAGGATTAGAACTCGGGTCTTTTGATGCCCAGACCTGTGGGTTTTCCATACTATCACTCACAAACTCCCATTAATTTCATTGTCAATTATCAAAAAGGGCTTTAATTACAAACAAATTTCCCTGCACGTGTGCATAAGGAGACATGTGGATGTCTCCGCGGGACTGTTTACAATAGTGAAAAACTGGAAACAAGTGAAAGTCCTCTGCAAGAAGATCAAATGGGGCTCATTTGACTCAAGACCATATAGCAGTTAAAGTGAATGAATTTGAGTTCTATGTATTAACATATGTTGATTTTGCTGAGCCATGAAAACTGTAAAACAAAATAGTATGATACCATGAAAAGGAAATTAAGACATACACACAAAACATTCTTATGTACAAATATGTATTTTGCTCTTTAAATTCTTCCCCTCCTCGGCATGTATTCATAGTTTGAAAAAACTACACACGGTATGAATAGAAGTTGTTTATTACAAGTGAAGAGTTGATGGCTTTTCAAAACTACTTGCACTTGCATGTAATTTCTTCCCAATCAATTTCCTCATGTGTGGTCTATTAATAAAAATCATATTTACCTCCTTTCTGTGACCATTAATTACTTTGTTTTTGAGAGAGAGAACTCTCAGGACATCTTGAGGAAGATTCACCCCCTCTCCCCTAGAATTAGAGGATCCATCATTAATAAATTACTTAAAAAGGGAAACTGCTTTAGTATATTCACCAAATTCAATTAGATAATTATAAGGCAATTTGCTTCTTTGTGTTGTGGATGTACTACATAGAATTATTAAACATTAGAGGATGCTTTAAAAAACCAAACCAAACCCTTTGCCTTCAAGTCAATTCCAACTCATAGCGACTCTATAGGACAGAGTAGAACTGCCCCCATAGAGCTTCCAAGGAGCACCTGGTGGATTTGAACTGCTAACCTTCTGGTTAGCAGATGTAGCTCTTAACCACTACACCACCAGGGTTTCTGAGGATGCTTTAGTGACGCCTATTAGAGAGTCTCTTATTTTACAGATGAAGAAACAGAGGCCCAAAGAGGGCAAATTACTTCCCTAAAGATATATAGCTGGTAATAGGCAGAAAACCAAAATAAACCAAACTAGTTGCCATTGAGTCAACTCCAACTCATAGGAACCCTACAGGACAGAGTAGAACCACCCCATAGGGTTTCCAAGGGGTGCCTGGTGGATTCAAACTGCCGACCTTTTTTTTTGGGTTAGCAGCCTGAGCTCTTAACCACTGGGATTAAGGCTCAACGACTGGCTAGAGGTCTTCACCCTTTATACCACACTTCTTCTCAGGCGTCACACATTGTGTCCACACTCTGCCCAGTGCCAGAAGACAGAGGCATCAGTCCAGTGAGGAAAACAAAACAAAAAAATCACCAAAAAATCACAAACTGCTTTATTGCAATTATAATTTCAAATCAATTAGCCAAAGAGTTTTTTTTTTTTTTTTTTTAACTTTTCAATAGATGTGGAAATCTATCTGTCTATTCATATATCTCCAACACACCTCTGGGGCTTTGCTGTATGTATATAAATTTTACGTACATTTGAGTTGTGTGCACGTGTGCTGTTAGTTGCTGACAAGTCGATTCCGACTCATGGCAACCCCATGTGTGCAGAGTAGAACTGCTCCATTGTATTTTCAAGTTTGTGACTGTTTGGAAGCAGATTGCCAGGCCTGTCTTCTGAGGCACCTCTCGTGGGTCTGAGTTGCCAATCTTTCGGCTAATAGTCAAGGTCTTAATTGTTAAGTTTGTACCACCCAGGGAACCCTGTGTGTGTATACATATATATAAAATATATATGAGTATTATATATATGAGTCTGAAATCTGAGTATTGTAATGGTACCTTGGAGAAAGCTTCTTCCTATCTTTAGGTCTCTGAATCTCCATCTGGAAAATAATTAACATGCATTATAAAATGAGAGCTTTAACACTCTTGACCAAATGGGCCATTTGAACACTGAGAGGATTATAATTGCTCTACAACAGATTTGCAAGATGTTATCATAGAGATGCCGATAGCCAAAGGAAAAATCTTCCACAACGCTTGAAATAAGTCCCCTTATGGAGGTGGACTGAAAGATACTGCCTTTAGTAAATATTTTCATCTGTGAAATGCTCCACTACTAGGGAATAAACATTGACTATTCTTACCTTCTGGTCCAATCATTTTTATTCATTGCAGCAGGCATTTTAACAGTTTAAAAGTTAGAATTTTCAGCATTTTCTCCCTTTAAGATATGTATTTATTTCCCAAGCCCTTGATTTTGGAAACGTGTCAAACATGTCCAGACATTTCATTAGTCATAGGATTTAAAAAAAAACCAAAAAGACTCTCTTCGATTCTCGTATGTGTCCTTACACATACAATCCTTCCCTTTTTAAATCACTGTCCATGTACATCTTAAAACTAGTGAAAAGAATATTTAAAACTGAGACAATAAACATTTTGGCAGAACTGCTCTGATCCCAGAGCTTACGTCATTGCCATTATTTTTCACTCCGAGCCGACAGTATATTTGAACCAAGTGACATTTTTTTACCCTCTTAATACAAAACCAAAACCAAACGCACTGTCAACAAATGGATTCCAACTCATAGCAACCCTATAGGACAGAGCAGAACTGCCCCATAAGGTTTCCAAGGCTGTAAATCTTTACGGAATCAGACTGCCACATCTTTTTCCTGCTATGGAGCGGCTGGTGGGTTCAAACCACCGACCTTTCAGTTAGCAGCTGAGCATTTAACCACTGCACCACCAGGGCTCCTCTCTTAACACAAACAATCGAAAAACAACAACAACAACAATAAACTACTCTCCTGTGGGAAATTATTTCACTTTTATAAATTAATTCCAGATTCTCTTTAGCCCATTTGGTTGGTTTGTTTCCCTCAGGAGCAAAAATATGCTGTTTTCTTACTCTGATTTACAAACATGAAGACATAACTTCTGATCTTGCTAGACAGTAAAACTAAACAATTTTGGCTCAGCTAGGTTTTGGGGCGCTCCAAAGAAATGTAGGTGCTACAGGAAGAGACGTTAGTGATCCTAGTCGTTCAGTTCTTGCCTTTGGAGTATTCTCTGAATTGTGTGGGAGGGTGTGGTTGCGTTGCTGTGAACTTCTGCTGCGAGCTTCTACCCTAGAGATGGTTATGTTTCCGAGGTGAGTGAAATGATACTTGTAAACAAGTTTATAATCATTAATAAAGCTTACCAAACAATTTAAGCTCTTTAGAAACATACATCCACTGTTTAATTGCCTATTGTTTAATTATAACCTTTAATCAAGGCGTGAAGACTTTTAAAAATGCATTTATACAACTCCTAAACTTAATTAAGTTTGATTTCATGATGTTTATTTCGTTTTTGTAAGTTTCAGGTGTCAAATTATTTCTCCCTGGAGATCTTGATGAAATTCCACCAGTGACTGTTCCAGTGTACTCTTTAAAAATCCTTAAGACTATTTTCCTTTAGAGTTGACAGTTGCCCACTCTGGGATCCAGATGCTATATTTGCAGTACTATGATTTTGTTCTGTTTGCCACACATGGCCTTTTCATACACTATTTCCCAAAGATGGAAAATTCTGCTATTTTTTTTATACTTCATAGCAAAATTTCATTAGAATGACTTAAAATCTGGGTCTTTTCATCCTAGATGGTATCTAGCTGAGGATTACTGAAGATCCCGGTAGTAAATTAATCCAATGTCTCTTTTGGGAGTGCCCACTTTATACAGAGCTCACACCAGCCACTATGGGTAAACAGTACTAAAAAATTGAAATTTACAATAAATGAAGGGAAATTTATAGACACTAGCAAGTGTCAGTGGACTCCTGAAAGAAGGTGCTGGAACCTGGGTGGTCTTTGAGGTTTGTAGTATTATCCTTCAGGCTCAGGGAAATATCTTCTAAGAGATTAAATGACTGCATGTTACCCTCCTAAGGCTCTTCAACGATACAGCTGCCTTTGTGACACGAATATATTGGGTCCTCATAGCCCTCCATTCGAAAAGCATTTAAAGGAAAGAAAAAAAACCTTTAACTTCACTTGTTTCTTAGAGTTTTAAGTGCTGCAGCTAGGATCCTGTAAACATGGGGACACTGAGAAAACCTGAAGTGCATAAAGTTCTTCTCGAACGAAGAAGTTTAAAACCCTGCCTGAAAATAATGTACATAACACCTTATGCTTGTGTAGCCATTTTAAGTTGGAAGAGAGTATTCCCATCTATTATGTTGCTTTACTCTCAAAATCACTGTGTAAAGGAGAAAAGGTATTCAGTCATTCAATAAATCGGAGTGCCTACTGCATGCCAGGCTCTATGAGGAGAGTCCATAGTACCTGTGCTTAGAATTTTCTTGGAATTACCCAAGACAGGACCAGAAGTAAATGCAATAAAGGTAGTACATAGGAGGGGCAAATGGAAATATAGAATTAGGTGCCACATCGTGCTAGGAAATGTACATTATTTCACGATACTCTTTAACAGGTTGTTTATCTACAGTTTATTGACAAGGAAACTGAGATTCCTAGAAGCTGTCTCTAGCCTCATACTGGAGGTGTCCATCAGGAGCTTTGTAAAAGGCTCTTGTCTCATCATCAGCCATTACCACTACTTTCCCCACTGGATTAGGCTAGCTCCAGAAAAAGCGCACAATTAACATCTCTCTACTTTCTTCTTTGAACAGAGCTCCCTCCATTCCAATCACATTGGTGGCCATTTGGTCTCAGCTTAAACACAGGTAAGGCACTTGTCCTCATGGTGAAGTAAATGCGCTGTTGGCCTTTCTGAACTGAAAGGAGTATTATCACAGTAATTTCTGTGGGTTTGGCTTCCGAAGTTGGGGCAAGGTCTCCAGATGATCTGGCTAGTCTACCAGACTCTGAGTGCTCAGAGGACAGGGCTGCTTTAGATGTCGAGTCAAGGAGTCGCGATTGAGTCTTAGTCACAATAGAGGCTTCAGTTTTACCCCTGAAGAAAAACTGGGGCCCAAGGAGATGAAATGGCTTGACTAAGGCCGCCTGGCAGAGATGAGATCGGAATCAGGTCTTTTGACTCCAGCCTAGCGCCTCCTATGATCTTTATTAATCCATGTGTTAGTCTTGGAATCTTTTCTTATCTGCTTTCCTCTCTCCCTTTGTCTGGGTGAGGATGTGATCTCCAGTCTATCGACAGGTTTCTCTCCTTTCAGAGAGGGGTGGAAAGGGGTGTGGGGAAAAGTGTTTTCCGTCAATAAAGGGCACCAGTTCTTTCCACCACCACTGATGGAAAGCCCGCTCTGTGCCAGGCACCGGGCATCCAAGGGACAGCAAGAGGGATTCCCTGCCTTCAAAAATTGAAATTGGGTCTCTCGCGAGTTTTGGGCAGGTCCCGGGGCGTTGATTACCTTCTCTCGGGAGCAGTCCCAGCTCCCCCCCAGGGATCTCCTCCTGGCTTTGCACACTCCGCACTCAGCACGGTGCCAGGCCCGGGCGTCAGGCGCAGCACCCAAACCAGCAGCGTCAAGTACCAGGAGGGGAAGCTCCCGGCCTCAAGCGCCCGCCCTAGACGCGCCACAGCCGGCGCCCTCGGTCGCCACGGCAACCGGGGAGGCGCTGACCCCTGACCCTGCAGCCCTTCCCGGCCCCGCCCCTTCGCGTTCCCGAGATCAACATGGAGAAGAGCAACCCGGAAGTGCCGCCGCCACCGCC
>NW_004443967.1:8543434-8567418 GCF_000243295.1 Trichechus manatus latirostris | reverse complement strand
CTTCTGCAGCTTCCGCCGGGCCCAGGTGGCCGGGCCTCACCTGCCGGCAGGCCCGGGAGCCACCCGCCCCCAAGGCCCGTCTCCCGGGCGGGCGGGGCGGGAAAGTGGAGAGGCGAGGTGCGGGGGTCCGCGCGGAGGCCTGGAGCGCGGCCAGGTGATGGTGGGCCCCTGCTGCTCCGGAGGAAAGGGGACCCGCAGAGCAGCCGTGCCCCGGTGCTGCCCCAGGCTGGCTTTTTGACATCAGCCCCAGGGAAGTGGGCCAGCTCTGAGTTCGCCTGGTGCCCCTTAAGTGCCCTTAGGATGAAGTGATCAAAGCATTAGGCTCTCCCCTGGCGAGGGGCACTGCCAGCGTTTGGGAACTCGGAGCAGAGAAAAAGGGCAGAATGATGCTGTCAGAGCAAGCCCAAAAGTGGTTTCCAACCCACGTGCAGGTCACAGTGCTCCAAGCCAAAGATCTTAAGCCCAAAGGCAAAAGTGGCACCAATGACACATACACTATCATTCAGCTGGGCAAGGAAAAGTACTCCACCTCTGTAGCTGAGAAAACCCTTGAGCCAGTCTGGAAGGAAGAGGCGTCTTTTGAGCTACCTGGATTGCTAATGCAGGGGAATCCAGAGAAATACATCCTTTTCCTCATAGTTATGCACAGGTCGCTGGTGGGTCTGGATAAATTTTTAGGACAGGTGGCAATCAATCTCAGTGACATCTTTGAGGACAAACAAAGGAGGAAAACAGAGTAAGTTATGGAATTTGTTTTGAATTTTGGGGTGCTTAAGTATATCTTAGGAGCCATGGTGGCGCAGTGGTTAAAGCGCTTGGCTGCGAATCGAAAAGTTGGTTCAAACTCACCAGCCTCTCGGCGGGAGAAAGATGCGGCAGAAAGATTTACAGCCTTGGAAATCCCATGGGGCAGTTCTACTCTGTCCTGTAGGGTCGCTAGGAGTCCGAACTGAGTTGAGGGCGGTGGGGGGAGGGGGGATTAAGTATATCTTATTTCTGGATTTCCTATTCTTGGAAATTATTTGTATGTTTGGGGTATTGGTTTTTGGGTTGAAATAGGACCCAGTTTTAAGCACCATATTTGCATGGATCTGTAGTAGAAGTAGCCCTTTGAAGAAACACTTTTTCAATGGAGTCGTTAATGACTGCTCTCCTCACATTTCTGTTTGAGGTAAACATCTGTTAAATAATCAAATATTTTGCACTGAATTTTAAGCAAATTAACATTGTTTCACTATTTATAAGAGGATTGGAACACAGTGTTGAACAGCTAAAACTTCACATATGTGTAAATTGTTAATGATTTTTAAACATTAAACTTTTACATAAAATGGAACATCAGAAAATTAAATCTGCCAGTATAGCATTTTAATATAAACGTTGAACTCTGAAGCTGTCGAAGATAAATGACCAAATTTAGAACTCAGTTATTTCATTTCAGGATTAGAAACACAGTTGGCCTTTATTTTAAATCCACCGTTTTTCCGGGCCCGTACATCTTGGTGAATCCTAAAGCTGTTAAGGAAAAAAAATGTTTTAAAACTGTGTACAAACATTCTAAACTTTTAACGTAGTAACAGTGTTTTCCTTTGAATATACAATATATTGAAGCTAGTGTATTACTTTAGAATTAGTTTTGCAAAGCTAGTGTGTTTAGGCCCTATTAAATGTTATAAGATTGTAGAATTCTTGTGATGAAATGATTTAATGACATTTTCAGTGAAACCATGCTCTTTTATGACTTTCAGGCTTGGGTTAGATATTTTGTAATTTAAAAAAGCTGTAATAAAAGTTAACACTAGAATATTGTAGCTTAAAGTGAAAAACAGTATGTTTTCAGAGGTAGATACACTCACTGCTTCCTTAAACTTATAATTACAGGTTGAACTTAAATCTTCAGATTTCCACAACCGCCATGGTATTTCTTTCAGTCAGGAATTTGTCTCTCAAAATTTTTTTAAATAATAATAACTTTCTTAAAGTTCATGTTAGTTTTTTATATTTTAAATTAACTATCTCTTGTTCTTTTCTGTACATGTCTGCCTGCAGGCTTCTCTTGATGGGAGTTTTTTTAAAAAAATCAGGTCTTTACCTAAGATTTAATATACGCAGAGAAAAAGGGTAGAGAGAGAAGAAATAATAGAATGCAAAAAGAAAAATGGTAAACATTTAAACTAATTGAGGAGATGAAAATATTTTAAGAAACAGAAGAGAAAAGGTTAAAAAAAATTGTGAAGTTGAATATATATCGATGACTTTAATATCAAAACTATTTGATACCTAAAAAGTGTCATCTCAGTTTTCTCTGAGTAGGTCATCAAATTTAAAACGAATAATGGATAATTACCAAATAAATTTGTATCAAATTGCCAATTTTAAGTGACACTTAGTCTATAATATTTAGTGTTTTTAAACTTTCGAGTATATTGTAGCTTCAGATTTCTTACTGCATTTCCAGTCTTTTTAATATTAATGAATGATGTATTGCAGGCCTGCTCTGAAATATAAATTTTCCAAGTGAAAGTAGGCCCAAGTGTGAATCCAAAGATTCCGAGGATGAAGTAACCTTTTAAAGTTTCTTCTTGTTTTTCCTCCTTGTCTTTGGCAGCACCATAAACCAAAAAAAACAAACCCATTGCCGTCGAGTGGATTCCGACTCATAGCGACCCTACGGGCAGTACTCTAATATCAGACTCTCTGCCTATGGAAATTCTGTACTGGCTATTAAATAGAATTGATTAGAACTTTTGAGGGAAAACTGCTTTTAAATATTAGCAGTAGGGCTTGTGATGTTACTGCAATTAAAGCGGTTTTCATATGGTCGTATTCTTACTTTGTGGATAAATGGGGACCACATACTTGATTAGGTATCTTTATTGGTAATATTTCTCATTTTTTAATATATTTAATAGTTTCCTTTTTCCAGCAGGGCTGTACATGTGGTACACTAAGAGACAGACTTGGATCACTGGTGTATTGCAAGAAAGATATTTAATATTCTGCACATTGTTGAACCTTGTCAGCATATTCCCAAGTGCTTTGTAGAAAACCGGTGTGAGTGATGAAGGCTACTAGCTGATTTAGAAGTTCCACGAAAGTGCTGGGTGTGACACTTCTTACTTTTTTGACACTGAAGACAAGTATTTACAGCCTGTCTTCCAGTTGTGTCATGATACGCAAAGAAGTGTGGTGGCTAAAACTATTATTTTACTTACTTTTTTTTTTTCTTTTAAGGAAGGGGAGAAAGGGCTGCGCCAGACCACTTTGAGTGGGGCATAGAAAGAACTTCTGTGTCTCTCACTTTAGTGGGTGTCTGGATTGATTCTGGCAGGAGATTTAAGGAAATAATACAGTGTTTAATAATAGAGCGGTAAAATCGTTCATGCTGTTATGTCATATCTGTTGATTTTTTACAACAGAAGTGGGTGATGTGAGTTTATTTTTAATGCTCATGAAAAGTAATAATGCTCAGAGTCCCTGCAGTTAGGTATGGCGCAAACACATGCAGAGTCCAGGCCTGTTGTGTGTGTCTCAGCAGTGCACCTGCGTCCTGGCTTCTGGCACGCTTATTGCCAATCTTGTCCCATTTCTGACCACACAGCACCAATTGCTTGGAAATAGTTCCCACGTGTGTGGTGGTTTTTGCACGTGGACCTGTGCCCACTAAAAATTGAACTGAAGCCATATACAGTTTAAATCCAGCACTCCAGAGGTGAAAAAAAAAAAACAGCATTAATCCACTAAGCCCCAAATGCTGTGTCTTCATTTTATCTTTTTGAAGCCTGGGAAAACAAGTGATATCTCTGGAATGATTCTTGAAGGTCTGTTAAGACTTCCTTATTAGATCCGTTTCGGAATGAAGCAGCTGAACTTATTTGTCATGCTTACATTTTTTAGTGTATTTGTGAAAATTCTTTGCAGCTTTTTTTTGAGATGGGGGAAGATGGAAACTATACTGTATTTACAGTTTGCATTCAAACACTGACTTGCTTTTTTTCTTTAAGGGTTGCTTAAGTCTTTAGAGTTCCTTACCAAAAAAAAAAAACCCAAAACCAATACCGCCCTCCATGAGTTATAGCTTGATTGTGTTATGAATATGATTCTAGAAACAAAAATTCAGTAAACTTTTTTTTAGTGCAAGGCAGTTTGCCTTCAAGGAGCTTATACTCTAGCAATAGAAAATATGCATTGCCTTCCTGTTTGGCTGTCATGTCTCCTGACTACATACGGTATCCTGTAATATATGACCAGTTATGTGTTTAACCTCATTAACATATGGTTCATCAAATTAGAAAGAACTTCCCTTTTCCTGCAGATGTTATTCATGGGCTTTGGATTTTTTTACTTACTGACTTTAATCCAACATTGGGAAATTACTTATTCTCTGTACCTTGGTTTCCTTGTCTGTGAAATAAGGGTGTTAAGTAGGTGGTTTATTTGGTCTTATTTCTAAAATTCGATTGATTTTGATTACCTTCCCTCCCTTCCTCTTACTGGATTATTAGTTTGTTTTCTGAGATTTTCTGTAGTTTGTTATACACGTGGAAATCTTACATGCTGCTTTGTTGTTGGTTTTTTATTTTTGGTATTTGTTGCAAAGTGTATTCACCTATTTTCTCCATAGCCTGATGATGTTGCAGAATATTTCTGAGGTACCATCCATCAGAAGTACTCTGCTTCCCCCTTAAAAATGGCTCTGTTTTCCACAGCTCTGATTTAATAACTGGGTACATAACCTTATTCCATTTCCAGACTTTTTGGGTGCTCAATTTTGTATTGTTCAAGGTTCTCTATTCCACAGAGTTTATTGCTGTGATTTCTTATTTCTAATCCCTATGTCTTCAGATTTCATCATTTGCCTCAGATTAGGGATTTTCTCGGCTTAGGGTCTCAGGTTAATGCTTTCTATTATAAAATTTCCTATTCTTTAAAAAAAAAAAATTCCTTGTCCTGATGTAACTAGAGCTTAATTGGTTGAATTACTCCAATTTAGATAACCAAGAAAATATTTTTCTTGTGTGTTACTTAAGAGTTTAAGAGAATGGTCTTACAGAGCTGAAGTTTATTATGAAGATGAAATATGTTTTTAGGTACACAGCTGGACCTCAGGATTTTCAATTTTAGGAAAAGGGATTCCCGTATCCTAGAGTCGAGTTGATTCCAACTCATAGTGACCCTGTAGGACAGAGTAGAACTGCCCCATAGGGTTTCCAAGGAGCGGCTGGTGGATTCAAACTGCTGACCTTTGGCAGCTGAGCTCTTAACCACTGAGCGACCACGGCTCCAATGAAAAGAATGAGTCAGAAATACCTAGATGAACTCAGAAGTGTCTTCCAGTTCTAGGATTCAGTGGAAATGTGACAGTTTCCCAATGGTTACATTCATTGATAATGGAAGTCAGTAAGGCACCTGTATTTCTGTCCATGAAGGAAGAATTATAAATGTAAAGAACTTCCCTTACAAACCTGATTTTTCTCAGATCATAGAGGAGCAACAGTATTCCTTCCAGCTCTAGAGCCTAAAACCTGTGATAAGCATTAGACTCTTTTATTGCTTGTTTTTCATAGTGTGCTATGATAGCCTTAAGTTCTTGGTAGGGATGGATTTTCACTGATTTGTTCCCATTGTTTTGCTTGGTTCTCATTTAGTGAGAATTAGTGTTAACCTAGGGCCTCATGAGCATAATTCCCAGCTAATTTAAGACTTGTAGATTTTGAAGGTTGTTTGGGAAACTCTTTTGGAAGGATATAAGCTTAGTTGCTTGGTCATCTTTGCCAAAGATGAAGGAAGACTCTTGGAATGTGTTGAAGTATTTTATTTAAGCTCAGGATCTCTGAATGGCCTGTATATCAAAGCAAGGGAAAAATGATGTCTTTGGGGTGTACTTTTTCTTTCAAATCTATGTAGATTTTAAATTTTAATTATTTAATAATATTTGTTATTCTGTACCAAAGGAGCCCTGGTGACACAGTGGTTAAGCGTCTGGCTGCTAACTGAAAGGTTGGCAGTTCGAACCCACCAGTGACTCCAAGGGAGAAAGATATGGCAGTCTGCTTCCATAAAGATTATAGCCTTGGAAACCCTATGGGGCATTTCCACTCTGTCCTACAGGGTGGCTCTGAGTCGGAATTAACTCGATGGCAATAGTTTTTTTTTAAATTACGTACCAATCTTAATTAAGGAACTTTGGAATATTTACCTAGAGTTTGGGGATACAATTAGGAGAATAAAAAGAGGATATATAAAACTACCTTAATGTAGATTCGTCAGACTGATGACTGTATGCATAAAAATGTTAAGATTGCATCTTATTCTGACTCCTCTCAAGAAGCTCTAGAATGGGACAGTGGCTAGGATGGTAGGTAGCACGTTCTAGGGCCTTTGAGCACTGAGTGCCTCTGCAGCTGCTACAGAGTTTCATTTGTTGGAGTCAGATTTCTGGATCATGGGAGGTACCTTTAGAATTGTCAGGTTAGCCTTATTCAAATGTTTCAATTTAACTGCTTTAATTTCCTGGAGTGGTGGGCAAGAATTTGTGAAGTAGTCTCTTACTAAAAAAAATAACAGTGGGATAAGACTGGTGATAATATAGGTGAGTGTGTTTATCTTTTCTCATTCTGAAGTACTTCTCAAAGAATGAAGTTCTGATCCATTCAGAAGCGATTGAATACTTTGTGTGATGATTTAAATGTATTAATGTACAGTTCACCTTAAATAGCCCACCCTAGGCCATTTATACTGTAGTCAGTTGGTATATGTATCATGGGTAGGTTCTCCTCCCTGTGAACCAGTCTTCCACCTGATGGATACTAAGTGTAATCTTCTTTTGGCATATCCTGTTGGTAGCAATGAGAAAGAACTAATGTAAAATTAGATCAGAGTTCCTTTGTAGCCAAGAAAATTTGTTACACTTGATTAGAGCTATATTTAAATAATAACGTGTCGGCAGGAATGAGTATTAAGCTTCATTGTTAAGTAATGTGGAAACATTGTAGAAATTCTCTTCTAGGCTTCATTTTACAGGGTTTTTTTTCTTTTTTTGGCTGTTGCCCTGTGGAATGACCGTTGTCACACTGACAATTTGAGAATTTATTGTGGATGAAAATACTGTAAACAAAACCAAAATAAACTTTGCTTTTTAAACATCATTTAAAAATGGGCAGTGTAATACAGTGGAATGACTGAAAGCACAAGATTTAGGTGCATGTACAGTAATTTTATTTGGTATTGTCACAATAGCAAGAGTAAATGAAGTAAATAGAATCTAGCAGGAAGCATTTAAATTGTCCCTGCCACCCCCCCGCCCCCAGCAAATTCTTGTCACTTCTTGCATTTTACTCATTTTGCGTATTTTATTCAGGAACAGGCTTTGATCCATTTTATATGAATCTAATGTAAATTACATCATGTGCAATTTTCATGATTAGTAAACACTAGTAGTTTTCCAACGTTAAAATTCTTTTAATGCTTTTTACATAAGTAATATTTTCGGTGGGGGCTAATGTATTTATTATTTTATTAAAAATATGGTCATTATTTGTCATTTATATTACTTAAAAACAATTTGTATTGATGAATGCTTTCAGAATCTCTTCCTCAGTGTCTTTTAATGTTGAAAAATGTTCTTAGGCCATCAGCAATACTTATTCCAGATGGAAACATATTAGGTATCATTGATAAGAATTTTTGATGAGTGATTTTCACAGCATAAAAGAAAGATTATCTGAGAGCCTTTTCTTTTCAAACCTACTTAAAACCTCCAGACATATTCCTTCAGTATATGTCACATCACAGAAACAATGATCAGGTCCTTAAACAGTGAGTAAAACCAGAAATACTCTGGCTGATAGATGCTCATTCAGTGCTTAGATTGCCTTGCTGTATAGTAGCTTTACCTAAAAAGCTGTTTGTATATATCAGAGCTCCATGTCTTCTCTTCATTACGCATTACAACCCTTTTTTTTCTTCTCTTTAAGGTGGTTTAGATTAGAATCCAAACAAGGAAAAAGAGCCAAAAACAGGGGTGAGATAAAGGTCAATATTCAATTTATGAGAAACAATATGACAGCAAGTATGTTTGACTTATCAATGAAGGACAAAACAAGATCTCCATTTGCAAAATTAAAAGATAAGATGAAAGGTAGAAAAAATGATGGGACATTTTCTGATACATCTTCTGCAATCATTCCGAGTACTCACATGCCTGATGCTAATACCGAATTTCCAAGTGGTGAAATCCAGATGAAATCCAAACCAAAAAAGCCTTTTCTTTTGGGTCCTCAGAGACTTTCTTCAGCACATTCAATGTCTGATTTAACTGGGTCCCACATATCTTCTGAGAAACTGAAGTCTGGCACCATTGGTCAAACACATCTTCTTGGGCGCCAGATAGATTCCTTTGGAGCAGTTCCAGAAAGTGGTGAGCAGCATGTCTTTCTGATTGTATCCTCAGTGGTCTGAAATATGCTTTTTAATTTTTATTAAAGTTTAACTTATAAAATTGGGCAATAAAGATTGCAGCTTCTCAGGAGTATTTTCTAAATATAGTCATTCATCAAATACTTACTGAGCACCTACTATATCCAAAATTGGTAAGTTCATTGAAGTCAGAGTTTGTCTGCATTCATATTCATATTATTAGATGATAATAAAATGAGCCCCAGTCCCCTTTCCTGGCCTGACTTCATTTCATTGCTATTTCTCCTTTCTCCAAAGTCAGAAGCATAAATGAATATTCCATTTCATCAGAAAGTACCTAGAAGAAAGAGTAGATTTAGTGGTAAATGGTGACAAAAAATCTTTGAGAATTTATCACATTATTATGCCAAGCAAACCTCTAGTTTTGACATAGTTTTCTTATGTAACCGTTTCTTTCTGAGCTGAGCAAATTGCTAATTGTCTAGCAATACACTAATTGTTATTAGCCTAGATACTTTAGACTGTCTTGTAAAATTGTTTTCCTTGGTTATTTTGAAGGTTAATATCTTGAAACAGCTAATTGCTCTCCTTCTAAAAGCAGAACCAGTGTGCACACTGAATCCATGTCAGAGTGTGATGCAGTGTATCACTGAGTATGCACTAACCACAAAATTATTTGCAGGAAGTCTCAAATCTCCACACAGAAGAACGTTAAGCTTTGATACTTCTAAAACGAACCAACATGACAACAGTGTGGATGAAGGTGAATCGTCCTTTGGAAGACAAAATGACCAATTGACAAATGTGACTGCTTCATTACCGCAAAAATTTGCAACACTGCCAAGGAAGAAAAACCCATTCGAAGAAAGCAGTGAATCATGGGACAGCAGCGTGAATTTATTTTCAAAATCAATTGAAGTAAGAAAAGAAAATAAAAGAGAGAAAAGGGAGAAAGTTAGCCTGTTTGAAAGAGTAACTGGAAAAAAAGATAGCAGAAGATCTGATAAACTTAACAATGGGGGATCAGATAGCCCTTGTGACTTGAAATCACCTAATGCATTTAGTGAAAATCGTCAGGACTATTTTGATTATGAGTCAACTAATCCATTTACAGCAAAATTCAGGGCTTCAAATATAATGCCATCTTCAAGGTAAGCTTAACATGGGAGAGGTTGTGCTATTTTGGGAAATATTGTACTTGAAAGTATCAAATATCCCTTTTAAATACTTGAATATTTTAAATTCCTTTTATTTTACCTGAAAAAAATTCTTACTGCTTTATTTTTATGATTAATTATGGAGCCAGGTAGTGTTACATACATCTTTGAACTGAACTTTTTATACAGAAGTATAAGAAATTCTTACTCCTTATCCTAGACTACATCTACTTACGTGAGCCAAAAACCCACCGAAACTTAGGGAGAGAATGGCATGGCTTTTGATGAGACGTGGTGAGAATGAATTACCAGTGGGTGTTCATTCAAGCCAGACATTTAGATATGTTGTATTTCTAAATACTCTTTCCCAGGGATTAGTTCAGGGCTATCTGGAGAGGATTAGTGGACCAGTAGTTGCTCATGGACTGTTCTTTAATAAATATTGGCTTAAATTAAGTATTACTTTTCATAATAGTGGTTAACTAATTAAATGGCTATTTAGAAGTAGTTTTTAATTTATGAATATTAATTGGAATTTATTGACTGTATAAGTACTGTAAATACACCAAAGAGTATCTCTACGATTTATTGTCATAGAAGTAATCATTATCAGGATAAAGATTAGATTTTCAAACTGCAGCTTCTCAGTTACGTATATAATGATTTTTTTTATTCCTTGATAGGAGTTGGAACTGTATGCATTTAAATATGATTATGGGTTTTATACAAGTGAAAAATGGAGTAGCTGATTAAGGAAACTTTAAGCCGAGAATAAAATGAATTTATTGGAACCTGAAGTAATTAGCAGGGAAACGCCTGGTAGAATGTTTGCCATATAAAATAGAGGGTGTTTTTGGAGGCAGTAATATACAGCATACAGACCTGAATGGGTATCCTGGCTTAGTAGTTCTCTGATTTCTGTAAACCTCAGCATTTCCATCTTTGAAGCAAAGAAAATAATACCTACTTGATAGGCTAGGGTGAAGATTACGTGTATATATAACGTACATAGCACAGAGCCAGGCCCCAAATAGGGACTCCATACGTGATGACTGCTGTGATGTTTTATGTACTAATACGTCATGTCATGTTTTACTCAAAAACAGTACTTCGCGCCACTAGAAATGGAAAATGTAGTATCAACAATCACCCTCTTAGGCTGTGCTCGCCCACCTTTCCCTTGTGTATATTCCAATAACATGTTTTAAAAACATGCATTTGAAACTTTCAAAGGAAAGTGTGCATTTCTTTTGCTTTCTTTACTCAATAAATGGATATTTGCTGTGGTTTTAGAAAGTGTCAGTCTTCTTTATAGACTATATTCCAAAGAAATACATTTTTATCATATATTAGTTTTTAACTAACGAGTCCATAGTTTTGATATGCTATACTAAATTATTTTGGTGTTTTACATCGGAGCCCTGGTGCAGTGGTTAAGAGCTCGGCTGCTAACCAAAAGGTCGGCAATTCAAATCCACCAGCCACTCTTTGGAAACCCTATAGGGCAGTTCTACTCTGTCCTATAGGGTCGCTATGAGTTGGAATCGATTCATTGGCAGTGGATTTTTAGTTTATCCTAAATTATTTTATTTTGGTGTTTTACATAGTGTGTATTACGTATTGCCTTAAGTCCTAAATTTTAGCTTTTTTCCTCCTTTACTGAACTTTTTTTGCCTAAGATTGGTGAAAACAATTGTCTGAGATAACTTAGAGAATTGGTAATTTAGATCATTTAGAGTCCAAGAAAAGCAAGAAAAATTGGAAATGGTAGGAATATAATGTTTTTAAACTGTGGAAGCATATGGAAAAATAAGTCATTAAATCTTGATTGTCTATACATGGACTGTTTACGGGGACCACCAGGGGCTTTGAAAGTGAGCATGACATTTTGCCAGGTTTAGGCTTCGTATTGAGTTACTTCAATATTAATGCTCCTTTTATCAAAATCAGAGCTGTGTTATGATATATGTACAAAATGACTGCAAGTATGTTTTAAAATTTTTTTTTTTTTTTTTAGTTTTAAAACTTTTCCTTCTGTATATTCCTGAGATGTCACATAATAGGACCAAAAAATAAAAGAAAAACCTAAACCCATTGCCATCGGGTTGATTCCAACTCATAGTGACCTATAGGACAGAGCAGAACTGCCCTGTAGGGTTTCCCAGGCTGTAAATCTTTACGGATGCAGACTGCCACATCGTTCTCCCACGGATTGGCTAGTGGGTTCGAACCACTGACCTTTTGGTTAGCAGCCAACACATTTATAGATTCCTTGGAAGTTACTATTCCTTTTGAGTCACAGACCATCTTCGTTTTATGATAAATGTAAAACATTTTCAGTAAAGTGCTAGCTCTAATTAATAATATAAAAAGAAGGATTAGATATAAATGGATACAGGAAGAGCGTGCAGCTCAAAGTTTAAAGCAGCAAGTTTATCTTGGGTGAAGTTTGGGAAGATATAGTCAAGGTGGTTTTCTCTTTACATAACAATGTATTCATCTTTATCTTCCCAGTATTACCCTCAGTTACATTTTCTCACGTTTAAATCCAAACCAAATGTACTTTTGAAGTGATAGATTCACAGAGTCACTCAGAAGTCAGGCTTCTTCTGGTGATGCCACCATTTAACATCTGGCCTCTGAGTTCGCTGCAGAAGGGGAAGAGAATGAAGGATCACGTGAGGGGCATTTTTATGTGCCAGGCCTGGCAGTGGTGTGCATTACTTCCACGATTGTTGAGAAGTGGAATCTTTACTCTTTGGTTAGAACTCAGTCATGTCTCAACTTTACTGTAAGGGGTTGAGAAATAGGGCTTAGCTGTGTACCCAGGAGGAGAATGAATTGGATTTGATGACTGTATAGCATTATGTGTACCCATCGATGCCAGTTCAGCTTTCTACTAGAAGTTGGCATGCTGTACATGTACACTGCACATGTATACAGTACACATGTCATACTACACGTGTACACAGTATAGTTGGAATTCTCTTAACTTACTGGAGGGATGTTTTGTCAGTTTATTATTGGTATTGAGTTGTTTGTGTTTTAAAATTGCTGCTGCTATTGCTTTTTAATTAAAAATCACAAATATTTTGGCATCATTAGTATCAACTAATTTGTGTGGTTATTCCCACAATTTGTAAAGGAATGCTTTCTTGCAATAGCAGTATATAACTTCCCATCAACAAATATGCCTGTATGTTTGTTATATCATTTTCAATACTGTGTTTACAACCAACTGTCTTTAACACTGGGCTATTTTTTGACTGGAAAGTGGAAATGGGTATGTTCAGCAAACCCAATTTCCTTTTTTTTTTTTTTACTGGGCGTACAGGTAGAGCAACCTTCTATTAGTTGGGGCCATGTGACCAAGTTCTGGTTTATTGACTTGTGAGTAGAAGGGACGTACACCTCCTACACAATCCTCCATGTTGTCCCTCTTCATCTGTAGCCTGGACCAGGGATCAGCAAACTACATCTGTGCACCAAATCCAGCCTGCTGCTTGTGTTTGTAAATAAAGTTTTATCGGAACACAGCCACGCCCATTTGTTTATGGCTGCAGTGGTCAAAGTTGAATAGTTGTGACAGACTTAATGGCTTTTAAAGGCAAAACTATTCATTAATGGTCCTTTTACAGAAACAGTTTGCCGACCCCTGCACTAACTGAATGGAGAGGGCCTTTGAGAGAAGGGCAGAGCCATAAGATGGGTCCTTGAATGCGTGTGGAAGGTTGCCGGACCAGGAATAACCGATTGGACTTTGTTGGATAAATAATCAGAATTTTAAGCTACTGAAATTTTTGCATTTATTTATTTTAGCAGTTAGTACTGTTTATTCAAATAAGTAGAGAAGGTGGGCCGTAGTACCCTTCGTTCTGTTTGAAAAAGCCTAGGTCAAAAAAGTTTAAGAACCACTGATAATGAAATACGAAATCTAAACTCTCCTTCTTGCTTTCAAGGCTTATTGTCTCTTAGGCGTTTCTTACCTATCCAACTTTTCTCTCACTATTCCTTACCTCTCTGTTCTAGCTAAGTTAATTTCCTTAGTGTAACTCTCTCTCTGAGGCCTTTGTAACCATGCCATTTCTGTTCTTTGGTTCAGTGGTGAAATGTACTGTTAACTTGTCTTCGAGTGTCTAAAGCCTGTCTAGAAGGTAAAAACTGTTAAGTCTCTCTTGATTAATAATGTGACATCTCCCTTCTCTGATTTTCTGCTGATATAGAAGAACATATTTGCTGTGTTTATAGGATTTAGGTCATAGTCTTCCCCACTAAACTGTATAAACTTCTTCATAGTTCTTCTGAACTTTTCCTTCTTAGTGTTCCATAGCACCTAGAACATATCCTCAGTGAACATATCAAGGTCTTCTGGAGCTTTTTTTTTTTTTTTTTAACTGCTGTTTGATCCTACCTCAGACTGAATTAGAATCTTTAATGAGTGGGGCCCTGAAATAAAAAAATAAATAAACATTTAAAAAATGTCCCATGTGGTTCTAATTATCAGTCAGATTTAGAAATTGCTGATCTAAGTTATATTACTTCATAGGAGTTCAGTAAGTACTTACTGGTGAATAGGAATCAAGAGTTGTGCTGGTAAATTCATATTTGAATAGACAACTTAGTTGCGTTAGCTTTGCTCACAGTGCTGTAAAGTAGAAGGGACAGTAAGGAGATCAGCGTGGCTGAAACTGAGATATGGAAAGGAATGAGAGATTTGGCTGAATAGGTAAGAAACGCCTAAATGTTAGTAGGCATTGAAGACCAGGCGGAAATGTTTGACAAAAAAAAGATTTAGCGCATCTGTGGATGGTTTGTTTCCCAGGATTCAGGTAAAGCCTGGGCAGCTTTAGTGATAAATGACACTTTAAAAATATGTTTATATCTGTATGCTGCTGTTGCTGTCATTTGCCATCGAGTCATCTCCAGCTCATGGCGACCTTATGTGTAACAGAAAAGACACTGCCTGGTCCTGCACCGCCCTCACAGTCATGGGTATGTTTGAGCCTGTCATTGCAGCTGTCATGTCAGGCCCATCTTGTGGAAGGTTGCCCTCGTTTTTACTGATCCTCTGCTTCACCCGACATGATGTCCTTCTCCAGAGATTGGCCTTTCCTATTGATGTACTACCCATAGTAAATTGAAGAAAAACTGTTTGTGGTGGCTATGCTTCTGATGGACGTTTAACCAACCAGTTGTCGTCGTGTTGATTCTGACTCATGATGACCCCATGTATGTAGAGTTGAACTGTGCTCCATAGGGCTTTCAGTGGCTGATTTTTTCTTAGCCCTTTCTTCCAAGATGCCTTTGGGTGGACTCAAACCTCGAAGCTAAGGAGATTTAGGATTGAAGAACTCCACCTAGTTAAGGGAATTCATTTATAAAGAGGAATTGGTTGTGTATGTCTTATTCTGAAAATTCCTTTTTTTTTTTGGTAATATAGTAAATAATATAAGTGTACGCTGTATGATGAGCTAGTGTTGTTTGATGTTAAAGGGACAGCTGATAAAGAGAGCAAGAATTTGTAGGAGGTATCTTTACCAGAAGGGAGCCCCGGTGGCACAGTGGTTAAAGCACTCGGCTGCTAGTGGTTCAAACTCACTAGCCACTCTTCCAGGGAAAGATACAGCAGTCTGCTTCCATAAAGATTTACAGCCTAAGTAACCCAATAGGACAGTTCAGCTCTGTCCTGTAGGGTCTTTATGAGTCAGAATCTACTCAACTTGTTGGGTTTATCTTTACTAGGAGGCTTTAGGAACATCCTTCTATTTGTGACTTGCACAAAGACATTGCTTGCTCTTCATGATTTCCTGCTTTGTTGTAGTTGTGAATTCCATACAGCAAACTCTTAGGTAGCTCTGGGATAACTTAATGGTATGTTTTATAGTATTACTCCTGGTATTATTGATTAGATTAGAGCATATATTTCCATTTCCAATATTTGCTGTAGAAACTAGATTCTCCCTATGTTTTAGCCAATGAGCATAGGCCAAATAGTTACTTTACGACTAATATTTTATGATTTTACACGACAGCGTGCCTTTTGCTTTTGGGACCAGAGTGACCTTCCCTTCTTCCTTAACTAGTTAATTCGTGTCAACAGTTGGGTTATACCTTTCTTAGAAGCTACAAAAAATTGGTGACCTAGAATGTATATTAAATGTGTTTCTAATTTTCACAAATCAGAAATCACCACAGACCTATAAAACATGTAACCATTATTATGAGGTTGTATAATATGTCCATAAAAAAAAAAATAAAGGTGGACTTTTTACTGTAGACTTAAGTTTTGTTTTAGAAAAAGTTATAGTAAACTTTGATACGAAAGAAAAGATCCTTTTCGTAGTTTTTAAACCTTCCTTTTTATAATGGCCCTTCTTGCCTTTTTCCCTTAAGTTTAAAGTTTAGTATTTGATATCATAAACCTTAACATGCATAAGGTTTATTTTAATAGCATTTTTAGTTTTTTTTCAGATTTGTCTAATATTAAAGATAATTTGCCTGTTATTCATGACAGGCTGTACGTCTTTTACACAGCTGAAAATTTGTGGCCTCATTTATGAGACAGATAACAACAACTTTTGAGATGGATTTTAGAGTCACAAATCCATTAGTACCCAGGGATTTACAGAATGTATCCAATGAGACAGTGACTGCGAACATGAAATATGCAATGTGATTAGTTCCCCAAATGGTAACTAGAACTTTTATGCTTTACTCCCCAGATACTACTTGAAACTTTTTTAACCCTTTGTCATCCTAATACTCATTATAATAGCTCTCATTAATTGTGGCATTTCCCAGTGGGTTAATTTGCAGATACCAACCATGCCATCCTTTTGCTCACTCACTAAATGCAAATTGATATTTATAGTCTTCAAAATTGAAAACAAAAAAAGCTCTAACAAAAAAGACAAAACTTTATTTAAAATTTGTTTATTTTGCACTGAGAGATTGAGTTACTGAGAGATCCTGTGAGAGAGAAAAGCTAAAAAAAAAAAAATCCACGAAAACTACTGTAGGCTAATAAACTGATGTGAAAATTTCTCAATTTACAGCACTTGACAGGTGCTAAAAGAAAAGCATCTTTAATTTTAATGTGTTGTT
Organism: Trichechus manatus latirostris; assembly: GCF_000243295.1. Classification (NCBI taxonomy): domain Eukaryota; kingdom Metazoa; phylum Chordata; class Mammalia; order Sirenia; family Trichechidae; genus Trichechus; species Trichechus manatus. The sequence goes on along the minus strand of NW_004443967.1, from coordinate 8,550,739 downwards.
AGGACCTCTTTAGAGAGACAGTACAAGTTATTAACAAGGTCCTCTGAGACAGGAGACGGGTAATTAACAAGACCTATGGAGATATAGTTTGGGTAATTAATGAGCTCTTAGGCACTGGACACAGGATAACACATTGTGAGCCCAATACTTAAAGAGAGCAGGTTGTTATGATACGATCAAATACACGATAAAGTATGTAAGTCTTCAGGTTTCTGATGGGAAAGTATTAAGATTATATTCCAGTGATCCTAGTGCACTGATTTTTGTAAATCAGTATCTAGATTGTTTGGTTTAATTTTTTAAGATAGAATTTGAGAAAATTATTTCTTTTTAAAACCAAGAGGAAAGGGAGCTTGTTACATATAGACTGATAATCTTTATTAATTCATTACCATCAATAAACGTGAATATTTTGAGAGGAGTCCATTGGAAATACATATGTTCTGCGATTCTAAATTGTTGGTTTAAATGTTTATTTTCCCCCAGTAGACTAATATTGCCTACTCCAGATTCACCTTGCTGTCCTTACCCACCTTTATTTAGACTGTCAGCATCTGGGCCAGAGAGGAGCCTGTCACAGCACCAGTTTGGTGTTCACATATTATGCATAGGTCCCTTAAGTCACGCTCCTGTTCTTCCTTTAAGTCTGCCCAACATCAGATGCTGTATGGACCAGATATTCCCTGTGTAAATTTGAAATTGTTGGGGTAAATCAGAACACTCGCACATTCAACAAGCATGTACTATATCCATGCTATGCTGGTGTTACAAACCTCAAAAAGGCCCTAGCGAGTCTCCTAATTCATTTTACTGCCTTCTAGCTCAGTGTACAAGGATGATTTTTTCCAAAATTTCAGTTCTGATGATCAAATGATATTTTCATTTTTTTTTTGACTTTTACTATCTACAAGGAAATCAAAGACGATTAAGCATAAATCCTACTCTTTGAAAAGAGCTCATCAGAACAAGCATGCAAGTTATTAGGTTATGTGAAGGGTTTGAATTCCATGCTAAGAACCGGACATTGCGTAAGCATTGAGAAACCATGAAAGATTTTTAAGTTGGGTTGTGATATTATCAAATTAATGCTTTAGACAAATAGCCGAAAGCTAGTATGGAAAATCTGTTGGGAGCAGTAGTTAGGAGCGGGGAGGAAAAGATTGAGGCAGGAAAACTAGCTAGGAAGTTATACATGTTGAGTTGAGAGCTGATGGAGGTCACTTGGCAGTGAGGATGGAAAAGAAGGGAACGTCCCTGAGAAGGATTTCTGGGCGAAAATAGCACAGCACGTATCCATTCTGCTTGTCGGTAGTGGCATCGTCAAGGAAGAAGAAACAGGATTATTCCAGTGTTTTGTCTTTCTTAGTGTTTTAATTTGATAAAACACAGCATTTTAAAAACTTTTATTTAGTACAGCAGCAGTGTCAGGTCTGTAGTCTTTGAGTTTCCGAATCAGTCTGTGAAAGGAGGAAATACAGAACCGAATTTCAAGTTCTCGTGGACTCCAGACTTTCTGGAGCCATGGAGGCTGGCTAAACCCCTGAAACTATTGCCCTGAGATAATCTTTAAACCTTAAACCAGAAATATCCTCTGAAGTCTTCTTAAAGCCAAACAATAGTTAAGCTTAACTGGCAAAAAATGTCTGCCTTGAGCATTATGCTCTTTTAAGAACTATCTGTATGGGATCAAATTGATAACAGCAACTCCAAAGATTAGATAGGAGCCTTAGGGGGCAGTGCGTCTATGTTAATGGGGAAGGAACAACTCAGAAAAGGAGGTGAGAATGGTTGCACAACTCACAGAATGTAATGAGTGTCACTGAATTGTACATGTTGAAACTGTTGAAAAATTGATAATGTTTTGCTGGGTATATTCTCAACAACAATAAAATAAAATTAAAGAAAAACAGGGTTTTGGTATTGATGGAGAACTTTGGGGTTTTGTTTTGTTTTTAATTTGGTGCTATCTTGTTTATTTTAGTTTTTTTTTTTTTTTTTTTGAGAGAATAGGCATTATGTGTTTTGAACTTTCTCGAACTAGCAAATTAGTATCAAAACAGAAACAGTTCTTGAGAGTTTGTTTCTGAGCATTGAAACTACTTTGACTACTTTGAGCGCAAATTTCTGTAACCGTTTATGGGTGTATGCAGTTTCACCTTAGCATTGTAATTACTACGTAGATTTCTCTTCAGTGGTTTTGGCTTCACCTAACCTTTTCCCAGTTGGACCCCTTTCATGGGTTTGTTACTAAGAGAATACCTTCTGTTTCTTTCATACTTGGCCCTTGCCTCTGCGTAGGCTGCTTTTTCTAGGCCTTCTGCTTCCACGTTTAGAGCATTTCAATTGGGCCACTATGACCACATCACCTGTTGGTACTTTTCGTTTATACCATAAGCTTGAACTTTTGAGATACAGATAGTGTTTTTTATATGTTTAATTTAGGGTGGTAGCGTTGCCTTATGGTCAGCATGTTTTAAATAGTTGTTGGTGATACAGAACAAAGCAGTTAATTGGATTATGAAATTATTTTCTTTTGCATGTAACTAGTTTCTAAGAATGTTAGGATTTAGACATTTGACATTTGTCTCTTTGAACTTATATTTTGAGGAAAGAGTATTGCTCTTTGATTTGATTTATTAAGTATAATATAGTATGGCATTTTGTATATTTTAAGCTCAGAAATCTTTCTGAAAACAGTGCTAATGCCACTTAAATACTGATTACATGAATGAGTTTGATCTGCTTAGAGTAAAACTTCATTCACATTGCCAGTTTTTGTTTTGTTTTAGTCGATGTGATAACTTTAATAGACAAGTAAATAAAGCTCTTCTAGGGATGGGAGTGGAGGGCTGGAGGTATGATTCTAGAGGAGTAAAACAAGTCCTGACCACAGTTGCTAGGGAGAGGGATATGTAAGAAATGACCTGCAATCAAAGCAGAATGAACTGCGTTGACCAGAAGTACAGGTAGTCCCTGATTTACGACACATTCGAGTTACAGCAAACTGTACTTATAACCTTTTTTTAAAATGGTTTGTGTATTTTTTTATGTATGTATGTATGTAGTTAAATATATCTGTAAGTTTATATGTAATGTTTCCAACTCCAAAGACAAAAATCAGACTTATAAAGATGCTGATAATAAAAGGCAATAGTAATGCAAACTAAAAAAAAGAGGTATTTGACTTACATCAGAACTGATTTAAGACGGAGTCATCAGAACAGAACCCCATCGTAAGTTGGGTACTGCCTGTACAAGGAATTTGTTGTGGAAAAGCAGAGGAAGGAGCAGTTCAGGCTACTGGAAATTGAGAAAGCTTCCTCAAGGAGGAAGCCTTTGAGCTCGATCTTGATCATTGACTATGGTTTTACAAGTTGGGGAATAAGTAGATCGATAACTGTTACAGTAAATAGCAAGGAAACTCAGGAAAAATAGTCAGGTGCATTTTGAAGGAATATTTTAAAATAGTGACTATACACGATTGTATTCATAAGCTCTTTTCTATAACTTAGTAATTTTACCATTTCTCTTCTAGTTGGAGTCATGGAGCTATATTCTATGTCTGTCATTCCCTGCCTGGTAGGTTCCAGAGGAACTATGTTTGCTACTTTAGGCTACCAAGGAGCCAATTAGTGAGTGCCCTGCAGCAGCCCTGCGTTACCTATAATGAGTGCTTTGTTACAGAGCCTCGTGTGGGAATGGGGGTGTTCAGGTTAATCACATATCTTGTTTACTAGAGGTGTACAATATATTTGTTTCATATAGATTTTTCATTTTCAAAGAATTATAAATGCTCAAAATAAAAAGAAAATCATATTGGACATATTTTAGTATTTGATTCACATGGTATATTTGATTTGATTCTTCTGACCAATGATTTCACAGTATAACATGAAAGTGTAAAAATACTAATAATAGAATATTCTGAAGGGACTTTTGGTTGGGGATTAAGAGTTAGGTCTGGATTTGAGTCTCAGCTGAATAGCTGTATGACATTACTTAACCTTTCTAAGCCTCAGTTTCTTCAGCTATAAAATGGGGATGACGGTCTTGGTATTATAGAGGAAATTAAATAATGTAATGCATGTACATCGCTGAGGGCACATAGCTCTTACTATGATCTTATACAGCATCTATAGAATACATTCTAGTTGCTTTAAATAAGTTAAATGAAATTATTTTCAAGTAGTAATATATTCTTAACTCTTTTTTCAATCTTAAAGTGGAATTTTGGGGCTTATCTTTTTTAGTGTATGTCAGTAAAGGACATACATTGGCAGAAAGCAATAAACTTAATAGTTTTCCTAGTTTCTGTCAAGATGTTATGCTCACTAATAATCTTGGATGAAATAAACTAAGCCACATTGAAATTAAGCGAAAATATTCTCTATATTAAGTAGGAAATTAATTTTATTACTTTGTACGGCAAAGGTATTATAAATAAATATTTGATGCAAAGTTCTGTGTTCAGAAATGCTGGCATAGCACTGATGAAGACAGTGTAGGGTGGATAGCTAAGCTTTGGCTTTAAGAGTGATAAATATTTCCTAAACTCAGATGGCCAAGGTCACGCTAAATTGTTCAAGTAGGCAGTTCAAGCTATCATAGTACAAAGGACAAATGCTGCTTACTGAAAACTCTTCAGAACACTTCAGAACCCCCTTTGGGGAAAGAAGAGCTGCCTTAGGAGATTCCCACAGCCACTAATGCTTCCCTTCCAGCCAAGATCCGGATGTTGGCGCGCTCGTTTCTTTGTCAGTGAAAGTGCCCTCTTTCGTCTTTGTTTTTCACTGAGATTATAAGATTCAGCTCAAGTCATCTCCGGACTCAATGTTCTTTAATAAGCCTGAAATATAATACTAGTTGTGTTTTCAGTGTTCTTTCATTCTTCTGGTTTTGAAAAATAAATATTCCTCACTTAGAAAAAAAAAAAATACATGACCAAAATTTGAATTTAAAATATCCTTGAATTATCATCAGTTTATTTTATAGAGTAATGTCTCTTGCACTAACAAAGATGGATAGCGTCTTATAATGTCATCTCCTTGTGCCTGCTGTCTTTAGGTTACTAGACGGTATATTAGGTGACATTCTAAAATACAGATGTTTGTTTTTGAACTTGATAATCAGGGATGGCCGTAGTTGCTCTTACTTGGTTTTATGTTCCTCTCCTTTTCCGTGTAAGAATTCTGTTAGTATTGTGATACAAAAGATGCATAAGGCAAAGTCTCTGCCTTTAAGATTATAGACAGGTAGGTAGAAAATACGTAGTTAATTGTCCTAATGGTTGGAGCAGTTAAGTACAGATAGAGGTAAAAGTAGCATGAGATTCCATGGGTAAGGCTAGGCAGTCTAGACATCATAGAAAAGGTAGAATTAGCAAAGTCTCAAAGGATGGATCTGTAAAAAAATAGAGGAAAGGACTTTTATGAACGGGGATTAAAATGAGAAAAGGTGAAGAGGTAAAAATGAGTGTTTTAGGTGCATCTCAGGGAATCACCCTGCCTATAACTGTTAGATTGGCAGTAGTGGTGGAGATGGACCTTATTACTAGGAACTTGGCATACCAGAATGAAGAATTTGCTTCTAACGTCTATAGAAAGTGTAAAGATTTTTCAACATATGTGTGATATGATGAAAATACTATTTTAGGAAAATTCGGAACAGTGACATTGCTACTGCAGACACAGTATGGACCTGAATAAGAAGAGATACATATGAAATCAAAGGAAAATGTCAGTGAGGCTGCATTTCTAAGTGTGATTTTAGATCAGATCAAAAGCATTTTGCAGTGAAAAGTAATTTTAAGTATATAGCTTATAGGAACAGAACTGTGGGAAAATTATCATGACATTAGAAATTTACAGGTACACTGTTTAAATCAGTGGATACTTGTATTTTAAATGTTCTTGAATAGTGTATATATTTGTTTAAACGAAGAAAGATTCAGAAAAAGCTGTCTGAGAGATAGTATAATAGACAATTTCCAATAAGATTATTATGTGCATCTATTTTTTTGTGGGGCCAGAGAGTGAATTTTTATACAAAACAATATATTCTTTTCTAGAAAAAGTTTTGTCATTTCATAGCCCTACTGAAACAATGGGCTGAGACATGGCAACGATTGTGGGGATGGCACGGGACCAGGCAGTGTTTCGTTCTGTTGTACATAGGGTCGCTATGAGTTGGAACTGACTCGATGGCACCTAACAACAACAACAACTGAAACAAGCTCTTGGTCTCCAAGAACTTCTCAGCTTGGAGTGTAGGCAGGAGACTCTAGTGGATAGGTCGCAGGCAGTGGGTCAGGGCCTACCCAGAACAACAGTATGAACCCAACACAACTTCCAAGAGTGACAAAATTTCATAAAGGTTTAAAAGGAAAACATTCTGTTTATGTCAAGACAAACATGATTATATTATGGAGTAAAATGCAAGAATCTGCCTGAGTTTTTAAGTTAAAACTTGAAATGCCAAAGAAATTTTATGCTTGTTGCAGAGTTCTTCTTCTTGTTTATTAGGGATACTATAGAGAAAAACGTTTGAGAAGCTTAGTTTTAAAGGAATGGAGAATGTTTGGAATCCACAGGGCTATGTTTGGAAACTTGTGAATTCTTTGATTGACTATCTTTGAAATAGTTATTTCTCTTCTCTACCAGGAGAAAATAGTAAGTAAACTTGACTAAATATTCTTGATGAAACATACCTTGATTTCATAGATATCTTTAAATTCTCAAATTTTAAGATTTTCCTTCAACAACCTATTCACTTAATATTCATGATAGAAAAGCATCTAGGTCTGAATTTGCTGTCCATGATCTTTGGTGTCACTGACCACAATTTTTAATTGTCTTGCCTGTGAGATCTCATAAAAGATATCCTGTGAGAATATTAATAAGTAAATTACTGTTAATCCCCATAGACATGTATGTATTAGGCTCTGTTTTGTCATCCAGGTGTTTCGTGTGCATGCCCAGTCCCAGGAGAGAAAATGCAGTATTTGAATCTATAATACCATTAATTTAATGTGGTACTGAGTTCTTAGCTTTTTCTAAAAAGGAAAAAACCAGTATTGTTGCACCTTGCCTCTTAAAGCCCCATTTGCTTATGTAAGAAACGTAACTGAAGTGTGCTAGACATAGTGTTTACTAGAGAATATCTGTTTGGGCACGTCATTTAATAGGGCTTTTGAAAAGAGAATCATTAAAGAACTTTTTCTTAATGGACCACAGCTACCACGGCCTCCACCAGACTGAGTCCAGTATAGCTAGATGGTGCCCGGCTACTACCACTGACTGCTCTGAC
>NW_004443967.1:8511977-8543334 GCF_000243295.1 Trichechus manatus latirostris | reverse complement strand
ACCAGATTTACTGGCCTGACAGACTGGAGAAACCCTGAGAGTATGGCCCCTAGATACCCTTTTAGCTCAGTGGTGAAGTCACTCCTGAAGTTCAGCCGTTCAGCTGGGGATTGGACAGCCTCATAAAACAGAAGGGGACTAAGGAGGCACAGCAGTCCAGGGACAAGGACTAGAAGGCAGGAGGGGACAGGAAAGCTGGTGATAGGGAACCCAAGGATGAGAAGGGACAGTGTTGACATGTCATGGGGTTGTTAACCATTGTCATAGAGCAATATGTGTACTGTTTAATGAGAAACTCTTTGTTGTGCAAACCTTCATCTAAGATACAAAAAAAAAAGAATTATCTATTTAAAAAAAAAAACATTTTTTTAAAATACTTCTTCAACGTGCCATCTCTACGGACTAAGTAACTTTTCAGGATTTACCAGAATAATCTCAAATTAATCTGTATCAAGGTCTGAATACATAAACTGGTAGATATACTAGATAGATGGGATAGTTGAATTGATTTTATTGGAGGCCTACCAGTTTGAAAAATTACAGTTACTTCAATTCTTATTGATAGTTGTAAATATTGCAATAATTCTTCCTGTCTGAAAAAGAACTGACATACCGCGGATATACCATTAGGTCTAGATATAAGTAATCTTTGTTATTCAGAAAAATGATTTCCTCTGCTCTTTGGGGGACTTGATACATGGCTGATAAATATGTATTGACCTGCTAGTGACTTCCTTGGTCAACTATCAGCCCAATTTTTAATAAGCACCAGTTATTAATGTATTCAGCATACATTAATTAAACATCTGCCATGTTCTGTGCACTGTGCCGTATTTAAGGACTGGAAAGATTGATGAGATATAGTTCCTGCCTTTAAGTGACTTATAGTAGAAAGAGGCGGGTGAGGGTTAAGATAGATACACAATAATTATTCAAATAATATTTGAATAGCACTTTGTCATATAAAACTTCTTCATATTTGTCTCTTTTAGTTTCTTTTAATCCTAGCTATTTGAAATGAGTAGTAGCATTTCTGTTTCTTAAATTAAAACATGGTTAATTGGTGGTGGTAATTAATCCAGAAGGGTAGATTTGATCACTTCTAATTGGTTTTGAATACCAAGCTAAAAATTATAATCATTGAGGGAGAAGTTGGCGATCAAAAATTTTCCGACAGATGAATGACGAGATTAAACTTGGGCTTTAGAAAGCCATGCCCAGCAGGGATGTGTAGGTGGGATTGCACAAGCAAGGCTGACAGAGACTGTGAAGAGGCTACTGCAATAGTCTAGACAGTGGTATTGCGGCCTTGTGATCAGCAAAGTAGCAGTGAAAGTGAGCAGCTAGGAAACAGTATGGGAGCTGGGTGGGGAGAATCTAGCAGCTTATTTATGAGGGGTGCAAGCTAAAGACTGATTGTACCAGAGAAGGAAAATCAGGCAGAGCTGATCTCAAACACAAGATGATTGGTTTGGGACATGTTAACTCTGAGGTACAGATGAAATATCCAGTCCAAGATTTTCAACAAGCATTTATAAAATGGTGTTATAAAGGATAAAGAGATTGTGATTTAGTAGTCATCTGCCCATATAGTGGTGGTAGTTGAAGTATAGAAGAATACGAAGTCACCAAGGTAGAATAGAGAAAGTGGTCTGTAAGCAAAACCTTAAGAAATATCCAGTGTTTCCCATCTGGGGGCGAGGGAGGAAGATGACCAGGAAAAAGAGTGACTGGAAAAATGTAGGGGGCAATTTAGGTTACCAGATAGCACAGAAGAGAGAGATTTGAAGAGAACCAACAATCATTATTATCAAATGGAGCTGAGAAGTTAGGAGAGTGAGGTTATTGCCTAAGAGAAAAAGTAGTTTGTTGGGAACCTTCATAAAAGAAGCAGCGAATATTGTGGGGAATGTGTTTCCGATTATAGGGCATGAGTGAGAGTAACAGCAGATATTACTTGGGAGGCATTAGAGCTTAGCAAAATTGAAATGGTGGAAGGTCCAAGGAGTAATGGGTTTAAATATGCTTGGGAAGGAGGGCTGAGTCAATAAAAATGGATTAGGAGATGGATTGGGATGATAGTGGGGTCCGCAAACTAGGTCCCATAGGAGTAAGAGAGTAGGAGAATCCAAAGCTGAGGAGATTGACCACATGAGATTGTATGAGATCTTAAAAGTGAAGCCCCTCTGACAGTGAGGAGCTGTCTCCCACCTTATTGATGACTATTCCCTTGGAAACATGTTCAGGGAAAGTCTTATTTGTGAAAATGTGTTGTTGTGGTGCAGTGAATTACTTAATATGGCCCTTCTAGCCATAATCTTTGCAACTGCAGCCAAATGACTGGGTGGGACTATGCGAATGTGGTGCTTGTGGCCCACCAAAGGGATTGGATAGCTTCCTGATAATGTAAATAAAGTGCACAGCACCCTTACGGGGGTGGGACCATGCAAGTAGGGTATATGGAACCCTAACGAGGGAATTGGTCAGTTTTGCCATTCAGCTAGGCTTAAAGGGAGACACGGGGAGAGAGAGAGAGGAGTTGTAACACAGAAGACAGCAAGAGATGGTGGCGCAGGAATCAGGAGACTGGTTCGAGACAGTTGTGGTAGGGCTTGCCAACTCCCGGAGGTAAGAGTTGTAACACTTGCCCAAGAAGGCTCCCTCACCCCACCCCCGGGCCTGGCAGCAGAAAGTTCCCAGCAGGGTCACGTGGTAGAGGGCTAGAAGAAGCTGTCCTGATCGATGAACTGCATCCTGACTTGTTCCTGTTACTTCCAAGATGATCCCGTTCTGTAGTAGTACCTTGTTACTTCCCTAATAAACCCCATAATTGTGAGTATGGTCTGTGAATTCTGCTTGGCCATTGCAACAGATTATCAAACCCAGCAGAGAAGTAGAGTGCCATGGGAAGGACGGTTGGTGTCAGATACTGGTAAAAAGTTTGGAGAGAGGAGGTATGTCTGACTTCTGCCTCATAGAAATTAGCCTTGGGCAGTTGATCTTGATTCTCCCTCCCCCTTGTGAAGTTAGAGGAGGTCAGACACCTCCCCAACTCCATTTTCACAGTTGTGAACTGTAAGGCAGTGTGTATAAATAGGTAGTATTACTCAACCAAGGAACCTGGTGGCACAGTGGTTAAGTGCTTGACTGCTAACTGAAAGGTCAGCAGTTTGAACCCACCAGCCGCTTTGCCGGTGAAAGATGTGACAATCTGCTTCCATAAGAGTTACAGCCTTAGAAACCCTATAGGGCAGTTCTACTTTGTCCTACAGGGTCGCTATGAGTTGAAATCGACTTAACAACAATGGGGTATTATTCAAACCAGAGTCACTTTAAGCAATTATGACATTTCCAAACCACGGGAGCAATCAAACTTTAATAATACAACCCTAAATTGAAAATAAATTTGAACATATAGTATTCTAGCTCTACGAATGCGAAAAGTATTGTTAAATAAAGCCCAGGAAGTAGTCTACTAGTGGCCAGCAGTGAATTGTCATTTACAAGGTAGAAGACTATATTTTAGGGAGGAAAAAAATGTGTTAAGTAGTTATGGAGCATAAGCCAGAAATTGAAGAGAAAAGGGGAGTGTAGAGAATTTACGTGACTAATCATGAGATACTGTTTTTCTTTGGTTCTTCCTTTCTAAAAGAGAAATAGAACCTTTGTCCTAAACCACTTAAAATTAAGTGAATAGCTTATGACATTTATTGTATAGTCTTGTATCTGTTAGTCCCAGCAGGAAACCAGTGACACACGCAAAAGGGGTAATTGAAGAAAGCTTAATGAAGAGACTATTTACAGACGTGCGGTCAGGGTTAAGGACACCTAGGAGGGGTAGTGTAGTACCAGCGACCGGTAGCGCGTGGAAGTAACTGCCTTGCGGAGGTGTGAAGAAACAGCTGTAGCTGCAGCTGGGGCTGGAGGTATAGGAGTAGCTGCTAAGACTGCAGCCAGCAGGAGGGAGGGAGGGAGTGGAGGGATGCGACTCCGTTTGGGGAATGAATGCCATGCCTCCCCTTCTTCCTGTCTCCCAGTCTCCTGGGGGTGCCTCCCAGTGGGCTGAGAGGCCCAGGAAGGGAACCTGGGGGCAAGGGAGCCATGGGGAGGTACTTAGTCCAGAGGTCAGCCTCCTGAGGGGCAGGGAGGGGCAAACAGAAAATAATGACCACAGTTATTTCAAAAACCTATTAAATAGCCATTATTCTATGTCTGTAAAAATACCTGAGCCTAGGACTTTTCTTGGTCCCTTCTGGTTGGAAGAATCCTCAGGAAATTGTATTGGACTCCTAGAATCCAACCAACTCTGAGCTCACAGTAGGACCTCACAGTGCACTTACGCGAAGCAGTTCAGTTTATGGCTCAAGAGCTTTGACTATGGAATTTGGCTGCCTTTCTTTGAATCCCATCTCTGCTTAGCTTTGCTGTGCCCATTTCCTCATCTGTAAATGGAGATAAAAGTAGTACCTACTTTTGTTACAAGTGTTAAGCCAGTTAACATGGAAAGTGCCCGGAAAGATGCGTGGTACCGTGGCTAACGTTCAGTAAACATCAGCCGTCGTTGGGACTAGTGTCATCTAGGCCCTTGCATTGCTGGAACAAGGGGGTTCTCTTCTTTTGAATCTCATTAGAAGTTTTATTTAGAATACGTCACAGTTCTTGGCATATATCCCTCCCCACTGCATTTGTCACTGAAGTGAAGTGAAGCCCCAGGTGTCTGGAGCCCACTCTCTCACACTGGCTAAACAAGAAGATCAAGAAGATACTCTTCCTTTCAAAATAATTAATGTCAGAAGTTCTTTTGAGATAGTTTAAAGTTATTTCCCGTATACAACAAGGAATTGAATAGTGTTTGAAAAGTTACCACATTTAGTCCCTCTCTCACCACCTGCCCCCCACCCACCCAGCCAGGGAGAGAATTATAGGTGAAACACCTCCAGGACTTTGCAAATAACTTGAAATCACTTATTAAATAAAAAATGGATCCAGTTGGGCCAGTATGGACTTTGCTTTATAATTTCAGCAGTAATGGAGTTTGGAAAAAGGTTATGGAAATGTAATAATACTCTAATAATATTTGTTTTAAAATGCCTGAATGTCATGGGTTGTTATGTGACTTCTCATTGAAAGATTTAAAATCCTAGAGCCAGGAATTCACACAGTTGAGTTTGCTGCATTGTCTTATATTAGCACTGTTCAGCAGTTTTAATTTTTGTTCTTTTGTGTTTTTTATGTGTTTACAAGCATTTTATATTTTTTCACTGAATAATCCTTCTTTGGCATTACCCCTGAAGAATGTAGGTATGTTTTTCAAGGAGAACAGAAAGGGAGAAACGAAAAAACAACTTTGCTCTCTGCCAGATGCCTTAGCAGTTATTGTAGTGGTCATTTTTTTTATCACTTTATAAAGCTTGGTTTGCTTTTCTGGCCTGTATGTGGGAAGGTTTGTCCATCATCTCATAGATTTGATTCTTATTTCTTTACTCATTATCTACTCTAACTTCAGGATATGCTAATGAGTGATGTGATGGAAGAAGTGCTAATGGTTCTTAGAAATATGATCTCTGGGTATTACTATTTTCAGATTTTAAAATTAGAGTTTAGTTGGAAGGTCTTTAAAATTTGTTTAAAAAGATTCAAGTTTTTACCCGAAAGCTTCGGAATGTTAAGGTAGAACATTTTGTCAACTTAAAACCTTTTTTTAAAAAACTATTTTATCAGTTTAAAAGTTACTCTGAAATTTCTCTGCCACTCCAAACTTCAGTTCTGATTTTTAAAATTTAATTTTCTTAATTCTGAAGTTCACATTTCTATAGACTTTTTCTGTGTGAGCATGTCTAGATTTATTTTATACCTGATGAAAAACACCATCCTGTCTTAACCTGTCAACAACTCAGCTTATCCAGTATCTTGTCTGACATGAGGACGGCAGTCCAAAGAGAAAGATATCACAAATTGGTGCCACACTTCCATAAATAGAGACATTTTATTTTTCACCAAGCTAATTCAATCCAGTTCAGTTAACTCTTTTCTTCCCCCTTAAGGACAGATCAGAAAAGGCAGCCATGAATGACTGAGTTCATCCCGCATTTGACACGTCAATGTGTGAATAAAAAGCAGACGACAAGGGAAAGTTTTCTGCCTTTAGATTTTAGATAATACCCAATCCAAGAGCCTGCTCACTCAGCTCTGCGTGGTGGAGAACCGGCGAGGGTGAATGGGGTGGGATGGTGGTCTCAGATCACTTACAAACAGCTGTGATGGGAAGGAGCTGGGACTTGCTGCACTGGACACTTTTTTTCCCTTACGGTTGTGACCTTTTTAATCATTCTTAAGAATTCTCAGACGTTTTTCAGGTGGTCGTTGAGCTACACTTTAGTTCCATAGGCTAAAGCCATTGGCTCTGACATTTTATTAGTTTTGTCATTTTGATAAAATCTTTGTCATAAAAGATTTTGAAAACGCTTATTACACTAAGTATAATATTATTCCTGTTAATTTAATAACTTCTTTCTGAGACATGTACTGAAATCTGTACAGTTAGTAAGATTGCTTGTTCTTCAAGGATGTAATGGGATGATGGTGCCACCAAACATGAAACATTTAAATAATATTTAGGAGAGAAGATGACCATTGTTACAAAATTGCCTGTTGCTCTACAGGTCAGCTCTGCATCAGAATCCTTCAAGGGCTCTTTCCCTTCCTGCTGCCTTGTATTCCGGGCCCTTCAGGGTCTACAGCGCTAGGCCAGACCATATGTCTGTAAGCTTCTCTTTCTCTAGTCTACCACATCTATCGTTCGTGTAATTTTACATCCTACATTTTCCAAGAATTAGGCCTTCAATTGACCAATCGCTTTGATAAAACATTTCTCTACATGGTCTAAAAATTTAAATACCAAGAGTGCTATCCCCTTACCTCCCACAAGAGAAGCTCTACCAGGTGTTTAACTCACAAAAGGGGTGATGTTTACTCTCATCAGTCTGTGTCCCGGGTTTCTTCAGCAGTGCTGTCACTGATTACTAAGTAGATACATAAGCAGAGAGCTGGGCAAGGTGTGTACATAACGTTGGGAGGGTAGATTCTAGAGCCAAACAGCTCCGCCAGTTACCAACTGTATGACTGTGTAACTCGTTTTCCTAATTTTTAAAATAAGGATAATAATACCTACCTTAAGGGTTATGAGGATTAAATGAGCTAATATTGGTGAAGTGCTTAGAACTGTGCCTGGTACAGACTAAGTACTATGTAAATGTTTATTAAATAAAATAATGTATTGTTCTGTCTGTTAGTCACTGTGCTAAGTGTCTTATGTGTTGTTAACTCACTCAATCTTCACAGCAGTTTTATGTAGTAGATGCTGCTGCTATTCCCATTTTACAGATGAGGGAACCCAGACAGAATAAAAGTTACAAATGCACAGTAAAAGTGAAGTAACTTGTTCAAAGCCTCACAGCAAGTACAGGGCAGAACCAGGATTTGAATTCACACTGCCTGGCCCCAGGGCCCTTAACCACAACTTTACTTGTGACCACCATGGTACAGTGTCAGAACTGAGCGTAAATGGTTTGTCCTCGAGAATACCCCAGTCAGATGGAGAGAGACCGAGAGAGGTAGCGGGATGTTTTTCTTGACATATTAGAAAACCACGCGCTTGGAGATACTGGGACAAGGAGAGACTAGTCCCACTGGACCCTTATGTTGACTACCTGGGCAGACTCAGACAGGATGGAGACCACATGTGTTAGCAGCTGCTACCGCTGCACTCCAGACTGAGGAGTACTGTATGTGTGGGAACATCTTTTGGGGTTGTGTTTTTGTTGTTGATATCTTTTAAGCCATTCTTGTTGGGCTCTGAGGCTTTGCTGGTATAGTGACTCTAGCCCAGGGCCCTACAGAATACCCTAAAGACAGTGAGATACAGAGAATGTGGAAATGTGTCAGCCCCTAGGCCTGTGGTTGGTGCATTGTAGGTATTTTAAACCTGTTTCATTCTTCTCTGTCATGTCATCCACCTCTACTGAGATGCTACATTTATCCACAGGAGTTGCAGCTAGAAAAGTTCAGCAACCAGTTCTGGAAACTAGTACTACAAATCGTAGTCAGAACAAATGAAATCTTGTATATGTGGGAAATTCTCCTGAGGTAGTTGAAGTGTACATGCATGAATGCCCTGTAGATTTACAGCTTGGGAGATGTGTCTGTAATAATAGTTATCTATTGTATCCAGTGTCTGCATTTTTTGTGCAAACCTTCAAAAGTTTTAAAAGTGAATTTCTTAGATCTTTAAAGGATTTTAATCATTTTGCATTCACAATGCATTTTAATAATGCATTGATGATGAAAAAAATCTATATTTCACAGTCAAGTTTTTTTTTTTTTTTTAATAAAAAGTTTCCCAGGACAGTAAAGTTTTGTAGAGATTCTAATGGCTAATACTCTTAAGTGCTGGGTAAAAATTAAACTTGAATAGCAACGATGAAATATTTACTCATCAGATGGCTTTGATGTTTAGCTTCTTTTTAGTCACAGTCCCCTTCCTAATGGATATGTTTCAAAGAAGAAAATGATTATAGCTTTCAGCTGTGATGTTTGCTGATTCTCTGCGTGGAAGAAATCCGTTTTGTTTTGGTCCATTTGGGTATTTAAATTTTGAAGACTACTTAGAAATCACATTAATGACAGAAATGGTTCATACAACTCTGAATTCATTTCATTGATAGGGTAATGAATTAAAGTTAATTTTTCTAACACCTGGATCATTTTAAAAAGATTGTTTTAACTCTTTTATTCTATAATCTTTCCAACCTAAATTTACTGAATTGCCCATAGTTTTATATCAGAAGGCCTAAGGTGAGTGAATGTGTGTGTAAAAAATGAGCAGTACTTGAAAATATACAAATTAGTTTTGTAAAATATCTCATTGGATAAAGTTACTTATATTTAAATATGTTTAGAAACTACATGTTTAGATATGTAGTTCTTCAGTTCTAATAACTGGGGTTTTCGTTTAAAGTTTAAAACTATAGATGCTTTAAAAATATTGAGTTAATATTGTTTTTCTTTTACAATTTGGCTTAATGGTCATTCATCTGAGTCATTTAGGAATTTAGAAATTGTTATTGCAATGTTGATTTAAAATTTTCTCTTTTGTATGGTTCTTCCCACACGGACTGTGGTACACTTTTAACATTTATGTTTCTTTTCTTACTCAGTTTTCATATGAATCCGACAAGCAATGAAGACCTCAGGAAAATACTGGTAAGTTCCTGAGGCGGGTAGAGAGTTACTAAAGAGCAAAGTTGGTTTTCTCTCTGGCACACATCTCTAAAACTATATCAGACTTCTTGAATACCTCAGCTACCTCAGTAGTAAGTTTGAGAGAAGGAAGGAAAGCGAAATGCGAACGTTGCCTTGACATAAGATAGGTGACTTCTACGTTATATATAAAAGTTCAAGTAAACATTATAGTTACAATTGAAGGCAGCTTAGAATTTATATATTTTGTTTGCTGACTGTTTTGAAATTAATATGAAAACTGATGTCAAGGTCAACATTATAGTCATGAAATAAGAGCGTGTGGAGAAGACTAACATTTTTTGTTGTTGTTGTTGGGACAAGGATTGAAGAAAGAACAAAGTGGCTTGTCAACATTCAACAATAGGAAAAGCATCCTGGCAAGAGATCCAGTTAACCAGGAAAGTATTTCAAAGAACCTTTAGGACATTTATCTTCCTAGTCAGGACAATGCCAAATATACCAGCAGGATTGGTGATGGCAACTAACAACACCAACAAAGTGACCAGCTAACTCAACTCAGATAGTTTACATGGATTTAGATACCTTAATTTCATTTTATTGCTATTTGAAATCCAGCATTGGGTCTCTCTTCAGAGTTTCCTTGCATCTGTAGTCAATTCTGAATATATTAAACCTAGGGAATAAGTTACTTTACAAAAACATGGCAAGTGTTCTGGGTAGAAGACTAATTCTCACTGAACAGCAGAAATAGGGCCTTTATTCCAAGAGGCTGGTGGTTGCTGTTTGAACCATCTGTCCTTAATGTGTGTGATCCAGATGTTTAATAAGAATTTTTTTAAGCAGTAACATATCACAGTTTTCTATGATGTGATATGCCTGGAAGAAACCCTGGTGTTGTTAGGGTTTATTTTATAAACCACTCTAAATGTAGTTATTTGTTTTTAAAACTGTAGAAAGCGTTGTAGAAGCAGATGACTTTGTACTGTGTTGTTGCTGTTTTATGTAAATGATTTGTAAGTTTCGATGTTTCATAAATACTCAAGTCTTTTTAATATGGCAGTCTGGAGAGAAATGTCAGAATATATGAAGACAGCCTTTGATCCGATAGTAAAATGAATTCTATCAGGCAGTTACTTAATCTCAAACAAAATGCAACATCAAAAAAATCGATTTAATGTGTAGCTATTGTTTATTAAGTAACCTTAATTATAATTTCTATGTGCTTGTAAATGTACTTTTCCAAATCTTGTGATTTATTGCTGTAAAAGCATCCTTAGAATTCTTTAAAGAAATAAAATGTGAAAATTGTTTTAGTTAAAGGATTTAAAGGTGATAAAAGAATCCTTGATGTGTGATTACTTTTCTCTGGAATACTAACGATTCTAAATGACAGTTAAAGGATTACTAGGTGTTGTTAATTTACTGCAAGATACAATTAAGAAGAGAAAGCTCATCCTCATACTGATCGTTTTTGCGGAAAAGTATTTGAACAATTTTTATGTTGAAGATTATAAGATGTTTGAAGTAATTTACATTAAGTTCTCCAATAATAGCCATCCACCAAGTTATTTTTTTCTCCCTCTGGACATAGTATTTTGTAATTAAGTTTGTATGTCTTCTATGCTAGTGCCAACACCTGTCTGTGAAAGCACAGTGTTTAAACAGGAGCAGTAGCCAGTTGAAAGGGCAGTGTGAGCTCTTTAAGGCCTAATTAAGAACTGAAAGGGAGATGAAGGGAGTAGGACAAAAGATGTGAAAGTAGCTGAGATGATATTCCCAGAGCAAAGTTCCTCATTAGAACAATAATGAGATGATCAGAAAATGCCAAGCCTTCATCTTATCTCTCTCTCTCCCCTCTAGTTCCCTTGGATGTCAGTTAGTCCTCCACCAATATTTGGTTACCAGGACAACCTTTCTTTAAATCTTCAGTTATTTTGAGTCCTGATAATTTGCTTTTGTTTAAATTTAAATATTGTAAAAAATACATATACATTTCCTAGTTTAAAAGGCTAGACTATGTGTAAAGTAAAAATAGATCACTAGTAATTCTCAGATTCTTTTCCATAACTATATTATTTAAAATTCTGATTAGAAAATTTACTATAGTACTATTATTCTCTTGCCCAGTCCCCATTTTTTTTATATCTGCATATGGAGATTTTTAACAGAGGTTGGATGGGAATGAAAAAGGATTGGCTGTGGAAGGGGAATAGAGAAGAAAAATTTACGTTAGATTTTAAAATAAGAAAGCATCTTAAAAACATGTGCGCTATCTACATGCTAGTGCTGTAGGAGAAAATACCGAGTACGTGGGTGTCCCGTTGGAGGTTGCATTTGAGTCGTTACCAGTTTGGGGGTTTCCCAATTTTAGAATTTTTTCTAAAAATAACATCAAAAGTATATTTTAGGAAAAAAAATTGTTTTATATTTGCCTGAAGGTTTTCATGTATAAACAAAATAACTTTTGTAACCAGTATTTCAGTTTTTTCTAATATATATATGTTAATATTAATTATTATTTTATTTGGAATGATATCCGTAAACAGAAGGATGTATATTTAATGGGTGTATGAGTCAATTTAAGAATCTTCTGTTTAAAAATAGAAGGTTTATGTAGTTTTCTAATATGGGATAAGATTTGGAGCTAAGCATGAAACTGTTTTTAATTATTTTATATTCTTTTCCAGAATGTAGTTTATAGTACATGTGCTCCTAAGATGTTTTCTTGGCCAGAAACTTGATGCAGAAATTTTGACATAAAAACACAAGTGGAACAATTACTGAAAAGACCAGAAATGTATTTCCAGGAAATCTATCTATACATTAGTTTTAGATGGTTATGAGGGAAATGTGAGGCAAATAATGGGTCCATATATTTTAGATTCTTGCTCTGCAGTGTTGAACACTATTCTGGGATAAGAATTGATTGTTTTGAGAGATTACATAAATTGTTAGGTTGATATGATACCATGGCATTAATTTAAACTATTTATGTCAAAATAAGAGGTTTTTGACATGCCTTTTATCCTCAGTGTCTTTAAACAAATGTTAGGGGGATAAAAAATAACTCCATTATCCAGTAGTACTGGGACAGTGTTGAGTATAACTGTGCAGGGGAATTTTTGACTGTATATCATCACTTAATTAGTTTGGAGAAATCAGTTCATATATGGATAATTTGATTAAAATTAGACTGGAGCAGATTATTATGTTAAATTAAGGAAAAAAAAACATGAAACAGTCAACTAACCATTAATGAATCCCATTTAGTTTAAATTCATTAATCTGTGATTCTCACAAGAAAGCCTGTTTTTCAGTAAATGTTTTATTAGACCGCGTTAGTTGGACTTTATTACTTTTAAAAACGTGGCTCAGAGGAATCACTTGGTAAATCAGGAAATTTCAGAGTTGAAAGGAACCTTGGAGAACATCTCATTTATCAGATAAGGAAGACCTTGTTTGGTTTATGTCTCATATCTGTGTGCAGTTACTTAGGATAACATAAGAAATTTTTGCCTATTTTAAATTTAAAAAATATATTTATCTCCACAGTGAGCCTTATCTTTTTTATAGACACTTGGTTAGCATAGTAAATGATTTGTAGGAATGGAGTTAGGAAATTTTTAATATGCTGTATATCTCTAAATTGCTCATGACCAGTTAAGTAAACTAGTAAAATCGTGTGTGTGTGTGTGTAGACTTAGTCTTATTAAAAAAAAAAAAAGATAAACTGATCTGAGGGAGAAGAGAATACATGGTAAACCAACACTTGTCTTTAGAATTGTCCTTTGTCTTAGAATAATATACTCAAAAAATTTTAGGGACAAAGCTACCATAACTCGTAAAATTATATCTGTTCCCAGTTTTTAATGCTAAAGTAAGTTGTTTTAAATATGTCTTACAGAATTTAAACTTACTTCAGTTTTTTCTCTATTCATTCTGTTAATCTAGTGGAGCTCTTAATAATTCTTCTCTTGATTTCAATAGCCCTAAAACTAATCTTCTCAGCCCCTCCAGATTCATCTTACCCTCTGTTGCCATTTTAATTCTCCTAGAACATAGCTTTAATCATGTCACTGTCCTGTTTAGAAACCTCCAGTGGCTTCCTATTGCCTATAGCAAAAAGTCTAAAGATCCTTAATAATAGCATTCCAATCCTTGATGATCCATTGCCGTTGTACCATTTGAGCCTATTCTCTGCTCCCTAACCTGTTCCTTGTTTTCTGTCTGCTCATCTGATTACCTGCTGTTGACCACTATGCCTTGAACCTTCTTTCTTCCTTTGAAAAAGCTGAACCCACTGCTTGAACTGCCCAGTCTCCATTTCTGCGTGGAAAAATCTTTGAAGAGCTGGTACAAACTATATCTTTTCTACAAAACCTGAGAGATTCTATGGAATTGGAGAAGCTTTTCAATCCTGAATTTTTTCGTTTATTCTGGAGAGAAGGCTAGTGTGTGCTCCAGTCACCCAAGCACGGATTGATACCTGCACTCTGGCTGTTTCTGTCTCTCTGGTGCTGGCAAAATCATACTGCCCCAGGGAGTCTTCAAAAGTGAAACTTTGACTTTCCTGATGAAAATTCCTACACGTAGCGCAATTAAAGTAGATCCTGAAAGTCAGTAAAGACAAATTGAATTCATTACCAAAAAAAAGAAAAAGAAAGCCTTTTCTCTATTTACCAGTCCCCACTCTCTACCCTCCACTGAATAGATACTATTAGTCTTTAAAAGCAAGAGAACTAATTTCCTCAGTATTTTAGTTTGTTTTCTTTAAAGCCAGGTGGAACTGTTTTGAAAGAAAGTGATGAAAATCATTTTAAATTGTTGAGTTTAGTGATAGAACTATGTGTAAAAAGGCATAAAAATTGATACTTTGTGGGTACATTATATTTTATATAGTGAAAAAGCTAAATGCTACGTATATAATAAAAGATGAGGTCACATTGTTTTCTTGGTTGACTTCCTGAGAAATATTCTTCTTTAGCCTTTGATTTAACATTAATATTAGAATACTTTGTAGTAAAAAAAATTAAATCAATGCCTTTTTCTTTCTTTTTTGGGTTGTATTTACACATTTATCCAAAAAAATTTTTTACAAATAAGATAAAGTTATAAAATAAGTAAATAAGTGAACTGGGAGAGAATACAAATACATTAACCCTAAATGTTAACATGGTTGCAGTAGAAACTCTGAGTTTCCTGATAACCAGGGCAAAAAGGGAAATAAGATAAGTTAGATATTAGTACTGGATGGAGGAAATAGATCAGTTACTTGGGTAGAAAAAACTTTCTGCGTCTAAATTTTATCTACATATGGAGACTTATATATTCGCCCAATCTTTTAACGAACTGCATTTTTTCTAATACTTATCCCTATTAAGGCTTTATTGAAAATAAAATTAAAAACATAATATAATAGTTTTGCTCAATATTTTAAATTTCCTGGGGCTAATCTAATGTCCAAGTCTAGTTTTCAGTAGGTTTTTATAGTTCCTGGAGTTAATAATTCTTAGAGCTCTTTAGTTTTAATCGATGTTAGTTATAGTATTGTAGAACACTTTTTAACTTAGTCTTAAAGTATATGGTCAATCTCTGATATTAGGAAATTGCCCACAATGTTTTTTAAAAAAAGAGGGTTTGAGGAGAATTTAGAATTATAATGAAGGCTCTGGTGTGTCCGCCCTCGTCCTTGCCTCAGAACCGGCTAGCTAATCTATGAACTGTCACGTCAGTTCTAGCCAAGGACAGAGACAAAGGGTTTGAGGATTTAAAAAACCAAAAATAGAAGTTCTAAATAATTCTTAGTGTTTGTCCTTGGCATTACATCTGCTAAAGTGACCGTCTTTCTTCTGTTCTAGGACAGCAACCCTTTTGATGCCACTGCAGGGTATCGGAGTCTGACCTACGAGGAGGTACTCCAGGAGCTAGTGAAACACAAAGAGCTGCTGAGGAGGAAAGACAGCCACATCCGGGAGCTCGAGGACTACATCGACAACCTCCTCGTGAGGGTCATGGAGGAGACGCCCAGTATTCTCAGAGTGCCGTATGAACCGTCCAGGAAAGCTGGCAAATTCTCCAATAGTTAATAAGCCAATTGCACTGCTTTTATAATTAAAACATAAATAAAAGAGAATGAAAAGAGAGGAAAGAAAGAAAAAGAGAGAAGAGAAAGAAAAACTTGTCAGTGAAAGAGATTATACGACCAGGTCTCATTACATATTCTTCTGTTTGATTTAGAAAAATTGTTTTACCTTGTAAATATTAGCAGGGACTATCAAAAGAGTGACCTTTGAAGTGAGTTAAATAGTTTAAACATTTAAAGTAAAAACGGGCCAGATTCTCGATGAATAAGCAGTTCCTTAGGGTTCACTTAGGTGCTGGTGGCGGCCCACGAGTCTACCAGAGGCCTAGAAGTATCTTCAGTAGTACATGACTTATTCCTCAGGAACAGATTTCTCACAGCAGAATTGATAATGTAGTTGGTTTCTCAGAAGTCAATCTGTAGACATATTTAGCTGCAGGAATACTGCTCATTATAAACACTACTAAAAAAACTTCATATTTTATATACATATATATGTACGTGAATATGTGTCCATGTGTCTTTGTATATAAAATACATGCATATACCTCATATATAATGTGTTTTTAGAACATTAGCAAAGACTGGTTGCCTCTAAGATTGGGATATTACTTACAATTTGAAAACGTATGTGTGATCTGTTGGTGCAGAACAAATCATTGTTACTAGTATTAGGATTTGTTACGCAGAAGCTGCTTCAAATCACTCTTGACTACATGAAGCTTGGTTTCAGAGCAAGCTGCTATATATTATTCCAGCTTCAAATTTTTGCTGTTCTACTGGAAGTAGTGACCCATAATCCTTTCTTAAAGAATGGCATATTTTGGGAAGCATCATTAACTTCACAACAGCATGAATTTCTTTGAATTAATTTTTGTATCCTAATGACTTGGGTTTTACTTAAACTATAAGCAAAAGATAAGTTAATGTAATTTGCTTTGTAGAGGTTCTGCATGCCACCATTAAATCACTAGCAAAGAAAATATTAGCGAATTATATCTGAAGACAATTTTGGGGGAAAAATGTAGGTAATCATCTGATGCCTGATAACCCAAAGCAATGGGCAAATTCTAGGAATGAAGAATTAGGCTTGGTTTCAAGTTACATGAATAATAGAGCAGATGGTTGCCTTTGGGTCTTCAACCAAAATAAGAGTTTGTGAAGGAGGAGTGAGTTTTCAGAGCAGATCTTTACTAGCATGACGTTGAACCTTACTCTACATCCCCTTTAATAATTGATTTATCACAAAATGATGTCTTTTTTTTAAATCCACCCCTCCCAAAATGTTGATTACCTCTGTGAAGTATCTATATAATATTTGTACAAAAGTAATCTGAAATTTAAAGTGAAAAACAATGGTATAAAAACGTTACTTATCATCTAGTGCTAATTTTTCAACCTTAAAAATCTAAAATACTTACCATGAAACACTGAATTTAAAATGAAAATTTTATCTACATATGGAGACCTCTATAACCCCCCAATCTTTTAACAAACCGTATTTTTTCTAATGTTTATCCCTATTAAACTTTATTGAAAATAAAATTAAAGGCAGATATAATAGTTTTGCTCATTTTGGTATTTTGAATCAGATAATACTGGGCCAAGCTTATATACATAAGCTAAAAGCGCTTGTTACTTTTATTTTCTGAGTTTCTTTATATTTCCTGTGAGTTCATAATTTTGAAATTCTGAAAAATTTTCCCAAATAGAAATAATTAAATAATTTTCTAAAATCAGGAAATGGGGAAAGAAAAATAACTTTTGCCAGTTTTTCCCTCTACTTACAATTAAAGTTCTGTAATTAATCTTAAAATCTAGTGTAGAATTTTATTTTCTCATTAGAGGTTTTGGTAGTTACTGTTTTTTTAACATGGTGCCATTTTTAATTAACACTTATTAAATATTACAAAATTCTTAGCATTTGGTTTTTCTGTAAGTAAAATTGAGGCTTGTATACTTTTTTTAAATACCAAAATTCACGTATTCTCAGTATTACATCAGATACCTGCAGGTATTTTAATATGATTTGGCCAAACTTGCTCTTTATAGAATGAACCAAGATGTCAGTTTTGTATTTGGGGGTTGTTTTATGTAAATAGAGCTCATTAAAAAGTATGGTTCAAGTACTGCTATTCTTTTTATGAGGAAGTTCATTTTGCAAGAGCAATTCTTTGCCTACATAAAAAACCATTAAGGATTAAACTTATTCATAAGGAGTGATTTGGCTATAACTGAATCAACATTTTTATCTTTAAATCTGAGACAAGTATTGTACTGAAAACTGAATCTACATTTATCACTGCCTGAAAATTTTCCGTTCCGATGTTTATGAATTTTCACTCATGACCTAGAGTAAAACTTATTAGATATTTTCATAATCAGTCAACATAATAAACTAAAAACAAAAAGTTAAAATGAAATCCCAAGGAAACCTATCAGTGTTTCCTGTGTTTGGGTAGAGGTACAAACAGAGCAGTTTTAATTTCTAGTGCTGTAAAAAAATGGCCATAAAGATCACTTTAGTTTATTTTTCCAAAATGTAACTTTGAGTATTCTAATGACATATTTTGTTAGTAGCTTAGAAATGGAAATAAAACATATGTATCATTAAATAATGCACAGCACAGGAGACTTATAAATGTTCTTTGGTCTTTATGTTTAAAATAATGCATGCTCAAAAACATTTCACCCAGAGGATTTTTTAAAATCCCAAAATTGATATTTATTTAAACCTATCTTAAGCTTTTCTGTTACATATTTATAATATTCCTGCTATTAAGAACAGTATTGTTTTATGACCAGCTCCCCTCCCAGATCTAAAATTCAGCTTTGAAAGTATTGAACGTACTGTTCTTGCACTTAGGCTTCAAGCATCATGTATTGAGTACCAGGACCGTATCTTAGAGTTGTATGTATCATAATGTATAGTCCATTCATGAAAAATGTTTAAGTATTGCTTTTTGCTGCTGTATTCTGCACTGAGCCTAGTTTTGCCATCTCCAGTGAATGTAGTATTATCCATAGATTATACATAACTACATCTATTGCTTTTGGCAGTAAATCAAGATTTAGTTGTAATTCTCCAGCTGTGAAAATGTTGCCTTGTGTTTAAAAGGGTTTCATGAATGGAAACCTAAAACTAAGCTCATTAGTGACAGACTGGCTTTCTTCACATCCTTCCTTCACTGCCCCCACGCCCCCCTTCCTACCACCCCCATAAGGGTGCTTATTCTTTAACACGGAGAATCTTAAAAAAAAAACAAAACTGCTGTCTTTAATATATCTACAGTAATTGTTACACTAGAGCTTTTATTTTCCTCTGTAGCTTTTCAGAAAAAGCAACCTTAGATTTGTAAATCAAGCTGAAACTTTTTGATGTTCGTGTACTCATATGTCTTAGAGGTAGGCTAGGTGTCACGTGTGTGTGTGTGTAGGTGAAGTATAAAGCATGCTCATTCACTTGATCTCTTTGAAGTAGGAGGCAAAAAGAATTGCAGTGCTGCTGGTCAGGAGGGTAGATGGAACGGTCTGTCAGCACACATTGAAAACCCCCATTTTCACAGATTTATAACTTTAATAATCCAGATGCAATCATTGGAAGTATTTAATATGCAATAGGTAGCACCTTAACTAATTAATGTGCATATGAAGGGTTTTCTGATGTATTTAATAAGAAGTGTAGAAGCTCTTCAAGCATTAAACTAGAGTTGACATTTTATTTCATTTATTTTCTATGTGAAAAAGTCCAGTCTTACAATGGAATTGAAGTCTGTAACAAATGATACATTTGGGCCTATTAATCTCTGAAGCTTCCAGATGGTTTGTATTTTGAGGTACAAAAAATGCTGCAGATCTAGATATGTATATATTTAGTAGGTACTTGAAAAATGTATGCATTATTTATAACTGAAGAGTGTTGCACTTAATCTTATTAAGTAAATGCTCTTAGTAAATTGTATACATTTTTGGAGGTATAAACTCAAAAATATGTAAGCATTGCATAATGTGACAGTTGTATAATTTATGTAATCTGATGCATGAATAAGAATTTTTATATAATATACAATGACCATTGATTTATTATAGCTGATTAAAGTGTTTACTCTTAACTTCCTTCTGTCATCAAAATTTCTTATTGCAGATAAAACAGTGTTACCATTAACACATCAGTACATGAGTCCTCGTCTTTTATTAAAAACTTAGGCTGCCTCTCATTTGATAGATAGTAGCAGGTATTCTGTAAGACCTACAAACTCTCTTTACTATGAAGAGTTCTGAAAAGTCATTCAGAGAGTAGTACCTTAGAGTGAACATTCTTTAAGGAATAAGCGAATGCCCTGTGTGTATAAGGCACTGTGCTTAACCCCCTTGCCGTCGAGTCGGTTCTGCCTCATAGTGACTCTACAGGGCAGAGTAGAACTGACTCACAGGATTGCCAAGGCTATAAATCTTTACAGAAGCAGACTGCTACATCTTTCTTCCCCAGAGCAACTAGCTGATTTGAACCACTGACTCTTCGATTACAGCTTACCGTTGCTCCCTACTGTGCTTAGGGTTTGGGAATAAACAATGAGCAGTGTAGACATCCCCTCATAGGAATGGAGCTTATGGTTTGGTTGAAAATGACGTTTGACTGTTTATATATAGGCTAAGGCCTCTGCCAAGTGCTTTCTATTTATGCATTATTTCATTTATTCCTCACAGCAACCCTATAAGGTAAGGACTATACAGGCTTTCAGAGGAAATTTAAGACAACTAATGAAGAAACAATTTGTGGAACTCAAGAAGGAGTAGATAGAGTAGGCTTGGCACACCCGTAGCATTTGTCATCACTTCTTATCCTCTAGTTCGTGACAGAAATCATATCAGTTCTCAACGTAGCAGTCCAAGTACACACCTGTCCATCTGAAATGCTGTCTGAGGGGAAATGTGGGTCTGAGGGCCCAAGGGCCTGGGGTGGTGTTCCTGTGAGTGTGTATGTAGTTATGTATTTGCACACTGGCAGTGAATTAGGCAGTTGTATTGAGATGATGCGATGTGGTCCATACTGTAGTCTTGTATATAAATCACACATTTGGAACGAGGTGTTTCTCTGCAGGCAGAACACCTTCTGTTCTCTCTTTGCTCTCATTGCCTCCACTTCCCCAGTTGATCTCCTCCAGATTGCTCTTTCTGTCCAGCCCCAGCACACAAATTTATTTTTCCTTAGTCTTCTGAGATAAACATATTTGGGGTATTTGGAAGTAGAGCGCTGCTATCATTCTGTTAAAGTGGCCATTTATCACATAGATTTTGTTTTAATGCAGTGCCTTTCTGAGAAATGTTTCCATTTAGTTTTTTAAAGTAATGGGCTTATGACCTGGATGCCCAACATTTTACATTTTCCCCTGAATAAGATGTGATAATACAGACATCATACTTACACATTTTTATGGTTATGCAAGGTGTTACGGATTGAATTGTGTCCCCCCAAAATATCTGTTAACTTGGCTAGGTCATGATTCCCAGTATTATATGATTGTCTACCATTTTGTAATGTGATGTGATTTCCCTATGTGTTGTATATTCTATCACTGTGATATAATAAGACGGATTAGTGGCCGTTATATTGGTGAGGTCTATAACATTAGATAGTGTCTTAAGCCAATCTCTTTTGAGATATAAAAGAGAGAAGTGAGCAGAGAGACAGGGGACCTCATACCACCAAGAAAGCAGTGCCAGGAGCCGATCGCATCCTTTGGACCTGAGGTTCCTGCACTGAGATGCTCCCAGACCAAGGGAAGACTGATGACATGGATCTTCTCTAGAGCTGACAGAGAAAGCCTTCCCCTGGAACTGTTGCCCTGAATTTGGACTTGTAGCCTACTAGACTGATAAAATAAATTTCTCTTTGTTAAAGCCATCCACTTGGGGTATTTCTGTTAAAGCAGCACTAGATGACTAAGACACAAGATTGGCCCTTATAAACAATATTGTTATATACATACAATTACATGAACTGGAAGTGCTTCATTTTGTTATACCCCTTGCACCCTAAAATTTGCTTCTTAAATTTTCAGTGCTTCCATCATTTGTTAGGTGTACTGAAAAGCCAGAATTTATGCTGGGAAGCACAAAACCAAATTATCAGAGGTTTTCAGTTATGATGTGTCGTGGTCCAATGTAAGATGTGGTCCAGTTTATTACTAATGTAAGTACCAACATTTAGAAATTATTTTTCCTTGTAAATTAGACCAGAGTAAAGATCATTGCTATTCCAGTGTTGCTCACATTCTGTTATTGCTAGGTGGAATGACAGAAGAGCATGAGAGTGAGTGAGTAGTTCCCAGCAAACTTTCTTATTTGTACTACAACCCTTAACGCAGGGATTGCACACTCAGACATCTCCAACGCCAGGCAGGTAAGGTCAGTCACGTGGCAAGCTGAGTGCAGAAGAGGGCTTACTGGGGAAGTGGTGATCTGGGGAGCCCGTTCCCCACTAAACAGAAGCAACAACTGTTCAGCTCCAGGTCATTGTTGCCATATGGGAATGCATACAAGGCCAGAGTTGCTAAACCTTTCTAGAAGAACTGAAAATGTAGATTTTTATGTGAAATCTGATTTGTAAATGTTGGCAACTGAGTAATTGTTTTCCTGAAAATAATGTAGGCCAAACAGTCTGGGGGCTACTAGTTTACATCACTTCTTTGCTGAGTCACTACTTCTCATGAACTAATAATAGTAATGATAAGAAAAATAAGAACAATTCAGATTCTGGTTGTTTACTGCCCCCCCCCCGCCCCCGCCAGATGATTTTGTATTTAATAAAAAACTGGGCTTGCCAAGGGGCATGTGGGGTGTGTGTGATATGTAAGACTGAGAACCACACCTCAAGACTCCAGTATGCCTGTCTGAGCCTGCCGGTGCAAATGCTTTCAAAACAGTGTAGGTAACCTGAGTGACGGTCCAAGGGCCACTGCTTTAGTGTTGGAGCATTTTGTTGTCTCAGGATCTGGTACATACCCTTTTTATGGTAGTTGTGACTTTCCAATATCCTATTTATGACAGTCTTACCTTTTGGTAAAAAATAAAAACGACTAGTATCCCAAAGATCAGTTTAGCACATGATATTGTGTGTGTGAAGGCCAAATCACATATGGTATATGACAATTTCCAGTAATATAAAATGGATGTATTTTCATTTGCGTTTTAAGGTATGTGATGCATACCTCCATTAAAATATGACCGTTGACTCCATAGTTTGTCTGATTTTGTACATCAGCCATTTAAAATTCTGCCATTCTTTCTGATACCAGCCAGATCAGGAAAGATTGGATGGTTTAGATTAGTGCTTCTCAAAGTGTTGTCCCAAAACCAATAACGTCAGTGTCACGTGGGAACTTGTTAGAAATGCAAATTCTCAGACCCCACCCTAGACCTCCTGAATCAGAAATTCTGGAGGTTAGACCCAGAAACCTGTTTTAAGAAGTCCTCCAGCTTATCTGATCTCTCTTTAAAGAAACTGAAAATACCGATTTCAGTTTTAACAAGCCCTCCAGCTGATTCTTCTATGTGCATTCAAACATGAGAACCATTGAGATAGAGACATCTGTCTCAATGTGGTTTAGACAGCACTTTCTTGGCTAAGGTAACTTTCCTTGCCAGTCTTGAATTTGTTTATGAACTTATATTTTTAGTTTTTTATGAGCTGAATATTTTTGGAAGAAATCTTGGAGTATGATGAAGCTTCATATAGGTAGAATGTTCATAAGACCATGCACAATGAATACTGTTGACTGATTGATATGTCTTGTTTGTGTGATAAGATTTGGTTATCATCGAGAAAGAAAAAAATACACCAGTCAATATAAAACTGCCAGAATGTTCTTGTATTTGGTGAGATTTTACTATTCCACATTTGGTTAAGTAGGGCATCCTAGCCTCACAAAGGCCTTTTTACCTGAGGTAGAAGAGAATAGTGGTAGAAAAAGAAACAGAGGTTGCAGCCACATATGAAAATGTGGTAGAATAAAGTTTTGAATATATGTGTGAAGTTGTATAATGGATCTTAACAAATGAAGCAGCCTTTTGACCTTAGGTGAGAGATTTTACGTAACAGCACTTTGTAACTTTGCTAGCCTACGAATCATTTAGTCAAATAATTCATTTGTTCATAAGCAGCTTACATTCTTTTCACAGCCAAAAGTGGGCTGAGTTCTCATTTGCATTGAGAACTTTGGTCAGGTAGTATCAGGCTAGAGAAATCTAGAATGAAATTTAAAAATCTTGCTAGGTCTTGCATCAAATGTCCGAAACACTAAATGATTAGGAACAGGTCATTATGCATTAGGTTAAATAACAACTTAAAGGTGGCGTGAGAGAGCATCCAGTAGGGAGAGCATTTTATTGGTTTTTCTTTCTCAGTGGATTAATACCTGGAACATAAACAATATGTAATGGGTTCAAAGACAGCTGAACACTGACAAAAGTTGTTAAGTGTGGGTTATTGTAATTATGTTTTAATCATCATGCAAACCCTCAAGAAAATGTCCATACCAAACATTAGATTAGCCTGCTGTAGAAACCTAATATTAAGGAACTAGCGAAAACATAATTAAAATCACCATTAATTCAGAATCCTCCATCTTAACTTGTAACTGAACCTCTTTCACCGAAATTTTGCTAAATACAGGTTAAAGAGTAATAAAAATGCCCATGAGTTTAATTTCCTAGTGTTGATGGTGGCATAAGGAGGGGAAAGAATAGCAGAGGAAGCCATGGGAGCTGAGTGGAGAAGGGAAGCAGGAGGCCAGGCTTGCTAGCAAACCAGTTGTCAACCTCAAGTTAACTCAGGTTATACCCTCAGAGACCATGCAGGAGGAACACCTGTTTTAAGAAGGAATTTATCACCAACAGTCGCTGACTGATCCAATAGCAACATTAAATACGTTTGTTTACATTTAAAGTGTTTTTTTTATTAATGTACTATTATTGAACATCTTTCATGATTTATAAGCTGTAAAATATTTTAATCCTTGACTCATTTGTTTACCAAGCTATTCGTTTAATGCTATATAATATGTAGCACTTGAGACCATCTGTTGGGAATATTTGAATAATATGCATGCTGTGAAGATACGTACAGCAAATAAAGTGCAAAACACTTGAAATATTCAGGAAGCGTTTGTGATGAAGACAATCCATGTATTTTAATTAAAAAAAAATGTGGCCTGAAATCTAGCAGTAAGTCTTTCTAAAAATGATGCTGTATTTTCGAGGCAAATTCCTGTGCTGAGAGGGCATTAAGCTGGCATTTTGACTTTTAAGTGAGTAACTTGAGAGAAAAAATATTGGAATTCATACTAATTAGAAGTGTGCTCATTGGCACTCTGAAGCATTATTTCATCTCAGGGTGAGAAGTTACTGCAGAGTAACTATTAGTTGTATGGGAACTGTGATAAAAATATGTTTTGTGAAGCAGGCCAAGGAGGGAGGCTGTGAGCAGGAGGGGACATCTCAGGTGTCCTGCAGTCACTTCTGAGGGGAGGGTTTGAGGGAGGCACCAGGTTTAATTTTGTAGTCTTGGAAACTCAACTATTGGAGGCTGAGACTATTTGTTTACTTCTTTCCTCTGAATTGGTGGAGGAGGCAGGGGATTAACACCATGTATGGTCCCCCAACTGCCTCTCCCTGCTCCCAGGCAAGGGACTGTGTTGTGAAAGATTGAAAATTGAGGATTCCCAGGTTGCTTAGCTGCTTATAGACCCTGGGATTCTTGACCCATCCTCCTTTTGGCCATGAGTAATCCTAAGGAGCTCGACCCACTCCTGGCAGGCATGTTTTTCCTTCAGAGTTACACTACTTGAGTTGTTTGTGACTTAGATGCTTACAATGCCTTCTTTAATAATGTGTCTAATGGTAATACACATGGGGCAAAATCTGGTTCCCACCAGATCGAGGGAGTATCTGGCCCACTGTAAGTCTTAATCGTGGTACTCACTGTTTAGCATTGCCTTCCCTAACTGCTTTCAACTCCTGTGTTTTGATGCCTATACCAAATCTCATTGGAATTAAAATCATTCTAGTGTTTTTTTCGTGCTTGTTACTTAAATGATCTGGAGTCCCTGGATGGGGCAAAGGCTTAATGCGCTCAGCTGCTAACTGAAAGGTTGGCAGTTTGATCCACCCATAGGTGCCTTGGAAGAAAGACCTGGTGATCTACTTCTGAAAAATCAGCCATTAAAAACCCTATGGGGCACAGTTCTACTCTGACACAAATGGGGTCACCAGGCGTTAAAGTCAACTGGACAGCAGCTGTAAATGAATTTTAGTGTGTACCTCTAAATGGTAAATTTACTCCTACATTTGTTACTGTCATATCCATATTTCTCTTTGTTTTGACTCCTTCAATTTTTGTTACTTCATCCTTTTGAACTGTGTGTGCTTTTGTAAACCACCCCAAATCATTTGTGGATGGGACAACATATGAATAAATTTTTCATCATTTTTTCCAATCCTGCTTTTTCTACTCCAAGCAGAGTGGCATATCTCATCTTTGCTGACCTCCAGCAAACCCCTTTCTTGTACATTTATTTGTCCTTATTTCTGAGTCTACAGCTGTTTTTTAAAAATATACTAAGCATTCCTGGCAAGGAGTATGAGCCTCTAGTCATTGTAGCACTGATGCCTAGTAGAGTGCCTGGTAATAGTTGGTACTCAGTAAATATTTGTTGAGTGGGTGATCAAGTTATTTTTATTAAGACCCATAGGGTTTGTATGGAAAATTAATATACACAGTGATGTTATCATATAAACTCCCTTTTAAATTAATAAAAGTAGGGTTTTTAGCAGGCAGTGGGAATTGGATCTAGAGAAGAAAGAATTACTACTAGAAAGAATTTTCTATCTGGGAACGGATTATAATAGATGCTCAGCTCAAATTACAGGCAGTCCATCAAAGTTTGATGAGCATGATTAATCAATTTCTTCATTCCTTTTTTATAGTGAGGGCTTGTCATATTCTGTAGATACTTGTTTACGTGTCTATGTGCATTGCTTCTCTGTGTACATATTGAAGAGAATAAAGTATCTGCTCACCTTTGCTTCCCACTCCTTGCAGGTCACATGTCACATTCCAGATCCTCAGGAAACGCATATTAGAGAAAGAAAGCAGGGGAGAGTTGTTTAGTGGCTGATTCTTTGAAATACGGAGTAAGAAGCTTTTACTTTTTGCTGTATGTGATTTGGATGGCAGCATGCTGAGATTTTAATTATCTGCACTTTAAAATATTGCAACCATGGTTATTATAAAACATTTTCTGTTGTCCTTGATAACAATGACTTATGTTTGTAATTAATGATAAAGAAAGAAACCTTGGTGGTCCCTGATTGAAACAAGGAGTACATTGACCCACTTTGTTTAGGAGACTTACAGAAACTCTAGATATAAAATCAGCCTTTTAAAAATTATTTTCTGATGCAAAAACAAATAACTGAGTTTGATGAGACCACTAGCAAGGTGGGCTTTTCTGATTCAAGTGCTTTACTTACTGTACATGTCTTCCATTGAATAATCAGAAAGAAGCCTCAGTCCAGGGTGGAAAATCAATTTCATTTTGAGTGTTAATTGATCAACAGTTGCTGCTGCGTTGTGGAGGTTGGTGAGGCTTTATTTGGGCTTTCCCATTCATCCATTGATCTAATCCCGTATTCATTCATCGATCCAATCCAGCACCCATCCATCCATCCATCCATCCTTCCACTAAACATATATTGAATACCTGCTATGTGCAAAGCACTATTCTGAGCACTAATGATACTGAGTTGAACAAGATAGACGAAGGAAAATAGTGCCATGATCAATTAGTGATGTCCACCAAGAACTCATGACATCCATACTTCCGCCCCCCCACCATTTTTTAGGGACCATTTTAAAAATCTTTTGATGCCCACTCAATGTCACAAGTAAAAAACTCTTGAGGTAATCACAGAAGTACCAACTGATGGAATTTGAGTGTTAACTTCTTTTTTTTTTTTTACACACACCTTTCCTGACTTTGTTTTTTTTAATTTGATTTTTAACTTTATTTTAATTAATATTTTAAATTATATGTTTAAATTAATAATAAAAAAATATGGAATGCTTCACAAATCTGTGTGTCATCCTCGCGCAGGGGCCATGCTAATCTTCTCTGTATCATTCCACTTTTAGTATATGTGCTGCAGAAGCGAGCAAGCATTTCAGTGTTACCTTCTTAAGAGAATGGAATTTCTTATCATTTGATCAATGTTGATCCAAGACAATGAGTTAATGACAGATGCACCCCATAGTATAAAGAACTAGTTATGAGCTCATGTGCAATTCATCTACAACTCTCTTTATTAACCTATGCATTTAATTTTGAACAAAAGTAGTTGAAACCTGGGAGATGTTTCCAAGCAAGATTGAAAAATATATTGAATTATCTTCAGTATAGGGACAATTCTTAAATAATTAAAAGTAATTGTCTTAGGTATCTAGTGCTGCTATAACAGAAATACCGCAAGTGGATGGCTTTAACAAACAGAAATTTATTCTCTCACAGTCTAGGAGGCTAGAAGTCCGAATTCAAGACAGCACCTCCAGGGGAAGGCTTTCTCTCTCTGTCGGCTCTGGAGGAAGGTCCTTGTCATCAATCTTCTCCTAGTCAAGGAGCTTCTCAGCGCAGGGACCCTGGGTCCAAAGGACGCACTGTGCTCTCCGTGCTTCTTTCTTGGTGGTTTAAGGCCCCCATGTCTCTCTCCTTGCTTCTGTCTTTTATATCTCAAAACAGATTGGCTCAAGACACAATCCAGTCTTGTAGATTGAGTCCTGCCTCATTAACATAACTGCCGCTAATCCCATTTCATCAACATCATAGAGGTTTTACAGCACATAGGAAAAATCACATCAGATGACAAAATGGTGGACAATCACACAATACTGGGAATCATGGCCTACCCAAAGTGATACACATATTTTTGGGGGACAAAATTCAATCCATGACAGTAATGATGCAATTGCAATTCTTTTCTCCATTGCAGAGGGTTTACTATCATTCGCCACTTGGAATTGCAACCATATTTAGAAATGAAAGATGAATGAAAGTTAAAAGACAAATCTTCAACATGCATGGTGTGTGAGTTCTTTGGTCTGAAGAAAAATAAGTACCAAACAGCTGAATGGATTAGAGTTGTATATAAAAGGAATATTTTTTCAGTAGCTTCTAAATTGAATAAATCTAACTGCAAGATTATTATACCCAAGGTCTAATGATTGCCTGATTTACCCTTTTTCTTGAGAATAAAGCAAGTATGACTTTGAGAATACCAGAAAGATGTTTACCTGTGTTTTATTGACTATGGAAAGGCATTCAACTGTGTGGATCATAACAAATTATGGGTAACGTGAAGAATGGAAATTCCAGAACACTTAATTGTGCTTATATAGAACCTGTACATAGACCAAGAGGCAGTATCTTTTGAACAGAACGAGGGGATACTGCGTGGTTTAAAACCATGGAAGTTGTGTGTCAGGGTTGTATCCTTTCACCATACTTATTCAACCTGTATGCTGAACAAATAGTTCAATAAGTTGGACCATATGAAGAACAACACGATGTCAGGATTGGAGGAAGACTCACTGACAACCTGGGATATGCAGATGACACAACCTGGCTTGCTGAAATTGAAGAGGACTTGAAGCATTTCTGATGAAGATCAAAGTATGGATTACACCTCAACATAAAACAAAAATCCTCACAACTGGACCAGTAAGCAACATGATGATGAATGGAGAAAAGATTGAAGTTGTCAAGGATTTCATTTTACTTGGATCCACGATCAACACCCATGGAAGCTACAGTCAAGAAATCAAACAACATATTGCATTGGGCAACTCTGCTACAAAAGACCTCTTTAAAGTATTAAAAAGCAAAGATGTCACTTTGAGGACTAAGATATGCCTGACCTAAGCCATGGTATTTTCAATTGCCTCATATGCATGCAAAAGCTGGACAATGAATAAGGAAGACCGAAGAAGAATTGATGCATTTGAATTTGAAGAATATTGAATACACTATGGACTGCCAGAAGAACATACAAATCTGTTTTGGAAGAAGTACAGCCAGAACACTCCTTAGAAGCGAGGATGGTGAGACTTCATCTCACATACTTTGGACATGTAATCAGGAGGGACCAGTCCCTGGAGAAGGACATCATGCTTGGTAGAGTGGAGGGTCAGCGAAAAAGAGGAAGACCTCAAGGAGATTGATTGACTCAGTGGCTACAGCAATGGGCTGAAACATAGCAAGGATTGCGAAGATGAGGCATGACAGGGCAGTGTTTTGTTCTGTTGTACTCGTTGGTACCTAACAACAACAACAGAACAGAATGTAATTAATGATACATTGAGGGGTGAAAAAGAAGTTTAAAGGAATATGATTGTGCTGATTTATCTTTTTTATTTCCTTACTTCTGCTTTCTTTGTATTTATCTGATATTCTGCAAGAATTTGTGTAAGATTAGACCTAATAATAAGCCAGTGGTTTAAACATGTTTCCCTCTCATGTAACACTGAAAGATAGGCACTACACTTTGAAGAGTGGTTCTTCCTCAGACAGTTATTCAGGGATCACCTTTCATGACATTGCTCTGCCATCCTTAGGCTTGTCTCGTTGCTGAATGTCATTGGAGCCAGCACCATGGGACTGTGCAAAAGATACATAGTAATACCATTCTTAAATGACGAAAACCAATCACAGCCAATCCAAGCCCTAAGAGAATCTGGGAAATACAGTGAAGCTGGGCAGCCACGGACATAGTACAATTCATTACCATGGACATAAGGGAGAATGGATTTTGGTGGCCATATTCTAGTAACCAGATTTTTATTAAATCCTGTCTGACAATTTTGTCTTTTAAATGAGTAGTTTAAAATATTTACATTTATTTTCACAGAAGTATTTGGGTTTATTTTTACCATTTTATTTTGTGCTTTCCATTTGTCTCTTTATATGTCTTTTCCCCCTCTCTCCCACCACTGTTTTTAAACCTTCCTTGGATTAAATTTTATTTTTCTCCTCATTCCATTTTTCCCCTCTACAAGATTGAAAGTTGCTATACATTCTAGTTTTATTCTTATAATAATTACCCTTGAATTTTTACCATGCATATTTAACTTGCCAAAATCTAAATTTAAATTTGCTGTCTTCTCAATGATACAAGGACCTTAGTATAATTTAACTCTGGTCATCCCGCTACCAATTTTATATTTTTGTCCAGTTTTATTTCTAGCTTCTTCTTTAACCTGACACATTATAAATGTTTTGGTTTGCTTTATTTATTTATTTTTAAAATTTCTTCTCTGATCTTCCTCTTGGGATTGTTTTCGTTTTTACTGAAGTATATCCAAAATAATTTGTTTTATTGAAGGTCTATATGTTCTAAGCTTTTTAAGTTTTTGTTTTGTTTGCAGATAATATCTGTGTTTTATCATGGTTCTTAAAGATAGTTTCACTAACTATACCTTCTGTCATGCAGTTTTCTCTCAGCCCTTTGAAAATACCATCGTTGATGTTGAGATGTCTCCTCTCAGTCTAATGCTAGTTCCTTTCTGAGTTATTCATCTTTTTCTCTTTTGTCTTTAGTGCTGGGAAGTTTCATTGTGATGTTCTTGTGTATGCTTTGTTTTATTTATCTTGTTTTGCATTCACTAGACTTTCTGAAAATGAGGATTTGTATTTTTCAACATACTTTTTTTTAAGGAAGTTTTTAGCTCTGATCTCTTTCAATATTATCTTACCTCTTTCCATTTTCTCTAATGTCTTCTAATGCAATTTTGATTAGATATATGTTAGCTATTAAATATGTTCACTCTGGAGTCCGGCAAGATGGCGCTCTAGGGAGAAGCACCACGCCGTCCCTCCACAGCAAAGATCCAAAAAACTAAGCCAAACAGAGAATCAACAATCCTGAAACCCTAGAACATCAAATGAAGAGATAAAGAACTCAGCC
>NW_004443967.1:8465241-8502483 GCF_000243295.1 Trichechus manatus latirostris | reverse complement strand
GTCAGTGGTGGTAGCCGGGCACCATCTAGCTGTACTGGACTCAGTCTGGTGGAGGCCTTGGTAGCTGTGGTCCATTAGTCCTTTGGACTAATCTAGCAAAAGATAGATATTTGACTACATAAAATTTTTAAAACATTTGAACAACAGCAAGGAGAAAATACTATAAATAAAGCCAAAAGACAAATGAAAAAATGGGGAAAAGATTACAACACAAACGTCTAATTTTTCTATTATATAAAGAGCCCTTATACACCCATAAGAAAAAGACAAGCAGGCAGAAGAAATCCAAATATCCTTATAAACATTTGCAAATTAGAAAAAACAAAGAAGATGCCGCATTTAACGCATCAGATTTGTCAAGCTTGTTGATACACTGGATTTGCAAGGAGGAAATTGGCCCACTCGTCCAACAATTAGAGCATAACTTGAGACAATCTCTTTGGAGGGCAATTTCACATCTATTAATATCTTAACTCAATACCCCTTTTGACTCAGCAATGTTATTCTAGGAGTTGGTCTTACAGATATTCTGGAACACGTATAGAAACATGGACTTGTCAGGATGATGATCGCAGCATTGTTGATAGTAATAAGAAAAAACTGGAGATAAGTGACTAGCTAAACAATTTTGGGTACATTCTTTTAATGGAATACTATGCAGCCAGTGGAAAGTATGAGATATAAGCTTGTATGCCAAAATAGTCAAGATACATTGTT
Source organism: Trichechus manatus latirostris (assembly GCF_000243295.1). Classification (NCBI taxonomy): domain Eukaryota; kingdom Metazoa; phylum Chordata; class Mammalia; order Sirenia; family Trichechidae; genus Trichechus; species Trichechus manatus. The sequence continues at coordinate 8,501,766 of NW_004443967.1, read as the reverse complement.
AAGGGGAAAGAAAAGGCAACAGAAAAGTATATATAGTGTGCTCCAGTACTTTGTATGTTACAATATTTATGCACATGTATGTATTTTCATGGAACATTACTGGAAGAATATGAGAGACCAATGGTGGTTATTTCCGAGGAAAAGGACTAAATATTTGCATCGGACACAGATTTAATTTTTTATAAACTCCTTTTAGTCTGTTTTAATTTTTTATCATATGCATGTGCCATTTTCAGAATTAACATATATCTTTTGATCAATTTTAGGAATATTTGAGTAACATTATTATCTGGCTTTAGACTTCAGCCACTCTTCATAAAATTCTGGGTCTATGTTTGGGAAAGAATATGTATGGAACCTCAAGTAAACCCCTGCCCTGCTGAGGAGTGGTTCTCCATCTGGTCAAGAATATGAGTCAGGCTCCTCAATTTTCAAAACTGTCAGATTTCTCATTGCACATCTGGCTTCCAGAGCACGTGGGGCCCTTTCCATCCAAGCTTGGAATCCCTGTGACCTGGACTCTCTCATGAAGATTGATGCGGCCTCTGCTGGGGAACCACAGTGGATGGCGCTTCCCATCATTTCCTCAAGGTTCTTCGTGATAAATTTCCTGTCGAATTCAGTCCAGGAATTATAAAAAAAACATTTTCTGTATCAGTTGGACAGCTCATTTACCAGAATTCAGTTTATTTACCAGGTTGCTTCATTTGCCTGAAATCTTAGCATCAAATTCAGTGTGCAGTACAAAATTGGGCAGTTAATAACTTTATCTGTTTTCATGATCTCGTTATGACTAAGACATCTATTGTATATCTTTTGGTGGAGGGGTAACCATGACATCAACCGTAAAATGTAAAGAAATGTAAAGGCTTAATGCCACTCTGATGAACGTTTTCTGTTATTTAGGTGAGACAGTCACCTTTAAGGCAGAATTTCCTTCCAAGAAAAACAATATATCTTGCCAAAGATACTTAATTTAAATCTACTCATGAGAAAACAATCAGACAAATCTACAATGTGATACATTCTAGCTAATTTTCTTCAAAAACTTCAATGTCATGAAAAACAAACCAACAAAGGCAGGCTTGTTCCAGCTTAAAATAGACTCAAGTGACATAACTTAATGCATTGCACACATATTGGATTCTGGATTAGAATAAAAGTCGCTTTGGGGACCACTGAGATAATCGAATATGAATTACATATTAAATAAAATCAGTGTGAATTTTCTTAGATATGTTGGTGGTTATGTAATCGAATGGCCTCATTTTTAGTTAGTGCATGCTAAAGTATTTAGGAATGAAGTGTTTTAAGGTTTGCAACTTATTCTTAAGCGGTTCAGGGAAGAAATGTTTTTAGCTAGAAAGCGAAAGCGGCTGTAGCAAAAGTTAACAGTCTGTGAATCTAGGCGAATGGCGTATGGGTACGGAGTGTACTCTTCTATAAAGTTTTCTCTCAACTTTTCTATAAAATTTGAAAATTGCAAAATAGAAGGGAAGAAAAAAGAAAAAACTGATTTGAATTTCACAAAGTCATTGTTAGTGAACAGATACTTGTAACATATAAAAATAAAAACAGAAAGAAGGAAAACAAAAAAGATTTCTTAGGTTAGGCTCCCAGATTTTCTGCCATGCCTTTGACTTTCATCTCGTTATTATAACCAAGTGAGGGCGTTCTCTCAGTAACGTCCCTGTCAGCCTTGTCATTTCCTTCCTGGTTCGTTTGACCTCCTTGGACTAACAGCAGGCCGCCTCATGGGCAGTGCCTGCCTCCTCAGCTGCCTCGCCTCCACATCTCTGCGCTGGTTTCTGTGAGCCTCCTTGACCTGCCTCCTTCACACTCCATCCCGGAGGTAGTGTTTCCATCACTTGTCCCAGGTGGCTTGTTTTTCTTGACCTTTGTCCCCAAACCCCCTGTTTCTCTCGCTCCCCAGGTGTCTCTGCTTTCAGGCCTCACCCCACCCCCTCCAGCCTTTGTCTAATTAAACTGAAGTGGTGCCACCTGGCAAAGTCTTCCTTCCTGGGCCTCTCTGGGAGGGCTTTTTTCCTTTTTCCCCTCTGGGGTTGTCATGAGTTTCTTGTCAGCATCTCTGGCCTTTCCTGCCCTCCTTTTTTCCCCCGAGCTGTGGTTTCCCCAGGTGTCCAGTTCTAGGTTGTGATGCAGGTTGCTGATGGCCATTTCGGAAACCAGGAAGGCCCGGTTGAGACTGCTGTCATGCCTTTCCAGACTTGAGTTCCAAAATGGGGTGACCTGGGAGGTGTTTTTAATTACCCACATCTGTTTTCTCTGGCTAGGGCACAATCCTGGTGTGGCTCACTCGTTCTCAGTACCTGTGTGGCAGGAAGGGGTGCTACTGCCCTGTCCTCAGTGGGGGATTCCATTGCCCCTGCGCCTCACCCTTGTTTTGACTGTTTCACTTTCACACTTAGAAAGTCAAGGCCAAAACATTTCCTATCATCTCACCAGAATCTCTAAAACCCCAAATCAACACCGCACCACCCCCCAACCCCAACCAAAAAAAAAAAAAAAAAAACCCCTAACCAACGAGTAGGGGAAATCAACCAAAAAAAAAAAAAAAAAAAATCCTAAACAGTTGAGGCCAATTTAACTACTTAAGTTCTGGACCGGCTCAAGCAAGGAGGCAAACTCAATCCTTCCCTGGATTTCCCAGATTTGAGCTATGATCTGTCCAATGTATTAGTACAGTGACTTCAGGATACAATTTATTGAGAAGAGAAATTAAGGCTCTCAAGGACTGAAAAACTGTGAACTAAGAGTCAGTCATGCTTGGTGCTAGAACGTGGTATCTGCACTTATTGCTGACGTCAGTTAATACTTGAACAAATTAATACAATACAGAGAATACAGGCAACGAAGAAGCATTCATTCATATTACCTTCTCTTGACTCTTGGGTTGTTGTTGTTAGGTGCTGTCGAGTCGGTTCCAACTCATAGTGACCCCATAGGACAGCAGAACTGCCCCTGTAGGGTTTCCAAGGCACGGCTGGTGGATTTGGACTGCCAACCCTTTGGTTAGCAGCTGAGCTCTTAACCACTGTGCCACCAGGGCTCCTAACTCTTGGGTAGTCTTCCTTAAAGTTTCTAACATTTAAGGGGCACAGACTAATAAAGAGAGATGAAGGGTCAGAAAAACTGAGTTCTAGCCCTGACTCAATCTGTAAAGTGTTTTGTTCAAGTTACTAAACTTGTTTGCTTCAGTTCCTCCATTTTGTAAAATGATAAAGTGAGTTGCAGAACGGGGTAGATTTGATGATCTCTAAAGTCTCCCCCAGACCTAAAACACCATGACTATGTAATACAATGGTCTGGGGTTTGCCGTTTTCCCCTGTATGTTTTAGAAAATGCTTTTTTTCTTTTTAAACATTAAGAGGAGGTATGTGTATTATACCTAATTCTAACAACTGTTTTGAGCAATCAACCCTGATCTGAACCTAGGGCTAGGACAATACAAACAGAATTGTGGAAGAATCAAAGAAGGGAGCATGGGAGACACCTGCAGTGTATCAACACCGAGGTGTCTTCCTTGTTGGCCTCAGTCTCAGAGGAGCCACTCTGCACACCCCTTCGGACACCGATGCTTGCGTATCTGCATTTGGCACCGCAGAGCTATGCCTGGTTTCATCACCTGTCGCCAAGTGTTTGATGAGGGTACCTTTGATCTCCACCACTCGTCTGTCAGTTTGTCATACTGTGGTGGCTTGGGTGTTGCTGTGTTGCTGGAAGCTAACAACCTGCAATATGCAGATGACACAACCTTGCTTGCTGAAAGCAAAGAGAACTTGAAGCACTTATTGATGAAGATCAAAGACTACAGCCTTCAGTATAGATTACACCTCAACATAAAGAAAACAAAAATCCTCACAACTGCACCAATAAGCAACATCATGATAAACGGAGAAACGATTGAAGTTGTCAAGGATTTCATTTTACTTGGATCCACAATCAACACCCGTGGAAGCAGCAGTCAGGAAATCAAAAGATGCATTGCATTGGGCAAATCTGCTGCAAAAGACCTCTTCAAAGTATTAAAAATCAAAGATGTCACTTTGAGGACTAAGGTGCGCCTGACCCAAGCTATGGTATTTTCAGTCGCCTCATATGCATTCGAAAGCTGCACAATGAATAAGGAAGACCGAAGAATTGGTGCCTTTGAATTAATGGTGTTAGCAAAGAATTGAACATACCGTGGACTTCTGGAAAAACGAACAAATCTGTCTTGGAGGAAATATAGCCAGGATGCTCCTTAGAAGCAAGGATGGTGAGATTTCATCTCACATACTTGGGACATGTTATCAGGAGGGACCAGTCCCTGGAGAAGGACATCACACTTGATAAAGGAGAAAGGATCAGCAAAAGAGAGGAAGACCCTCGACGAGACGGATTGACACAGTAGTTAACAGCAATGGGCTCAAACATAGCAATGATTGTGAGGATGGCACAGTGCCAAGCGGTGTTTTGATGACACCTAACAACACCACCACCTTTGATCTGAGCCCGAATCCCCAAATCAAAGCGTTCGTTTGTTTAATATTTTTCACACTTCCGGAAATTCTAAAACCCAAAGCAGAATAGAAGGCACACTCTAACAAGGATTTTTCTTTCCAGCCAATTAAGGTCATTAAAGAATAGTTTCCCGATTTAAATAGTTGCCTAAGCTTAGAACTGCTGAGTTTCCCCAGCAACAGATTACAAAGGGAGCATACCAAATAATGGCACAGAAGAGAAGGAAAATGCAAAAGTATAAACGATCAAGTGAAGGGATCAAGCAATTCCTCTGACAATCATATAGTTTAAATAGAAGGCAGATTTAAAACAATAAGCAAAGGTGTGGATATTAAAGTTCACTGAAGGAACACGTGCCAACAGTTTTACTCCTGGTTACCACAGCAAGAATAGGGTTGAGAACTCTTGCCCTAGTGAAGTGCATATTGAATAATACAACGTATGACTTTTAAACCATGTTCTATAGAAGGGCAGAAATTCCCACTCTACAGAAGGAGGAAGCATTTGGAAGAGTTCCAGCTTCTTTCTGCCTCATCCCTTGCCAGGGGGGCGGTGTGGCTCACCTGACTGGTGGGTTTGGAAAGGGAACTTGGCATCCTTGGCTCAGAGCCAGCCTGTCTACAGGAGGCATGCGTTCGGGGGCATCTGGTCACACAGTGAGCTCAGGGGGCCGTGTCCATGCCTAGCGGGACCTCTGGTTGGCCAGAACTGTCTGTGACTGATGGGGCCAACTCCATCTAATTCAGAAAGAAAGCTTTCTTTGAGAAAGTTGATGTTTTTGTCTCCGGTTGTCTGACTCCTGTGTGTCTCCTACGTTGGGAAGAAGGGACTGTTATTTGTTTTGGCCACTCTAATTCCAACAAGTCAATCAACATTTACCTGCAGCGAGCCAATCTCTGTCCCAGGAACGGAGTTGATAAAGAAGGTTAAGACTTGATCCCTGTCCTCAGGGCCCAGCAGTCTGGAATTATGAAACTCAATTTCATTAATTTTAATTGTGAACAGGATTCTCCCTCTTTTTTTTTTCCTTTTTATCTCTTCAGGTGTTATTGTTCTGTCCTAATAATAATAGCATTGCATTTCTAAATGAATTGTGGGAGAACTATTTTGGTCCACTTTGTATTATTGTGGGGCTTTACCAGCTCACACAGAACAAATTTGATTGTGTTTACATTTAAAACTTCTTAACAAGGGAAACAGAAGGATTAGATTCGATAAAAACAGGAGCAGCATTCTGAATGTGTTTAAACAAGTTTTCCCCACTGATAAATAGAACTATTGCCTATCATTTTCAACTAGACTGACACACACACACACACACACAAAAGCCACCAGTTCTAAAGAATTTGTACAATGCTCTGGGCAAGTTACAGCTGGATCTTCTTAGAGAAATCAATCTTTTCTAGTAAATGACTGATAAGACCATTTAAATCTATGAAGGTTTTAGTAAATTTATTCAATTAAAAGGATTTCCAATATTTTAACAAATATTAAATGACACATAATATTCTTGCAGGGTCAGAATGGAAAACGAAACACGCCACACACCAACAGCCTTTCTGCAGTGTCTGGCAGCCCGTGCATCACTGGCCTGTCCACCTTCAGGCAAGTCTCCCAGTAGATTGATGGGCGCCACTTTGGAGCGCTAATGCTGACAAATTTACTTATCATTCATGCTAATCGCTTCTACTGCTTTAGGGGAAAACAATTAAGTACCTGAGAATTGGAGGATTACATTGTGCTGTACTAGAAAGGAAGAAAATACCTTCTGCAATGATAAGGCAACACCAGTCCAGGCTGTAGACCAGACGATTATCTTGTTCCCGTATTGGAGTAGCTTCTCCGTTTTCTGTGGGTATTTCATCTCCAATTGGCACTGTGACTTCTTCCTTTTTAAAGCCATATGAAAAGATTCACTGTATAGACTATGCTTTAATTTCTATCTATGTAACTTTCTTTTCTGAGCTGACAAAGTACAGTAGTAGAAAGTATGTCTTCTTATTCCCATCCCAAGAAGTATATCCTAGTGATTAGAACACCGAGCTGAAGAATAGAGGACTAAAATGACTAGAAAGGCAGTCCTCATCCTTCCCTCCTTGCCAATTGCTTGGAAGTCAGAATTTAGCAGTTAAAGGCCTCAAAGCGCTCATCACTGGGAAGGGAAAGATTTTGGCCTTGCCTTTTGGTATGCAATGAATCCACTATAAAATGGGGACAATCTCTTACCTTCCAGATCAAGATAAGCACAAAGACTTTTTAAAGTCTTTTGAGGTTTCCAGGAAAAATGATTGTATTAATTCGGAAAGTAGACGTCGGGATTTAAGAGCAATGAAATAGCACTTTCCTTTAAGCCTAGAAGAAGTGGAAAGCTGGCCAATGCCAAGTGTTGGTGGAGTGTGTGAATATAGGAACCTTCCCGCACTGCAGGTGAGACTGTGGAATGCTGAGCTGTGCACATTAAGCTTACATGCCTTGTTAGTTGCTGTCCAATTGGCTCCAGCTCCTGGCGACTCCATGTATAACGGAAGGAAACTCTTCTCAGTCCTGTGTCATCTTCACCATTGTTGGCGTGCTCGAATCCATTGTTATGACCACTGTGTATTCTGAGTGCCTTCCAACCTAGGAGGCTCCCCTTCCAGCACTGTATCAGACAACATTCTGTTGTGATCCATAGGGTTGTCACTGGCTAATTTTCGGAAGTAGATCTCCAGGCCTTTCTTGTAGTCTGGAAGCTCCACTGAAACTTGTCCACCACAGCTCCCAGCATCATAGTAACACGCAAGCCACCACAGTACGACAAACTGACAGACGAGTGGGCAATACATGTCTCTGTTCTCAGCAATTCTGCCTTTCAATGTATATCCCAAAGAGATATTCATACAGGCTCCTAAAGAAAGTGGTACAAGGATGTTCATTGCAGAGTTGCTTTTCTTAGTGGGACCTGGAAGCAACTGGGGAGAGTAGACAGGTAAATCACAGGGGTGCTGTGAAGCAGTTGGAAGTAACAGAATAGATACATACCTGGCAATATGGATTGACCTGAAAACAGTCCTGACTGAAACACTGTAGCTTTACTGTTGTGAAGTCTATCAGTCTTTTATGGTTTGTGCTTTTTATTTCAGAAATTCTTCCTTATCTTGATGTCATAAACATGGTTTCCTTTATTCTAAAAGCTTTAACATTTTACATCTCACACAATGATTTACCTAAAATTTATTTTGGGGTCCAGTATGAGGTCACCATCCAGTTTTAATTTTTTCCATATGGATAGCTAATTGTCCCAGCACCATTTATTGAATTCTCCACCATTTCCCGACTGATCTCCAATGCCATTTCTGTCATTTATCAAGTTTCCAAATACAAGTAGGCTTGTTATCTCATAACATTGATCTATTGGTTCTTTTTCAGGAGTGACTTGGCTGTATTTTACTCTTTATATAACATTAAATTTATATAAATATAAATATAAAAAGTTCTATGAAAATTTCTATCGAGGTTTTTAATTGAATTTTCATTATAATTTGGGAAAAACCAACGTCTTTCTATTTCCTCATCTTCCTGCTTATGAGCAAAGTCTATCTATTTATGTCGTCTTTACTTTCTTTCATAAAAACCCAGAACTTTCTTCCGTAAGGCCTTACAGATATTTTTTTATGTTAATACATAGATAACATTTCTTGTTGCTATTTTTCATTGTATCTTTTTTGGTTAATTACACTTTATAACACTATTTGTGGTTAATATATAGAAATGTAATTGATTTTCATGTGTAAATCTTATGCTCAAAGACCTTGCTGAACTCTATTTAATTCTAATAATTTGTAGATTATTGGGGATTTTTCTATGCAGATAACTATGTCATCTTAAATTAACGGCGATTTTGTTTCTATTCCTTATAATCTTTTCTCTTTGTGCCTGACTGTACTGTAGATTGTCCAGTCCAATGTTGAACAGAAGCAATGATAATGGACATCCTTGTCTTCTTGTCTGTCTTACCTTTTTATTGGCATACAGTGTTTCATAACATTCTCTCATTATCTCAACTGTATCTCCAGGAATTTCCTCCTTTTAATACCTAATTTGTTTATTACTTGCCAGAGGTTTATATATATTAGTTTTTTTCAAAGAGTCAAGATTTGGTTTTGTTAACTTTTCTGGTTTATCTTTGTTTTCTGTTTCATTGATTTGGGGTTTTACCTTTACAGTTTCTTTTATTCTACTTTCTTTGTCTTAATTCAGGGTAGTCATTTTCAGCCTTTCTTCTTTTCTAAGCCATAAACTTCCCTCTAAGTATCCCTTTAGCTGTATTTGACATGAAATATTATTTTTATTATTCAATCTAAGTATTCTAAAAATTCAATGATGACTTTCCATTGACTTGTGAGTTATTTAGAAGGTTATTTTCAGGTATCTAAACGTTTGAGTTTCTTAAAGTTATTTTCTTGATATTGATTTATAATTTAATTGCACTGTGATCAGAAATATGATCAAATTTTTAAAAAAAATTTTGTAACTTGCTTTATGAGTAAGTTTTTAATGGTCCATATATTTTCTAGTTATTGGGCACAGGCTTCTTATAGTCTATTTGATCAAGCTTGTGAACTGTGTTGTTCAAATTTTCCCTTTCTGACTTTTCATAAATCTATGAATTACTGAGAGAGGTTTGTTAAAAAAAAAAAAATCTCGTTCTACGGTGGTGGATTTTTTTCTAGTTCTCTTGTAATTCTGTCGGCTTTTGCTCTATATATTTTGAAGGTATGTTATTAGATAAATACAGATTTAGAAGTATTGTATCATCATTGGTAGTGATCCTGTTTTATCTTCTAATGCCTTATTCCCTACAAACTAATACCAAGTTTTGTATCAAAGATCTATTCCACCACAATGCTGTGTAATAAACCCCCACAAATCCTCAGTGGCATACAGCAAGAGACATTTATTTAGCTCAGGACTCTGCAAGGTTTAACTGGGTTGGGCTCCCTGGGGCTCAGCTGTGCTCACCCAAGCATCTGTGTTTCAGCTGTGGGTTGATGAGGTGGTTCTGCTGATGGTGGCTGGGCTTGCTTACATGTCTGGGAGTCAGTTGGCTGATTGCTGACCTAGGATGGCCTCAGCAGGGATGATTAGGAACTGTGCTCTACTCTAGATGTCTCATCCTTTGTTAGGGTAGCCCAGGTACCCTATGACAATGAAACAGAGCAAGTTATTTTGTTTGTGCTGAGGTGTGCAGGCAGCGTGAGGAGATTGTTTATATGTTTGCAACCAAAGATTTATGGCAATGTTTCCATTGAAATCACATTAAAAAAAGAAAAGAAAGAAAGAAAGAAAGCTTTTGATCATTCCCTTCTAAACGTTGGTGGCAGGTCTACTCTCAAACTTAAGAGTATTCCACACAACACTTCCAGAATTCAAATTTATTGATTTCTACTGTATTGACTTTTAAAATGGTATAAAGCTGACGGCAAGAAAGGGAACTGCTGATTTTAAGTTAAAATTAAGCTAATGGTGAAAGTACATCACCTCTGGCTTCAGTCACCACATCCTCTTAGGTTGGATATCGAGTTTTTAAAAAAACATATTTATGCAAGCATTCTTCTGGATCACGTTTGCCTGGTACAGCTTCTCCATCCTTTAACTTTCAGTATTTCTATGCCCTTATGTTGAAGTTGTCTCTGTCTTTTAAATCAATCCAGTCTAGGTATGATTTACATATCATAAATTGCATCAATTTAATGTGTACAATTCTATGAGTTTTGACAAAAGTATTTACCCATGAAACCACTATCACAATTACCATACAGAACATTTCTACCACCCCAAAACTCTCCTCATGCCCTTTTACAACACATTCTACCCTATGCTCCCACCCCCAGGCAACCACTGATCTGTCTTTTGTTACCATACATTAGTTTGCTTATTCTAGAGTTTTGTATAAATGGAATCATACAGTATGTACTGTTTTGTGTCTGGCTTCTTTCACTCAGCATAATGATTTTGAGATGCACTCATGTTGTTTTGTGTATCGGTAATTCCTTCTTTTTAATTGCTAGGTTGAAATCCATTGCTGGAGTCCTGGCGGCACAGTGGTTAAGAGCTCGACTGCTAACCAAAAGGTCAGCAGCTCAAATCCATCAGCCGCTCCTTAGAAACCCTATGGGGCAGTTCTACTCTGTCCTATAGGGTCACTATCAACTCAATGGCAACCGGTTTTTTAAAATTTTTTTATGGGTATTCCATTGTTTGGATGCATCATATTTTGTTTGTTCATTTGAGCTATTTCCAGTTTGATGTTATTGTGAATAAACTGGCTGTGAGTGTTCATATAGAAGTCTTTGTATGTTTTCATTTTTTTGAGGGTAAATACTTAGGAGTGGAATGGCTGGGTCATATGGAAGATGTATGTTAAAGCTTTTAAGAAACTGCCCGTGTTCCAACGTTGTTTACCATTTTACATTCCCACCAGCAATGTATGAGCATCTCGGTGATGCCACATCCTTGCCAAAACTTGATATAGTCAGTCTTTATTTTTAGCCATTCTAATGGCTATACGGTGGTATCTCATTGTGCTTTTAATTTGCATTTCCCTACTGACTAACAATATTGAGCATCTTTTTCATGTAATTACCAGCCATCTGTACATCTTTTATAAACTATTTGCTCATTATTTTAATGAGCTGTTTACTTTCTTACTATGGAGTTTTAAGAGTTCTTTCTATATTCTAGATCTAAGTCCATTATCTGACGTATGTGTAGCAAACATTTTTTTCAGTCTGTCATTTGTGTTTTTATTTTTAATATCGTCTTTCAAAGAGAAGACGTTTTTAATTTTGAATTCTGATTTATCAGTTTTTCTTTTAAGTTTCATACTTTCTGTGTTTTATCTAGGAAACCTTTGCCTACCCCAGGTCACAAAGATTTTCTCGTTTGTTTTCTTCTAGAAGTTTTAGTTTTAGGCTTTGCATTTAGATCTGTGATCCATTTTGAGTTAATTTTTTTGTATGGTGTGATGTAAGAATCAATGTTCATGTTTTTCTGTATGAGTATCCAGTTATTCAAGCACCATTTTTCTTGAAAGACTTTCCTTTCCCCACTGAATTAATTGCCTTTGCTATTAATTTTGTCAAAATCAATTGTCCATAGATACGTATAGATCTATTTCTAGACTCTCTTCTTTTACATTGAACCACATATCAATCTTCTTGCCAATAACTGTTGTTGTTGTTAGGTGCTGTCGATTGGTTCCAGCTAATAGCAACCCTAGGTACAGCAGAATAAAACACTTTCTGGTCCTGTGCCATCTTCATAATCTTTGCTATGCTTGAACCTATCATTGCAGCCACTGTGTTAATCCGTCTTATTGAAGGTCTTCCTCTCTTTTGCTGACCCTCCACTTTACCAAGCATGATGTCCTTCTCCAGGGACTTGTTCCTCCTGATAACATGTCCAAAATACATGACACAAAGTCTTGCCATCTTTGTTTCTAAAGAGCATTGTGGCTGTACTTCTTCCAAGACAAATTCGTTCCTTCTGCTGGCAGTCCATGGCATAGTCAATATTCTTCACCAACACCATAATTCATAGGCGTCCATTCTTCTTTAGTCCTCCTTATTCATTGTCCAGCTTTCACATGCTTATGAAGCAACTGAAAATACCATGGCCTGGGTCAGGTGCACCTTAGTCTTGAAAATGTCATCTTTGCTTTTTAACACTTTGAAGAGGCTTTTTTCTTTTTTTGCAGATTTGCCCATTGCAATACATCGTTTGATTTCTTGACTGCTGCTTCATAGGTGTTGATTGTGGATCCAAGTAAAATAGCTTTATAGTGAGTCTCAAAATCAGGTACTATAAATATTCCAATTTTGTTCTTCTTTTCTAAAATATCTCTACTATTTTAGAATTTTTACATTTCCATATAAATTTTAGAGTTTAAAATTTAAAATTTCTATATAAAATTTCTATAAGCAGTATCCTGGAATTTTATTGTAATTACATTGACTCTACTGATTAATTTTGGGAGAATTGAGATCCCAAAAATGTTGAGTATACCTATCCACAAACATGATATATCTTTCCTTTTATTTGTCTTTCCTAATTTCTCTCAGTAATATTTTATAGTTTTCAGTGTAGAGGTCTTGAACATCTTTTATTAGATTTATTCCTAGTTATTTTATGTTTTTTAGTTCTAACTATATATGGAATTGCTTTTTAATTTCATTTTCTAATTGTTTGCCGCTAGTATATAAATTGCAATTAATTTTTGTTTATTAGCATTGTATCCTGTAACCTTGCTAAATTCATTATTAGTTTTAGTAGATAGTAAATAGATTCCCTGATATTTTTCTACAAAAGTAATCATATCACCTGCAAATGCAAACAATTTTACTTCTTTTTCCCCCAATCTTTATGCATTTTATATTATGTTTTCTTACCTTATTACAATGGCTAAGACCACTAATATTGAATAGAAATGGTGGAAGTGGGCATCCTTGCCTTATTCCTTAAATCACTTTGAAGAAGTTCTTAACTATTTTTAGTTTTCTGAGTCTCTACTATAAATTTTTTTTATTGTGCTTTAAATGAAAGTTTGGATGCATAAACATCAATATCCTAGGCATTAGTGAGCTGAAATGAACTGATATTGGCCATTTTGAATCGGACAACCATATGGTCTACTATGCCGGGAATGACAACTTGAAGAGAGATGGCTTTGCATTCGTCATCAAAAAGAATATTTTAAATCTACCTGAAGTACAGTGCTGCCAGTGGTAGGATAATATCCATACGCCTACAAGGAAGATCAGTTAATATGACTGTTATGCAAATTTACGCACCAACTGCTAAGACCAAAGATGAAGGTATTGAAGATTTTTGCGAACTTCTTCAGTCTGAAGTTGATCGAACATGCAATCAGGATGCATTGATAATTACTGGTGATTGGAATGCAAAAGTTGGAAACAAAGAAGGGTAAGTAGTTGGAAAATATGACCTTGGTGATAGAAGTAATGTTGGAGATCACATGATAGAATTTTGCAAGAACAATGACTTCTTCATTGCAAATACCTTTTTTCATCAACATAAATGGCATCTGTATCACCAGATGGAATACACAGGAATCAAATCGACTACATCTGTGGAAAGAGACAATGGAAAAGCTCAATATCATCAGTCAGAACAAGGCCAGGGGCTGACTTCAGAACAGACCATCAATTGCTCATATGCAAGTTCAAGTTGAAACTGAAGAAAATTAGAACAAGTCCATGAGAGCCAAAGTACAACCTTGAGTACATCACACCAGAATTTAGAGACCATCTCAAGAATAGATTTGATGCGTTGAACACTAACAACCAAAGACCAGACGAGTTGTGGAATGACGTCAAGGACATCATACATGAAGAAAGCAAGAGGTCATTACGAAGACAGGAAAGAAAGAAAAGACCAAAATGGATGTCAGAAGAGACTCTGAAACTTGCTCTTGAAAGTCAAATAGCTAAAGCAAAAGGAAGAAATGATGAAGTAAAAGAACTGAACAGAAAATTTCAAAGGGCAACTCGAGAATACAAAGTAAAGTATTATAATGACATACGTAAACAGCTGGAGATAGAAAACCAAAAGGGAAGAACACGTTCGGCATTCCTCAAGCTGAAAGAACTGAAAAAAAAATTCAAGCTTCGGGTTGCAATAGTGAAGGATTCTATGGGGAAGATATTAAACGATGCAGGAAGCATCAAAGGAGGATGGAAGGAATACACAGAGTCATTATACCAAAAAGAATTGGTCAACATTCAACCATTTCAAGAGGTAGCATATGATCTGGAACCGATGGTACTGAAGGCAGAAGTCCAAGCTGCACTGAAGGCACTGGTGAAAAACAAGGCTCCAGGAATTGACGGAATATCAATTGAGATGTTTCAACAGACGGATGAAGCACTGGAAGTGCTCATTTGTCTATGCAAAGAAATTTGGAAGACAGCTACCTGGCCAACTGACTGGAAGAGATCTATAATTATGCCTATTCCCAAGAAAGGTGATCCAACTGAATGAGGAAATTATGAACAGCATCATTAATATCATACGCAAGTAAAATTTTGCTGAAGATCATTCAAAAGCTTTGATTTACTTTTGTGACTTCCCTATCTGGATTGAAATCTGGTTGCTGTGTCCTGTGTTTTAGTCTTGGGTTGTTACCTGATGTTACTGATTTTCTAACTGGAGGACTCCCTTTAGTATATCTTGTAATTTTGGTTTGGTTTTTGCAAATTCCCTAAACTTCTATTTATCTGGAAATGCCCTAATTTTGCCATCATATTTGATAGACAGTTTTGCTGGATATATAATTCTTGGCTGGCAATTTTTTTCCTTCAAGGCTTTATATATGTCATCCCATTGCCTTCTTGCCTGCATGGTTTCTGCTGAGTAGTCCAAGCTTAGTCTCATTGACTCTCCTTTGTAGATGACTTTTCGTTTATCCCTAGCTGCTCTTAAAATTCTCTCTTTATCTTCGGTTTTGGCAAGTTTGATTATAATATGTCTTGTTGACTTTCTTTTGGGATCTACCTTGTGTGGGGTTCGATGAGCATCTTGGATAGATATCTTCTCATCTTTTATGATATCAGGGAAGTTTTCTGCCAACAAATCTTCAACAATTCTCTTTCTGTTTTCTGTTATCCCCCCTCCGCCCCGTTCTGGTTCTCCAATCGCTCATAGGTTATTCCTCTTGATAGAGTCCCACATAATTCTTAGGGTTTCTTCATTTTTTAATATTCTTTTATCTGATTTTTTGTCAAATAAGTTGGTGTCAAGTGCTTTATCTTCAATCTCACTAATTCTGATTTCCGTTGCCTCAATTCTGCTTCTATGACTTTCTATTGAGTTGTCTAATTCTGAAATTTTATTGTTAATTTCTGGATCTCTGTTTGCTGTTTCTCTACGAATTCTTGCAGCCTGTTAAATTTGTCATTATGCTCTTCTCTAATCTTCTTAAGTTCCTCTATTGTTTTCTCTGTGTGTCCCTTGGCTTGTTCTGCATTTTGCCTGATATCCTTCCTGATATCTTGAAGAGTTCTCTATATTAATCTTTTGTATTCTACCTCTGGTAATTCCAAGAGATTCTCTTCCTCTGGAAAATTTCTTTTTTTGTTTATTTTTCTAGTTTAAGTGAAGTTTACTTTTCAAGTTAGTCTCCCATACAAAAATTTATACATATATTGTTATGTGACCCTAATTGCTCTCCCCATGCTGTGACAGCACACTCCTCCTTTCCACCTCTGATTCCCCATGTCCGTTCAGTCAGCTCCTAGCCCGCTCTCTGCCTTCACATCTCATCTCCAGACAGAGGCCACCCGTTTAGTCTCTTGTATCTACTTGAGCCAACAGGTACACTCCTCACGAGCATCTCTCCATGTCCCATAGTCCAGTCTAGTCCCTGTCTGAAGAGTTGGCCTCAGAGGTTGTTTTAGTTCTGGGCTGATAGAGAATCTAGGGGCCATACTTTCCAGGGTTCCTCCAGTCTGATTCAGACCATTAAGTCTGGTCTTCTTACTGGAATTTGAGTTTTGCACCCCACCTTTCTCCTGCTCCATCAGGGACTCTCTGTTGTGTCCCCTGTCAGGGCAGTCATTGCTGGTCATTGAGCAGCATCTAGTTCTTCTGGTCTCAGACTGATGAAGTCTCTGGTTTATGTGGCCCTTTATCTCTCTTGGGCTAATACTTTCCTTGTGACTTTGGTGTTCTTCATTCTCCTTTCTCCAGGTAGTTGGGACCAACTGATGCATCTTAGATGGCTGCTGACAAGCTTTTAAGAACCCAGACACCATGGAAAATTTCTTGATTCTTTGTTTTGGGAGCTTGCTGAAGCCATCATGGTCTGCCTCTTTATGTGATTTGATATCCGAGCCATCAATAATTATATTTATTTATTTTATGTTTGCTTACTGTGTCCTAGCTTCTTGTTTTGCTTGTTTCAACATGCCCAAATAGGCTGCTAATGTGAGCTAGTTTGATTTTTGGTGCCTTTGAAGCTCTAATGTCCTGTCACCAGGTGGTTAGATCTGTTACTAGCTTTGTGAGCCCAGGAGTCCATTTACTTTTCTTGTATGGATTCAGCTCAGGTGTCCAGGTAGTCAGTCACCAAGTGTGTGGTGCAGGTTCTCACCTACAGTCCTAGATGGGCAGGGGTGATTGTTTTAGGCACAGGTATCTGGCTGCAGTAGGAGGGTCATGCTTTGAGCAAGGCAGGGGGCTGATGGCTGCCCCTGAGTGTCTGGGAGGAAAGCATGTCCCTGTTCCCTAGGGAGTGTTGTGGGTGAGTTTTGCAGCTGGACTATGGGTACCCAGTGCTGTTGGCTGTAAGGACTGGGAGGTACCCTTTATTCTTGGACCCCTGTCAGGGGTGGCTAGGTGGCATGGGTGGAGCCACCAGTCCTCAGGCCCCTGATGTGGGTAGGTAAGGACCCTGCTTAACGGGCAGAGTGGTGTCAAATGTCATGAACCTAGCACTCCACCATATAGCTGACAGTTGAAGTTAGACTTCAGGTATATACTCTCTTGTACTGTGGTAATGAGGGCCTATGCTGTTGAAATGGGCCCACACAAGTCTATGCTGAGGTGAAAGGCATTCAAAGTCCACAGGCTCCTTATGCCTGTCCCTAGACAAAAGAGCTGCACCTACCCTAAGTTCCCAGCTTAGGGGAGCTGGCAGATTATTTATTCCTGTTTGTTAATTTGTTCCCGCTTTAAGGGTGGGAGAATGGCTCAGGGCACGTGACGAGTCCTTACTTCTGGACGAGGGGATGCAGCAATGTCTGAAGCTAGTCTGGGACCCGGTGCAGAGCACTGAGGGGGCAGGTAAATGGGAGAGAGGTCTTTCCCAAAGTGAGGGTTTTTTGATCCGTGTGGTAGGTTGTGTGTACTTATCTTTTGCCGACTGAGTGCAGCTTCTCACTGGTTCTGGAGGCTTGAGTAGACTCTCCTCCACTTGGTCTCTCTCGATGTGGAGAACGTGTCCCGAGCACCGCTGCTTTCCTCACCGCATGTGCCGGCTGCAGGGTACCAGTTAGCGCTGGGTGAGGGCCGGCAACTCCTCACTGCTTCTGAACCTTATCTCCCTCCCCCTGCTGCTCAGTCCAGTTCCTCAACTTTGCCTTCGATGTTCAGGGCTCCTAGATTGTCATATATAATTAATTCACTTGGTTTTTCTTTTTCTTTTTTGGGGGGGTGGGGTCTTTGTTGTAAGAGGGACCCCAGGAAGCATTTGACTACCCAGTCATCTTGGCCTCACCTCTCTATTATAAATTTTGTCAAATGATATTTCTGTATCTATTGAAATGATACGTTTTTATTTATTTATTGTGCTAATATGATGAATTACAATGGTTTATTTTCAAACGTTAAACCAAGTGTGCACTTTTGGGATGAACCCTACCTGGTAATGATGTGTTAGCATTTAAAATATTGTCAGATTCAATTTTCTAATACTTTGTTAATGATTTTGCATCTCTGTTTCTGTTTTTACAATGTTTTTGGCAGGTTTTGATGTTAGAGTAATGCTGACTTCATAAACCAAATTGGGCAGTGTTTCCTTTTCCTCTTTTTTTTTTTTTTTTAATAAGTTTATATAAGATTGATGTTATTTCTTCCTTTAATGTTTGATAGAATTCACCAATGAAACCATTTGGTCAAAAGGTTTTTTTGTGTGTGTGAAAGTTTTTGATAATTTTCTTTTATGGATACAGTGCTTTTCAGATTTTCTGTTTTCTCGTGTCAGCTTAGGTAAGTTGTGTATTTCAAGAAATGTTTCTATTTCATCGAAGTTTTCAAATTTGTTGCCTTAAAATTGTTCACAATATTCTCTTATTATCCTTTGTATATCTGGAAGGTCTATGGTGATAATTCCTTTTTCATTCTGGATAAATTGGTAATTTGTGTTCTCCCTCTCTCTTTTTTAATCATTCTAGCTAGGAGTTTAACAATTTTGTTGATCTTGCCAAAGAAACTGTCTTTGTCTTAATTCTCTATTGTTTGTTTATTTTCTTTTTTTTCTGTACTTTATTATTTTTTTCCTTCTGTTTATTTTGTATTTGTTTTACTTGTCTTTGTCTAGCTTATTAAGGTGGAGCTTTATGTCTTTTATTTTAGACATTTCTTTTTTGTAAAGTAAGTATTAAAAGTATAAGTATAAAATCATAAGTTTCCCTCTCAGCACTGCTCAGAAATTTTTGAAGTTTGAAATGTTTTATATTCATTTTCATTTAGTTATAAATGTTTTGTGGTTTTCCTTAATTTCTTCTTAGATCTGTGCATCCTTTAGAAGTGTGTTGTTTCATTTCTAAATATTTGAGGTTTTCCTAGGCTTATTATTATTATTGATTTTATTTTAATTTTGTGAGATCTGAGAACATACACTAGATGATTCCAATCCTTATAAATTTATTGGGTTTATGGCCCAGCATAGACTCTGCCTTGGTGAAAATACCGTGTGCACTTGAAAGGAATGGGTGTTGTGCGGTTGTTGGGTGCAGCGTTCTATCAACGTTAGAGCAAGTGTTGGATGAGATCGGTTAGAGCATCTGCATATTTCTGACTTCTTTGCCTAGTTGTTTAGCAGTTGTTAGGAGAGAAGTGGTGGAAATCTAGTAGGATTATAAAATTTTCAGTTTCTCCCTTTAATCCCGTCATTTTTTGCTTCATGAATTCTGAAGCTTAGCCATAAAGCAATAATGTTTTGTAATTGTTATGTCCTCCTGATGAATTGACCCCCTTAGCATTATGAAAAGTCCCTGTTTATCTCTGGAAATACTATTTGTCTTGAAATTTAATGTATCTGATGTTAATATAATCACTCCAATCTTCTAATGTATCCCAGGGATGTATTTTTTTTTACCTCCATTTATTTTTAATCTATTTGTTTCTTTATATTTAAAGTGAATCAATTACAGACAGCATATGATTGGGTTTCTTTTTTTTTTTAAATCCTTTTTGATATGGAGCCCTGATGCTGCAGTGGTTAAAGTGCTTGGCTGCTAACCAAAAGGTCAGTGGTTCGAACCCAACAGCCACTCTGTCATGGATTGAATTGTATCCCCCAAAAACATGTGTATCAATTTGGCTAAGCTATGATTCCCAGTATTGTGTGATAGTCCACCATTTTGTCATCTGATGTGAATTTCCTATGTGTTGTAAATCCTATCTCTGTGATGTTAATGAGATGGGATTAGCGGAAGTTATGTTAATGAGGCAGGGCTCAATCTACAAGTTTAGATTTTGTTTTAAGGCAATCTCTTTTGCGATATTAAAGACAGAAGTGAGCAGCGAGACAGGAGGACCTCATACCACCAAGAAAGCAGCGATGGGAGCAGAACTCATCCTTGGACCTGAGGTTCCTGTGCAGAGAAGCTCCTAGATCAAGGGAAGATTGATGACAAGGACCTTCCTCCAGAGCCGACAGAGAGAGAAAGCCTTCCAAGCTGTTGCCCTGAATTTGGACTTCTAGCCTACTAGACTGTGAGAGACTAAACTTCTATTTGTTAAAGCTATCCACTTGTGGTATTTCTGTTATAGCAGCACTAGATAACTAAGACACACTCCGTGGGAGAAAGTTGTGGCCCTCTGCTTCTGTAAAGATTACAGCTCTGGAAACCTTCTGAGGCAGTTCTACTCTGTCCTATAGGGTCTCTATGAGTCAGAATTGACTCAGTGGCAATGAGTTGTTTTGGTTTTATCTATTTTGATCTGCCTGTGCATGGAGTGTTTACCGCATTAAAGTTTAATGTAATTATCAGTATGGTTGAAATCGAGTCTACCATTTTATTATTTATTCTCTAATTGTTATCCTCCTTTTTTACTTCTGTTTCTACTGTTCTGACTTCTTTTGAATTATTTAAATATTTTTAAGTATTTTCTTTTAATTTATCTACTAGGTTTTCAGCTGTAACTCTTTGATTTTTTTTTTTAGTGATTCCTCTGGGAATTTTAAAATGCATTTTTTACTTTTCACAGTACTTAGAGTTAATATCATACAATGTCATGTAAAATGTGGAAATCTTGCAATCTTATCAGTCCTACTACCTAACTGCATCCTTTATGCTATAATTTTCATGTTTTATATTTATATACATTATAAACCCATACAATATTATAAATTATATTTTAATAAGTCATATGTAATCTAAAGAAATAAAGACAGAAAATAATCTTAGTATTTCTGATGCCTTTTACTCCTTCATGAAGATCTAACTTTCTCTCTGGTAGGTATCATTTCCATTTAGGTTGAAGAACTTCCTTTAGCGTTACTTGTTGCGCAGCAATTCTGACAATGAGTTTTTTTATTTTTCTTTTATCTAAAAATGTCTTTACTTCATTTTTATTCTTGAAGGATATTTTCACTAGGTATGGAGTTGGATGTTGACATTATTTCTTTTAGCACTTTAATGAGAGTGTCCCACTATCGCCAGTTTTTAGTAAGAGGTCTGCAGTCACTTGGAGCATTGGTTTCTTGTATGAAATGTGTCAGTTTCCTCTTGCTAATTTCAAGAGTATCTCTTTGTCTTTGGTTTTAATCAATTTGACTATAATGTAAGTAGGCATGCTTTTATTTTTGTTTATCCTATTTTAGGTTTTTTTGAGTTTCTAGAATCTGCCCATATACATCTCTTACTAAATTTAGGATGATTTGGGCTATTATTTTTCAATTTTTTTTTCTGCCCTATTCTGTCTTTTCATCTCCTAGAACTCAAACTACATGAGTGTGATCCATTTTCATATTGTCCCATAGGTTTCTGACATTCTGCTAATATTTTTTCCTACTATTTTTAGATTGGATAATTTCTATTGATCTATCTTCAAGTTCTCTGATTCTTTTATTGGCTATCTTCATTCTGTCATTAAGCCCATCCAGTGATATTTTTTATTTCAAATATTTTATTTTTTCATTTCTATAACTTATTTGGTTCTTTTTCATATTTTTTTTTATTTCTCTACTGAGATTTCCTATTTGTTTATTCATTACAAGAATATTTTCTTTCACTTAATTGAACATAGTTCTAATAGCTATTTTTAAATTCTTGTCTAATGATTCCAACATCTAGCTCATCTCAAGTTTGGCCTCTGTGGATTATATTTTTCCCTGAAAATGTGTCAAATTTTCCTGACTTTTTGTATGTCAAGTAGTTTTGTACTGTGTTCTGTAAATTGTGAATATTATGTGTGGAGATCTTGGATTCTGTTATATTCCTTTTAAATTTTACAGTAATGGATTGGATAATTTATGATATATCTGTATAATGAAACATTCCATAAAATTAAAAATTACTTAAAAAAAACCCCTGCAATATCTTGAGGAAATGCTTATCAAATGATGCTATGTGAAAGCAATCAGATGACACCAAATGCTGGTAAGTGTGTGGAGAAACTGGGTACTTATAATTTACTAGTGAGATTGTAAAATACTACAGTCATTCTAGAAAACAGTTTGACGATTTCTTAAAAAACTAAATACACAACTTCCATACAACTCAGCAATTACACTCTTGGGCATTTATCCCAGAGAAATGAAAACTATGTTCACATAAAAACCTGTACCTGAATATTTATAGAAGTTTATTCATAATGCCCAAGACTGAAGACAACCTAGATACCCTTCAACAGGTGAATGGTTAAACAAACCGTGGAGATACACATATACTATGAACTACTGCTCAGCAATAAAAAGAAATGAACTATTGATGCACACAACAACCTGGATGACTCTCCAGATGATTATGCTGAGTGAGGAAAACCAATTCCAATAGGTTAGAAAATGTACCCAAAGAAAGTACCAGAAGATACATTCCATTCACTTCAATTCCTGATGTGACTGTTTAGTGGTCTTCTGTTATCAAGGAGGTTCTCTCTAAGCAATGGTAATGATGTGCCTGATCAAGTGGACTCTGCCTGGAGCTCACATCCCAAACAATATCAATTATGAAAAATGAAGGGACAACATAGACTGCGAGCAACTCATTTCAATGGCATTTAGCCAGTCCGCCAAGACAGGCAACTTCTTGTAGGTTTTCCTGCTGAGCTTTTAAATCCAACTTTGGAAGTGCCTTGCTGGTGGAAGGCATGCCAATTGTAGTTGTAACCTTGGCTCCTTTCTGTGACAACGTGGAGGAAAATTACCTGCCCATAATATTGGATTTTAACTACATAATTCTTCTACAAGCTCTTTGGACTTGCCTTGTGTTTTTTATGCTTCTTAATTTCACTAAGCCAGAACTATTGAATCAGGCTGAAGTAGGTGATGTTTCTGAAGGAAACAGACCACTTATTGGTCCCAGATGGCACTGAAGCTTTTGATCCTAACACCACTATTTTTTAAGAAATGCACAGGACTTGTAAAATTGGTCATTTTATTACAGAAATACATTACACTTTTGGTTAGAAATTGCCCTGCTTGATAGCTGCCACTGGATTGGCTGATGATGTAGTCAACTTTTGCAGTCATTTTCCAACCAAATATTAGGCTTTTAAAATATTTTTGCTTGTGTGGCTTATGGGGAGAAAATGATTCTTGATATATGGTAAGATACAACTGAACACACTTTGACAAGAAAATTTTTGAACAAGGCCACAACTTATTTTAAATGACATTGAAACAGAAATTTGCTAGTTTATAAATCATTATTATTAACAATAGTACCAATGCCTTGTGATTTAGCATTTCTTTATTTTATTTATGTATCTCACCATCTTGTTTGATGTTCATAACAGTCATGTGGATGGGGAGGTCAAGAGTCATAGCTGCTGGTCAGATGAAGAAAATGAGATTCACGGAGCAGAAATGATCAAGTCTCATATGGCTAGAGACAGAGGTGGATCTGGGACTGATGACTTTAATTCCAATGATTTTTCTGGACCATGAGTTCCAGGCTCTTTCAAGTGCCAACTAGCTATAACTCTGGGGGCATCTTTGGAGGATTCATATGGTCCAAGAATTCATAGAGTTGTGGGGAGGTATGCAAGAAGGAGACTGAATGAAGAATAAAGGGTCCTTCTATTTCTTTCCTCTTCTTTATTTGTTTTGCTGGCTGATGAGAAATTGGTGAAACTTGAAGACCACCAGAAACACAACCCTATCATCTGTTATTTTGCTTATAAAGAAACAACGCTTTGGGTGACCAAGCCCACTCCATCACCATCTTTTCCAGTGGAAAGAGTTCTGTTAAGAGCCATCCTCCTCTATGAGTGCACCTTTATGGAGCAGGCCAGAGGGAAAAGTAATTGAATTTAATAAAAGCTGTTCTCAATATAAAACCACAGGGAAATATGTTTAACTTCAAAGCCGAGATGCATGGTTCCTAAACATAATTAATTGCCCGGCTGTTTCTTGCATCAAATCTCAATCTGACAGTAAAGAAGTGGATTCTTTGGCTTATTTATTTATTTATCAAGTAACAAATTCTCCATTGATAGTTATGGATAGATTGATAAAACCATTCTCAGAAATTTCATTCTTTAGATTGACAGACTTCGTCACAGCTGTAACTTCTGATTTTATCTGTTTAGGAGAACTAGAAATATTATTAGGTAATTTTAACAGAGTTACCCAAGGTGAAACCTTTGAGAACTGTGCTTTCTTCCCCTTAACCTCCCAGTCCCTCACTCCTTTTTACAACTTTAAACCAAAAGAAAACAAATATATATCTGCAGGGAAAATGCTTCTTTTCTAAGCACCTCTTTAAGAGAATACTAATGTTTTTGGCATCCTTGTTTGTACATGCTAAGTAAGGGTTAGCTAAATGTGAGTTTAAGAGTTACAATGTTTACTCATCATTGAGTTCACATCAAGGGGTGAATGACTCTAACTCAGCAGATTAAGAAAGTGTGAGTGTAGGATGCCCCACTATGTTGTGAATTGAAGTGTGTCCCCCAAAAAGATATGTTGAAATCCTAGCCCCTAGTACCTGTGAGGAGCCCTGGTGGTGCAGTGGTTAAGGGCTGGGCTGCTAACCAAAAGGTTGGCAGTTTGAATTCACCAGCCACTGCTTGGAAACCCTATTGGGCAGCTCTACTGTGTCCTATAGGGTCGCTGTGAGTCAGAATTGACTCAACAGCGACGAGTTTGGTTTAGTGCCTGTAAACATGACCTTGCTTGGAAATAGGGTCTTTGAAGATGTTATTGATTAAGGAGAGGGCATACTGGAGCAGGGTGCGTCCTAATCCCATCTGAGTGGCATCCTTATAAAAGAAGAGACAAAGAGAGACAGACAGAGCAAAGATGGCCATGTGAAGATGCAGCTACAATCCAAGGAACACCTGAGGCTACCAGAAGCTTAGAGACAAGAAAAGATTTTCTCTCTAGAGCCTTCAGAGAGAACATGGCCCTCCTGACGTCCTGAATTGGGACGACTAGCCTCCAGAACTGAGAAAATAAATTTCTGTTCTTACAAGCCACCCAATTTGTGAGGCTTTGTTACCCAAACCCTAGGACACTAAGACCCCAGGGTAGGCTGCACCCATGGGCTGTACCACACTCTATGGCATGTTTATGGTCCATCAGTCTTCTAAAGTCAGAGCTCCTCCCCTGGTGCCTGGCCATTTTTGTCTAAGGACAGGCCCCTTTCCCACTCTTCACCCCTCCTGTCTTAGTCATCTGGTGCTGCTATAACAGAAATACCGCAAGTGGATGGCTTTGACAAAGAGAAATTTATTTCTACACAGTAAAGTAGGCTAAAAGTCCAAATTCAGGGCGTCAGCTCCAGGGAAAGGCTTTCTGTCTCTATCAGCCTTCTTATCAATCTTCCCCCATACTAGGAGCTTCTCCGTGCAGGGACCCCGGGTCCAAAGGACACGCTCTGCTCCTGGCACTGCTTTCTTGGTGGTATGAGGTCCCCCAGCTCTCTGCTTGCTTCCCTTTCCTTTTATCTCTTGTAAGATAAAAGGTTGTGCAGGCCACACCCCAGGGAAACTCCCTTTACATTGGATCAGGGATGTAACCTTAGTAAGGGTGTTATGATCCCAACAAAATCCTCTTTAACATAAAATTACTATCTCAAAATGGAAGACAACCACACAAAACTGGGAATCATGGCCCAGCCAAATTGATACACACATGTTTTTGTGGACATAATTCAATCCATGACACCCTCAAGGGAGGGCCACGTTCTTCATCTATGAAACTACATAAGGAAGGAAGGTGGCTATAAGAGGGAAAGCTTGTTGCAAGAACTGACACTAGAGAACACCTTCTACCCAAATTCTCTTCCGTAAAGCAAAAGTATGGGACATCCACGATGAGTTCGAATGGGAAGTTTGCCGAAATAACACCTCTATCTTTAGCATCATCATTATGAGAGGCAGTTGTTCACCAAGAAGCAGCTTCATACTAAATTGCTTGCACCTAGAAATGTCTCTCAGAAAAGTAATTGACAGTTGAAAAGAAGATGCGGAAACAGATGCATGAAAAGATGTATTAAAAAATACACTATTTTCAAATTTCTAACAAAAATTTAAAGGAAAAAGTTATATGCATGAAAATATTGATCACAGGGTTGTCCATAATGATAAAATACTAAAGTTATATAAATGTCCTAAAGAAAAGTATTGCTTAGATAAATTCTAATTCATTTCCTTGGTAGTACAATGATGCAGTTATTGAAATGTTAACTATAAAGTCTGTGAGGAATATGGAAAAATGTTTATGATATAATATAAAATAAAAACCCACAAGTCTGTGCATACTATGACTGCAACTACTTGAAGAAGTTTAAGGGCAAAGACTAGACATAACTATATAAAGAAGAAAATATTTATGCTGGGACAGCGAAATTACAGGTGTTTAAAAAGCTTCTCCTATATTTTATTTTCCCCCATGTGTCTGTCAGTTTGTTGTACTGTGGGGGCTTGCGTGTTGCTGCGATGCTGGAAGCTATGCCACTGGTAGTCAGATACCAGCAGGGTCACCCATGGCGGACAGGTTTCAGCTGAGTTTCCAGACTAAGACAGACTAGGAAGAAGGAATAAGGAAGACCAAAGAAGAATTGACGCCTTTGGATTGTGGTGCTGGTGAAGAATATTGAATACACATGGACTGCCAAAAGAATGTACAAATCTGTCTTGGAATAAGTACAACTAGAATCCTCCTTAGAAGGAAGAATGGCAAGACTATGTCTTACATACTTTGGACATGTTGTCAGGAGGGACCAGTCCCTGGAGAAAGAGATCATGCTTGGTAAAGTACAGGGTTGTCGAAAAAGAGGAAGACCCTCAATGAGATGGATTGACACAGTGGCTGCAACAATGCGCTCAAGCATAACAATGATTGTGAGCATGGCGCAGGACCAGGCAGGGTTTCACTCTGTGGTGCATGGGGTCGCTATGAGTTGGAACTGACTTGACAGCACCTAAGAACAACAACACATTTTATTTCATGGCATGATTTTTTTTATAGTTAAAAAAACAGAGTAGAAAAGTTGAAGCTTTCATTAAACTTTTATTAGCTTCTCCTCGTCTAGAGCTTTTAGCTTTAGGTGCCCTATATCTGCAGTTAACCATCAGATTTCAGCCACAGGTCCAGTGCTCAGGCGGGGCTGCATATGATTGCAAAAGCATTGCTTTCTCCAGCTGCCCTGTGAACCAGACAGACTCCCTTCATTTCCCTCTGTTCACTGCTCTGCATTCTCAGAATGATCCTAATCCCAGCTGGCCCGATGGATCAACAGGCAGATTGGACCACAGTCTGATTTTATGAAGAGCAAGGATATTTGAATGGCCTGAGAATGTTGAACATTTTCTGATGATTCCATTTCCAAACTCAGGAATTTATGGCAAGTACTTAGGAGCTTGGGAGACTGCTGATTGTGAGTATTGGCTGATCTGCACCCTTTTTCCCTGAAATCAGCTCCCCAAATAACATGTCTACAGTGATACAGGGTGCCCATGGCCTGTGAGTGTGTGACATGGCCCCGCAGAAGGCAATCAGAGTGACCAGACACCTGCCTTCTGGAACAGACTTACCGGGGTGCCCACTCTGAGTCTGGACAAAGACCTGTCCTTCTGATGTGGGCAAGAACAGGCGGAGGAGGTTGAGCAGGCCTTGTTCTCTATGGAATGGGAACTGCGTGACCTGGCCCATGTCTACCTTCCCACTCTGCACCTCGTTCATTCCTTTCTACCTCACTGGGCTTTGTGCGGTGTATCCAATATGCCAGATAATTTTCCATAGCAAGATGTTTGCATCTTCTCTTTCTAATTCTGGGAAGACCCTTCTCCCCTTTCTTTGCTGCATGGCCTGCTTTTTTGATCCTTCTCAACTCAAAGAGCCACTTATAGAGGGACTTTCTCTCTCCTATTTCAAGTGTGTTGTACCCCAACTTGATTATTCTTTATTTCAACTTCTAGTTTGTTTCTTTACCACAGAAAGTGTAATTTTTACTTACTGGTTTGCTAATCTGCTTTTTCTCTGTCTTCCCTCCTAGACTGTAAGCTTCATGAGGTCAGGTGCTGTGTTAGTCTTTTTCGCCATTGTATACCAGCAAGTAGAACAGTGTTTGGCACATAGTAGGGATTCCATAGATGTTTGTTGAGTGAATGAGTAAGTGAATGCCTGGATGTGTGATGAACCACTATAGTGTTTTCTAAATCAGAGCTCATCTCTGAGGGCCTGGCCTTATCACACTCTAACAAGAAGGTGGCTGCCTACTGCTCATGGCTGCTGTGGCTCAAGTCTGGACTTGTACACTGAGTCTATCCTTAGGCCTCAAGAGGAGGAGTGACAGAGACTGAGCAGGTGGTGTTTATCTTACCTGCTGACCAGCAGGTGGATGTTGGACCAAATAATCATAGAGTCTCTTGCCTATCTGAAGAGATAAAGAGGGAAATACAAAGGTAGGCTTGGAAATTTGAAGAAAGACTTGCTGATCATTGTGAGTGACATCAAGATACCTCAACCAAGGGGTGTCAAAACGGAGGATGACTGGAGAGAGCCTGAGTTTGCACAACTCGGGTTCCCAGTCTGGCTTCAGTGGACACTTGAAGACAACGTAGCTGTGAGAAAACAAAGAGCTGTGTGGAGGGTGTGTCCCTGGAGAATCATCACTTGACCTCCGAGTATGCAGAGAAGGTGCTGGGGGTGGAAGAAAGGAAGCAGCCTTTGCTGATCTGATCTCTCACCGCCACATTTTGCTTCAAAGTCTAGTTCTCTTGCTTATATAAGATTTTCAAGAAAGTCTTTAAAAAGTATCTGTTAGCAATTATTCACATTTTTAGAAAAATTTTTAGAAAATGTGAGTTTAGTGTTGCTTGTCATTGTGCTTATGTGGCTGGACTTTGAGGCAGGAAACAAATTTAAATGGACATCTCTGATCAATAAATAGCCCAAATAGCTAGAGGAATCCTGCCACCTAATTTCTAGTCTAACCTGTCTCCTGACTGCTATTTGGAAGATGGCACCTTCACTAGTTTTATATAAACCAACACCCAAGGACTCTTCTAAAAAAATGATTAACCATAATTTAACTATTACCATGTTGTTGAATATTCTTGTTGCTTCCACTTTTGTTCCTATCATTTATGCAGTAATGAACATACATATGTCTTTGCATACATATTTGTTTTCCTAGGAACTCCTTGGTTGCCAGGAATCAAATACAAGGGGAACATTAAAATATTTTATTAAGAAGCATACCACACACATGAGTATATATTACACATACCTATGAATTAAGGAGTAATTATGAAATTAACACCTGTGAATCTACCATCCAACTCTAGAAATGGAATATTACCAATATATGTGAAACTCCCCCATCCCTCTGCTGTGTGTTCCTCCCTGGCTGATGATCTTATCCTTCCCTTTAGAGCTAATCACTATCTGGAATTTTATGATTGGCATTCCTTTGCTTATAGTTTAACCACTCATATATATATATACATATACATATAGACAAAACCGGTTGCCATTGAGTCAATTCCGACTCATAGCAACTCTATAGGACAGAGTAGAACTGCCCCTATAGGGTTTCCAAGGAGCGGCAGGTGGATTTGAACTGCCAAACTTTTGGTTAGCAGCCAAGCTCTTAACCACTGCGCATGTATATATTCCCTAAAAATACATATTCATATTTTTATTTTGCATGTTTTGACCTGTATATAAATGGAGTCATAACCTATGTATTCCTCCATGATGAGCTTTTATTCATTCAATTTTATGTTTCTAAGACTTAGAAGAGTGGTGGATACTTGTCATTACTTTTCACTGCAGTATAGTATTCCTTTGAGTAACTATGTCATGGTTTGTTTAGCAATTCTACTGTAATGGGATTTCAGTTGTTTCTTATATTTGCTGCACCAACAATGCTGCTGTGAACAATTTTCCCTGTGCCCAGGAGCACACATGCAAGGGTTGAGGGCATTGGTGGGTCATATTCATGAACATATATGTGTTCAAATGTAATCGATAACTTAAATCTATACATTCTATAATGAAAGTATAGCTGTTGCCATCAAGTCGATTCTGACTCATAGCAACTCCATGTGTGTCAGAGTAGAACTGTGCTCCATACAGTTTTCAAGGGTTATGATTTTTCAGAAGTAGATCACCAGGCCTTTCTTCCAAGGCATCTCTGGGTGGATTCAAACAACCAACCTTTTGGTTAACAGCCAAGCATTTAACCATTTGCACCACCCATGGACTCTTATAATGAAAGTATAGGCATTTTTAAAGCAGCAGGGGAAAAGTTTCAGGGGTTCCCTAACAGTCAAGTTGGGGTCAACAATACATTTGACACATAGACATGCAATACCCCTAATTCCTTCTCTGCAGCACCAGCTGCCTACCCATTCGTAAGGAAAAAGCTCTTCCAGCCCAGGTGGAGGCTGTGGAGAGTCCAGTATTTCCTGAGCTGTGTCGTGTGATGTCTCCTTACTTGGTGACAAACAGCCACAATGCTTTGACTAACCTTTGAGAGCAGGATGAAGGGAACAGACATGTACTGAGTACCTAAAACACATTAAGCAAAATGGCAGACATTTTACATGGACTAGAGATCTGGTGGCGCGGTGGTTAAGAGCTCAGCTGCTAACCAAAAGCCGCTCCTTGGAAACCCTATGGGGCAGTTTTACTCTGTCCTACAGGGTCACTAGGAGTTGGAATCAACACGACAGCAAAGGGTTTGATCTGATTTGGTTTTTACATGGAGTATTTTGTTATCTCACTTAATTGTCACAGCTGCCCTTTGACAGAGGGAGTATTGTCCACCTTTTGCAGGTGGTTAGATTGAGGCTCATAGAAGTTGAGTAGTTTGCTCCAAGTTACCATCAGTAGGTGGTGAAGGTGAGATTCCAATCTTGCCTCATCATTTCTTCTCTTAGGTAATAGTGCTTGGCACATGGTTGGTGCTCAGTAAATATTTGTTGAATGAATGTAGGGAGGAAGAAAGAAATGGAATGACTGGATCTTCAAAACAGAAACCTCTGAGGACTCAAATATCCAGTTTTAATTAGTTTATTGCTGTGATCGCCCCCTTGTCACAGACCCCATCAGTGAAGCAGAGCAGAGGGGTAGGGTGGAAATGGCCACAGTGTCTCTGCCTTGTGGAACGACCAGGGCCCTGCCCAGCTGCCTGTCTTGGATGAATTATCACACTTTGTGACCTAAAGTGAATGACCTAAAGTGAAGCAACAGCTGGCAGGGCAGATGTTGGGCTCTGGAGGTGTAGTCAAAGCACTGGCCACTCTGTGCTTACTCAGGAAGCCCCCAGACAGTAAGCTACCCCCTGTTTTCACCGCAGGATTTCAAAGAGACTTATAAGGGGGAATCCCTAATCCCCCAAGCCCTGAGGAGACAGTGGTATTATCTCCAGGTTGGGGTAGGGAAGCCTGATCATTGTGTAAGTCATAAATAATGGGGCTGGGCAGCTGAGGGCAGCCAAGAAATCCTCAGGACTTGAGATCCCAAAATCAGGGCCCAGAGTCCAAGAGTCCTTGTCAGAGTGTGATTTGGGGACTCACTTGAGGTCATTGAAGCCTGGGGATGAGAGGTGGGTCCTGGGACCTAGGTGTCCTGGCCCTTTTGCTACCTGCAAGTTCATCCCTACGGACTGCATATCATTTCTCAGAGTTCAACATGCAGCCCCTGGAGCCCATTAGGAAGGAAACAAGCAGAGCACAGACTATGAGTCAGCCAATAAGTTGTATTGATGATGTAATGGAAAGGAAAAGCATGTCCTTTGAGAGATGTAAGCGAATTTTAAAACTTGGATTTATGTGCAAATGCTCCATAATCAGCATATATTACTACTTGAAAGAACAAGGGTGCTTAATAATAATAATATAGGTGTATATATGTATAAGGAGCCCGGTAGCACGATTGTTAAGTGCTGGGCTACTAACCGAAAGGTTGGCAGTTGAAACCTACCCAGCGGCTCTGCGGGAGAAAGACGGAACGATCTGTTCCCGAAAGATTATAGCCTAGAAAACCCTATGGACAGTTCTGCTCTATCATACGGGGTCACTATGAGCCAGGATCAACTCGATGGCACCTAGCGACAACAACATATATGTGTATGTATGTGTGTGTACACACATGTGTACGTATGTATGTGTATGTGTAAGAAATTATACTTAGCAGATCTTTATTTTAAACAGAAGCAAATTCTAGCTTCTAAACTTGCCCCCCCGTGTTATAATGTGTTGTTCTTGTCACTTTCATATGTTGATGGACATTAATATATTTTATGTATTATATTTCTATGTAAGTATATATACTCATGTAATTACTTATATAATTTATGAATAGCTTATATAATTTATGTATTATTATACATATAAAATATCTTTAATAGACAAAATATATACTTAAATGTATAATAATAAATGAATGCACCTCAGCATGGAGATTCGGGGGTCGGGGGCCAAGACTAACCCAGGTCTCATTGAAACAAATCTGAATGATTAAGAAAATGAGAAGTGTGGGTTTCCCCTCCGGCTGTGCAATAATATAAAATCTCCAAAGCAGCCCAGGTATGGCCTCTGAGCTCTTCTCACTGAGCATATCAGCCTTACGAGTCTTGTAAAGCTGCAGGCTTGTTAATCTAGAAGGCTGTACAGATGGACTAACCGAAGCTTTAGTCATTATACTTAATTGGGCGAGTGGCCCTCTGAGCTGTCTATAAACTGTGTGTTCACAGTGAGGTAATTAATAACGCCACTTCCTTTCGGGAGACATATCATTAGCCATTATTTCTGGAAACATGACATTGATGTCTTTATTCAGAGAGGTAATTGCAGGTTTCTGGAAAGAGTATATGGTTTACCCAACAATTCCCCACAAATGACATCATCTCTGAAAAGTAAAACCCACAAAATCTGTCATTTTGAATCCATAGTTGGGATTTTGTTCCCTAGGTGGTAAAAGAAGACTCTGGGAAAAAAAAATAATGAACTATTTGGTATGGAAATAAGAGTGAAAGACAAGGTTTGTTTTTTGTAGATGTTAGTAATTTCCTTAGACGGCTGGTTAAGGGGTTGAGTTGGTGCTTATTAGGATTATAGCAAGAAGTAAAACAAAGTAATGATAAAAAAAAATTTAAAAGTTTACAGCTGCTTTTTGATAATAGTTTTCTTATTGTGTCTTACAACATGCTCCCAAATGAATTCGATTTACCATTAGCATGTGAAAACGCATGCATGCCCCAATCCAATTCTTAACATTAAAAAGGAAGCCGGAAAATGCAGCACAGGACTTGACATTCTGCATTGATTGGATGCCATACTCTTAAGCAAGAATCAAATGGGAATTTCAGAATAATTTGTGCTAAAACCTCTAAGCTGACTTACCACCAACAATTCTATTCTCAGGGTTGACATTAAACTGAAAAAAAAAAATCTAACTTGCTACATTTCACTTTTTTAAGGACTTTGTAACGTGAAGGATTAAAGAGAAACAAAACCGTTATTCATTTGGATTATTTCCTTGCCAGTTTCAAATTCTTGCCTGGTTTTTAAAACAACGTGAGTCTATTTAGAGAGGCAAGTTTAACAAATCAGAACAAGGTAACATATTTAAATTAACTGCAAGATAATCTGCTTTCAAACTCTTTTGTAAATGTTACACCGTGAACCTTTGAAGTGTTGATGAATTTTTCAAACCATGATTTTCTAATGCATCTTTCTTCTTCTAGAGTACGCTGTTTGGCACCAGCCACTCTGCTTTTTGGGTAGAGCTCTAAATGGAAACCATAGAATCTCTAAACTTGCCCTAAACTAGCGTTTCTTAAGTATAGTAGAGGGCACAGTAAACATGCAAGATGCTCCAAATAAATTTGGAACATGATATGTTTTCTGTTCTCGTCTTGGAAATTGCTCATGCACACTGGCCTAGTAAAGGCCCTGAGAAATCCTGCAGTGAAGGAACCTGTTTAATTTTGTTTAACCTGGAGTTTTTTATTTTTTACTCCTTTAATTTTTCTGTATATTTTTGAATGTTCATAATAATGGGTTAAAGCAAAGCAATTTTACATTTTTTCCACAATACCTATTAACATCATATAGCATTAAAAACCATTTGCCCTCAAGTTGATTACGACTCATGGGGACCCCGTACGTGTTAAAGTAGAACCATATTCCATAGGGTTTTCAAGGGCTGATTTTTCAGAAGTTGATCACCAGGTCTTTTATTCCATCATGCTCCCAGGTGGACTTGAACCTCTAACTTTTCAGTTAACATCTGAGAGCATTAACCGTTTGCATCACCCACGGACTCCTTTACAGAGTTAGCGTTCCTGAAAACTTCATAGGACACACTGCTGTAAGTGACCCCTCTTTACCATCGATTTGCTGAGTTTTTCTTCTCCTCAGATGAACAGGCGAGTCATCTGCATAAGGGCTTGCTGATTAAATAAGGAAACTTTAGAACTTGGAAACTGTTGAACATTACAGTTGTGAATTCCTTTCTCATATATAAAATATAGTACTTTTTCACAAATAACGTGCCCACATAAATAATGCTCCCACACATACAATGCATGAGTAGTTCTCATACGAAAATAATGAGGGGGGTTGTGTGGTTGGCAAAAAATAATGGTATAATGCGCACGTTATTTGCATAAAACATGGTGCTTTTCATTGTTAGTCAAAGTTATTGAGATGGTATTGACCAGACTGGATTTTTTTTTTTTTTAATTGTGTTTTAGGTGAAAGTTACAGTGCAAGTTAGTTTCTCGTTCAAAAAGTTATAAACGAATTGTTTTGTGACATTGGTTACAATCCCCACAATGTGTCAGCACTCTCCCCTTTTCCACTTCAGCTTCTCCCTGTCCATTCATCCAGTTTTCCTGTTCCTTCCGGCCTTCTCATCTTTGCTTTTGGGCTAGTGTTGCCCATTTGGTCTCGTATACTTGATTGAACTAAGAAACATGTTCTTCACGTGTGTTATTGTTTGTTTTATAGGCCTGTTTAATCTTTGCTGAAAGGTGGACTTCAGGGGTGGCTCAGTTCTGACTTAGCAGGGCATCCGGGGACCATGGTCTTGTGGGTTCCTCCAGTCTCTGTCAGACCAGTAAGTCTGGTCTTTTTTTTATGAATTTGAATTTTGTTCTACATTTTTTCTCCCACTCTGTTCAGGACCCTCTATTGTGATTCCTGTCAGAGTGATCTGTGATGGTGGCTGGGCACTATCTAGTTCTTCTGAGTTCAGACTCGTGGAGGCTGTGGTTCGTGTGGTCCATTAGTCCTTCAGACTAATATTTTCCTTGTGTCTTTGGTTTTCTGCATTCTCCTTTGCTTAGAATGTGATGGGACAAATAGGTGTATTTTAGATGGTCACTCAAAAGCTTTTAAGACACCAGATACTACTCACCAAAGCAGGAAGTAGCACATTTTCTTTATGAACTATTTTATGCCAGCTGACCTAGATGTCCCCCTGAGACCATGGTCCCAGCCCTCAGCCCCAATAACTCGGTCCCTCAAGGTGTTTGGATGTGTCTAGGAAGCTTCTATGGCTTTGCCTTGGTCAAGTGGTGCTGACTTCCCCTATATTGTGTTTTGTCTTTCCCTTCATCAGAGCTAACACTTGTCTACTATCTAGTTAGTAATTTCTCCTTCCTACCCTTCCCCTCCCTCATAACCATAAAAGATTGTCTTTTTCTGTGTGTAAATCTTTTCTTGGGTTTTTATAATAGTAGTCTCATACAATATTTGTCCTTTAATGAATGATTGACTTATTTCACTCAGCATGATGTCCTCCAGATGCATCCATGTTGTGAGATGTTTTGCGGATTCATTATTGTTCTTTATCATTGCATAGTATTCCCTTGTGTGTATGTACCATAATTTTTTTATCCATTCATCTGTTGATGGGCATTTATGTTGTTTCCATCTTTTTGCTATTGTGAATAATGCTGCAATAGACATGGGTGTGGGTATTCCTATTCGTGTGATCGCTCTTATTTCTCTAGGATATATTCTTAGGCGTGGGATTGCTGGATTGTATGGTATTTCTATTTCCAGCTGTTTATGGAGGTGTCATATCATTTTCCATAATGGTTGTACCACTTTACATTGCCACAAGCAGTGCATAAGAGTTCCAATCTCCCTGCAACCTCTCCAACATATGTTATTTTCTGTTTTTTTTTTTTTTTATTAATACCAGTAATGTGGCAAGACTGGACTTGTATTCAGTCCTTCAACAGAAGGGAAAAGATATTTTTCACTACACAGTTTTAATCAACAATATATTTAAGTTCCAGAAAATACTCAATTTTTAAAGAGAAACTTGCTGATATAAAACATCTCTTTTAAATTTTAGTTTCAAATAAATTATGAAATTAAAAAGTGATGTTCAAAATGCCTAAATAGAGGACTCCGGCAAGATGGCGGTCTAGGCAGAAGCACCACGCCGTCCCTCCACAACAAAGATCCGAAAAACTAAGCTAAACAGAGAATCAACAATCCTGAAACCCTAGAACATCAAATGAAGAGATAAAGAACTCAGCCGAACACCAAACGGAGTAAGAATACTGAAAGAGAACA
>NW_004443967.1:8437498-8457275 GCF_000243295.1 Trichechus manatus latirostris | reverse complement strand
TTAAAAAAAAAAAAAAAAGCCTAAATATTTTAAAAATAATGCTAAAAAGAAATTTAATGTCTCAATACCAAATGTGTAGATACTGAATTGGATAATTTGGCATTTTAGGGTTTGGAAATTTGGAAAGAGTATTTACGGCTTATGGAGTCTTAAAACAATAATCTCATGAGGAATTTGGTTAACGTTATTAAAAGCTACATCTTAAATATCTGTGCTTTGCTTAATATATTAAATTTATTTGTACAGTTGTCTGCTGAATTTTATTTTTAACCTGGAAGAAGCATACACATTTTAATCTAAATTTAATTTAAATGCTTAAATTTATCTTCAAATACTTTACTTAGTTAATTATGTAGTCATATCTTGCTAATGCAGCAAACAACTCCATCCAAGATGTACTTTTGATTCCTAATTATCCATAAGAATGAAAAATCCTTTGATTAAAAAAATCAAAAACTCCATTTTCTGCTCCCAAATTCAGATTCTTATTATATATACCACCAATATATATGCAAGTGTTATGATGACACCATAGTCGAGTCCTGGGCCTGGGATAGGCGGGTGGGTAAGTGTTATAAACATTTCTCTGAAGGACATCCTTCTGGGGATTTATTAGTTTTAGGGATGTTAAAATACACTGATGAATCTAATGCTTTCCTAATGTCTTGGATTGTTCTATGTGTGGCAAATACACAATGTAAGTTTTCTAAGGGGTATTGAAGTTAAAGAAATTCTGGCTGCATCCAGTTAGTATATCAAGAGGTTTTTGTCTTTCCTTTCCTGCTTTGGCGGGTCTGATAAAATCAGAAACTTCTCTACCCTTTGGATTTTTAAGTAGGAAAGAAAGACCAGATTTAGGCATGGATGCCTCTCCCTGGGCCCACTGAACCCGAACCAAGTGGTTGTGGGTTGCAGGAACAAGAGCTCCTTTGTCGTCTTCATTAATCAAACTCACCAAGCCCAATGAATGGGAAGCATTTTTTAAAGTAAAATAATTCACTAGAATTTGGGTGTGTTTCTCTTTAATTAGTTTGATGAGCCCCAAGTCTGAGGACTTGTCAAACACCTGGTATTAACTCTGTGCTACTGACCTAGGGGAAAAAGTCCGGACAGAAGCAAAAGGATCGGCAGGTGGGATTAGCTGAATGAGAGCCCTTTTCTGTGCAGCCCTCACCCTAGATGAAAAGAATCATTACCACAATGATACTTCTAATTATACTGTCATTAGGATACGTCTTCAGTTGGCCGTGGTGTAGGGAGCCTTGCTTTTAGACAACATGATCCAGGAGACAGTGAAAGCAGCGAGGCCTGGGAAGCACTTAACCCTTTCGCTAGACACAACACAACTTAAGTCCTCAAAGTCAAACCTAAGAATTGTTAATTTGCTTTGCATCATTCTCCCCACGTTGCTCGGAAGAGGCATCCACACAAGCAATGCATATGTTGCCATGAGAAGACTTATCGGAGAGGGACTCTTGTTGCACCTACCATCACCTCTATGTTTCATTACCAGACTGTGATGTCCAAAGTTCCCTAAAGCTCAGCCAATGGACACAATATTTCCCGTGGAGTGTATCATCACTCTAATTGCTTCCATACCACTGGGTAAAAAACGATCATGCGACAGTACTTCAGCATTCCCATTTCCATTGTGTGTTTGCAACAGGAAAATTAGACCCTGCAGAACGAAGTGTATAAGGAGGTGTGTCCAAGGAGCGACATAGCTTAGTGGTTCAAAGCATGGCTTTGGAGTTTGATGGGCCTGGACTTGAAGCTCAGCCTCATAACTTGCTAGATCTGTGACCTAGCATAAATTACTTGGAATTTCTAAGGCTAGGTTTCTTCATCTGTAAAATGGGGATAATAATAGTGCCTTCCGCACAGACTTTTTAGGAGGAAAAAGTAAGATGATTCCACTACAGAACTTAACAGTGGTTAGAAAACATACAGCAGCACTTAGAAAATCGTTGTGAAGTGGTCATCTCTGTAAGTTTCCTTGAGGTAAGTCTTCTATAATGAAGAACCTGACTGGCTGATTCCCTATTACTGAGATTAGGTGCCTTATTAGTTTCCTGGGGCTGCTGTAACAAAGTACCACCAACTGAGTGGTTTAAAACAACAGAAATTTATTCTCTCACATTTCAGGAGACTAGAAGCCTAAAACCAAAGTGTCAGAAGGGCCATGCTCCCTCTGAAGGCTCAAGGGAAGGATCCTTCCTTGCCTCTTCCTAGCTTCTATGGTTGCTAGCCATCTTGGTGTTCTTTGGCTTGTAGATGCATCACTCCAGTCTCTACTTCCCTCACTGCATGGCTTTCTTCCCTCTGTGTGTGTCTGATCTCTCTCTTCTTATAAGGACACTGATCATTGGATTTAGGGCCCACCCTAATCCAGTGTGACCTCTTCTTAACTTGATTACATGTGCAAAGACCCTATTTTGAAATAAGATCACATTCACGGGTACCAGGGTTAGGGCTTGAACATATCTTTTAGGGAAACATGAATCAACCCACTGCAGATGCTAAAAAACTTGCTGTAAATTCCAGTTGCAAAGTGCCTAAAGGCTGGATGATGAACTAAATTCTTTATTTTCTATATTTGCCTTTGAATACAACATGCTCCTCAAAACTGTTTTGGTGTAAGTACCAAACCTAAAACCAAACTAAACTCACCGCCATTGAGTCACTTCCAACTCATAGTGACCCTATAGTACAGGGTAGAACTGCCCCATTGGGTTTTCAAGGCTATAAATCTTTATGGAAGCAGACTGCCACATCTTTTTCCTGCACAGTGGCTAGTGGGTTCAAACTGCCCAACTTTTGGTTAGCAGCTGAGCTCTTTAACCACTGTGTCACCAGGACTCCTGTAAGTACCAAATAAGACACATTTTCCTAATAAGAATAGTGTGTGCTGTGTTGGTCACATTTGGGTCTTAAATTGATATTATTAGAAAGCTTCTCTGAATATTTTCATGACTTTATTTTTCAGACCAATGAGCCAAAAGGGGTCATGGATTTTAGCATGAATAAATGGATCCTGTTGACATCTTTTAAAAAATGTCTGTGTCCCGAAAGGGCCACATACACCAGAGACTCCATCAGCCTGAGACCAGAAGAACTAGATGGTGCCTGGCTACCATCAGTGACCTCCCTGACAGGGAACACAACAGACAGTCCCTAAAGAAGCAGCAGAAAAGTGTGCTGCAGAACTCAAATTCATGTAAAAAGACCAGAACTTAATGGTCTGACTGAGACTGGAGGAATCCCCAAAGCCATGGCCCCTGGAAGCTCTGTTAACCCAGAAGTAGAACCATTCCCGAGGTCCACTCTTCAGACAAAGATTAGACTGGACTATAAAACATAAAGTAATACTCGTGAAGAATGTACTTCTTAGTTCAAGCAGATATACGAGACCAAATGGCTGGCTCCTGTCCAGAGGCAGGATGAGAAGGCAGGAAGGGACAGGAGCTGGTTGGATGGACACGGGAAAGCAGAGGTGGAAATGGGGAGTGTGCTGTC
The DNA here is from genome assembly GCF_000243295.1 of Trichechus manatus latirostris. Lineage (NCBI taxonomy): Eukaryota > Metazoa > Chordata > Mammalia > Sirenia > Trichechidae > Trichechus > Trichechus manatus. Next base: position 8,453,759 of record NW_004443967.1, on the reverse strand, counting down.
ACGTTATAGGGATTGCAACTACTGTCACACAACAATATGTCTATAAATTTTTGTATGAGAAATTAACTTGGGCTGTAAACTTTCACCTAAAGCACACACACACAAAGTCTCTGCCCCAAAGGGAAAGATTAGTCCAAAGGACTAATGGACCACAACTACCACAGCCTCCACCAGACTGAGCTACCACCACCAACTGCTCTGACAGGGATCACAGCAGAGGGTCACAAACAGAGCTGGAGAAAAATGTAGAACAAAATTCTAACTCACAAAAAGAGATCCGACTTACTGGTCTGAGACTGGAGAAACCCCAACAGTATGGCCCCGGACACCCTTTTAGCTCAGTAATGAAGTCACTCCTAACATCCACACTTCAGCCAAAAATTAGACAGGCCCAGAAAACAAAACGAGACTAAATGGGCACATCAGCCCAGAGGCAAGTACGAGAAGGTAGGAGGGGACAGGAAAGCTGGTATTGGGGAACTCAAGGTCAAAAGGGGAGAGTGTTGATATATCGTGGGGTTGGCAACCAATGTCACAAAACAATAGGTATATGAATTGTTTAATGAGAAACTAATTTGCTCTGTAAACCTTCATATAAAGTACAATAAAAAGAAGTCTCTGGCCTAGAATTCAACTGGTGCTGAGATTTAAAAAAGCATCTTATTTCATATATTCTTAATATGTACAAATGGATGTACACATAGGATGAGAATTTGAACTATTTGGAAGAAAAGCACTATTTGTATTTAAAATCTTCTTATACTTTATTGCTATTCTTTTTAGAATAGCAAGTATATATATGTATGTATATGAACAATAGTCTAAAGAAACCACAATTTAAACTATTTCAAAATAAGTCAGTCTTCAATTCACACTTAGAGGGTGTGGATTTTTCCTGACACATAATGAAAAGCATATATTGGGAGACTTTATTTTACTGACAGAAACCACTGAAGATCCACTCCGGTGAATGGTATGGGCTGGTCCAGAGCAGGAACGCAGAGTGATAGCATCAGAGGACAACTGTTTTTGACTGTTGCCTGCAAACCAACCCCAGTTACTTTCTTCTTGATGACTTCAGTTTTTCTATGATGACTTTGATTAGGAGTGCTTCGTGTGTGTGTGTGTGTGTGTGTGTGTGTATGTGTGTATATACATTTTGATAAATACATATGTGTATATGTCAGTGTGTGTGTACATATATACATACCTATTGCCATCAAGTCAGTCCCAACTCATGGCAACCCCACGTGTTTCAGAGTAGAACCACGCTCCATGGGGTTTTGAATGGCTGTGATCTTACAGAGGAGCCCTGGTGTGGTGCTGTGGTTAGGCGTTCAGCTGCTAACCAAAAGGTCGGCTGTTCAAATCCACAAGCTGCTGCTTGGAAACCCCATGCATGGGGCAGTTCTACCCTGTCCTATAGGGTCGCTATGAGTCGGAATTGACTGGACAGCGACGGGTTTGTTTTGTTCGTTTTAAATCTTACAGAAGTATACTGCCAGGCCTTTCTTCTGCATCGCCTCTGGGTGGATTCAAGCAGCCAACTTTTTGGTTAGTAGTCAGGAGCAAACCTTTTACACCACTAAGGGAGCTGTATATATATGGGTCTGTGTACACATATGTGTATGTGTATGTGTATATATATATTGTTTTCTTGTGCCATTGAGTCGATTTCAACTCATGACAACCTCATGTGTGACGGAGTAGAACTGCCCCATAGGGTTTTCCTGACTATAATTTTTATAGAAGCAGATATCTAGGCCTTTTCTTCCACAGTGCTACTGGGGGGGTTCAAACCGCCAACCTTTCACTTACCAACTGAGTGAAAACAGTTTTCACCACTCAGGGACTATGTATATGTACATATGCAAGTATACTGTCAAGGAGCCCTTGTGGTACCATGGTTAAGCGCTCGGCTGGTAACGGAAAGGTTGGTGGTTTGTACCCACCAGCAGCTCCATGGAAGAAAGATGTGCCAGTCCGCTTCTGTCAAGATTACAACCTTGGAAACAGGGGCAGTTTTACTCTGTCCTATAGGGTCACTATGAGTCTGAATCGACTCAACAGCAACGGGTTTTATGTATGTATAGCAAATGGTGATATAGTTACATACACGTCCCAGATAATTATTTACTCACCACTGAAAAAATATTAAGCCATTGTTGTCATATATTTCTAACCCAGTAATGAACTTTTCAGTAGGTGAAATTAATTATTTTTATTTTTAAGTCCTACTGTGATTATTTTAAAGTCTACACATCTTGTAGGTTTTGGTATCAATCTAAAGTCAACTTATTATGAACTCTGAAGGATAGTTAAATTCATGAGCTAGTTAATTTCTACAACCATTGTAAAGATGACATTGTATTGCCATGAATTTTAATTAAAATGGCAGACTTTGTTTAATCCTTTTATTAAAAAAGCTCCCTACAATGCAAGTAAAAAGTTTATGCAAGAAAGCAGCTAATTTTTTAGATGCTTGACTATCTTTTCTGCTCAAATCTTACAAATGTAGCCTTCCACCAATCCATTTTTTCCTTAGAAGGCAGTTTTTCACCTATTTTGTATAAAAAGCGAAGCCTGAAATTTGCTTTAAGTGTAATTAGAGGTCTAAAATGTATGGTTGCTCCTGAAAACCCTATCTCCGAGCTCTTTTGCAATACAAGTTAATTAACTGGATTTAGATATTTGCAAGATGATATATTTAATGGGATTACTGCTCATATAATGTTCTCAGTGACTGATTTACAATCTAAGCTCACAGAACAGAGTACTGAATTTCCAGCTCTTTGAGAGTTAATGTTGTGTTAAAGAAAAGTACAATCTGAACCTCATTGTTCATGAATAGGTGAGTTATTCCCGTGAAATGGAGCCGGGCCCTACAAGAGCTGTAGCAGGCAGATGCGTGAGCCAGAGCGTGCACACCATCACATTCCAGCTTCTGCCCCAGGTAGCTGGATCCCCACACCTGAACTCCTGACAAGTTCATGGCAATTGTGTGTCTCGTCAAAATATAATGGCCCATTATTCACAGTCTGTCTCCCAAGTGGGATCAATTAGATGCTTCTGCTCCACAGGCTTAAAGATAAACACCATGTTTTGGTTGGTTGAGAGTTAAAATGAAACCATACGTAACCATTCTGTCCCCCTAGACCTGGCCATTGTGAGGACTGAATGTTCTAAATCCACCTTTCAATGCAGTCCTTCAAAATATTTTCAATTATTTTATCAGAGTGGGTGGAAAGGTACGTAATAATGTGGTTGGAAGGAAGGAGAACATCAGTAGAAAAATGTTAGTCTTCCAAAAAAAAAAAAAGTGGAAGATAAAAAACCTTCCTACTCATGCCTGTCTTTCTTTCACTTGCTCTTTTTTTGCTCATCGAATATATTTCTGCCCATCAGTTAGGTTCATTCTAAAGTTATGCCTTCAGTTACAGCACATGACATCACTAAAGAATATAATTTAAATCTTTCTGGGTAGAAGTCCACTGTAACAATAGCATTTTAACTAAAATGTTGAAATTTTTATTAAACGTATAAATATTAGCTTAGTCAAATAATTATGAAGAGAAAGTTGAAATTCTCCCGTAGTGGGAAAGCAATATAATAGTACATCTAGTTTCTCATTTTCATTGGAACTTACTGAGTGAAACAATTCTTTGTATTTGACCTAATGAGATAATTTCCAGGAATGGATAGATGCAAGCTGTACCTTGCACCTGAACTTTCCCATCCCCCTTTTAATTCTCTCAAGCAAACGGATGACTTTAAAAAGATGCTGCTCTCTATAATAGAGACATGACAATTTCTCCGAGTTTTGGTGGTTCAACGGTAGAATTATTGCCTTCCATGTGGGAGACCTGGGTTCAATTCCTGGCCAATGCACCTCATATGCAGCCACCACCCATCTGTCAGTGGAGGCTTTCATGTTGCTATGATGCTGAACAAATTTCAGCAGAGCTTCTAGACTAAGCTGGACTAGGAAGATAGGCCTGCTGATCTACTTCCAAAAATCAGTCAGTGGAAACCCTATGAATCACGACTCTCTGAGCCTCAACCCATCGTGGGTACGGTGCAGGATGGGACAGCATTTTGTTCTGTTGTTCATGGGGTTGCCATGACTCAGGGGGCCGACTTGATGGCAGCTAACAATAGCAACAACATTCCTAAAGTATTTTGAAGTCCTTGGGTGGTGCAAATGGTTAACACACTTGACTGCTAACCAAAAGGTTGGAGGCTCGAGTCCACCTAGAGGCACCTCAGAAGAAAGATCTGGCAATCTACTGAAGAAAAATCAACATTGAAAACTCTATGGAGCTCAGTTCTACTCTGACACATGTGGGGTCGCCATGAATCAGAGATGACTGGATGGCAACTGGTTTCATAAAGGTGGGCTATTAGGCAAAAGTGAAAGTGCAATTTGAATACAGGTATCAATATACCATGGACTGTCAGAAGAAGGAACAGATTTGTTCCTTAGAATGCTCCTTAGAAGCAAGGAGGTGAGACCATTTGGCTTACTTTGGACACATTATCAGGAGAGACTAGTCCTTGGAGAAAGACATGGTGCTTGGTAAAGTAGAGGGTCAGAGAAAAAGAGAAAGACCCTCAATGCGATGGATTGACACAGTGGCTGTGACAGTGGGCTCAAACATACCTACTATTGTGGGGATAGCGCAGGACCAGACAATGTTTCATTCTGTTGTGCATGGGCTCCGTATGGGTTGGAACCAACTCAGTGGCACCTAATAACATCAACAACATCAAAAAGTCATAGACCCAGAATCACCTAGTGCAAGGGCTGAGAGGTCATTTGATCTAAGTTCACTTTATGGATGAGAAGGCTGTAGTCCACAGAGGTAAAGTGACTTGCCGGATGGGAAACCTGGAGCCTGGATCTAATTTTGCTCCTGGGACTCCCGGAGTAGATGGCCCAGGCTGGGGGATGAGAGAAAGTGAATGCTGATGAAGAAGGGTGGGAGTGTGACCTCTACTCTCCATTCTTCCCCTAACGCTCTGCAGAGTCAGAGGACGCTCACTGACACACAGTGCTCTCCACAGCTCCCCTCTAGCTGCCACAAATACCTGTAGATATGAAAATAGCTGTGTATGTGTGGTGGTTGGGGGTTTACCAGTCAGCCACACCCCAACAGCCCTTTAGTGATTCCTGGTCTGACTCTAAGGACTCCTGACTTGTCTCTTTTGGGAATGCCCCCAGTCCTTCTCTTATCTCTCTCACTTCCCTTCCCCCTGCCTTTCTAATTTTCCCAGAAGCTTAGTGGTTTTCTAGGACCCTGGACCCTTCTTTCCCCACCCACCTTAGATGAGGCAATCACTGCTTTTCTGCATTTTCATATCTTTCAGCTTTGGAGGTTCACAGAAAGATCTCTTTTCCTACCTTATTGAACTTTTCCTAAGAGAAAGGAGTTGGATTCAACCTCCAGCCCTTTTCACCTCATTAACCTCTATCCTTCCTTTAGATCTTAGCTCATTTTCAAGACTTTCCTGACCTTCACGACCAGGGCAACTCCAGCGTCACGGGCTTTCAGAGCATCACGTATCTCTCCTGTGTAACACTTAACATAATTGTAATTTTATACTTATTTATGTGCTATTTTAAATGTAACTTTTCATTTTGAAATAGTTACGACTCACAAGAGGTTGGAAAAATTAGTACTTAGAAGTCTGTATACCCTTCACCCAGCTTCCCCCAATGATACATCTTATGTAATCACAGCGGGTTGTCAGAACTTGGAAACTGACATTGTTACAATACTATTAACTCAGGCAAAAACCTTATTTGGATTTCGAGAGTTTTTACACGGACTTTTTTTTTTTTTTTGGTGTGTAGTTCTATGAAATTTTAGATTTTAGTAACTACTTCCACAATGAGGATACAGAACTATTTCTTCACCACAAAGAAACTTCCTCCTGGTACCCCTTAATGATCACACCCTTTCCCCAGCTCTAACCCTTGGGAACCACTGATCTGTTCTCCATCACTATAATTTTATACTTTGAGAATGTTCTATAAACGGAATAATACAATATTGAACCCTTTGAGAATGGCTTTTCTCATTTAGCATAATTCCCTTGAGATCCATCTAACTTGTTGCATGTATCAAAGTTTTGTTCCCTTTTTTGGTGAGTAGTATTCTGTGCTATAGACGTACCACAGTTTGCTTATCCATTCACCTGTTGAAGGCATTTGGATGTTTACAGTTTGGGGCTGTTACAAATAAAGCTTCTATAAATATTCATGTACAGGTTTTTGTGTGAGCATACATTTTCATTTCTCTTGTATACATATCCAGGAGTGCAATTTCTGGGTCATATGGAAGAATGGGGACAGTGGTGGTTCAGTGATAGAAGTCTCACCTTCCGTGTGGGAGACCCCGGTTCAATTCTGAGCCAAGGCACTGCATGAGCAGCCACCAACCGTTTGTCAGTGGAGGCTTGTGTGTTGCTATGATACTGAACAGGTTTCAGTGGAACTCCAGACTAAGACAGACTAGGAATAAAGTCCTGGAGATCTACTTCTGAAAAATCAGTTATTGAAAACCATATGGAGCACAGTGGTCCAATCCTGTTGTGCATGGGGTCACCATGAATCTGGGGCCGACTAGATGGTAGCTAACAACAGCATTGGAAGTGTATGTTTAACTTTATAAGAAACTACAAAGGGTTTTCTAGGGCAGCTGTACCACTTTACACCCCACCTGCAATGTGTGAGAGACCCACTTGCTCTGCCTCCTCACCTTGGTGTTGCCAGGGTTTTTCATTTTAGCCATTCCAATAAGTGCGTAGTGGTATCTCATCGTAGCTTTAATTTGCATATCCTTAGGGCCTAATGTTGCCCCACATCTTTTCGTGTGCTTAGTTGCCATCTGTATATCCTCTTTGGTGAAGTGCCTGTTCAAGTCTTGCCAGTTTTCTAGTTGGGCTGCTCGTTTTCTTACTGCTGAATTTAGAGTGCACTTTATATGTACTGGATACAAGTGTTTTGTCAGATATATGATGGGCATATATTTTATTCCACTGTGAGGCTTGTATTTTTATCCTCTTAATAGGTGTTTTGCATAGCAAAACTGTTTAGTTTTGATGAAGTCCAATATATTTTGTATTTTATGGATTTATAACTTTGATATCATGTCTAAAAACTCTTTACCCAACTGTTATGGATTGAATCGTGCCCCCCCAAAATATGTGTTGGAATTCTAACCCCTATACCTGTGAATGTAACCCCATTTGGGAATAGTGTTTTCTTTGTTATGTTAATGGGACCTATCATTGTAAGGTGTGTCTTAAACCCAATCAGTTTTGAGATATTAAATGAGCAGATTAGGCACAGAAGCAAGGAAGCACAAATGGCAGAAGATAGACGACATGCCACACGAAAAGAAAAAACTCATAGTGATCCAATAGGACAGAGTAAACCTGCCTCACAGGGCTTCCAAGGAGTGGTTGGTGGATTCAAACTGCTGACCTTTTGGTTAATAGTCCGGGCTCTTAACCACTGCACCACCAGGGCTCCATGAAGATCACCAAGAAACCAAGGAACAGAAGCTGAAAAGAGACAGTCACCTTCCCCTAGAGCCAACAGAGAGAGCAAGCCTTCCCCTTGAGCTGGCACCCTAAATTTGGACTTCTAGCCTCCTAAACCACCACGTGTCTGTCAGTTTGTCATACTGTGGTGACTTGTGCTGTGTTGCTGTGATACTGGAAGCTTTGCCGTCGACATTTCAAATACCAGCAGCATCACCCTTGGTGGACAGGTTTCAGTGGAGCTTCCAGACTAAGACAGGCTAGGAAGAAGGACCTGGCAGTCTACTTCTGAAAAAACTGGCCACTGAAAACCTTATGAGTAATGTGAGGATGGCGCAGGACTGGGCAGCGTCGCGTTCTGCTGTACGTAGCATTGTTATGAGTCGGAACCAACTCGACGGCACCTAACGACCAAAACAACAGCCTCCTAAACTGGGAGAAAATAAATTTCTGCTCATTAAAACCACCCACTTGTGGTATTTCTGTTATAGCAACACTAAGAAACTAAGATACCAACCCAAGGTCACACAGATTTTCTATCCTTTTTTCCTAAAAGTTTTTTAGCTTTAGATCTATGATCCATTTTGAACCGATTTTAGTATGAGGTATAATGTTTAGGTAAGGTTTTGTTTCTCGCTCGCTCTCTCGCCTGTAAATGTCTTATTAGTCCAGCACCATTTGTTGAGAAGACTATCCTTCCTCCATTGAGTTACTTTCGCATTTTTGTCTAACATCAATTGGCCTTTCTTGTTTGGGGCTTATCTGATATTTTGGTTAGTTTCTTTCTCCCCCATTAGACTCTAAACTCCATGAGGGTAGAAGCCATTCTTTTTCCCCCCTCTTTAACCACTGAATCCTTAGTGCCTAGCGCAGTGCCTGAAGCAGAGTTAAGTGTTCAGATATTTGTTGAATGACTGGATAACCAGGTGAGTAAATGCATATACAAACATTTGAAAAATGCAGACCGTCCACATGCATGACTGTAGTTGTTGCTATCCCTGTAAGTCAGAGAAGGGAGGTGGCATGGGATTGGAGCAAATAAATGTGCACTTATTTGTTGCTCACCAGGTGTGATGATGACTCAACCTAATCCACATTTCATTTTCCAATTGTTCTTTGCAAAAAATTTTTTTCTTGTTTAACTTAGAGTTATGACTGCATCTGACAATTTTGGGAATCGTCCCCAGGGTTGGACTTATATATGAAACCATTCTCAGTTCTCAACAGCCAATTCAGTGGAACAGTCAACAACAAATATTTTATTGATTTTACAAGTTACTTACAAGCTTGATGTAAAAGATACATCCTTGAAACCAATATATTCTTAAAAACAAGGTTCTAGGGAAATAGACCGACTTGTGAACAGGAAGGCAGAGTAATGAAAGAAAGTGGATATTGATTATAAAACACATTACAGTGTCATAATGTATGCAGTCTACTCTCACATGCCATCCTGGATTCATCAGAGGGGCCATTTCAGTTCTATTCTAGTTTGCTAAGAAAAACAGAAACTCGTAAACTATAGAACCTTTTATTAAAAACCAGACTAAGAAAAGAAAATGGATGCCTAAGTGAAAAGCTGACTAAATTGGTATTGGCAAAATGAATTTCTATTTCCCTGGAATATTAGAATTTACATCATGGTCTTAATTCTACTGCAAAAGCCACTCGTTCATGTTGCTATGAGTTAACATAGATTAACAAAAGCAAGAAAAAAAATAGATATGATCTGTGATATTCTGACCCTTTGTGGAGTAGTTGATGATAGAAGTCGAGTCTGACATTTGTTTCCAAAGAACGACACAGCTTTTTAAAATTATAATTCCAGAGCCATTGTTAAACTATATTGGGAGAATGTTTGAATTTAAATGGGCTACGCTGAGGTTTAAAAAACAGCTGCTGTTGAGCTGATTCCAACTCATGGCAAATCTACGTGTTATATGTTTTGTTATACGTAAGGTCGCCTCCATGAATTAAAGCCGACTTGACAGCAGCGGACAACCACAAAAATGTTGATGTTGTTGTTAGGTGACTTTGAGTCAGTTCCAACTCATAGTGACCCTACGTACAACAGAACGAAACACTGTCTGGTCCTGCGCCACCGTCACAATCATTACGATGTTTGAGCCCATTGTTGCAGCCACTGTGTCAATCCATGTTCTTGAGGGTATTCCTCTTTTTCTCTGAACTTCTACTTTACCAAGCATGATGCCCTTCTCCAGGGACTGGTCCCTCATCGTAACATGTCCAAAGTACATGAGATAAAGTCTCGCCATCTCTGCTTCTAAGGAGCATTCTGACTAAATTTCTTCCAAGAAAGATTCGGTTGTTCTTCTGGCAGTCCATGGTATATTCAATGTTCTCTGCCAATACCATGATTCGAAGGCATCAATTCTTCTTTGATTAAAAATAGCATGGTTTGGGTCAGGCACACTTTAGTCTTCCAAGTGGCATCTTTGCTTTTCAACACTTTAAAGAGGTCTTTTGCAGCAGATTTGCCTATTGCGATACGTCATTTGATTTCTTGACTGCTGCTTCCAGGGGCATTGATGGTGGATCCAAGTAAAATGAAATCCTTAACATCTTCAATATTTTCTTCATCTATCATTAAGTTGATTATTGGTCCAGTTGTGAAGATTTTTGTTTTCTTTATGTTGAGGTGTAATCCGTACTGAAGTCTATAGTGTTTGATCTTCATCGGTAAGTGCTTCAAGTCTCTTCACTTTCAGCAAGCAAGGCTGTGTCATCTGCATATCACAGGTTGTTAGTGAGTCTTCCTTCAGTCCTGATGCCATGTTCTTTTTCAAATAGCCCAGCTTCTCAGGTTATTTGCTCAGCATACAGATTGAATAAGTATGGTGAAAGGATACAAACTTGATGTACAACTTTCCTAATTTTAAACCTCACAGTATCCTCCTTCTTGGTCTATGTACAGGTTCTGCAGGAGCACAATGAAGTGTTCTGAAATTCCCCATACTTTACAATGTTATCCATAATTTGTTATGATCCACACAGTCTAATGCCTTTGCTTAATCAATGAAATACAGGTAAACTTCTTTCTGGTATTCTCTGCATTTAGCCAGCTTCCATCTGACATCAACAATGATATCCCTCATTCCACGTCCTCTTCTGAATCCGGCTTGAATTTCTGACAGTTTCCTGTCGATGTACTGCTGCAACAATTTTTTAATTATCTTTGGCAAAATTTTACTTGCGTGTGATATTAATGATATTGTTCAATCATTTCCACATTCTGTTGAATCATCTTTCTTTCGAATAGGGCAAATATGGATCTCTTCCAGTTGATTGGCTAGGTAGCTGTCTTCAAGTTTTCTTGGCATAGACAAGTGCGTTCTTCCAGAGTTGCGTCTGTTTGTTGAAATGTCTCAATTGGTATTCCCTCGATTCCTGGAGCCTTGTTTTTCACCAGTGCCTTCAATGCAGCTTGGACTTCTTCTTTCAGTACCATAGGTTCTTGATAATTTTCTACCTCTCAAAATGGCTGAACATCGACCAGTTCTTTTTGGTACAATAGACTCTGTATATTCTTTCCATCTTCTTTTGATGCTCCTTGTGTTTTTCAATATTTTTCTTGTAGAATCCTTCAATATTTCAACTCGAGGCTTGAATTTTTTCTTCAGTTCTTTCAGCTTGAGAAATGCGAAATGTGTCCTTCCCTTTTGGTTTTCTAACTCCAGGTCTTTGCACATTTCATTATAATACTTTACTTTGTCTTCTTGAGCCACCCTGTGAAATATTCTGTTCAGCTCTTTTACTTCCTCATTTCTTCTATTCACTTTAGATACTCTATGTTCAAGAGCAAGTTTCAGATTCTCTTCTGACATCAGTTCTGATCTTTCCTTTCTTTCTTGTCTTTTTAATGACCTTTTGCTTAATTCATGTATGATGTCATTGATGTTATCTCACAAATCGCCTGGTCTTTGGTCACTGGTGTTCAATGCATCAAATCTATTCTTGAAATGGTCTCTAAATTCAGGTAGGATACACTCAAAGTTGTGTTTCACTCTCATTTTCCTTCAGCTTCAATTTGAACTTGCATATGAGCAGCTGATGGTCTGTTATGCAGTCAGCCCCTGGCCTTGTTCTGACTGACGATATTGCATTTCTCCACTGTCTCTTTCCACAGATGTAGTCAACATCTGTCTTGAAGTACAATGCTGTCACTGATAGGATAATATCAATACACCTACAAGGAAGAGCAAATTTATTATTAGTCAAATTTAATGTTATTATTTATTATTATTCAAATTTATGCACCAACCATTAATGCCAAAGATGAGGAAATTGAAGATGTTTACCAACTTCTGCAGTTTGAAATGGATCAGACATGCAATCAAGATACATTGATAATTACTGGTGATCGGAATGTGAAGTTGGAAACAAAGAAGAAGGATCAGTAGTTGGAAAATATGGCCTTGGTGATAGAAACAATGTCGGAGATTGCATGATAGAATTTTGCAAGACCAACGACTTCTTCATTGCAAATATCTTTTTTCAACAAAATAAACAGTGGCTGTACACATGGACTTTGCCAGATGAAATACACAGGAATCTAACTGGCTACGCCTGTGGAAAGAGATGATGCTGAAAGTCAGTAACAGCAACATACTGAGGTTTAATATACAGTGCCAGGTACGTAAAAGCTCTTCATACATTTTGGTGAATGAATGTTGATTTTATTCAATTGAGTACCACAGAATGGTTTTGTGGTCATACACTGAACTGGGAATCGTGAGAGAGGGAGGAAGAGAAAACTAACATTTATTAGAAAGCCTACTTTGTGCCACATAACACGCTTGATGCTTTTGCATGAGCCATCTCACTTCTTTCTTATAATATGTCTTAAGATGGTGGTATCCACAATTAACAAATGAGGGAGCTGAGGTTTAGAGTGGTGGAGTCACATACTCAGAGGCAAAATTTGACTCCAGCTCCATTTGATCTCAAAGCCCATGCTCTTTCTATTACATCACGCCAGCTGTGATCAGGGCTTTGCCATTGATCAGCTATATAATCTTTTCCCTTTCTTCTCGCTCTGACTTATTTTTTCTCCCTTTGGTAAGGTTCTATTTAAGATATCTTGGGTGACGATGTGGGACAGTAAATTTTTGAAAAAAACCCCAGGTGATTCTGATTCAATTGGAGCATCAAGTGCTGGTCTCCATCTGTGGAAAGAGATGATGTTGAAACTCAGTAACAACCACATACTGAGGTTTATATACAGTGCCAGGTACATAAAAGCTTTCAATACATTTTGGTGAATGAATGCTGATTTTATTCAACTGAGTACCACAGAACGGTTAGAGTCCTTTCATATTGCTAATATCTTTGATTCTAGCTTTTGGACTCAAAGGGCACTAACAGCCTATTAGTTCAGTGCAACAAATATTAAATGCAAAGCACTGTTGAGATGTAAAGATGACACTGATTTTGCCTTTTGTAAATATATGATTTAGTAGAGGTGGTATCAAGAGTGGGCAAAAGTCTATAAGGGCAGCATCAAGGAAGGTCTATGTTGACAAAGTAGGGAAAGATCACATCTGTGAAGAGATTTAGGAAGTCTCCGTGGACCAATGGGATTTGAAGGATGAATAGGAGGATTTCAGCAGGAAGAAGCTATGAGTGGAGAAGGGACTTCCAGTGGAAAGGGCAACATTAACAGAAAACTGAAGATAGAAATTACAGTGCATGTCCAAGGCAAGACAAAGGGCCCAGTTTTATAGTTCACAATACTAGCATGGAAGAGGAGGGAGATGATGGTGGAAAAGTGGTTAGGGACCTTGTTGTACAGACTTTGAAAGCCAAACAGAAGTCTTTGTACTTAATTTTCCAGGAATTGATGGAAATCCATTGAAAATTTTGACCTGAAGGTAGATTAGATCTGACTCATGACTTGGGAATACGTAGCTGGCGTGTTGTATGAAATGGTACTTGGATGGGGGCAGGGAGAGAACACTGGTTACTACAACAGCCCAAGCAAGGAAGGGGCAGGGAGAGAACACTGGTTACTACAACAGCCCAAGCAAGCAACCCTTTCCTTGCTACCTGTGTGTAATGGGTACTGACTCAATACAACTTCATGGGAAAGAGGATGAATTATAAGTAGGGCCTGGAAATTGAATGCTCCTAATGAATATTTGTAGCCCTGGTGGTGCAGTGGTTAAGAGCTCAGCTGCTAACCAAAAGGTTGGCATTTCGAATCCACCAGCCACTCCTTGGAAGCCCTATGGGGCAATTCTACTCTGTCCTATAGAGTTGCTATGAGCTGGAATTGACTCGATGGCAATGGGCTTGGGCCATAATTATTTGTTGAATGAATAAAAGATGTGTTTCTTGAAACAGACTTATATTTGTCCAAAGTATCAGTTATCCAAACAAGGTTTTGAGTTACAAGAAAAATTAAGCCTGCATTAAAATGATGTTATAGCTTACCTAGAAATAAAACACATAGCCTGCAATGAATGCAAAAAGAAACTAAAACCATCATTGTACAGTAGATACCAACTATAAAAAGTCTCAAAGAATTGCCTTTGGAAGAGTTACTTCTAATACCCCAGCTTTCAAAACCAGAAGGACAACGTGACTGCTTTAAAAAATGAAACAGTTTATACTTGAGATGAAACCAAATTCTGTTGAGGGAAAAGGTATTCCATGTGAAGGTCCTTTCTATTGCTAATGTCTCTGATTCCAGATGCATGTATGCTGTAAAAAGTACAATCCCTCCTGGAGATCTTGGCAAAGGTGACAGTTGTACATGGGAACTTCAGCATGGCTCACGGCAAATTCAGCCTAAACCACGGTCACTGGATACAGAATCTTTCTTTTTTTTTTTGAAGTGGGGGGCTGGCAGCACAGACAGCTCCACATGTAGAGAAGAGGATCCTCCTTACCTTTGGAGAGACATGGCGTGAGAAGGCCAAGTGGATGGTGAGAGGGAGGGCAGGGCCAGCAAGCGTGCTGTGAAGGGAAAAGGGATGAGGCCGTTGTTGCAAAGCCTTATGGACAGAGTTAGGCACATTTAGTGCTGTGGGATAGAGGCAGGGGACCATGGACTTTGATGGGCTGAGTTAGGAGCAAGGGAACCTCTTCTTCCAAGACAGAAGAGATCTGACAACTATAGCTCTGAATTTCTTTCTCTCTCTCGCGCTCTCTTTTTTTTTTTTAATATTTGTGTTTCTGGTGAAAGTTTACAAGGAAATTAGGTTCTCATTTAACAATTTCTATAAATATTGTTCAGTGACATTGGATATATTTTTCACAATATTATCAGCTTCCTCAATATTTCCATTCCGGTTGTTCTGTTTCCCTGTTCCCCCTTACCGTCTCGTCTTTGGTCTAGGGAGAAATGTCTACACTTTGGTTTCATTTAGATGATTATTTTTGAGGAGCACAGTACTCACAAGTGATGTTATTTATTTTATGAGCCAATCTGTCATTTGGCTGAAAGGTGACCTCTGGGAGTAGTTTGAGTTCCAAGTTCAAAGGGTATCCCAGAGTGACAATCTCAGGAGTTCATCTAGCCTCTACTGGTCCAGGAAGTCTGGCCTTTTTTTAGGAATTTGAGTTTTGTTCTACATTTTTCTCCCATTCTATCTGGGACCATCTATTGCATCCCTGGTCGGAATGGTCAATAGTGGTAGCCAGGCACCATCTACTTCTTCTGGTTTCAAGGCAAGTGAGGCTGTTGTTTGTGTAGACTATCAATTCTGTAGACTAATTTCTCCTTTGTGTCTTTGATTTCCTTCTTTCTCTTTTGTTCCAGATGAACAGAGACCAACAGTTGGTATACAGAATCCTTCTTGTGGCAGCGAATCTAGAAAATTACTGAAATCTAAAGACAAAAATTCTGAATTTAGTTTATCAAAAAAAAAAAGGAAAGAAAGAGAGGTAGAGAGAGAAGGAGGAAGGGAAGGAAGGAAGAGAGAGAGAGAAAGGAAAGGGAAAGTGTCTTAGATTGGGTTCTCTAGAGGAGCAAAACCAGTGAAATGTATATATATGTGTGTTGGCATATATATATATATATATATATATATTCCAAATTAACAATGTTCTAATGAAATACAGTTCTTTAAATATTTAAAACAGGATTAGTAAATTTTCACCTGTTTAAATGATCTGATATTGAAAAAAACTGTAAAGATAGTCATAACATTTGTATACTTCCCAGGCAAGGAAGAGTTTGAAGTTACTTTTGGTTCCCACTGCCACTGTTTTAATTGATAAAGTCATACTTCGTCAGTTCCCTAAATGTCTTGTCCCTCTCCGGTCCCATGTTTCTGCCAGATTAATTTCCCAAACACCACATGGATTGATCGTTTGCTCCTACTGGCATTTTATTATTCAAAAATAAGCATCTGAGTCAGAATAACCTGCATTCAAAGGCCAGTCTGAATCTTTATTTGGCTTTCAATGTTATTCTATATAAAATGATGGAATTACTGCTAAAACTTGCAGTTGTTTTGAAATTACTTGATAAACATACATTATCTATGTATTCTTTCTTCCTGTCTCTCTGTCTCTCTATCTCTCTATCTAATCTATCTATCTATGTAATCTATCTGTCTAATCTATCTATCTATCTGTCTATCTATCTATCTATCTAATCTATCATCTATCACTCATTCACCCATCTATTAGGTATTCCCTTGTCCTTGTTTAAAGTTATTATATAGCTGTGTATTTTTTTCTTACT
>NW_004443967.1:8432407-8437398 GCF_000243295.1 Trichechus manatus latirostris | reverse complement strand
GGAGAGAGAGGGAGAGAGATTTAATTCAAGGAAATGGCTCATGCATTTGTGGAGCCTGGCAAGTCCCAAATCTGTAGGTCAGGAGTCAGACTGGAGGCTTCTCCTAACTTACGTGGTTGCGAGGGCTGACAAACCCAAAATCGGCAGATCAGACAGCAGGCTGAGGCTGCTGGCTCACATCTCAAGAACTGGAGGTTAGATGATGATGAGTCGGATGCAGGATCCAGAGCAAGAGTGAGACTTGCTGGAACGTCCATTTATATACTGGAGTCAGGCCACACCCCCAAGGAAACTCCCCTTTCAACTGATTGGCTGCTCATAGCAGATCTCGTCTTGGAGGTTATTACATTATATCAGATCTCATCATGGAATTACATTATGGAAGAGCAATCAGTCCAATTTCTTTCAAACCACTGAGGATCATAGCGTGGCCAAGTTGACGTATAACATTAACCATCACAGAAGGGAGAGAGAGAGAGAAGAAAGAGAGAAAAAGAAAATCCTTTAGGCTCGTATGTTTTCATAAACTACATCTGTACTCCACCAGTGTTCAAAAGCCTAGAGATGGCTTTAATAAAACATTTGTAATTATTCATCCTGTTACTTGTGCAAAGTCAAGGTCCTGCCAAAAGGACATTAGCAGTGCTCAACAGTACGCATCGGAAGGGAGGCACTGCACTCCCTGACCTTGTTCACTTTGTGATTTCAAGCAAACCCCATATCTGAATTTCAAAGGAGGGGGAACCTAAAATATTCATTCCTGTATGGCTTTTTCCCCCCAAAATCTTACACTACTGAGCCTTCCTAGAGAGATGCTGATGGTCAACATCATCAGAGATGAGGATTCCCAATCTTCTTTTTAAAGGAGCAAACCATGATATGGCTTTTAAAATCAGCCCATGAGAAACAAAATAACCCATTAAAATTCACCACAATACCCTGAATTCCTGTTAGTCATTTCTGAAAAGAGAAACAGGCATAGGTTACACAGCGATAAGGCCGAGATGCTTAACAGCAGGTAACTGAGATGCTCTGCAGCAAGGGGAAGGAGGAAATGGGGGACCTGTAACCATTGGTGACTTTAGACTCGGCCAGGGGAAACATGTAATGTCCTTCCAGCAAGCAGTCTGGGGTGTCCCTCTGTCGCCATCCATTTCCACGAACCCCCAATGTCCTTGTGAATTTGCACCCTGAGATGTTAGAAAAGAATAATCCTTCAGTGTATTCCTGGGCAACCAGTCAGGTCACCCCTGCAAATAAAAACTTTAAAAAATAATAACCTGAGGCAAGCATGCGTTAACTCCTTCAGAGAAGGGGCTGAAAAGCTGACATTCAGGTTACATTAATCTGGAAACAAGTGTACTTTTGTGTCTGGGGAGGATTCTTTTCATTGCCATCAATTTAGTACATCGATAGATGGAGATTCTAGCTTCACTATCAGGTTGCCCTCCACGCCCAGACCTCTCCACAGGCCACACTGCTTAATTTAGACTAATCTGAAGCTGAGTGAAACTGTGTATCCTCTCGATTTTGCCCTATCATCCTGAACACTCTTATTTCCCTTTTGCCTCAGTGACCTGCTCTGAGTTTCTTCAGAGGAAAAATGACCTCCAGGTAATATAAATGGTTATTCAGTTCTGTTGATAGCGTGTTAGCTAGGGGCAAAAGAAAAGAAACACACACATACACACAACAACAACTACTAGCATTTAGCCTCTTTCTTACCAACATATGGTTGTATGGTATCATGAATTTGGGTATTCCGAGCTGACATCCAGGCACTTGCTAGCATGTAGTCCTTTTCTACCCTGCTGTGAGTTTTCTGAAGGTTCTACCAAGCTTTGAGCTGAATTCTACTGAAGTGGAGGAAAAGTGATTTTTTGCAGTGTGTTATTAGTTGCTGTTGAGTTGTCTCTGACTCATGGAGACCTCATGTATAACAGAATGAAACGGTGCCTGGTCCTGCACCATCTCCATGCAGTGTGTACCCTTTGGGTATTCAGAAAGCCGCATGGGTATCCAGGACTCAGTCTGTTTTGTTATTGTTATTGGCCATGGAAGCAGCAGTCAAGAAATCAAATGACATATTACATTGGGCAAATCTGCTGCAAAAGACCTCTTTAAAAATGTCACTTTGAGAAGAAGGTACCCCTGACCCAGGCCATGATATTTTCAATCACCTCATATGCATGGGAAAGCTGGGCAATGAATAAGGAAGACCAAAGAAGAAGCGGTGCTTTTGAATGACAGTGTTTGCCAAGAGTATTGAATATACCATGGACTGCCAGAAGAACAAACAAGTCTATTTTGGAGGAAGTACAGCGAGAGTGCTCCTTGGAAGCAAGGATGGCAAGACTTTGTCTCATGTACTTTGAGTATGTTATCAGGAGGGACTGGTCCCTGGAGAAGGACATCATGTTTGGTAAGGTAGAGGGTCATTAAAAAAGAGGAAGACCTTTGTCAAGATGGATTGACACAGTGGTTGCAACAACGAGCTCAAACATAGCAACAACTGTGAGAATGGCACAGAACCAGGCAGTGTTTCATTCTGTTGTGCGTAGAGTCGCTTTGTCTTCTTAGTTGTTAGAAAATTTAGGAGTTAGAAGTGTTTACAATAAAAATTTCAACTTTCACATTTGTAATACTTTGAGACCCATATGCTTCTACTTTATTATAATAATAACAATATAACAATAGCAACAACAACAATAATAATAATGGCTTAAGTACTTACCATAGGCCAATATGGAGTGTTATGAATTGAATTGTGTCCCTCCAAAACATATGTTCAAGTCCTAACCCCTAGTACCTGTGAATGTGACCTGATTTGGAATATCATCTTTGCAGATATAATTAGTTAACATGAGGTCATACTGGAGTAGGGTGTGCCCTAATCTAATGCGACTGGTGTCCTTATAAAGAAAGGATAAGAGTCACAGAGACAAAGAGGGTAGATGGCCACATGAAGGCAGAGGCAGATATTGGAGTGATACATCTACAAACCAAGAAATGCCAAAGATTGCCAGCCATCACCAGAAACTAGGAGAGAGGCTTGGAACACATTTTCCCTCAGAGCCATCAGAAGAAATCGACACGGACAACACACTGATTTTGGACTTCTGACTTCCAGAACAGTGAGCCAATACATTTCTGCTGTTTTAAGCCATCCCAGTATGTGGTCACAGCGACCCTACAGAACAGAGTAGAACTGCGCCATGGGGTTTTCAAGGAGTGGCTGGTGGATTCGAACTGCCGACGTTTTGGTTAGCAGCCGAATGAGTCGGAATCGACTCAATGGCAATGGGTTAGTACGTGGTAGTTTGTTGTGGCAGCCACAGGAATCTAGTATAAGGGACTAGACACGTCATCTATGTTAGTTCTAATCCTCATGATAGTCCATCGTATCAGCGGTGAAGAAAGTGAGGGTCAGGGAAGTTCAGTGACCTGCCCAAGGTGATGCAGCTAATTGATGGCTGTGGACACAGCTCCAGTCACTGCCTTTCTGCTGTGAGACACTGCCCAAGAGTGAACTTTGAAGACTTCCACAAAGTTTCATCAACTAGGTAACTTTCAAGTTTATGATTCAAAACCAGGGAGCTGTAGTTATTTCTTCTCATTCTGTTGTTTTTTGTTTTATTTTCAACAGAAAGAAAAAAAGATACAGAGTTTGAGGTGAATTATATTAAGTCTGGATGAGCCCTGGTGGTACAGTGATTAAGCACTTGGCTGCTAACTGAAAGATCAGTAGTTCAAACCCACCAGCCACTTCATGGGAGAAAGATGTGGCAGTCTGCTTCCTTCAATATTGCAAAAAACCAAACCCATTGCCATCAAGTTGATTCCAACTCATAGTGACCCTATAGGACACAGTGGGGTTCCTACGGGGCAGTTCTACTGTATCCTATAAGGTCACTATAAGTTGGAGTCGACTCGATGGCAATGGGTTTGGTTTTATGTTTTTTTTATGTTAAGTCCGGGTCTTAGTTTTAAACAAATATTTGCTTCCAAAATTATTCATATTTCCAAATTATAGTTACAAAAAACTCAGATTATCAAAGAAGAGATCTTTCAGTTTAGGACGTAGTATGACTCAAAACTGTGGTTCTCTTTACTTTTGGAAAATGCATACCCCGTCAGCTAGAAATACCTTAAATCAACAAAGCTGAAAGGGTCCTTAAACCAGTTGCTGTCAAATTGATTCCAACTCATGGCAACCTCATGTATTTCAAAGCAGAACTGTGCTCCACAGGGTTTTCAGTAGATGATTATTTTGCAAGTAGATCACCAGGCCTTTCTTCCAAGGTGCCTCTGGGTGGACTTGAACCTCCAAAGTTTGGGTTAGAAGCCAGCTGAGCACATTAACCGTTTGGTACCACCAGGGGCTCTGAAAGGGACCATAGCTATATCTAAGTCAACTACTTCGTTTCACCCAGATGGGAAACTGAGGTTCAAGGTCACCGACTGAGTTGGAGTCAAAGCCAGAACTAGATCCTGGGTGCCCTGTCGCCCTTTAGGGATTGTTTGGGGACTGCTCAGGATAAGGTCCTTCCCTTCCTCTGTACACTCCTTGATTGCACCCCTTCCTATCCTTTGCTTTGATCTGGGATGCCCTTTGTCTGACCCTTCCTGATATTTATCTTGAAATTGAAGTGCCATTGGGATCTTTCCCCATTGGCAAAGTCCCTGTGTGTTATCCCATTGCCCACAGGTAGTAAAGCATGTCTGTAGCAGCCCATCTCCTCAGCTCTGAAAATTGAATTTTGAAAGCACTTTGCAAGTCTTGTTTAGTTAATCCCCATAATAGCTGGAATTGGAAGTCACTATTAATTTGCTTCTTTCATTTCTTGAGTGAGGAAAGCAAGAAGCTGAAAGGGTAAGCAGTTTCCCAGGATTACTGGGTGTCCTGGCCCTAGACTCAGGAGCTCGTGAGATGGGCATTCCCTTCCCCCAACACTGAAGAAGTGAAGCGCGGAGGAGGAGGAGGAGGAGGA
>NW_004443967.1:8416092-8432251 GCF_000243295.1 Trichechus manatus latirostris | reverse complement strand
GGAGGAGGAGAAGGAGGTGGCAGCTGAGGGGAGCGTGGGCTCAGCCCTCTGCTGCTGCATGCTGAGTCTCCCCTGCCCGACATCTCTTTGTGCCTCTAGGTCCCCCAAAGTGTGCTGCTGCCTCTCTCTGGCTGGTAGCGAAGGGGTTGGATCCCGGCTCAGAGGTATTTCTGGGCTTTCGTTCACTCATTCATTTAATAAATATTTGCAGAGAGACTCCCAAGGGCCAGGCATTGTGGTAAGCGCCAGATATAACAGGACAACAAACAAACATGTTCATTACCCTCATGTGTTTTATAAAACTCCTCTCAGAATTTTGGCCATTTATTTTTCATTAATTCAGATCTTTCATTTACTTCCCAGTCACTCCTTGGGCACCAAACCAAAACCACACCCATTGCCGTCCAGTCGATTCCGACTCATAGCAACTCCATGTGTAACAGAGTAGAATTGCTCCATAGGCTTTTCTTGGCTGTAATATTTATGGAAGCAGATCACCAGGCCTTTCTTCTGCAGCCCCACTGGGTGGGTTCGAACTGCCAACATTTAGGTTAGTTGTTGTTGTTGTGTGCCATCAGGTCAATTCCAACTCATAGCAACCCTATATGACAGAGTAGAACTGCTCCACGGGATTTCCTAGACTATAAAGTTTATGGGAGATGATTGCCAGGTCTTTCTCCCACAGAAGAGCCGATGGGTTTAAACTACTGACCTTTCAGTTAGCAGCCAAGTGCTTAACTTTTGCACCGCAGAGCGTCTCTTCAGGTTGGCTGAGAGCAAGTCATTTGTGCCACCCAGGTGCCTCCTTGGGCACCAAGCTTTTGCTTTCCACAGAGAACTGAAGGAAGGAGGAAGTATGTTTATATTCTCACACGTACACTCCTCCAGCACTGGGATGAACTTTAGCTGTCAAGGAAGGATCCTCTCTCACCCCAGAATCATTTCTCAGCCTCCCCAGTATCTGCCAGTGTCTCAGTTGTCTCTTTCTGGCAGGTTTGCACACATGCCCATTCCCTGCCCAGAATGATTTCCTGCCATTGAATTTCATCCAGTCAACATCGAGTGCCTTCTGTATATAAGGCATCTCTGGGCAAGGCATTTTCCTGCTCAGCTCTGTTGTCAAAGCAAATTTGTGCTGCTCTGAGGGCCCTGAACATTTGTCCAACCACCAACTGTCAGTCATAAACGTGTGTTTATTGTACACCTACGGGCGCCTGGCACTATCCTAGGCACAGTGGGTACAACAGTGAGCAAGACAGACACAGTCCTTGTCACAGTCTAACTCACAGTCCAGAGTTAAATGTCCAGGCCTCAGAGATCTTTGATATTGTCCAACATAACAACCAGACCATGGGTAGCACTGTAATAAGCTACCAGGAGCACCTTCTCTTAAAAATTAAAAAAAAAAAAAAAAAAATTCCCATTCTAAAAGCAATATTGTTAAATAGAATTTTGGAGAAAGAAAAAGATAGAAAGAAGAAAAGCAATAAGCTGTAGTACTACTTCTAGTTCTTTCCAGTTTCTTTTTAATGTATTTTTGCATAGCTTGTGCTCATAACACAAACAACTTTTATTTCTAACCCTGCTTTTCAGAGAACATCGTAGCATGAACATTTTTCATGTGGTTACTAAGACTTATTGACTGTTTTTAATGACTACACAATATTCTGGGAAGTCTCCCAGGGCTCTTACAAACTGTATTAGTTTCCTGTGAGTCAGAATCAACTCGACGCCATCGGGTTTGGTTTTGGTTAGGTGTAACACATACCACAAACTGAGTGGCTTAAAACAACAGAAATGCGATCTCTCACAGTTCTGGAGACCAGAAGTCTGAAATCACCATCACTGTGCCAAAATCAAGGTGTTAGCAGGGCCCAATTCCCACTGGAAGCTTTAGGGGAGAATCTGTTCCTTGCCTCTTCCAGCTTCTAGTGGCTGCAGCATTCCTTGGCTTGTTGACTCATCATTCCAGTCTTCAATGTCAGCGTCTTCAAATCTCTCTCTACTCTGTCTTCACATCACTTTTGCCTCCTGTGTATGTCAAATCTCCCTCTGCCTCTCTCTTATAAGGACATTTGTGATGACCATAAGGTGATTACAAAGGACCAATGCGATACTGTAGGTGAAGGTGTAAAAATGGCATAGGGTCAGTGTCTGACCTCTAACTTTACAAGGGGGAAGAAAAGTCAAGATCAACAGCCCAAGGCTGATTCCAACGAGGTAGGGGTCAGACATGCCTCCTCTCTCCGTCATCTTTACCAATTCTGACACCAACCATCCCTCCCATGGCACTCTCAACTTCTCTGCTGGGTTCAGTAATTCATTGCAATGGCCACACAGAACTTACAGACAATACTCACGATTATGGGGTTTATTAGGGAAATAACAGGGTACAATTCAGGTTCAGAAACACTCAGCATACAGTTCTTCCATCAGGATAGCCTCTTCTTATTTGTGCCCACAGGCACAACTCTCTCTGGCCCCCTGCCTGCTCCGGCAAGTGTTAGGAAACTCTTTTAGCTCTGCTGATAAGTGCCCAGAGGCACCCTACTCTGCTAGTAAACCTCAGCCCAAAGGCGGTCAGCTCTAGCTCTGTGGGATGGGTTGGCAAATTTAGCTCCACTAAGTGCCTGGTAGGCACCCTACTCTGTCCACAAGCCTCTTGCCCAAAGGCCACTCAGTTTTCTTGCTCCATGCACCATCTCCTGCCACCATTTTTCTGCCACTGCTTCCCACCATCTTCAGTGTTACAGCTCTCTCTCTTTTGCTCAGTCTCCTGGTTCCAGGAGGTTCTCAGCACAGGGATGCCAGGTCCAAAGGACACCCTGTGCTCCTGGCTCTTCTTCCTTGGTGGTGGTGAGATCCTCTCCTTCCCTCCTCTAGGATGGCTCATTTTAAGCCTAGCAGGATGGCAAAACTGACCAGTCCCCTTGGTGGGCCACAATTACCTTATTTGCACAGTCCCACCCAATCACTTGGGTGGGAGTTACAAGACTATGGCAAGAAAAGCCACACAAAAGCGATCCATCACACTACAGAAGGATTTACACAAAGCATAATATACATTAAGTACTCAATAAATATGAGCTATTATTACCAAAGACTCTCATCACCCAAATGTATAAATTTCTTAAAATTTGACTATGTCTGAGCAGGCAGACCATATGTTCTTTGTTGTTTGCTCATCTGTGGGCACAATACTTTTTGCCTCCTTCTCCAGTTGGCAGGGTCAGTCACTCAGATATGGTACGGCAGGGCAGGTGTAGCTGAAGAGGAGTTACTGGGACGGGTTGTTTGTGACACTTACTACAGCCACCAGGGTGGGTCAATAATCAGTGCAGGGCAGGTTCCAGTAGGCTGTGCCTGTGCTGCTTGGTGGTGTGATGTTAAGCGCACGGTGCAGGTAGGCAGGATGTAGCGGAGAGATTATTATGTGTGGAGCTAAGATGGATATGGGAGAGAGGAGAGAGGAACAGGAGCCAAAAACATACAAACAAACAAAAAAGAATGCTAGGGGAGCTTGCCATTGGAGTGGAGAGATGAGAGACTATGAAATGGAGAAAAACAGAAAGGGGAAGAGGAAGAAAAGAAAAGAATGAATAAATAAAAATCAGAAAGGTTAAAGAACAGCAAAGTTCCCAGGGATCCCACCGGTGCAGCTGTGAGGTCTGGGGAAGTCGCTCTCAGGTGTTGCAGTACAGCCTGGCTAGAAGGCATAGAGGTATACAATGCCAGGTATTCAGGGAACAGAAAGAGAAGGAAGATATAGAGAGATGAGAAACTGAGTAATGAAGAAAGACAAAAAGGGAAAAAGAGGGAAAAGAAAAAAAATTAAAAAAAAAAAAGAACAAGAAAAGCCCCCCAAAAAAACAGAAAAAAAAAAACAACAACAAAAAAAGATATGTCCTCAGGGATCCCTCTGCACGTCTGGGCAAGCTGGGAGAAAGTCTCCTTGCCATGCAGCACTGCCTGGCCAGAAGGGGCTCCCAACTCAAAAAAAGGAAAAGAAAGCAAACAAACAATTCAAAACATACAAAAGAACAAAAGCCCCGGGATCCCACCAGCATGGCAGCCCAGACCAGGAAGCAGCTCCACACTCGAACGGAGCTCCACAGCCCCTCAGGAAGAAGCAAAGATGGCTCACGGAGCCAGGTATTTGAGCGAAAGGAGGGGGAGGTGGTGAGAGGTAAGGAAGAAATCAAAAGAAGCAGAAAAAAAAAGCAACACCAGCAGCCAACAAATGGCACTCAGAGAGCCAACTAGTGCAGGCTGGTGGAATCCAAGCAGCTGGTGTTTCTCAGACAAGAGACTGTGTCCGCGGGAAGCAGAAGGGGCTGAGTGTGGGTGAAGAAGGGTAGGGAGTGGGAAAGCGTATATCACTAATTACCAGAGCTCTGCAGCCCCTCAGGAAGAAGCAAAGATGGCGCACGGAGCCAGGTATTTGAGCAAAAGGAGGGGGAGGTGGTGAGACGTAAGGAAGAAATCAAAAGAAGCAGAAAAAAGCAGCACCAGCAGCCAACAAATGGCAGTCAGAGAGCTGGCCCATTCGGGTGTGTGGAATCCAAGCAGCCAGTGTTTCCTGGACAAGAGATTGTGGCTGTGGGAAGCAGAGGAGGCCAAGTGGGGGTGAAGAAGGTTAGGGGGTGGGAAAGCATATATCGCAAATTACCGGTTGTTTTATCTCCCGCTGGAAGCTCCGTGAAGCTGCTTTCTCGTACCCCCCATTTGCTGGTCTCCGATAGGAGTCCAAGATGGCAGATCCGCTCTGTGTTAGCTGATAGGGGACCTCTGCATGAATCTCTCCTCCCTCTCCGTTCTCTGTCAGTTTTCTCACTCCATTTGGTGCTTGGCTGAGTTCTTTATCTCTTCATTTGATGTTTTAGGGTTTCAGGATTGTTGTATTCTCTGTTCGGCTTAGTTTTTCGGATCTTTGCTGTGGAGGGACAGCGCGGTGCTTCTGCCTAGAGAGCCATTTTGCCGGAAGTCCTTCCCAAATGTATAAATTTCATTTTAACATTTCTGAAATTGGGATGTATCTCATAATTAACATGGTGTTCCTTTATTCTGCTTTATTCATGAGAACACTTAGCTACAGACAGGCTGAGACTTGTCAACAACACATAACCAGTGATTGTGGTAAATTAAAGATGGCCCCAAATTCTTGGCTACTCATCCCACTGACAGAAGGAACCTAATTTTCTCCTTGAATCTGGGCAGGCCTTGGATCTATAGAATGTGGTGAAAGTGATGTTCTGAGACTTCTGAAACTAAATCACAAGAAACCTTGCAGCTCCTGCCTACGCCTCAAGGAACTCTCTCTCTCTGGCCATTCTGAGCCCCAAGTAAGAAGTCTGACTATCCTGAGGCCACTATGCTGAAGAGACCACATGGACGCCTCCAGCTGACAATTCCAACTGAGTTTAACTTCCAACCATTTCCCCCAAGGTACCAGATATGGGAGTTGAAGTTGTCTTGGATACTTCAAATGAGACCAGCCACCAGCTGAATACGAAAGTCCTCCCTTATCCTCAGGGATACATTCCAAGACCCCCATGGATGCCTGAAATCGCAGATAGTACCGAACCTTATACATACTATGTTTTTCCCTATACGTACATACCTATGATAAAGTTTAGTTTATAAATTAGGCACAGTAAGATATTAACAATGATAACTAATAATAAAATAGAACAATTATAACAATATACTTACTATAATAAAAGTTATGTGAATGTGATCTCTCTCTTTCAAAATATCTTATTGTACTAAGTGACTCACAGGCAGGTAGTGTATACAGCATGGATATGCTGGACAAAGGAATGATTCATGTCCCGGGTAGGATAGAGCGGGACGGCGTGAGATTTCATCACACTACTCAGAACGGGGCACAATTTAAAACTTATGGATTGTTTATTTCTGAGATTTTTCATTTAATATTTTTGGACTACGGTTGACCGCGGGTAACTGAAACCATGGAAAGCAAAACCACAGATAAGGGGGGACTACTGTATTCCAGGAGCCCTGGTGGCATAGTGGTTAAGAGCTTGGCTGCTAACCAGAAGGTCGGCAGTTCAAATGCACCAACTGCTCCTTGGAAACTCTATGGGTCAGTTCTGCTCTGTGCTAGAGAGTTGCTATGAGTCGGAACCAACTCAATGGGACCTAACAACAACAACTGTATACCAAGTAACCTCTGTCTATGCCAGGTGAGTAGAACTGCCCAGCTGAGCCCTGCTCTAAATCCTGACCCACAAAACCATGAGACTTAATGAAATGGCCATTACATTAACCCATGAAGCCATGAAGGTTGTTACGCAGCAATAGCTAACTGTACGGTGGTGGTGGTGGGACTTGAGTAGGAGTTTTCTAGCTCTGATTTTGAATTCATCCCATTAGGTCATGACGGAGAGGAGATGGAAAAGCAGAAGGGAAGCAGGATAGTATTCCAAAGAATGGAAAGCAAACAATGAATGCCATTGAGGTCAGAATGGAAAGAGTAGGGTAGTGAGATGGAGGAGATGAGATGTCTGGAAAAAGGATGAGGGGTTGGCAAGATTGGCTGGACTGTGTGAGGCCAGGGGATGCAAGACTTTACACAAGGACAGAGAAGGGTGTCTTGGTGAGGTAGTCCATGGCATCACTGTAGAACTTAGAGGAGGAGACGTGGGTGAGGAGCCTGTCTCAGAAAGCCAGCAGTGGGGCAGGGACGAGAGGAGCTGGGAGGATGTTGCTGTAAGCCAGGTATAAAGTAAGGGGAACCTGGCTTGGGTGTGGCCATGAGAACAAACTGGAGAAGAAGTTGTTGAAGAAAGGCTGATACAGGATGATAGATTGGGTAGAGGGGCTAAGAGAAAGAAAGGGATCCCAGAAGTAGTGAGGATTCTAGGCCCTGAGACTGAAAGAATGGAGACATATAGAAAAGAGGTGATTTGTGACTAACTCCTACTTGAACCAAAATACAAAAACAGCAGGGAATGCAATGAAATCCTTGAGAAAAGAGAGAACCACAAGAGTAACCCAAAGTGGAAAAGAAACCACAATTGCAGTTTGTCCCTCATCGGTCATAAAGAAGGCGTTAGCAAACGCCTTTAATTAAAAATGAACAATCAGGAGCACCTATTGCTAAAGGTCCCCACATAGTATTAAAACAATTTCCCAAGAAGTTCAGCCCCTAAGTTGACCCCATGGTTTTGGTTTGCTGCAGCTCATGCAAGGTTGAGGACGTGGTAAGTTCCAGCTTATGCCAGGCCTCTTGCTGATGGGCACGTTCTGCAGTGACTAATATAAAATATGTTTCCGTCTAATGTATGTGGTGAAACTGCTCATGGGCTTCCTTGCTAATTCACCATCATATAAATTGTGAAACTTTTAGGTCTTTCTAATGTTGATTATGACTTGCAAGAGAATAACTAAAAGCTTGTGTTGTAGAACAGGGGCCCCACTCAAGTGGGAACTGGCGTAAGTCAGCTTTACCTTGAAGTTAGCGCAAACGATGACTGTAAAATAGTTTCTTGGGTGGGTCTAATTTGGGGAGTATCTTATACAGAAGAAACCCTGGTGGTACAGTGGTTAATCCCTCCCTCAGATGCTAACCAAAAGGTCAGCGGTTCAAACCCACCAGCAGTTCCGAGGGAGAAAAGACCTGGTGATCTGCTCCTGTAAAGATTACAGCCTAGGAAACCCTACGAGGCAGTTCTACCTGTCCTAAAGGGTCATTGTGAGTCTGAGTCAACTCAAAGGCACCCAACAACAACAACATTATACAGAATGTGCATTAAAAAGTAACTTCCACTCTCTATAAAGGCTTTCTCTAGTCATTAGGTTCAGTTCTCACATAATGCAATTTAGAATCTATTAATACCTTTAATAAGGAGTCCTGGTGGCACAGTGGCTATGTGCTCAACTGCTAACTGAAAGGTCAGCAGTTTGAACCCACCAGCCGCTTCGCAAGAGAAAGATATGACTATCTGCTTCCTTAAAGATTGTAGCCTTGGAAGCCCTATGGGGCAGTTCTACCTCGTCCTGTAGAGTCGCTATGAGTCGGAATCAATTCCACAGTAATAGGTTTGGTTTGAATTTTTAATAACTTTAATAGGTTCATATTAGAAATCTTTTTTTTTTTAACTCCATATGCACATGAGCTCTCATAAACCAAGAGATATTTTGCTTCAAACTCTTGCCCCAGTTTCACCGTTTTGTTGGAAGGAGAGAGTGAAGACGAATAGTCCTGCATCAGCAAACTTTCCCTGGGAACCAGCGCCATGCCCAGGTCTAGAATGGGAAGATGAACGAGTGGTGGAAGCTGCCTTCCAGTACCTCCAAGGAGAAGGTCAGGCAAGCGGACTGCAGTGACAGATCGCAAAAGGCACAAGGCCAGGACTACTGGGAAGCACAGAGGAGGGAGGGTGTTCACTTTCCTACCGTGAAGATGGTGGTAGTGTCTTTTTCTAATTAAAGAACCAGTTGTCATCAAGTTGACTCTGGCTCATGGTGACCCCATGTGTGTCAGAGTAGAACTGTGTTCCATGAGGTTTTCCATGGCTCATTTTTTGCAAGTCTCTCACCAGGACTTTCTTCCAAGGCATTTCTGGTGGACTCCAACCTCCAATCCTTTGGTTAGCAGCCAAGCACATTAACCATTTGCAACATCAACTAGACTATTTTTCTAATTAGTTTTGCCTAGGGGTTGTTTTGTGCTGGACTCTAGGTGCAGACTGGCAGTGCCACGGATGAGCTGTGTGACTTGGGCAAGTGAATGACCTTCTGTATACCTCAGTATTGATGCATATGATCATGGTCGTGAGGCTCAAATGTGTTGTTAGATGTAAAGCACCTTGAGCACAGAGGAAATGCTCCCTCTACTTTAGCTGTGATTGTGACTCTAATCATAAACCTAATGTGCTCATTGAAACCAAGGCAACCAGTTCAGAAAAGAATGACAGTAAAAAGTGAAAGTGGCTTGCACCCCCACCACCTCAAGATAACCACCTTGCCTATCTTGGTGGCTGTATTTTTACTCTTATTGAAGATAAACGTGCCCATAAATATGATTTTATGTAAAACTTTTCATCAGTAATCTTTATTTTTGGTTTACTTCTTCCTCTTCCTCCCTCTCCTTCCCCTCTCTGACCCAGGTTACCAATGCTGACAATCTGGTGTGCATCCTTCCACACCTTTCTCTGAGCTCCTATAATCTACAAAAGCATGTGAAGCAGGGCTGGGGTGGGGGTGGTCATTCTTTTGCTAGAATTTTGTCATATTTTCCACATTTCTCTGTGTGTGAGTGTGTATATGTGTTTTGCTTATTCAATAATATAAACTAGAAATTCCTCCAAGTCAACTTGCAATAGATCTCACTCATTGTAGGGACTGCATAAAATTCCATGGTTCCACTATTCATTCAACCATTCTGCCATTGATGGACATTCAGTTGGTTTCTGTGCACGTGTGTGTGTGCGTGTGTGTGTGTGTGTGTACACAAACAATCTCATAATAAGAAGCCTGGAGCTCCTGTTTCTAGGGATAGTTCCTAGGAATGGCATTGTGGGTTGGTATATGTATTTTTAATTTTGAGGATGGTATGGTGAGGTGGCAATGGGTTGAGGGGCCTTGGAAAATAGTCAAAGGCATAGACACTATCCGCAGAAGGAACCAGATCACCCTACCCAGCTTTCCAAATCTAAAAATACCAAAACAGGCCTAGATAAACAAAACAAAAACAAACTTGTTGCCACCCAGTTGATTCCGACTCACAAAGGACAGAGTAGAATTGCCCCATAGGGTTTCCAGGGAGCAGCTAGTGGATTTGAACTGCTGACCTTCTGGTTAGCAGCTATAGCTCTTAACCACTATACCACCAGGGTTCGAGGCCTAGATAGGGGGAGTGAATTGTTTTAAGTTGTACATCTAGTGAATGGCAGAGCCGGCCTTGAAGCAAGGGCTCCTGGCTCACAGCCCACTGCTCTTTCTCCTCTTTCATGTGGCAAAGGGAGTTATGTTTGAACTCAGTCTTGAAGAATGCCCAGGATGTAGAAGGTAGAGAATGGCGTCAAGGCATCTCAGGCAGGGCAAATAGCAAGGACAAAGGTCAGAAAGTATTTGTAAAACTGCAACAGGGTAAAGAAACAGTAAGTTTCTTTTTGCACTTAAGCCTAAGGTTCTAGCAGGGGACGGAAGATGGGTGGGGCCTACTTACCTGCTAGAAGGTGAAGCCATAGGTAGGAGGGAGGGGCCATGTTCAAGAGTTTGGACATTGTCAGACAGGCTGTGGGGAAACATCAGATTTTAAACAGATTTCATCACTTTAGTGCTTGGGGGAGATCACTCTGGTGGCAGGTGGCAGCTAAGAGGTAGAATTTACCAGAGCAGTTGAAGCTGAAAGTCAAGGAGACCAGCTAGAAGGCTAGAGGTGGAGAGGTGGGGATATTCCGGGGTAGAAGCCACAGAATGTGGTGACCACATGCACACAACACTGGCCATCTTGAGCACATAGTAGGCTTTCTATAAATATTGATAGAAGGAATTTCACATGGGGCAGTTAGTGATGAATGGGGAGGGGTCAAGGATGGACGCAGATGCTGGCTATGGTTCACATAGCCAGAGTTACCAAGCTATTGTTTGAGTCAATTGCCCCAAGAAAGAGATACCAGGGTGGCCCTTAGCCCCACCGCTTTGGAAATGTCTCCCTAAATTCTAAAGGATTACCCTGATCTCGCACTGATGAAGTAGGATCTGTTACATGAGGGACTATCTTTTATAGCTCCATGCACTTGGCAAAGAACAAATATCTCAAATTCCTAAGAAGAAAGCCATGGTTCTATTATGAAATTAATTTTCCACTGACCCATGTCCAGAAGGCTGTTTGAAAGATAAGTGTTGATTGATGTGGGTATGAAGACTTCCATCGAGCTTTGAATAGTATAAAATCTGCAAATCTGCAAGTCTGGAAAAAATATTAATACTGAAGCTTGGTGTAACTGGGTGATTGCTTTTCAGCACCTGGGAGGACTTTTAAATGAACAATTCCTACCTATATCTTCCCCCAAATAGCACTGGAACTCTCAAGCATCTTATAAAAGTTGGGAACAGGCCTGTGTTGCCGAGGTCATAACTTGATTAATCATACAGAATGCACAAGCCCAGGCATATTATAATTATGGAGGGATCATGTCTCAAATGATCCAGGCACCTGAAATGAGTGTACGTCTAAACCCCAGGAGGGATTCTGAACACAAAAATGCAAGGAATGAGTCCAGAGGATGATATTGAAATCTGTGGCAGGAAGTGTGTTTAAGAAAGAATTGAGAAATGAAAGATGAGAATAGAAAGAGAGAGGCAGGATCGCGGGATGTGTTTCCATAGCAGCAGCCAGCTAGGAGAAGAGGTAGAGGACAGGGAGAGCAGTAAAAGAGAACAGAGCAGAGAAGCACAGTCACAGACTCTGTAGGTGTTAGAACTGAAGGAGGCCTTCAAGGTATCCAGTAGACCGTTTTTGCCTCCCTCCCATCTTATAAACCAGAAAACCCAGCTATCAATCCTGAGAGTCAGCTCAAAGCTCCTTTCCCAGTATCTGCTTTCATTTCTTCTGGACTTGCTTCCAGCCACCCAGGCCTGATTCTCTCTGTGCCAATGCTGGGACTCTGTGAAGAATAGAGGTACATGGATTCTGTCTCCATTTTGCCTTTGGGGAGATGCGTGCATGTCCTTTAGTTAAGCTTTCTCGTCTGTGAAATATTGACAGTGACATTTCTTGCCTATAATATGTTGTTGTTGGGGGCCATCAAGTCAATTTCAACTCATAGCGACCCTATAGGACAGAGTAGAACTGCCCCATAGGGTTGCCTAGGCTGTAATCTTTATAGGAGCAGATGGCCAGATCCTTTTCCCACGGAGCCGCTAGGTGGATTCGAACCACCAACCTTTTCATTAGCAGCTGAGTGCTTAACTGTTGTGCCACCAGGGCTCCTTTACCTGTAATATGATATGATATAATATGATATGATATTATGTAACATAAAGTAACATAATATAATATAATATAAATGTCCTGCCATTGGACTTAAATGCAAAGACGTCAGACTCTTAGTACTGGGTTTGACCCATATTACATGCTCAATAAATGAAAGCTGCTGTGTTTATTTATTCTTTTATTGTTGTAGTTTAAGTGAAAGTTTATAATTCAAGTTAGTCTCTCTTACAAACACTTATACATACATTGTTATGTGACCCTAATTGCTCTCCCTATACTGTGACAGCACACTCCTTTCCACCTCTGATTTCCCAAAAACCAAAACTCTCAATAGTAAGAGGAACACAGTCTCTGAAGCCTGGATCCCTTTCTGGATTAGTATGGTGACTGGCGGCCATTTGCGTGGTGGGGAGAGATTTGGCCTGCTCTGGTGACTTTCAGCATGGTGAGCGAACCTTCTGTGAGATGAGAATGACCTCAGAAAGGGAACAAGAAGGCTGAGTAACATATTGGGGCCCACCAACCTGTCAGAGATCGGCAGTTCTCTTCTGTTCCATACACTGATTCTACCACTACAGTCCCAAACTCTGGCACCATCGTCCAGCCAGTCACATGACAGTGCTCTCCTGGACTCCATTACTCATGGCTTTCATCATTTCTAAGGAGCCCTGGTGGTGCAGTGGTTAAGTGTTCGGCTGTTACCCAAAAGGTTGGCAGTTCAAACCCACCCGTCTCTCCATGGAAAAAAGATGTGGCAGTCTTCTTCTGTAAAGATTACAGCCTTGGAAACCTTGTGGGGCCATTCTACTCTGTTCTATAGGGTTGCTATGAGTCAGAATTGACTCGACAGCAATGGGTTTTTGGTTTTATCATTTCCAAAGGAGACCCTCTGTGATTAAGTGTGCCAGCCATTATCAGAAAGCGGATTCATGAAGCCAGGCCACAGAAGGAAAAGCCACCCAGCCCGTTTAGGATACACAGTGGGTAAGTATAGGATACATAGTGTTTAGGATACATAGGACACCAGTCATATCGGGTTAAGGCCCATCCTAATGACGTCATGTTAACTAATTCCATCTACAAAGCCCCTACTTCCAAATAAGGTCACATTCTGAGGTTCCAGGAAGGATGTGGATTTTGGGGGACACTCTCCAATGCAGGGCCGAGTCCCACCTAGACCGTGCTCATGAACAACCAGTCTGCAGGTACTTCCTTCAGGCTCAAAGCCGGGAGTATTTTTTTTTGGAGTAGACTGTTAAGGGTCCATTTTAGAATGAGAAAATTGAGGTGAGTAGGAGGAGCCTCTTGGAGCCTTGGTGGCCCAGTGGTTAAGAGCTCAACTGCTAACCAAAAGTCAGCAGTTCGAATCCACTAGCCAATCCTTGGAAACCCTATGGGGCAGTTCTACTCTGTCCTATAGGGTTGCTATAGTTGGAATCCACTTGACGGCAACGAGGTTTTAGGAGGAGCCTCTTAGGTCAATGATGCATACATATTGGTGTGCACGAGAATAACCAGGAAATGGTATTTAAAACTCAGATTCCTGGGGCCCTCTCTGGAGGCTCTGATTCAGGAGGCCCGGGTGGGGCCCAAGGATCAGCAGCTGTCCCAATGTTCCAGGTGATTCTGAAGAAGGTGATCGAGGGACTCAGACTTTTAGAAACACAGACTCAGGTGATTGTTTCATCCAGAAACGTTTGTTCCTGGAGCAGATGGGCTAGCATCACCTTTTAAAGAGACAGCGCCCTGTTCTTGCCCCTATTTTCTTCTGGACAAACTTAGCGTAATAAAATATATGTATAAGTTACATATGGCACTAATTTAATTCTCTGAACAAATGGGGGTTTAAATAGTTGTAGTTTTTAAAGTAAAAATTCTGTATGAACTATGAAAATGTCGAACGGCATAAGAAAAGGATGGGGCAAGCGTGGAAGGGCTGAGATTTTTTTTTATTCTGTCACTTAGCAACGACATATGTATGGCTGACAGTTGGAGTAATCTTTGAGTTGGCAACATCAAATTGTTAGGAAGTTTAAATTTGTGTTTAATCATTGTTAGCGGTGTTTTCGCAAATCGTGTAAGGTACAATATGTGCGTTCTGCTGTTTTGGAAGGGAGACATTTGAAGTCAGACATATTTGACTGTAAACATATTTAGCTCTGAACCCTATTTTCCTTCTACGTAGAATCAAAACCAAAGCTTACCTAAGCACGGTAAGACACCCAGTTAATCGCTGCTATAGGATTAGGGGGGAATGTTCTTCCAAAATAGTTTATGAAAGTTTTAATTACACACACAATCATAAAAGGCTCAGTAATTGCTGAATATTGATTCCTCTTTTTCTTTCTTTCTTTCTTTCTGGAAATGCTAAAACTATTTCATTTCAATATACACAGAATCAATAAACATAATTAAAATATGAGCTCATCAAAACAGTAATTAAATGTACTTAACAGCTTTGGTGGCTTTTCTCCATATGGTTACTGTGGGAGTGTGAATCTGGTGTGCTAGATAAATGTAACCAAATAAAGTGAAAGCCTCGTAAAAGATTACTGTCGGCTCATAATACAATAAAACCCAGCTCTGCAGTAAGTCAGGCTGAATGGCCAAGTTGACAACAGAAGTGGTGTGTGCAATTATTATACATTTTGGGGCTGTTGTCTATTTCTATGAGATTAATGCTATCATGGGCTGCTTTCAGAGGGACAGCACAATCTTCTAGCGTGAAAGGAAGCTGGGGAGTGCACCCTGAATCCTTCATATCACAATCCCCCTTTAGGATGTTGCTGGCAGAGACTTTGATCCCTAATCTCCCTGGCTCTAGGTTCCGCCTGCCTTTGGGGAGCGGAGTCACGTGACTGTAGGGCCCTAGAACACTCGGGAAGATGGTTTTCGCCCTAGCTTCACTTTCTTTCAGCAGGCTCCGTGGTGGTAAGATAAATTAAATACGGCTCCTGCCCTCAAGGGGCCACAGTTGATGCCACATGGACATGGAAGTGGTATTGAATCAGAAGGTGAGGATGTGAGGTCTGTCTTCGGTTGGATTCCCCCAGAAGTAGATCCTGAGACATGGATTTGATTGCAAGCCAGAATGCTCCTTAGAAGCGAGGATGGCGAGACTTCATCTCACGTACTTTGGACATGTTGTCAGGAGGGACTAGTCCCTGGAGAAGGACAGCGTGCTTAGTGAAGTTAAGGGTCAGTGAAAAAGAGGAAGACCTTCAACAAGATGAACTGACACAGTGGCTGCAACAATGGGCTCTAGCACAGCAAAGATTGTGAGGATGGCCCCGGGCCAGGCGGTGTTAACATTGTGTTGTACGTAGAGTCGCTGTGAGTTGGAACCAACTCGTTGACACCTAACAACAACAACAACAGTTTGTGTGGGGAGGGCAGTGGTGGTTCAGTGGTAGAATTCTCATCTTCCCTGCAGGAGACCTGGGTTCCATTCCCAGCCAATGCACCTCATGTGCAGGCACCACTGATCTGTCATTTGAGGCTTGCCTGTTACTATGATGCTGAACAGATTTCAGTGGACCGTCCAGACTAGGGTAGAAATAAAGGCCTGGTGAGCTATTTATGAAAATCAGCCGATGAGAACCTTATGGATCACAATGGTCGGATCCACAACCAGTCATGGGGGTTGTACATGGGGCTGCTATGAATCAGGGGCCAACTCGAAAGTAGCTAAGCATGACAACAGTTTATGTGGGAGGCCATCCTAGGAAGAATGGCTAGGGGAGGGGGAAGTGAGACGGGGAAGGAGGAAGCTGGTCGAAAGTGTGCATTATCAAG
The DNA here is from genome assembly GCF_000243295.1 of Trichechus manatus latirostris. Taxonomy (NCBI): domain Eukaryota; kingdom Metazoa; phylum Chordata; class Mammalia; order Sirenia; family Trichechidae; genus Trichechus; species Trichechus manatus. The sequence continues at coordinate 8,416,488 of NW_004443967.1, read as the reverse complement.
CAGGCTACCACTGTGGGCAGCTAGAGCTCAATCCCGGTTGGAACCTCTGGGAGGCACTGTAGAGCATCCATCAGACTCATCCACTAGAATAGAGAGGAAGTTGGGGTCCAACTTCCATTTGGGTTTGCCGGAAGTCTACTCCCTGAGGCATTAACAACCTGGCCCTTCTGGTGTGGTCCCAGTGCTGCCTCGAGAGAGCGCCCAGGCTGAGAGTCTTAGGCACTTTAAGGATGCCATTGGCAGGTACTGGAATGGTGAGTGCGGAGGATACAGGTGAGGAGCAACAGCTTCTGCCATATGATTTGTGGTAGGCTGAAAAATGGCCCCACAAAAGATGTCCACCTTCTAATCTCTGTAACCTGTGAATGTTACTGTATATGGCAAAGACTTTGCAGA
>NW_004443967.1:8411745-8415064 GCF_000243295.1 Trichechus manatus latirostris | reverse complement strand
CGGAACGCTAGACAGGAGAGCCATCTTTTCTTTGAATTCTCTGGAAGCTTTCACATGGGAGGTGTCTTCAACATGGTCTTTTCCATCCCTGAGCACACCTATTGTAGAATTCCACCCCCGTTATCACTCGACTTTGAACCTATAGATAAAATTTCTCTATCGTGTACAGACAGACTGCTCCATACTCTGTTGCCTCCAAGAAGGCAGTAATTAGACTTGGCTTTTAAAGTTGAAGAAATACCTCGGCTATGAAAATTAAAGAAGAACAAGGAGGGAAAATACATGAAGAAACAAACTCCAAAACTTTTGATTATTTTGGACTTGGGACACAGATGGGAGTCCCTCTTGTGCCAAAAAAAAAATCCATTGAACAGGCCCAACTGTGGGCTAAAGGAAATTTGAAAGAATCACACATTGCAGTTCACGGGAGGAGCTGCAATTGAGGAGGGAGGGAAAAGTTTTGCAGATCAGTTGATTTCTCAGGGAATCACGTGACCAGATGAAAAGCATCGACTACATCTGCAGGCGTATTGCACAAGTATTAATATTCATGCAGCGACCAGAAAGCTGTTTCCTCTGCATTTTTAGCAGTATGGTGGGTCTGGAGGAAAAACATTTCCTTTGTGTTAAGGAGTTTGTGCTGCATTACTTTAGAGCTTTATGAGGATTAATTTTCAAAGAGCATTGGGGGTGAAAATAGTAGGCTTTATGCAACGGTGATATTCCAAATAGTATGCAGTTGGTAAGGCTGGGTCTGACCAATCAGAATAGATGCTGTCACGGAGCCCCTGCTGTGCCAGATGTCAACCTTTTACATGCTGGATCATGGAGAGGTCTGGGGACTTGTAAAGGGAGGCTGGGGTGGCTGGGGGTACATGGGGAGGGGTACGCAGGGGCTCAGGGGAGTGGCTATTTATGGCATGGCCGTACTAGTGTTTACTGGCCAAATGCGAGCCCTTACCATATGATATGTAAAAATACCAGGCCCTCTTGTTACTTCTTCTCAACAGGGGTAAGTAATAACATGTATTGGAGATTCATTTGTTTAATGTTATTTGAGCCTACTATGCCCTGGTGGCACAGTGGTTAAGAGCTCGACTGCTAACCAAAAGGTTGGCAGTTCACATCCACCAGCTGCTCCTTGGAAACCCTATGGGTTGGTTCTACTCTGTCCTATAGGGTTGCTATGAGTCGGAATCGACTTGAAAGGTAGTGGGTTGTAGATTTTTCAGCTGCAAGTGATGAAAAATCAAAAGCCAATTGCTTAAGAAGAACATAAGAAGGGAGAGTTTTTTTAGCTTAAATGACAGGAAGGTTCAGGTGTAGACGCTGAGTGTGCGTGCGTGTTTGTACTGTATTTGTTTTCCCTCTCTCCCTCCTTTGGCTGATATCCTACTTGAGTTCCCCTGAAAGCTGAGCCTGAGAGAAGGAGTGGGGTGCAGATAGTTCATTTGGGAGGTGATCGCAGGAAGCAGGAGTGAGGAAGAGGGACACAGACAGAGAAGAGAGAAAAGCCAACAAATATTGCAATACTGAGCTGGATACTGCTATGGGCAACTGGGGCTCCATCCTGCTGGGACCCTCTGAGGAACCGTGTAGAACATGCCTCAGAATTTTCCAATGTGGGGCATGGGGAGTCTGGACATTGACCCACAGATCCCTGTCTCCATTGGTTGAGGGGTACTCCCAGGGACACCGATTCCCCCGTACTTCTCTACTGTACTGTGCCTGGGTGACCTTCCAGGGCACACGTGACCTGGGACACTGCCACAGGCATGTGAGTGTCCACTACAATTGCTCTAAAACCAGGTTGGTCAAAGGGGTACTTGCCTCTCTTGGTTTCAGTCTTAGGTTCCACGTGGCAGGGCAGCAGGCCCCAACCCCCCATCACATCGTATGAAACATTAGTAGCCCTAGTGAGAATGAAGCTTCCTGGATTGGTGGGAAGGCCAGTCCTCCTCTCACTTGTGCTCGGAGTTCATTAGAGTAGAATCTGAATTCTGAGCCCCTAGGTAATAATTCTGGGCATGGTGGTTGTTCAGTGATAGAACTCTCACTTTCCATGACTGAGACCCAGGTCCGATTCCAGGCCAGTGCTCCTCAAGCGCAGCTACCACTCATCTGTTGGTGGAAGCATGTGTGTTGCTGTGATGCTGAACAGGTTTCAGCAGAGCTTTCAGACTGAGAAGGTCTAGGAAGAATGGCCTGGCAGTCTACTTCTGAAGATCAGCCAATGAAAACCCTATTGATTCCAACAGCTTAATCTCGTTGTGCATGGGTTGCCATGAGTGGGGGGCCGACTCGACAGCACCTAACAATAACAACCTAATAATTTCAGAGTGCCACCTAGCTTTTAGATTTAGAGCCACTCCACAAACCAAGCTCCAAATTTGCTTCACTCTATTTTAAATATGGACAAAATCCCACAGATATTTATTGATTGCCCACTACGTACAAAGGCACCAAGAACTCCCGTAATGAATTCCCTCAAACTATGAATATAGCAAGTTTTAGGCTGAAGGGATAGTGGTTGGAGTTTCTGTCTGTAATTCAGTAACTATAAACCAACTTGACTCTAAGACTCCAACTTGACCTCTTAGCAGCTGCTTTGAAAAATACTTGCTGTGCTACATTTCTGTTCTCATAATATTGTATTCTAAGGTCTGAATGTCATGTTATGCTGGAACATTGGTTATATATTGGAAAAGAATGAAGTGAAAATTGCTCGGTTTTGTCTTGCATTGAAGCTTCATTTGTTAGTGGGGTTGCCTGCCTGGCTCCAAGGGAATACGTGACTCTCTAGGCCTGGTTCAATGTTAATGTCAACCTTACTCACAGTGAAGGTGTCTGTGGAGGTGCAGCCACATCCATTGGGTTCCATCCCAACTGTTGGCTCTGAAATTCTAGTAACCTTTAGGTCCCTGGACCATGGCTCCTTGGGGCTGTTTTCCCCGGAGTTTCTGGTGAGTTCAGCCAATGTAGATGGTGAATGTGAATTAGTCTGATCAATACATATTTCTTCTTCATAACAAAGGTATTTTCGGGGGCCGAGGGGTGTTGTGATGTGGTCAGGGTCGGGTGGGCGGGGAGTGTTGCTTTGGGCTGAATAATCTTGGTAATTGTCTCAACTCTTCACTGCATTTGGTCTCCGTTGAAAAAACCTGCTGGTTTACCTGCTGATATCCTTCAGGTCTTTAAGATCAGAATAGTTGGTTTCTGCATCTTACCTTTATGGGCCTGATTATGTTTGACAAATAGATTTTCTGGATGGTCTGCAGGTCACAGACCATCATTGAGGGTGTAAGGAACACTTAAGCTG
>NW_004443967.1:8397269-8410528 GCF_000243295.1 Trichechus manatus latirostris | reverse complement strand
ATTCCTCTACTTACTATATGTGTAATTTTGTGCCAGTTACTTAGCCTGTCTATGCCTCACTTTCCTAATCTGTAAATAGGAATAGTAATAGTACTTACTCGATAGAATTGTTGTGGAGACTTTAGATAATACTGTATAGAAAGAGCTGAGAACAATGTCTGGCACATAGGAGCCTCTAGATAAGTTTTAACTCTTATTTTTATTGTTGTTGTTGTTACCATGTGCCTCATGCTGTTCCAGTCTCTGGGGATAAAGTGCAAGCAAGACACGCACTTATTAATTGATTAAACAAATGCGTTTCAAGCCCCTAATCTAGGGTCTAGACTCTGGAGACACACCAGTGAGCCAGAGAGAGGCCCTACTCCTTCCACTGAAATCTGGTGGGGTAGACAGAGAATAAGCAATCAGCAAATAAAGAAGTGCTAAATCTGAGAAGAAAAATAAAGTAGGATCACAGGACGGTGACATTTGAGCAGAGACCAGAAGGAAGTGGGGCAGCTGCCATGTGAGTATCTGCAGGAAGAGTGTTCCTGGTGAAGGAAAAGCAAGCAGACAGGGATCCTGGAGCACAATGATGAAGGGGAGAGGGCAGAAGATGGTGTCAGGGAGAACACAGAGGCTGGACTGAGCAAACTTGGTAAGTGATTGTAAAGACTTGGGCACTGACTCTGAGGGAGGTGGAGAGCCACAGGGGTGGGGGTGTTTGAGCAGAGGAGGGACATCATCTACCTTATACTTTTAAAGCATCCCTCTGGCTCCTGTGAGGAGAGGAGGGAGCAGGTGTGGCAGCAGGGAGAGCAGCGAGGAGGTGAGTGTCACAGGTCAGGTGAGAGATGGTGCTGGCCTGAACTCAGGTGAGGGCTGGGTTGGTGGGAAGAAGTGTCTATACTTAATGGTGGATCTGATGGATTTTCAGATGTTTGATGTGGAGCTCACAATCTCGTGCAATGCTGCAGAGACTAAACCTGTGAAAATAAGTAATTCAGACAGTGACAAGTGCCATGTCAAAAATAAGACAGGATAATGGGACAGAGGGTAGTCAAGAGAAAGCGCTCAGAGGTGAAAATATTTGAACCTGACTTCAGTGACAGCCAGGCCAGGTAAGAAATGATATTGGCCTGGATCAGGGAGGTAACAGTGGTGATGGAGAGAGACAAGATTTGCTGAAGAACTGAGTGTGATAGGAGTGAAGAAAAGAGGAAAATCATGGGTGTTGTCTTAATTTTTTTACTTGAACAAATTATGAATCATTGTGCTATTTACCGACTGGGCAAAATTTGGGGCAGTGAGTAAATTTCGACTGGAGGTAATCAGGAGTTCATTTTGTATGCATTACCTTTGAGAAGCCTGTTGTTCAAATGGAGGCATCAAGTAGGACATATATATCTAGACTTTAGAGAAAAGAAAGGGACAGAAGAAATAAATGTGGGAGTCATCAGCATAGTGATAGTATTTAAAGCCAGTGGACTGGATGAGGCTAACTTAAGATGCCGAAGAGAACCTCGGGGCCCTCCAACATTTAGAGATTGTGTAGGAAAGAAGCCAGGGGAGAAGACAAAAGGGTTTGGGAGGTGCGAGGAAAGCCTGAAGTATGTAGTGCCTGTGAGTTGTAGAGAAGAATGTGTTTCAAGAAGGAAGGAGTGGTCAAATGTGCCACCTGTTCCTGAGAGGTCAAGAAAGATGAGAACAGAGAAGTACTGGATTTAGCAAGATGGCATCCATTGGTGGCCTTGGTAAGAGGTGGTGTGCTGGCGATGAGAAAAGCAAAGTGAGGCCATGGAGGAGGTTAGCTGTAAAAAGGAGGAATGATACAGAGAAGTAACACTGTGAAAGAAATCAAAGAAAATTGATAAGAGTGGTAAAGAGAAGAAACTTGTGATCAAGGCTGGTTAAGGCATGTGAGGGCCTGAAGTACTGATAATCTGTGGGGCCCCCTCCTCTGCTTACTTACACATTTGAAGGGGATATGTGAGTTATATATAAAAAAAGAAAACCAAACCCATTGTCGCTGAGTCGATTCTGACTCACAGCAACCCTACAGGACTGGGTAGAACTGCCCGATAGGGTTTCTAAGGAATGTTTGGTGGATTCGAACTGCTGATCTTTTGGTTAGCAGCTGTTGCTCTTACCCACTGTGCCACCAGGGCTCCAAATTATATATATACATGTGTGTGTATATATATGTGTGTGTGTGTGTGTGTGTGTGTGTCTTCATTATTCATGATGTAACTTCTTTTTAAATGTGACTGTAATATTAGTGATTGAACACAGAAGTAGTGTATGCCATTTTAGTAGAATGAGATGAACTGGATTATAAAATTTCTAGTGGATGCAGGCACTAAGATTTTTACTATATACCATATTTACAAAAAGATATGCCACATATTCTACAACAAAGAAAAAGAGTCAATGAACTTAGTTGTTTCAACAATCAACATAAAATTCTGTTGATCTCCTACAACAAAAAATTGACTTTCGCCAGTTTTGCTTTAAACAGCTCATACTTCAGTTTTGATGCTTGTTTCCTGTGATAGTTAAGATTGTGTGTCAATTTCGCTGGGCCACGATTCTCAGTGTTTATATGTGATCACCCCCATGATGGGATCTGCTGTGAGTAGCCAGTCAGTTGAAAAGGAGTTTCTTTGGGCATGTGGCCTGCATCCGAATATAAGTGGACATTCTGGCTTTTGCCTGCTCTGGATACTGCAGCTGCCTCCTGTTTGTCTGACCTCCAATTTTTGGGACTTGAGCTAGCAGCTTACCTGCTGATCTTGGTATTTGGTGATCTTCACAGCCAGTAAACAAGAGCCCTGCTCTCTGACCTGCTGATCTTGGGTTCACCAGCCCCTGTGGCTATGTGAATCAGGAGAAGCCTCTATCCGGATCCACGGACTTGGGACTTTCCAGCCTCTACAATTGCGTGGCCTTTTTCCTTGATATAAATCTCTGTCTCTATATATATTTATATGCTTCACTGGTTTTGCTTCTCTAGAGAATGCAGCCTAAGACATTTCATAATAAATACAGGGTTACTAGGAGTCAGAATTGACGGCAATGGGGTTTTTTTTTGTATCTTTATTTGTTTGTAATAAATGCTATAATTATAAATAAGCAAATGAAAATATGTCATAAAGGAAAATATAATGATCAGAAAACAAATATTAGAACAAATCACTATATTTTATTTTTAGATAGATCTTTCAACTCTAACATGTTATAATTACACACATTTCTTTCTATTCTTTGCTCTTACAACGTCTTCAATGATTTCATCACTATGAAGCTGCCAAACAATATCTACTTCCATACACAATAAGGATAATGAATTCTTGGATCATTGTTGTACACTGAGGGTTTTTGAGTATCTTTCTGGATGAAAATAAGCATGGTGTTGTACAGTTTGTGATCATTAAAATTAAAAATATGCATAAAGCAATTTCAACATTGGGAATATACATTGCATTTTATCTTCTTTTATGGAATCATACATGCCTACATGAGTAAAATTTGTCTTTCCTGAATCTGTAAACTTAGTTCTCGTGTAAGAATGAAATTGTGGCACTTCTCCCTGAAGGTCTGCATTTAAGTCGTCAGATTAAGCCTGCACTAATTTCTCGGATGCCTTCATGCATTCTTCATCAGGTATATCCACATTGTATAAGAAGGAACATCTATTTGAAAGGACTTCATACACTTTCATCCTTCTTTTCATGAAAGATCAATGATTGTGTAGTATGTGGTTATGCACAATTGATCTCTGGCACTCAATGATACTTCTGGAGTACTTTTGTCATTTATTTATGTCTTTCTAATGCTTCTTCGATGGTGAACTACTTAATAATCAGTATTTGGCAGTATTTTTTTTGTTGTGTTTTCAATATTTTCAAAATCTTCTCTTAAATTATGTAAATACTCTGTTAATGACTTGTAGAGATCTGTGCAGGTCTTTAAATTTACTTCTGAATCTTGGAGAGCTTGACTAATCCAATTAAAATGCTGCAATATATTATTCCGCATAACCAACATAAAGACATACTCTAGGGTTATGAGTTGGAACCGACTTGACAGCAATGGAGGGTTTGCATTTTGCTGGTGATGTTTTCAGCTTCTCTTTTGTATCTCCTTTTTGTGTCTGGCCTTCAGCAATATTTTCTAAGTTATCTAGAATCTGAGCATACGATTCCAGGATTGCACTCATTACTACAGCGTATGCTTTCCACGGTGTATTAGAAAGACATTTTAATGCTCGATCATTGCCTAAATATGTTTTAAGAACTGCCCATCGGTGAGTAGAGGTGGCAAAAATGTGCAGAGTAATGGAATAGTAGAAAAAAGTCAACTGCTTCTGGACAACAATCTACTGCAATACATCTTACAAGATTAAGTGAATGCACATGGTATGAAAATGGCATATTCATTAGGTTCTAAACTTTTCTGTTGCATGCCTTTATATTGGCAGTATTGTCATAGGACTGGACTCTGCACTTGGAAAAATCAGTTTTGAAAACTTCACATAGATAGTGAAGTACTTGATCTGCAATTTCTTCACTGGTCTAACTTTTTAAGCTAGTAAATGTGATAAATTGCTCTACAGGTTTTCCACCTGTTGGAGATATGTATCTTAAAACAATACTTAGCTGATCTGTATGAGAAAGATCAAGACTGGAATCTACAAACAAACTGAAATACTGAGCTATACTTATTTTACTGAAAATAGTTGATCCAACTTTATCACTTATTAAGTTTATTAATTCTTCACATGTTGTTTTAGACATATACGATGGGTTGCCCTTTCCTGTGTTACCATATTTTGAGATGTGACCTGCTCAAACTGAGCAACAAGTTTGAGTAAGCTCCCAAAATTTCCATTTGTGGAGACCCAGACACTTCATTTCTTCCTTAAAATGATAGCCCATGTTCAGCAACTGGTATAATGACAGCAACAACACGTTGCAAAATGGCTTTCCAATACTGACATTCTTCATTTGTGTTTCCAGTTCATGAGTTAAGCCAAAATCATGTCTTTGATTTAAATATGACAGCATATAACCTCTGTGAATTGAACTATTTTCATGTTAATTGATCATATTTGAGTTGCACCAATTGCTAAATCCATCCATAGTAAATCAAGAATTAAATGATTTAGGACTGAATAGTTTGCAGACAGAACAATATATAGAGCCAACTGATGGAGAATACAGTAGCCACTCCCTCTTATAATTTTCACCATTATCTTTGTGAACTAGAGATATATTCTGGCTACAGAACCTTGTTTGCTTACCATCCAGAAATTTTTAACACAAATTTTCAAATGGTCCACTGTGATAATGACAATCACTTGACCCTCTTTCAATCCAATAATTTATATCATTAGAAGAAAAATTATTCCACAAAGCAGGATCTGTATTTTTGTTATTTATGGGGTCTGCAGATATGACAATTTCAGATTCTAAAATAGTTTCACTTTCTATATCATTTTAAATTTTTTTACTACAGCAAGGAATGGATCAAGAATTTGGAACAAATACTCTTATATTCGTATTGCTATTAGTAATTTCAGCACTAGAGTACAACAATTTGCACCCATTAAACTTGAGCATTCAATGGAAGAAATCCCTTCTGGTTCATTACATTTTAAAAAGGAAGGTAATTTTGGATTTGTGTTTAGGGATTCCCAAATTCTTTTCTTTTTGTCTTTTGCAAGCTTTTGATTTTGTGCTCCACTTAGTTGTTCCTGTTTCATTTTACCTGGATATAAAATTATGTCACTTTTTAAATTTGGTTTTAAAATAGCAAATAAATTTGAATAATTGAAACTAAATAAAATTTACATTCGAATTTGTCCATTAACACAAAATTTATATTTGAAAATTAGTAAGTAAAAAAAATGGATTTGGAACATGTAATTTTGTTCTTCAGGTCTGAGTTAGTCAAAAGAAACAATACTTACAAGGCAGCTGGAAATAGTTTCATTTGTTTGTTGTATGATGTTTGTTGGTGGCCCCTTCAAAGAGCTCCACGAGTGTTTTTTGTCTTGAAATAATACTTTAAAACTTGCACACTAACTTTCTGTCCGTTGATGCTGCACCTTCACGGTTCATTGGAGTACTGCTGGTACCTGACAGGGGTGAGAGTGATCGCAAAGAGCATGGTACGAACACAAGGGTATGCTCAATCCAAAGATGTGTTTTGGTTCACATTGTGCAGGACCAGATACATCACGAGTCACATGATTATAGTGCCGCTGGCATGTTCTGGTGTGTTCGATGAGAGAGAAATGAATGTGAGGTTATACCCGATAGGTCGAAATGAAAAGGAAAATTTAATTTTTATTGTATACAAAATTTATAAAATTGTATCAATCTCACTTAGCGCCCTGCCAGTTCCCTTCTGTTACAGCAATTCTTTTTCTTTGTGTCCCGTCTGTTTGGCATCTATGGGTCTTTGCTTTGGACAACTTGGTGCCCCAGTTTTGTTGATGCCCTAAGCACGTGCTTACCTTGCTTATTGGGTAATCCATCCCTGCTTGTGATGCAGAAGAAACCAGAGCTGCCAATCTAGGGAAGACCTGGAGTAGATGGTATGGTATTTAACAAACGTGCCGGATGCCCCTACTGCCCATCTTCAGGCTGATAATGGAAGTCGAAACTCTAGACAATGCTTGTGAAATTAAGGACATTTTGGGATGTGTATAGTCCTAAACAGAATAGGGATCCTATGGCACCAGCTCCAAATAGAAAAATGGACATGAATTATCCTAACTATAAAGAACAGAGGTACATGGCATATAACTCATACTATTTCCATATAGCTGATGGTTTTAAGACTCAGAAAAATAAGATGTTATCAGATGTTTTAGGAACAAAGCTGCTCTGCACTGAGAATTTTTGAAGTTCCTTCTTCGTGTACTTTTGTATTTTTATTTATTAACCCTACTGCATGAAGGAAGGCTAGTCTGGTAGGGTGTGTGAGCAGGGAACTAACTGGAAGTCAGAACATAGAGCCGCGTTTGGATCCTGGATCTGTCAATTAGTAGCCAAAAGGTCTTGGGCAAGTTTTGGTGTTTCCGTTTCTTCATCTGTAAAATGGAGGCACCATTGCCAGCATACAGTGTGGAACCAACTAGTAAAGGCCCAAACGACCTGATAGTCATTCATCTGTAGCTTATGTGAAAGGAACCATAGAGGGTACCGCAGTTACCCTGATCTTCATCTTTATGTTTATGTACAGATGCTGTCATAACCTTCCTGAATTTCCTTGGCTTGTTGGATTGACTAAGGCTGTGTTTCCTCTGTAAACCTTCTAATTGCTGCCCACAGCACATTGAGAGCTTGGAGCTAAGGCCACTGTCTATTAAGACAATATACTTTTATTTCCATCCATTGTGATGACCAAGGGTCAGTCATGTGCATACCCAAACCTGTTCTTTCTGGTTTTGCTAGCAACTGTTTATGTGTGCTTATTATGTATATAACTATTATATAAATTGATGGAAGATTTGATAATGACAAGCTGCTACAATAAATTATTATCAAATAAGGTGTAGGTAAGACACATAAAAGACTAAGGTAAGAGTAAAATGTACAAAAAATTACTTTTTAAGTGTCCAAATGATCTCATTTTGCCTTAAAGAAATCAAAACTGGAACTTCTAGATGATGCCTTTTGGGTGGTTTAGAAAGAATGACTGCTTGGAACTCAGATCAGCAAACCTCAACACCAAGAAAGAGCCTTGGCTCAACATCAAAAGAGTAGCAAGTAAATAAGCATCCATATGTTTTAAGTTAAAATTAAATCTTTAAGGTATGTATGTAACCCATTTTATGATTCACTGCTTTAATTAACTTTTTCAGTTGACCCACCAAATGCCAGTCACAACTTTATTGGACAACAGTAAGACTGTAATGTTTATTTTTTAGTTATTATAAACATGTACTCACTGTGTAAACCATTGTATAATTTTAAAATGTATAAAGAAGAAAATAAAAATAATTTCCCCAGAGGCAAACACTGGCAATCACTTAATGTAGTTCCCTTCTAGCCATTTCCCACAAATATACATTTTAAAATAAAATTATGGCTATTATCATTTTTCTCCTCTGCTTTTTACACATAGTATTATATCATAAGCATGCCTCATGTTAATATTCATCTATAACACTAGTTTATTTGTTTCTTTCTAAAATTTGGAATAATAATATTGTTTATAATAAAAATGATATGCATCTATTAGTAAAAATTCAATCAATATAAAGAGTATATCAAACAAAAGAAGCAAATCACTCTGAAGCCAGCTACCTAGAAACGTTGTTAGGTGTCTCTTCACTTTCAGCAAGCAAGGTTGTGTTAGCTGCGTAACACAGGTTGTTAATGAGTCTTCCTCCAAGGCTGATGCTCCATTCTTCTTCATACAGTCCAGCTTCTCAGATTATTTGCTCAGCATACAGATTGAAAAGGTATGGTGAAAGGATACAGCCCTGATGCACACCTTTCCTGACTTTAAACAATGCAGTATCTCCTTATTCTGTTCCAAAGACTGTCCCTTAATCTATGTACAGGTTCCTCATGAGCACAACTAAGTGTTCCGGAATTCCCATTCTTTGCAATGTTTTCCATAATTTATGATCCACACAGTCGATTGTCTTTGCATAGTCAATAAAACACAGGTAAACATATTTCAGCCAGGATCCATCTGATATCAGCAATGATATCCCTGATTCCACGTCCTGTTCTGAATCTGGCTTGAATTTCTGGCTGTTCCCTGTCAATATACTGCTGCAGCTGCCTTTGAACGATCTTCAGCAAATTTTTTTTGCATGTGATATTAATGATATTGTTCAATAATTTCCACATTCTGTTGAATCACCTTTCTTGTGAATAGGCGTAAATATAGATCTCTTCCAGTAAGTTGGCTAGGTAGCTGACTTCCAAATTTCTTGACATAGATGAGTGAGCACTTCCCACACTGTATCCATTTATTCAAACATCTCAATTGGTATTCCTTCATTTCCTGGAGCCTTGTTTTTCACCAATGCCTTCAGTGCAGCTTGGACTTCTTCCTTCAGTACCATCGGTTCCCAGTCATATGCTACCTCCTGAAATGGGTGAACATAGAAATAGCCAGTGTTAATTTTTGATAAACATTATTCTAGCTTTCCTTCTTCACAAAGTGTAAATAAAGGATAGGTGAGTGTGGTGCCTACAATTTTTTAAGTAACTTTTTATTCTAGAATAGTGTTAGATGAACTAAAAAGCTGTAAAGACAATACAGAAAGTTCCCATCTACTGCTCACCAGTCTCCTCTAATATTGACATCTTATATTGCCATAATTCATTTATCACAACTAAGAAATATTGGAACATTGCTATTAACTAAACTTCAAGCTTTATCTGGACTTTACTAGCTTTTCCAGTAATTCCTTTTCATGTTCCATGATCCAATTAGGACACCACATTGCATTTAATATACTATTTTAAAAGAGAAGAATTTTACTTTTTAAAAACAGGATAAAAAGAAATTGAAGTAAATATAAAGAGCTATGAAACCACAGATAAATGTCTTTTTTATCATAATAAAGATTATATCCTAAGTGATCACTCTAAATTTTAGAATCAACATTATGAAACAAATTAAAATGTTGGCTCATTATGTTTTTTAGGTATGCAATTTATTTTTTGAACAATATTTATCTGCTGTAAAGATATGATTAGTTCTTTTATATTTCTTCCCTCCTCACTCCTCAAACCTCCCAATTTCATTGGTTATATTGCGTTATAGACTTTGTCCAAGTTTATAACATGTATGCTCTATGATGCAGTCAAATTTTTCACTTTGAGCCTTAGACTGTATTTAGTTGGATTCATCATTTGCCACTGTCTTTTTTACTACAACTAAAATCTCTAAGTGATTCATCTCTTGGTTGACTAATTTTCTCTGTTGGAATTTTTTTTTTCCAAAATGGGTCATGGATACTATATTTCACCGATTTTTCTCATTTGAAAATGTTCATCTGTGGTCTTTTTATTTAAGTAATAAATTGTATTGATATAACATTTTAGCAAATCATTTTATTTTCCTTAAACCAAAAATCAGTTGCCATTGAGTCAATTCCAACTCATGATAATCGCACGTGTATCAGAGTAGAACTGTGCTCCATGGGGTTTTCAATGGCTGGTTTTTCAGAAGCAAATGGCCAGGCCTTTTTCTGAGGAACCTGTGGGTGAGCTCAAACTTTCAACCTTTTGGTTACCAGCCTACTGTGTTAACTGTTTGCATCACCCATGAGGTCCTTTGTTTTCCTCAGAACTTTGTGAAAATTGTCCACATCATCTTCCGACATTGAAAATTTATAGCATGTCTGAACCAATCTCCTTTGCTAGTGTCTTCTTTTTCCTCCCTGATAGTTTGAAGAAATCTTTATTCTTGAGGTCACTATTTTAGCAAGGATATATGTCCATGTGGACTTATCTGTTTTTTTTTTTTTCTTTTCCTGAAATGTAGTGTGACCCTTGCAACTGCAAATCTAGTTTTTCCTTTGTTTCACTATTATGTATCAAAAAACTTTTTCCTGTTCTTTTGGAGTAGCTTTTCAGAGATACCAATTATCCTTATGTTGGATTATCTTCATCTTCCATCTTCTTTCTAATTGTTTTACTCTCTTTGTATTTTTCCTCAGCATTCACTATGATTACATCAAGTTTTCCTGTATGCCAGCAATTTAATTTTTATTTACATCCATCCTTTTATTTTCTAATTTATTGTAATATTGTTTTAGTTCGCAATTTTTAAATTAATTGCTCCAATCTTCTTTTTTATTTTCCTCATTCTGCTATTTTACTATCTTCAGTTTGTTTTTTTTATTTCATTGAATATATACTTTTATCAATTCTTCAATAGCATGAAGCACTTAGAATGATTTTCTCTGTTCCTTAAATTGTTTTCTTCCCTGGGTTTTTCATCTATGTTCTGTTCCATATTCTCTGTGTATGTGTGTGTGTGTGTGTGTGTGTGTGTGTCTTTCTCCTCATATAGTTATTTTCTAAAGGACAATTGCATGCTTGTTCAAACCTTCTATTTGCCACATTATGGTGTGGGTGATTTCTTCTTTATAAACTTAACAGCCTGTCTGGGGCCTTTTGGGGTTCTCCCCTGAGTTTGAGCACTGAGTGCTACCTTTTATCTGTTTTTTTTCCTAGCCTACCAGTGTAGGATGGAATGTGGAAATGCAGATAGCTCTTGTTGAGGGGATCTTAGTTCTTCTCTTTCTTCTGAGGTTCTGTTAAGTATTCTGTATGCTATCTTTAGCTTATTTCCCAATATGACACAGTGGGAATGGTAGGTATTGGTACCCCTTCCTTCTCTGCTGATACACATGTGGTATTTAGGGGATTGAACACACAAAAAGTTTTCTCAGAATCTTCCTCAGGTCACTTACTAGTCCCTCTGTCTGCTTCTCTCCAAATCGAGGGCTATTAACGAGACATCTCAGCATTTCGTTAATTTGCCCTTTCTTCATTGCTGGGGTGGGAGCATGGTTAGCCCTGGCACAGTGGAATCATTTGTTTCTTTCTTTGGCTGCCACCTTTAGAAATTTATGACATGAGTTTATACCCATTTCCTTCTTTAGTTGTTGCTAATGCATTTTTTTAAAATAAAAACTAATTGTGTTAGTTTGAGTATTGGGGTTGGATATTCTCTAGCAATTAAGCTTTAATCTTTTATTAGTATTATCCTGCAGCCTGTAAATGATTTGTAATGGCTTTTCATTCTGTGAGTGATTAATGTTTATTTACCCATCTTCCATTTGTTTGCAATTTAATTTTTTTCTGATTTTTTTTTCTGTAATAAATAATACCATTCTGAATATTCTTGGTGATAAATTTTTCTTCACATATTAAATTATTTCCCTATGATGGATTTCTAAAAGAGGAATTACTAAATCAGAAGGTGTGGACTTTTTTTTTTTTAATGATTCTTGATACAAATTGCAAATTGGCTTTTCATATTACATTTCAAGATATACTTCAAATAGCTCATGTCAGAATTCTCAAAATGAATTTATTGCAATGGGTTTCAGAAGAAATGGAAACAAATCAAGCCAAGAAGCAAAGATATTTATTCATCTGAAAAGGCAAGCGACCTAGAATGAGAACATTTTGGTGCCTAAATGGTAAGAAAGTTGTAACCAGTAAGGACTGAAGAGACCAGTTCTGAGAACTGGTGTGAATAAGATGGATCCCCAATCAGTGAGGTGGTATGCACAACCAGATTCACAGAGATGGAAATGTGGGGTGTCAAAAAACACTCCAAGTTTACGACATGTTAATTGGGTCTATAAAAAGTACTTAGAGGCTTAGAGATAGCACTTTTTAAAAAAATTTCCACAAACTATCTGCTGTGCTTTCAACGTCTGCTGCAACAACAAAATAAAGTTTATTTTTACTCAACTTTTCTCTTGATAAAGAAAAATCAACAAAGTCTTATCATGTTTCTTAAATACAACTGAACTCATCTTATTAGGGAAAAGCAAAGAAGGATGTGTCATATTATTAGAAATGACATGATGTATATACAGCCATATGTTTTACTCTTCCAAATTTATGAACCTACAGAGCAGCGTGTCAACCATATGGGAAATATCTCCCCTTCAAAATTGAGGATTTGAATTAATAATAAACACTATCTAATGAACCTAAACGAGAAAAACATATTAATGTTGAATCTAAGAAAAGTAGAATCTTATTTAAAAATTCCTCCAGGTGTTAATTTTTTTTAGCATACCATATAATATCTCTATCACGTCTATATCCCTATTTTTTGCTCATTTACTGGATATAGAGTGGCTGCAATCTATTTCATGATTGCTGCTAAAGTGCCAAATCATCAGTATCCCATTTTTTCCTCTTTGCTTTGTATTAAACAGTTGGAAAACTTGGACTGAAAAGAAACCAGTAAAGATATACCTCTTACTGCTTAGCATCTAAAAATCTGTTCAATGAGCTCTTTCCTTATCTCCATCCATGGTCTTCCCACAGCAAATTATTAATAAGTTTAATGCCTAGCAGTCATCACCAGCTTGTTTGCATTTTTAGGATATATTATTTTAGGATCTCTGTTATTTGATTTAGATTGATTTCTAGCATTGGGGAGATGAGGAGTCTGTCAGGGTCTTGTCACACAAATGAATTCTTAGTTGGAGGAAACATCTTTGATTCTTGCACATGGATCTTAAATATGAACTTTCACAAGACTGGGTGGGG
>NW_004443967.1:8383931-8385071 GCF_000243295.1 Trichechus manatus latirostris | reverse complement strand
CACACACACACACAGAATGCTCAGAAATTGTAAGCTTCACCAGGACAGGGCCTTGGTCTTGTTCACTCTGTATCTCTAGTCCTAGAACAGTGCTTAGTATTTAATAGGTGCTCACTAAATATTTGTTGAAAAAATTCTACCTGTCTTCTTCTAAAACACATCAAATGCCCTGTAGGTGTAGAGTGATAGGTCCTTTCCTGCAGCCTCAAATAAAATAAATGCTTAGGACTGACCACCTGAAATATAAGAATAAGCATTTAGAGAAGATTAGGTAGATGTTTATTATCTTTAGTTATGTAAATGAAGAAAGAGCCCTGGTGGCGCAGTGTTTAAGCTCTCAGTTTCTAACTGAAAGGTTGGTGGTTCAAACCCACCAGCAGCTCCACAGGAGAAAGGTTCAGCTTCCGTAAAGATTACAGCCCTGGAAACCTTATGTAAATAAAGAAAAACTGTTTTGTTGTATTTCCAGGTCAGATGCAATGTTAAGGGGTGAATCACTTGACTAGAATAAGACATTCATTTTTTCTTTCATTTAGTCAACAAATATTTCAAACATCCATTAAGCACCATAATAGTGTTAGGTGCTTTGCTCAAAGTGGGGATCCAAGTCTGTGACAAATAGTCAGGGACTCAAGGAGTCTCCAGACTAGTTGAAGAGGAAACAGCAATTAATCAAACAATGCACTAGTAGATCATGGCCAACGTGGTAAGTGCAGCGAAAGGGAAGTACAATGTGCTGCCTTAGAAGGTCTCTTGATCAGTATGTGTCCCTCCAACCAGCCTGTGAGGGCCGTGGGGCAGAGACCATTTCTCTTTTCACTCACCTCTGTTTTGCTAATACCTCACTCAGTTCAGAGTCCAAAGTAACCACTCAAGATATATTAGTATTTTATTAAATTAATTTTATTATTTTATTATCTCAAATCCTTTCTAGATAATAAAAAGGGGGACAGAACTTTTCTCTCCCTTCTAATTGCCTTTCACTATAAAAAGAGAAATACACACAATACAGGGGAATCCAGCACAACTTGTACAAGGAAAGGTCATGGAAGCCCTACAGACACATCCAAACTCCCTGAGGGACCGAATTGCTGGGTGGAGGGCTGTGGGGACCATGGTCTTGGGGAACATCTAGCTCAA
>NW_004443967.1:8364666-8382845 GCF_000243295.1 Trichechus manatus latirostris | reverse complement strand
CTTCTTCACAGTAAAAGGAAACTTCACCCAGGGAACCACCAGCATCCTGCCAGGCCATCTGCTTTGCCAGCCTCAGGCACGTGTTAAAACATGTGGCTCCTAAACAGAGGCTGGGTCTGCAGACAAAACCACTGTGGGTTGGAGGGCTCTTGCCAATCAAAAAGAAAAAAAAAAAACTCACCAAGGCCAGTTTGAATCAGCCACAGTTTTAAAATTTTAATTTTTTATGGCCTTGGTGATAAGAGAAGAGTTAAAAAGTTTATGTGAGTAGTTATCCATCAACTAAAGTTCTCATGAAGCCTCTATTGGATGTGGGATACAACACTCAGCTCTGGGGAAAGCACAGAAGGAGGAGCTGAAGCTGCTGTCCTCAAATTAGTAATATTTAACAAAGATCCCTGGATTTTTATTTTAGGGAGAAGCTTCTAGGGGACATTTGTAGCTCTGCTAACAGTAACCATTCCCTCTTCACCTGGAACGTCGCTCCTCCCTCACCCTCAGTCCATGTGCTACTGGTGGATTTGACTCTACTTCTTGCTTATGATTGGAACATGTGGCTTAGCCCCAAGCCAGTCAGCTCGTCACGCTGTCCTAACCATGCTCAGTGAGGCTTTGGATGGGGATATGATACCAGGATTCCATTATCTCCCACCGTATGGGAAGCTGGAAGGATAGAGACCTAGGAGGCACTAGCAGCCACACAATGCCCAGGTGGGGCCGCAGCATGATATCAGCCCCAAGGTTATGGAACTGAGAAATGGATAAAATGGATCCCAGGCATAATATTTGGACCCTGGATCAAACCTTGCCTGAAATTAACCCCCCTCCCCCAACTGTTCAGCTGCATGAACCAACAAATTCTTTTCTTTTTTTTGCTTACGGCAGTTTGTCACTTGCAATGAAAGAATCTTAACTGACACAGAGACTTTCCCTATTAAAAGGGTGTTAGCAATAAGTGCCAAAGGTCAAAAGAGTGACCAGTATTGGTGAGAGATGGAGGAGTAACAGTGGAGGCAGAAGGAGAATATCCTGGGCTGAGCCAGGTGTGCTCATGAGTGTAACACGGGGCTGGGGAACGTCTCAGAGGGCAGAGGTAGGAAACAGTTTCAGGTAGGCTGAAGCCAGTTCACTGAATGACTGAACAATGAGTTTGGAATTTAACCTGTGGGCCTTGAGGAGCCCTGGAGTCTTCTGTGCTGAGTAATGACTTGATGAGGAGGCATCTGATGCTTAAGGATCATCAATTTTGTCAATCAGCTGTCCACACAATTAGGAGTGAGGGCCAGGTGACTGGAAAGGCAACTCAATGCTTTGTTTGTTTAACCGTCCTTCTTACAGGCTTTTAGCACATCAGAAGATGCTTTAAACTGTGCTGGTTCTCTTTGGTGACAGAAAAGCAAACAAAGCAAGGAGCCATCACGTTGCCTAATGAGGACAAAGAGCCAGGTGAACGTACACTGAGGCCCCAAGGAAGACGGTAGGCGTCCATCAATAACCATTAGGGTTGCTGGGAGGGATTCAGGACCTGACAATCAACCGATATGTCTGTTGACTTGGAAGAGCGACAAGGTAGCATCAACCTGGGAAATTACCCAGGTCAGAGTCTCTTAGTCAAATGAGTTAAAGTCGCCTTTAACGGGAGCGTCTCAGCTTCACTTTCCCAGCAGAGCACAGAGGGTGTGTTTTAGGCATTTGACTGTGGCTCAAACACACTCGATTGAAACCAGACCTGCAGCTTGGCTTGAGAATATTCCTAAGTGACCCTCCTATGACTACGCAGTCCTGCTTATAAAGTGGGGGCAGAAGTGGAAAAATCAAAAGGAATGTTTTTATTTCCTTTTGGTAGACCTGTAGTCTCTCTGACTCCACTATTGGGGTCATTATCTTTCAGCAGCAATTAATTCCAAAGTTATAAAACAGACGAGTAAACAGTTCCTTTTATACATAACATTCATCTCATTAACAGAGCATTACGAATAGTGAGAAAAAGGCCTCGAAACAGGGCTTTGAATTGTTTCATTCTGGTTCAAACCCCTGCTGAGAGTTTGCATTGCCACCCAGATATACTGAATCAGAATCTGCATTTTAACAAGATACCTAGGTGATTCTTATGTATAATAAATTGTGAGAACCACTCCACTAGTGGTTCTCAGAATGGGTCCCTAACCCTCAGCCTGAGCGTTATCTGGGAACTTGTTAAAATGCACATAACAGCAGGGGTTCGAGCAGGAACTAACCAGTTCAAAGTCCTGCCTTGAAGATAAAATTCCAAAGAAGGAAGAAATTATTTCAGAGGGACTGTCTAAAATTGTGTAGGGTTTTAAGGATAACATGAGACTCATAGTGGTATTATGTGAAAAAATGTCAGAACATCTGTTAAGTATAACAACAACAAAACCAAAATAAATCTCTAGTGAAGAAAAAACTCGTAATAGATTATTGCAGGACTTCTGCCTTGTTTAAAGGGAAACTGGAAAAAGCACTGCAGTGGGAATGTTATGGGGCAAAAGTAATAATATGACATGAATGAAGCGATGCCAGCTTCTAGGGCCTGCTAGCTCAGTCCTCTCATGCTTGGCATATTTGCGCGAGTCCTAAGTCACCCCAGGCATCTCCCAAGGAGACTGGCTGTCAGTCACCCACAACTTTGTTCTTTCTTGTTTTCTTCATTGTTTGCAATATAAGCATTTTTCAGTTAATAAGAAGAGTGTGATCTGATTGGTGACAAAACACACACACACATTGTCAAGTCAGTTTCCCTCCATTCATTTTAATGCATAGCCGTGTGATTTGAGATGAAAAGATTTCGTCTAATCTGGCTAGAGACATTAGGAAATAAAGAGATGAAATGCTAAAATCATAACAAATGTTCAAAATCCAGATTGGCTCAATCTGATTTATCAAGAAGTTTTTGAATAATTTTCTAAATGCAGCTAATATGGGCAAACTTCCATGTCCTCGGGAAATAAAATGTCCCTGTTTGGGTTGAATCTGAGAAATCTCAGCAGCATGTAATGCAGTTAGAATTGCTTGTGTAAATTTAAACAATTGAAGGGGAAGTCTAAATTGGTCTAAGCCTTAAAAACCATGGTTGACCTTTATACCTGGTACATTCCTTTAATTGTGAAAACAAACGTCTCTTAAATAACAGGTGAACAAGCATCAAGCATCTTCAAGTGAAACGTGAGGAAGTGGTGTTTTGCCATGTTTAATGTAAAGATAGTGTATCTACAACCTCAGAAATTTAGTAAATCTAAGAGGTGACTGCTAAAGAGCTCCAAAGGAATCTCTCATATTATGAAAAGGAATAGAGTTATCATGGATTCTATGCCCTTGGCCTAGGACATTCTAATGATCTAACCCCTGAGGACCTCTCCAAACTCATCTCAAACCACTGGCCACCTGGCTCACTACCCTCCAGACAAAGTGACCTTCTATCAGTTTCTTATATGTGTCAGTTTTTCCTTCCACTCCCTCTGTCTGGAATGTTCTTTCCCACTCAACTCTTCACATGGCTGGTTTTTCTTTATCAGATTTCAGATGAAGTATTATCACCTGTGGTGGACATCTGTTGTGTATGCCTTCTGGGCATTTCTCCCACTTATTTTGGTATCAAAATCCAAATTTGCCTTTGGAGGAATCAGCCTGCCTTATCCTTAGGCAGTGAGATTTTGGAGGAAGAAGTAGAACGCTTTCCAAGAAGCTCTAAGGCACATGGCCTAGCTCTGTCCACAGTGATTGGTTCAAGAATTGGCATGTGACCTATCATTGGCCAATGAGAGTCACCCCAGAAGTCTTTCGGTAACCAATGAGAAAGAGGTACTTTCTTTCCACTGGGGCTGCTGAGCTGTAGGATGTCAGCTTGGAGTTTTGTTAACAGCATAGGAAAAGACTGTCTCAGGGGAAAAGACAAGGGGAGGAGAGCTAAGAAACAGAGAGGGGGTCAGAGAAGCCAGGTCCCAATGACATTTACTAGGACACAAGTACAGCCATACTTTTATTTGCTTTAGCTGGTTTGAGCTCAGTTTTTGTCGCTTCCAAACTATAGAATATGAACTAATGAGCTCCTCAAAAAGAACATCCCTGCCCATGATATCTAAAGCAACTGCCTTCCTTCTTCTCATCATTATCTTGGAAGGCTGTTTTTTTTTTTTTAAAAATAGTTCTAGTTACAATTTGCAATTATTTTTTGGTTTGGTGTTTATTGCTTACCTTCCCCCATAAGATATAAATTGCATGAGGGCCTCAAATGCCAGACAAGGAAGGGCGTTTTATTCTGTAGGCATTGCAGGATGCCACTGAAGGAGTGTGAGCAGAGTGATAGTCAGACCTGAGCCTTGTGCTAAAAAATGAAAACAAAAGCAATGAAAGCATTAAAAACAAGGCAAGGCTGGATAGCAATTGAAGCACATGTGTGTCTTGGAAATCTATATCTACTTCATCTATAGTGGAAGACACTTTTTAACTGAATAAGAACTGATGTCTTATTGGTTATGAACTGACAGGGGTCAGTTCATGGAAGTGTTGGCTGAGTCTTGGATTCCAAACCTTCTTGTGGAGCATTGAACATTCTCTCAGTGGTACAATTCCCAGCAAAAGAGCCTTGGGAAATGAGGTGTAAGTGGGTTTCTAATAATTCTCTGATGGTCCTTCTGAGTTGTAGGTTTAGCTTAGTTCAGTATTTGGTTAAGTAATTCATTGAAAGGGTCAAGAGGCATGGGGGATCCCACGGAAATGGCTTTGAGTTTTCCATGTCATCAACTTGGAAACATTTAGAAGAGAAGCAATATCTCAGAAACTGTTTAAATTATGTGGGACGTTGTTATAGATTGAATTGTGTCCCCCCCATAGATATGTTGACCTTGTTTGGGGTCTTTCTTGAATATAGTATCAGTTAAGTCATATCGGAGTAGGGTGGGTCCTAGACCTAATCCCTCTGAGTGGTATCTTTTTTTTTAATAATTTATTTTATTTTTTATTGTTATTGTTGAGAATATATACGGCATAACATACCCCAATTCAACAATTTCTGTATGTACAATTCAGTGACATTGATTATATTTTCCAAGTTGTACAACCATTCTCATCTTTCTTTTCAGAATTGTTCCTCTTCCATTAACATAAACTCACTGCCCCCTAAGTTTCCTATCTAATCTCTCCAGTTGCTGTTGTCAGTTTGATCTGAGTGGTGTCTAATAAAAACGAAGAATAGACATGGAGTCGAGGCCACACACAAAGGCGGGAGGCACCATGTGGTTTACATCTATGAGCAACAAAGGAATGTCAGGGATTGTTGGCAGCCAATGGAAGCTAGGAGAGAGGCATGGGGCAGTTTCCTCTCTCAGAACCCTCAGAAGGAATCAACACAGCTGGTACCCTCATTTGGACTTCTAGCCTCCAGAATTATAAAGACAATAAATTTCTGTTCTTTAAAGCCACCCATTTTGTGGTATTTTGTTATGGCAGTCCTAGGATAGTAAGATAGAAGTGGAGCTCTTACAGGCTGTTGAGTGGGGCTGGGGAACTCTCTACCTAGGGTGCTGTATTGGAAGGTATGGGGATTTGCCTGACAACCCCTCACACCACCAGCACCACTTGGGATGGATGCATGCACTGAATAGCCTCTGTCTTTTCTGAGTATTAGGCCAGGGGTCTCTCACTTACGTACCTGGAGCAGGGCTGGCTTCCCCTTAGAAGGGTTCCTGCTTGGTTTAATGCTCTGCTGTCAACATCTTGAAATTCTTAGTAATATTTTAACAAGGGGCCCTGAATTTTGATTTTATACTGAGTCCCATGATGTATGTAGTTGGTCTTGCCCTGGGAAGCTTGTAAATGCAGATTTCCAAGCTCTGCCCAGATAGTCTGACTCAGAGCATCTTGTTTGAGTCTCAGAATCTGCATTTCCAGCACACTGTGTAGGTGATTCCTTTACTGGCTGCCCTTTGAGAAATATTTGCACTAAATCTAACTGTAGATTGACTTGGTGTACACAGGAAGGTTAAAGAAGTTCTTCTAAGAATAGCTGAGGTCTGAGAGCATAGAGATGGCAGCACCAGCTTTTCTAATAAATGGGAACAAACCAGATGTCATCAAGTTGACTCTGACTCATGGCAACCCCACGTGCATCAGAGTAGAACTGTGCTCCATAGGGCTTTCCGTGGCTGTGATCTTTTAGGAGGAGATCACCAGGCTTTTTTCTAAGGTGACTCTGCACAGATTTGAACCGCCAGCTTTTGGTTAGTAGCTGAGTGCTTAACCATTTGCGTCACCCAGGGACTCCTCAATAAATGAGAGAGAACCTCATTTTCAGTTCTTCCTCAACACAATTCTTTCCCTCTCAGCTTTATCATTTCTCTAATATCACCTCAGTGCTGATGAAATACTTGGATCCCTGGGTTTCCAAGGGGCCTCTTCAGAGAAACTCAGAAATGCCAGGATCACTGTCTTCTGTTGTCCAAAACAGAGAAGGGCTAGCGGGTGCCTAAACTCATGAGCTGAATGAATCGTCTGGTGACTGAGATTGACGGCTAATTTGAGGATCAAGTTCTTTCCCTGCCCTCTCCCTGGCAGACATCACCAATCATAAACTTCAGATCACTAACCAATGGCAACACTCATTTACACTGAGCCCAGGTCCAGAGCCCCTCTCAATCCAAGAGTCCCTATCAATGACTGGATTCAACAATTCAGGTGAAAATGATTTCCCAGGTATACCAATTGGGGCAGGGAGAGGGGAGCTGGGGCCAAGCGAGCATAGGAGACAGACTATTTTTTGGGTAAAGTTATTGTTCTGTGCAGTAGAATAGATTCGTGACGACCCTATAGAACAGAGTAGAACTGCCCCATGGGTTTCCTGGGTTGTAATCTTTGCAGGAGCAAATCGCCAGGTCTTTTCTCCCACGGGGCAGCTGGTGGGTTCCAATGGATGATCTTTCAGTTAGCAGCCGAGCATTTACAAGTTGTGCCACCAGGGCTCCTTTCAGGTAAAGTAGACCCATTGAAACCATTGGTTGATTGGGTCACTTCTTTTAAGGATACATGTACTTACCAGCTTCTTGTGCTACAAATAAACAGAAACGCGACACTTTCAGGAGAATGATAATATCAGTGTCAGCTCCTTCGCTTGGGGTAGGCAAAACTCCCTGGCCCTAGAAGTAACTTGGACAGTTTTGATAGGAAAAGTACTGGGTAATTTTTATTAACATACTTAGTTCAGCTTTACCAATGGGATAGGGACCTCTTTGAGTTTGGTAGGGGGCCTTCTCCCCTTAGCTAAATTCATTAACTGCTACGCTTTCAAGGAAGTGGAGAAATCTGCATCCTTAAGCTGGAGGTAGCTACTACATTGCCTCTGAGATCAGGATCTCATTAAGATACAACAGTCCATCTTGAGAACTGTCTCACCAAACAGACATTCCTCTGAATTTAGCTTTTGGCTCAAAAATGTCACACGTACTAAAACTCACTTGAAAGTATATTAAATTCCAAGACCCTGCTGTTGGTTTGAGGGGGGTGGGGTGCATACGAGCCAGCAGATTCTGGGATCTAGAGCTCTGGTTCCAACCACGGCATTATTGAGCACTTCATCAGGTCAGGAGCGATTTCCCTCAAACACAAGTTGATCCAGGCCACTTTCAGACAATATAGCGGGGAGCAGGGGGTGGGCTGGGCTGGCAGCCAGTCCAGTCTTTCCAGAGGCATCCTAGGGAAATTGCAGCTCTTGCAATGTTTGTGTTTGAACTGGAAAAATAAACATAGCCCCCAAATAAACAAACAACAACAACAAAAGCCCCTTTGCTGCTTTCTCTGTAATGTTCTAAACTCCATCGTCTTAAGGCATTGCATCGGGATGTGTGTTGTATTAAGAGCAAAGCTGGAGGGAAGGTCACAGGGACAAAGACATGTGTGCAACAGAGTATGGTAAACTGTAGGCAGGAAGTTGCTCAAGCTGTGAAATCCATCACCTCAACAGTGTTTATCTTCAGTAGAAAGAGGAGACATTTTCCCCAAGCAGCTGCATAAAAAAACCTGTGTGATATATACATATGCAAATCTATAGAGGAAAGCCTGAGAGGAAACAGTCCCACATAGACCAACACACAAATAAAACAGTGGTTGTCTTGCGGTTGTGGATCTGGATTGGGAATGATGGTCAAAGAAGACTTTTAGCCTTTTTCACGTTTCCATTTTTTCTCAAGGAGAATGGATTCAAGTCTAAGTTGTGAAGTTAAAAATTATTTTAAAAAAATGTTCTCTATGATCTTTGGATGAATATTTCATGTCTAAACCTGCTCTTTGCACAGCATCATGCTGAGCCTTATAGGAAATACGAAAGATGTAGACAGATAGGTAGATGGATGGATGGATGGATGGATGGATGGAAGGGTGGGTGGGTGGGAGAGCGAGCAGGTAGGTAGGTAGGTAGATGGATGTTGTCTAGTCCACTCTGACTCATGGTGACCTTATGTACAACAGAACAAATTGTTGCCTAGTCTTGCATCATCCTCACAATCACTAGTGTGTTCAAATATCAGCAGGGTCACCCATGGTGGTCTTTTGTTCCCATTGTGGCTATTGTGCCAATTCATCTCACCAACGGTCTCCCTCACCCTCACTGGCTATCTACTTCACCAAACATGATGTCGTCCTCCAGCAATTGATCCCTCCTGATGACATGTCCAAAGCAAGTGAGCTGGGCACTGTTTTGTTGTGATCCATAAGGTTTTCATTCGCTGATTTTCAGAAGTAGATCACCAGGACTTTCTGACTTTTCTGCCATAGTCTGGAAGTGCCGCTGAATCCTGACCACCATGGTTGACCCTGCTGGTATTTGAAATACTGGTGGCATAGCTTCCAGCAGCACAGCAACACTCAAGCCTCCGCAGTATGACAAACTGGCAGATGGGTGGTGGACAGAAGATGTAGAGCCTGCAAGTTACAACTTACGAAGAAGAGATGAGTCAGTGTGTAGGTTGTCAGTGTGGTGAAGGCATCTTGGAAACCAAGCAGACACTTTAGCTCTGGTGTCGTAAGCTGTGTGGGACCCTAGTGAAGAAGGAGAGAGGAGTGGCCTGATGAAAGTGGTGAGCCAGATGGAACTTCAGAAGCAGCTGTGGGCAGCAGCTGGAATCAGAGAGCCCACCTAGAAGACCTTGGCAGGCTTCGAGACAGGATTTGCTGAAAGCCTGGGGTAGGCAGCAGGGATGGAGGTGAGGGAAGGATGGAAGGGCAGGAGAGATGCGTCAAAGGAGCTAACACCCTGCTTGTAAGTCTAGGAGACTGGAAGCTTGGAAATGCCACCTACACAGCCATGTTGGAAATGGAGGGCTTTGGGAATTGAAGAAGAAGGGAAACCAGTGAGAAAAACCAAGAAGGAGCTGTTAGGAAGCCCAGAGAAGAGTGATGACAGCACAGGTGTCGTGGAAGGAGGGATTTTCAAGGGAGGTCGTCAGCAATGGTAAGTTCTACAGAGAGACCATAAAGAAAAGACTGTTAGAAGGACATTTTGTCTTCAGATACTGGGGTCTAAACTCATGCAAAGGAGCCCTGCTGGCACAGTGGTTAAGCGCTCGGCTGCTAACTGAAAGATCAGCAGTTTGAACCCACCAGCTTTTCTGTGTGAGAAAGATGTAGCAGTCTGCCTCCGTAAAGATTACAGCCTTGGAAACCCTATGAGGCAGTTCTACCCTGTCCTGTAGGGTTGCCATGAGTCAGAATTGACTCGATGGCAATGGGTTTGGCTGGGGTTTGGTTAAACTCATTTTGCTAAGTGCCAGCTGCTGTAGCTGCAGGTGGGTATTAAGAGTGGTGAGATTAACTTGATTTGTCAATTCCCCCACAGCTCAATGGGTCAGTTCCTTAAAACTAAGGTGGGACTAACCTTCTCAACAGTCTTCTGTAGACCTTGCTACTAGAGCGCTCTTCCAGTCTTTTGTGAGATTAAGCTGTCAGTTGACTGGGGGTTACACACACACACGCGCACACACACACACATTTAAATCAACACTGCAGAGATTAATCATATACAGCCATTAAAAAAATCCTATATTTTCTTCTCCAGGAAGTAATAATATAGCATATATGCAGCATTATCATTGGGATTGTTTAAATTTCTTCATGAGATGCCATTTCCAGTTAGGAAGGAGAGGTCGGGTAAAAGCCGTTTCTCCTGGCTCGGCTGAGAATTGAAATATCTAAGGGTATATTCAGAGATTTCAATCTCATGAAATCAATTGAGCTCATTGCTCAGACTGTCATGTCTGCAGGTTATGTCTGTATTTAGGAGACTTAAATATTTATCAGTATATTTATAGGGTCATTTGAAAAATTGGATTCTGCAGCTGTATATCATTTGTGGGGAGAGTCCTGAGTAAGAGCTTCCCACCGTAAAGGAACTGGGAATATTTCCCTAGTTCCTCCTTTGCCCCCTCTCCACCCTGACTCCCACCAAGAAGTACATGTTTCTGAAGAAAAAGCCTCAAGCATATTAAATATGTTATAATATCTATGAAGAGAAGCGTGAGGAGGCATGAGAGAAATACTTTGCTCTAAAGCTATGGTAAAGCCACTAAAAGAGGGTTACACTTCCTTCTTCCTCTCTCAAGCAGAATGGTTCTAATTGTGAGGACTGCTCCGTTTTCATATATATTTATGTTTTCTAAGCCTTTGGTAAATATGACATTATTTCAAGTAATTTAATATCCACTAGGTAATAAAAGTAGATTAGGCACCTATTCCATTCAGCTGCCACTGCATTTAATGTAAAGATTACAGTGATTCTGTGGATCCACATCTTTGTGTATGAGTATAGATGGGCACTTAAGGTTCAAATATTAATTAGAATCTTACAGCAAATAACATGGGATAATAAAAAGAGCTACCATCTCTTCAGTGCCTCCTATATGCAGGTATGAGATATTTTCTATCCATGATTTCATTTATCTCACATCTGTTTGAAGGTAGCCCTTGTCTCGCTTTTTGCAGATGAGTCAACCAAGGCTCCAAGAGAAGCGACTTGCCCAAGATCCCACAGCTGGTGAATGTCAGGGCAGATTCAATTCTGGGTCTCGGCGCCAAAGGATATGGTCTCTCTACTTCGCCTCCCTACTTTCCTCCATTGTAAAGGGGACTTTTCCAGGCACCAGTGGGCTTCTTACCACCTGCATTTGATTGTCTCACTTTTTCAGATGTATCCAATGGGAACGTCCTAAGAGCAGGCATGTCTCTTGATCAATGGTTTTGGAATAGACTCCGTAGAGTTTGTTCAACAAGATGTCTTCCCCGTCAAAATGTTCTTAACACTGAGCTGAGTGAAGAGCCTAAATCATTATTAGGTAAGGAAAGGGCTATAGACTCCATCCTAACAGCTGTTCACAGATGTTCTTTGCCCCCCAGCCACTTCTGCAAGGCTGTAGAGTGGCCTCCATTACAGTGGCCATCTTATTCTCTCCGCTTCCTCCAGAAGAAATAGAATGTATCTACTTCCAACTGGTGTTCATTTCTTCTAGACTTGGGCATATTTGTAAAAGCACATAGCACCATATCAATGGCCAACAAACAAGAAAAAATCTATCCTTTATTACATTTGCTTAGTGATCAAAGATTCCTAACTAGACATTTCTCCCTACATTAGTTGTTTGCCTTGGGTATGCAAATCTTCTCTTGCCAGGCCGGTCTTGAATATAGTTTACATGGTTATTGATGTCTACCACTTCACTTCAAGATAGATTAGAAATACTGAAAAATACTTTCATTTAAAGAGTTCAGTCATTTTCAGATCACCCTCCATACTAATTCTCAACCCTACTCAATATCCTTCCAACAACTTTCAAGTACACATTCCCACAAACCCAGAGTTTCATATAAATGTACTAAATAACCTTAAAGCCCTTTATGAATAATTATGAGTTTTTAAGTTTTTGTGAATCTGCATATTAATTCTAGCCATAAATAAAGCATGAAGCAAAATTCCAGCGTGTTGAGTGTCAGGGGGATAGAAGAAGTGGAAGAAGGATAATTATCAGTTTAATGTGGGAACATACTTAACCTAAAAGATTACCTCCAAAACTGGTGACATCCTAAGTAGATATAATATACTAAGATGTTTTCATTTAAATAAAAGGGGGAAAAGATTTATATTGAATCTCTGCCATTTTCTCAGTTCTCTCTGCAGCCCATGGTTGAACAAGCAATTGTCAGAATTTTTACTTGCTAGGAATTAGTCCTTTTCACATATTTAGCTTCTTTCTTCCCCAAACCCTGTGTGTCTCTATACCATATAATTTGCATTTTCATATTTGGGGTGCGTTATTTGGTTATCTGTCTATAACTGTAGGTTTTCTTAGAGGGGAGATTTGATGAGAGGCCTCTGGTGACTAAATGGATGACATTTTGCTCTCTCTCAGACCCCATAAAGGACAGGAGGAGGCAGAGCTGGTGCCCCAATGCTTCCACGTCACTTGTCCTGGAGTGCCTGGGATATATGGCTTATAAGCAGCAGTAGTAAAGGTGGAAGGGGTAGGATGAGGATCCAGGAATATTTCCTCTAGAGCATGATGTCCCTGGATAGCATGTCCATACCTCTAACCAGTTTTCAAGAAAGAGAAACAATGACTAACCCAGGGTTTCACTGGGCATGTAGAGCCTGTTTCATTATTAAGACTGGCTCAGTTAGGGTACCCAACTCTGAAACGTGTTTTCCTTGGGCTCTGATGTCCACTGTGTTTATAAATATCATCAGAGAGGAGTTCAAAGTCCTCCATGACTTTTACTAATCACCTACCTCCATGTTTAATACTGGTTTACCGGCCCAGTTGTGACTATAACCCAAGGTAGCTTCTCTACCAGGGACTTCGAGCTTCTTCCCCCAGTAGTTCTGATTGCTAGAGGCACATGGGGTGGAAACAGGTTTTGTGTGAGTGCGTTCTGCTGCTTAATCTGTTTGAAAACAATGTCAAAGACTTTGTTAGGCCAGTTAACGGGGACGAACCACAGAACCATGGCCCTAAACCTCCAAACCAAAGAACCAAATCCATGAAGTTCTTAGTTGTACATAAGCAGCCTCAGCAGCTACCTTTTTTTGTTTTTTTTGGATCGGACTTCTTAAAAGCTTTGAAAAGGTCTAGCTAAGTAGTGATAATGGTAATATGAACCCGATCCCCATATTTACTTAAAATGTTCTTTTGAAAGAAAATTTCTACTTAAAATGTCATTTTCCTTCTCCTGATTTCCATAGAGCTGGTTTAGGCAAGTGCCAGTAAGGCCTTGTTAGTGGGGACATTGAGGCAGCCTTTCCTCAATGGAATCTGGTAGAAATTCAAGAGTCTCCAATTACCTAGGGGCAAAGGTGTGCAATTATTGACACTCTCCCATTGCCTACCTGTATTTGTTTCCTCGGGCTGCCATAACCAAGTACCACACGCTGGGTGGCTTAAAAACAAACCAGAAATTTACTCTTGCACAGTTCTGGAGGCCAGAAGTTCAAAATCAAGATGTCGGCAAGGCTGGTTTGTTCTGGAGGGCTCTGAGGGATAGTCTGTTCTGTGCCTGTCTCCTAGTTTCCAGTGGCTTGCCACAATCCTTGCCCTTCCTTGGCTGTAAATGCATCACCCCAATCTCTGCCTCCACCTTCACCTGGACATCTTCCTTCTGTGTCTGTCATTGTGTCTCTTCCCTTTTCATAAGGACACCGTCATATTGGATTAGGGCCCACCCTACTACAGTATGATCTCTTTTTAACTTAACTAATTATATCTGCAAAGACTGTATTTCCAAATAAGGTCACATTCACAAGGACCAGGAGTTAGGACTTGAATAAATACTTTAGAGGAACATAAACCAACCGATAAGGAGCCCTGGTGGAGCAACAGTGAAACGCTCGGCTGCTAATTGAAAGGTTGTCGTTTCAAACCCACCAAGAGGCTACGCGGGAGAAAGGTCTGGTGATCTGCTCCCATAAAGATTACAGCCTAGAAAACTCTATGGAGCAGTTCTACTCTGTCATATGGTGCCGCTGTGAGTTGGAAATAGATTTGACTGCACCTATCAACAACAAACCAATTCGTAACATTACCTTTCTTTGCTCTTTCTATTTCTGTTTTTTTCTCTCTCTCTTTCTCTCCTAATTTTCTCTGTACCATCCATCCAATTATAAGGAGTTGGAATGCTTAAACGTTTAGGGAAAGGATAGTTCAAAATAAAACTCATACCAGTGACTTAATTTCATCAACTGTGCCCTAGCAGTAAAACATGTTCTTTGCTCAGTTGCATAACAAATATGGAATCAATATAGAAAATAATCCCCTTTGGGGATTTCTCACAAGAAACCACCAAAATGGTGATTTAGTGTTAAAGCTCAACAAAATATGCTTATGTTTGGCAGAAAGAGCCTGGGATTTGACCTTATTTCGAAATGGATTCTCATTCCACCACTGTTCCATACCTCTGAGTACCATGGGCTTATTTCTTAATCTCTTGAGCCTCTGTTTCCTTATCTGTAAAATGGGGATGCCTTGAAGAGTGCCATGGGGATTCGACGTGAAGTATATGATGAGCTCTGTGCAGTGCCTGCCACCTCTCTGAAAGGGTTCTCTGAAATGGCACCATTACTTGTGCTGGATTTGCTTCATGAAAGACCCGGCCTTCTCCTCAAACAGAAGGATAATTTAATTGTTCGATCTGTTTTTTTTTTTTTTTTCCTTTTATTTTCATTGTGGTAAAAATATACACAACAAAACATAGATCAATTCAACAATTTCTACGTGTATAATTCAGTTACATTGATTATATTCTTCAAATTGTGCAACCATTCTCACTATACTTGCCTAAATGATTCCACCTCCCTTAACATGAACCCTCTAAGCAAAAACTCCCCTTTTCCTCCTCCCTCCCACCCCTGGTAACCACTAATAATTTTTGGTTTTTAAATATTTGCTTATTTTATATAAGAGAGGTCACACAATATTTGTCCTTTGGTAATTGACTGATTTTACTCAGCATAATATTTTCGAGGTTTATCCACGTTCTGGCATGTATCAGGACTTCATTTCTCTTTATGGCTGAGTAACGTTCCATTGTATGTATATCGTATGTACGGTTTGTTTATCCATTCGTCTATTGATGGACATTTCATTTGTTTCCACTTTTTGGCTATTGCGAACAGTACCGCAATGAATATTGGTGTACATGTGTCTGTTTGTGTCGCTGCTTTCAAGTCTCTTGGGTATATACGTAAGAGTGGAAAAGCTGGGTCATATGGCAGTTCTGTGTTCAGCTTTTAAGGAACCACCAAACTATTTTCCACAGTGGCTGTAACCATTTCACAGGCCCCCCAGCAATGGATGAGGGTTCCTGTTTTTCCACAACCATGCCAACACCTATTGTTTTTAGTTTTCTTGATCATTGCCATGCTAATGGGGGTGAGATGGTATCTCATTGTGGTTTTGATTTGCATCTCCCTAATGGCTAATGGGATCCCTGGTGGTGCAGTGGTTAAGAGCTCGGCTGCTAACCAAAAGGTCGGCAGTTTGAATCTACCAGCTGCTCCTTGGAAACCCTATGAGGCAGTTCTACTCTGTCCTATAGGGTCACTATGAGTTGGAATGGACTTGACAGCAATGGAATCCTAATGACTTTGAGCATCTTTTCATGTGCTTATTGACCGTTTGAACAGCCTCTTTGGTGAAATTTCTGTTCGAGTTCTTTGCCCATGTTTTTATTGGATTGTTTGTCTTTTTGTTGTTAAGTTGTAGAAGTATTTTATATATTTTGGATATTAGACCCCTGTCAGATATATGGTTTCCAAGAGCTTTCTCTCAGTCTACAGATCGTCTCATCCCATTTATTTTTTAAAAACTTTTATGTTCCTGGAATGGTGCTTGATCTGAGAGGCTCAAAGTAGAATTAGACAAGGCTCTGCCTTCTATGAATTCACAGAGTAGCCAAGGAAACAGAGAAACATGTAACCCATCATGAGTCAATGGAGGTAAAGATTTGAGATATGAGGATGAAGCCATGAATTCTGCTTTTGGAGATTCGTGAAGACTATGAAGAAGAAGGGACCTTGAAGCTTCCCTAGGGCTTCCCTAGGTGGGAAAGCGGAACAAAATCACGGAGGTGCAAGAGTCCATGGCATTCTGGAGGGAGGATCATATGTCCCTCGTTTTGGCTTTAATTCTGTAGACACATACCGAATCCCTACTATGTGCCAGGCCCTGCTCCATGTGCTGGGAATGCAGTGATAGGCAAGGTCCCTACCCTCAGGGAGCTTTTAGTCCATTAGGGATGCCAAACAATGAACAATGATTAGAAACAGGAAAACTACAGGAGTGATTGGGGGCCACTTCAATGACCTTCCAACATGTGGAGGTAAGACCTCCCTGAAGGATAAGCAGGGATTCTAGGGAGAGAGGATTCTAGGAAGAAGAAACAGCACTGCAAAGGCCTTAGGGTATGTCCAAAGAATGGAAAGAAGGATAAATCTCTTTGCCCTTCAAGACCGAGGTCAAGAGAAATTTGTTACAAAGAAAGATAAAAGTATATCCCTCGCTGATTTCTGAAATTCAAAAGGAATTGTTGCTGTGTGCCATCCAGTCAATTCCAACTCACAGCAACCTAAAGGACAGAGTAGAACTGCCCCATAGGGTTTCCAAGACTGTCATCCTTACAGAAGCAGATTGCCACATTTTTCTCCTGCCAAAAGGAGTTGGAAGTTTGAAATTTTGGAGAATTCATCTTTCCAGAAACTCCTTATAACTGTCAAGCAACAACCAATAATTTTGATTACCATGATTCCCTCTTTCCCACTCACTCTTCCTTGTTAGAAAGCAAAAGACTGCATGTCATTAAACGTGAAGGTTCACAGAATGAGTAGATTAAAACTACTCATATGCACCAAGTTTCTAGTTGTTGAAAACGTAAACATGCAAAATGAGCCTGGATGCTGTCCAAATTCAGAGAATCTATTTTATAGAGTGATATATTCTTTTGAATTTCACAAAAACATCCTACGCTGTTTGCTTTCAAGCAAGACTTCAGTGGATTGAGAACTGGTGATGCTATGTCTCTTCAATGAATGAGTTGCCAATTCATTTTATTAGTAAAAAGGAAGATCCTTGAAGAGTTGAGTTCAGAAGAAAGCTGAGAATTCTGAGGACCTTACAGTCTCCCTCCACCCATGTTAAGGGGATGGCAGTGGGTAAAGAAGCATGCTTCTCAATAGGAACATTTTTTTAAAAAAAAATCATGCTTTTGTTTATAAAATCCGTCATGTAATTATCAACTTGAAGTCAATGGTAAAAAGCCTTCTTTGGGTGCCATTATTGACCTCATTGTTGAAACCTTCCTTAATTGAATCGGCATTTTATTGATAGCACACAAATCATATTTCTACTTGTATTCTAAGTAAATCTTAGATGATAAAACTTGGCTTCTGCAGCCAACATTTTAAGACTATGTAATAAATAGCAAAGGTGACGTTCAGGACCAAGAAGAAACAACTTTTTAGTAATGTGCTTGCTATAGTCATATTAAAAAATCCAAAATGCACACATAGCTTAACATAATCAACAAATATTGTACTTCCCTTGGAAGGGCCTGGAGGTGTATTTTTCCCCCTCTAAATTATGATATTTCCAGCTAAACCTCGTGGTTAACAGCTTAACTTAATTCTACCCTATGTAGGACTTACCTAAATGCATGACTTTATATTACAAACTCAGCTGCAGTTTAAATTATTGGGTAAACTCTGTTCATTTCCCAACACTTTCAAAATCCACAACAAAAATAGTAGACCAGCTGCCCTCGCTCCAGAGAGAGACCCTCATTACATGTCATTTGCATCCCATTAACCACCAAGCAGTGGGTCGGTCATTGCCTGTCAGGCGTTCAACTCATTCTTTTGTGTTAATTAGCAGAGAAATAGGAGTTAATGAAGATCTTATGATCTGTGATGACTCATCTGGTGGTTTTAGACAAATCCCCACTCTGGACCACTTTAGCAAAGCCTGGTTGGGATGTTCTGAGCAGGAGCTGGAGAGAGGCTGCCGAGCCCTCTGAGGGACATTCTCAGTAGCCTTTGGCATGGTGGGCTTTGTTAGCTCAAGATTAGAAGGAGTTAATTGCTTCAAGATTGCCGGGAGATTAGGTTACTGGGTGGGATGTATCTATGTAAGCATATGTCA
>NW_004443967.1:8324031-8342190 GCF_000243295.1 Trichechus manatus latirostris | reverse complement strand
CCAAATGGGCTTTTTTTTTAATTGCCGCAAAAGGGTGTGCACATGTACTTATCCTAGCCTCTTGGGAGCTGCTCTTCACTGGTTCGGAGTGTCCAAGCAGAATCTCTGCTGCCGGCTCTGTCTCAATGTGGAAACTGCTTCTCGAGCATGTGCACTGCACAGCTGTTTGCCTGCTTCACCGCAGCCCGGCATGGCTGCGTCTGTGCAGTATTGCCGCCGTGGCTCTAGCGCTCCTCATCTCTTCCAAACAGTCTTCCTCGCTGGTATGACTCAGATGGATTTCTTAACCTTGCCTTGTTCAGGGCTGCCAGATGTTCACATAGAATCAAATCACTTGTTTTTCCAGATCTTTGTTGTAAGAGGGATATAGGAAGCGTCTAGTCCGCCATGTTGACCACGCCTCCTTGATACTTTCTTAAGAGAACTCTTTCATTTCTTCACAGACATTTAAAAACAAAACAAAACACAAAACTGTTGTCATCAAGTGGATTCCGACTCATAGACATATTTCCTGCCCAAAACACATGCAGGAAGCTACTGGGTGTACAAAGTTGACTAAAATCATCCCTGTTGTCAGACAGACACATAAACATTAGTTTATTCAATAAGTGTTTTTTAAATGCCTCTTAAGTGCCAAGCAAGAGCCCTGGTAGCACAATGGTTAAGCACTCAGATACTAACTGAAAGGTTGGCAGTTTG
This sequence comes from Trichechus manatus latirostris, assembly GCF_000243295.1. NCBI lineage: Eukaryota > Metazoa > Chordata > Mammalia > Sirenia > Trichechidae > Trichechus > Trichechus manatus. Next base: position 8,341,491 of record NW_004443967.1, on the reverse strand, counting down.
AATCTACCCAGCAGCTCCGTGGGAGAAAGATCTGACAGTATGCTTTTGTAAAGATTACAGCCCAGAAAACCCTATGGAGCAGTTCTACTCATATGGGTCACTATGAGTCAGAATCAACTTGACAGTACTCAGCAACAACGACAATGTGTCAAGAACTAAAGGGGCAATAACAAAACAGTATGGTCAGTATGGAGCCCTGGTGACACAGTGGTTAAGAGCTTGGCTGTTAACCAGAAGGTTGGCAGTTCGAATCCACCAGCTGCTCCTTGGAAACCCTATGGGGGAAGTTCTACTCTGTCCTATAGGGTCCCTATGAGTCAGGATTGACTGGACAGGAACAGGTACGGTGGTCAGTATAGTGCACCGAGAAATATGTTCACTGTTTGTACGAAGAGCGCAGAGAAGGAAGGAAAAAGAGAATTAGATGTCTTAGAGTTGGTGAAAGGAGCCCTGGCGGCACAATAGTTAAGCGCTCAGCTGCTAATTGAAAGGTTGTTAGTTCGAACTCACCCAGCCGCTCTGTGGGAGGAAGACCTCGCAATCTGCTTCCATAGAGATTGGAGCCTAGGAACCCCTATAGTGCAGTTCTACTCTGTCACATGGGGTTGTTATGAGTTGAAAATTGACTCAATGGCACCCAACAACATCAACCACAACAGAGGAGGTATCATTTTCTGGAGGATAGAACATTTTGAGGATGTTAAGAGTAGGTGGGAGTTAACCAAGTGAGAGGGAAGGAAAGGATTTTCAGGGGGTAGGACTGACATAATCAAAAGTACGCAGATTAGAAACAGCCAGCAGCCCTCAGGAGATGGTGAACATGTTAGGGTTGCTGAACCATAAATTGCAAAGTAGGGGCTGGGGAGGGGTGGAGCTGGGGAAGCAGGGAAGAGCTCATCTCCAAGAACCTTATAAGCCCTGTTATCTTTACATTCTTATACATCTGCTTGGTCTCCCGCACCGCATGTGTGATTGTGCCTTTATTTCCATGATTCTTTGATAACTATCTGTCTCCCTTCTAAACTGTGAACCCACAGGGCAGGACATGTGCATTCCCTGTGGGAGGGAATCCTTCCCTTCCTGTATCAGTCCCTTATCTTAGCACTGACCATTGTATTACCCTTCTGCAAGGACTACTCCTTCAGTCTTCACAACCACCCTGTGAGGTGGGTACTATTCCTGTACCCATTTTACAGATGAGTAAACTAGGGCTTTGAGAGGCTGAGGAATTCCCATGTCATGCAGCTAGTAAGTGGTAGAGAAAGGATCCAAGGCCCTTTCGCCTGACTCCAGAGCCCAAGCTCTGTACCTCTGATTTCTCACATGCCCAACAGTCATTTCATATACTGTCCTTTGTTGTTGTTATTAGCTGCAGTTGAGTTGATTCTGACTCATGGCGACCCCATGTGTGCCGAGTAGAACTGCTCCATAGGGTTTTCAAGACTGTGACCTTTCAGAAGCAGATCACCAGGCCTGTCTTCCAAGGTGCCTCTGGGTGGGTTTGAACTGCCAACCTTCCAGCTAGTAGCCACCCAGGCACTCCTGTACAGACTTTAGTATACTGGATATAAGTCATATACAGAGTTTCCTTCCTGAAGTGAGATTAAAATCTCACCTCCCATTGAAGCAACATGACCGGATGGTCCAAACTGAGGAGGAAGCTTATTATTCATGACAACCTCCTGGCAGCATCATGAATCCATAATGAGGATGTGGCCATCATGGAGGGATCAAGCCCAAAGCCCTGGGATCGCTATGAAATACAGTATTTTGTTTACACACTGTAACCTCATCCCTCAGAAGTGAACGAAAAAGCAAGACTTCGAATGCTGCTGCAGCTGAGATTTCCTCTCTCCCAGAAGCACCCTGGCCTGAGCCGCCCATACAAGACGCAACGCAATGGGCAAGAGGGAAAGAAAGACCTGTGCAACCAAAACACTTGGGAGCAAGTTTTAGTAAAACCAGACTGTTGACATTTTATGAACTTAATGGCATAAAGAACATGCAGTTAAAATAATTTACATTCCCTGATTATATATATTAGATTCCTAAATATCTTGATCATGTTATTTTGCTAAAGATATCCTGATGGTGGATCTGTGTATGATTTACATAAATGAGACATTTGCATAAATTAAATTAACAAATATAAATACATGCTTATAAAATGCTAATACCACTTACTAGTCTCATAAAAATAAATTATGGGGGATGGCACATGATAGGCCATGTGGTTTTGGGGCAATCATTGTGTGCCCCTGATGCATGCTTGGCATTCTGCTGCCAGAAGAAGGGGGAAAGTCAACCTCAAGCATTCCTGAAGGTTTCGTTCTCCCTGGGAAGCTCTAAAATTGACTTTTGGAAGGAGATGACGTCCTAAGATGCTGAAAACTTAGCCCTAGGCAGGTTAGGGTAGTGACCTAGCACACAGCACACAGCCAGATTGCCCAAATTCAAATCCTGACTCTACTTCTAAGTAGGTATAGCTTAGGACAAATCACTTAATCTGAGCCTCAGACTTCTCATCTGTAAACTCGGTATAGTAGCAGTAAACCAAAAAATCCAAACCAGTTGCCCTTGAGTCGATTCCCACTCACCTTGACCCCATTTGTATATCAGAGTAGAACTGTGCTCCATAGGGTTGTCAATGGCTGATTTTTTGGAAGTAGATCACCAGGACTTTCTTCTGAGGCACATCTGGGTGGACACAAATCTCTAACCTTTTAGCTAGGAGTGAGCACCTTGACTTTTGATACCACCCAGGCAGTACCTACCTCGAAAGATTGTTGTAAGGATTAACGGAGTTAATGTACATAAAAGAACCTAGAATGGTGCCCGGCATATGGAAAATGCACAATAAATGTATACTCGGTTACTATGATTACTATGCTCTCATTTGTCATATTGGAAGAATGGTCTCCCAAGGACACATAGACCTTTGCATCCTACCTACACTGTCTCTTCACTAGTGATGTTCTAACTTTCCTGGTCTTTGAAACCTTGGCTGAAAGAAGGATAACTCCCAAGGATCATTCCGCTTTACCAGTATTCAAATCACATCCTGAGTTGAGCTGCTTGGGTGGCCCTTCACGGTGGGTTTTCATGAGGCACTTGTATATTTGTACCAGACCTAAGGTATGGCCCCCCTAGTGATCAGCATTGCGTCTGGAGGCACCAGTGGACTGGCGTGGCTGGTGGGATTACGGGGATGACCACTGCTGATGGGTAGGTGGCCCTCCCAGTTCTGATTGGGCCAGGGATGGAAAGAGAGGAGGCAGGATAACTTAATTCCCCAAGTCCCACACCTTGTGCTCAGACCAGCTCAATCTTTGGTTACACGAACAGTGATCACAGGTGCCACTTCTTTGGCCAGAGGCAGCTGAAGAAGATGGCATCTGAAGTTGGATGCCTGACTCCCAATAAGTTTCTCTACAAACAAAAGTTTCACCAGTGAGCTCTCATTTCCTGCTTTGTTCATGCCTGTTGGCACCATTACTCCTTTGAAGGGAGTTATTTTATTTTTCTTCTTAAGCTGAGCTGTTGTTGTTGTTAGCTGCCATTGAGTGGGTCCTCGGCTCATGGTGACCCCATGCAAATGGAATGAAACGCTGCCAGATCCTGTGCCGTCCCCATGACTGATGGAGGATCAGGCAAAGAGAAGCTAGATTTTATTTTAAAAAATCATTTTAACTGGTTTTCGGAGATCAAATTATTCAGTCTCTTTGATTGCTTTTTGGGTCAGTGGAGGAAATATTCTGTTTTTTGGTGAAATTCGTATCTTCCCTATTGATCTTGGACCAATCCAAAGATCTGTTTATTAACTGCTCTCCAAATCATAAAGCACTTTCAGAGGTTAATAAACCAAAGTCTACTCTCTCTCTCTCTTTCTCTGGCTTTTCTCCCCATCTAAGAAGACCTGTTCCCACAGTGCCCTCACTGGTGATGAGGGCAGGGCACAGCACAGCCTTGTTGGGACCATAACCCCAGCTGTGGGGTCTGAGGGCACCAAGAGGCCTTCTGGGCTCCAACAATCACACCTGCTTTGCAATTTTGCCTCACACTGGGCCGGGCTCGCCTGCCCGGAGGGCAGAGTGTGTGTTTCTGGGGTCAAAACATTAATTACCATAATAGCAGCTCTCAGTCATCCAGCTCTTTCTGTGGGTCATTCACATGCTTTCCATATGCTGTCTCAACCCCCTGTGAGGTAGCTTTGCAAAGATTGCATTAGTTGTGATGGGACTTTAATACTGGGATGTAAGCTGAGATCCCATCCCTAGTAATGCACCCTTTGCACTGATGGTAAAGTCCAACTAAGAGGGCTCAGTGATGTGCATCCACAATGGGCATTAGTGTCTGGGAAGGGAGCCACACAAGTCCCGTTCTCCCCAGGGCCATCTTGATATCCTGAAGTTCTATCAGTCCTGCAGTCTCTATCAGACTGTATTAGAACCCTTACCTAAGAATCCTGATGCAGTTTCCCATTCAACGGCTCTAGGCCTCAGCTCTCATATCTGTTGTTGTTGTTGGTTGCCATCCAGTCAGCTCCAACTCACGGTGATGCCATGTACAGCAGAACAAAACGATGCTCAATCCTGTGCCCTCTTCACCATCACTGGTATGCTCAAGTACACTGTTGGGGCCACTGTGTATTTTCAGTTCCTTCCAACCTAGGGGCTCGTCTTCTAGCACTATATTAGGCAATGTTCTGTTGTGCTCCATAGGATTTTTATTGGCTAATTTTCAGAAGTAGATTGCCAGACCTTTCCTCCTAGTCTGTCTTGATCTGGAAGTTCTGCTGAAGCCTGTCCATCATGGGTGACCCTGCTGGTATTTGAAATACCAGTGGCATTGCTTCCAGCATTGTAGCCCACATGTAGCCTACCACAGCATGACAAACTGACAGATGGTGGTTGCTCGCATCTGTAGGATGGAAAAAATTTAACTCCCGCCCAGCATCTTCAGAGGGTTAGGCCAATGATCAAACGAGATCAAGATAATACCAATCACAAACAACAATGCTGGTGATTGGTATTATCTTTTCACTGGGACAAGCATGCTTTCAGGCTTGTGTCTGAGCAATTATTCATTGGCAAGTTATACACTGGAAGACAATAATACGTTAATGAAATTATTGCTTGAATTCTAATTTTAGATTTCCAGCCTTAATCTTTCTCTTAAGCTTCAGACTCAAATTTTCAACTACAATGTGGAATGGCCTGTGGATGAAGTAAATGGCATTCACGGTGAAAGCTCATGTCGAAGGAGCATTAACTAAGGTGGCTGTGGTCTAGGGTCAGGTCAGAACAGCTCTCTCTTTCTCTACTTCCAGACCAGGATGGAACCCAGGAGATTTCTTTGAAGATGATAGCTTTTTACTAACACCATATGGTAGTTCAGTTATTGAATTCTTGTCTTCCATGAGGGAGACCCAGGTTTGATTCCTGGCCAATGGACCTCATGCACAGACCCCACTTGTCTGTCAGTGGAGTTTTGCATGCTATGATGTTGAACAGGTTTTAGTGGAGCTTCCAGAATAAGACAAACTGGGAAAAAAGGCCTAGAGATCTACTTCTAAAAATCAGTCACTGAAAACCTTATGGATCACAATGGTCCGATCCCCAACTGATCGCGGGTATAGTATAGGACCAGGCAGCACTTTGTCCCTTTGTGCACGGAGTTGTTATGAGTGAGGGGCTAACTTAACAACAGCTTACAATCACACCAGCAGCAACAACAACAACAATACCACATGGAGGTCCCATCCTAAGAAGCTCTAAGTGATCCCAAAAGAGGTGCTAAGTTCCCATTAGAGCAAGGTTTTTGAATGAGGTGTCCCCCAACCACCTACATAAAAATCTCCAGGGTGCACTGATTGACTTAGCACCTTTATGTGTCAGATGGTAATAAAATAGATGAATAAGACACAGTCCTTGTCTTAAAAAAGTAAGAACAAAAAGTTTTTTCTAGTAGAGAAGATATACGATTTAGCAAGAAAGGCAAAGCAGTAGATGATAAGTAAACCAGTTGCTGTCAAGTCAGTTCTGACTCATGGTGACTCCACATTTGTCAGAGTAGAACTGTGCTCCGATGGCTGATTTTTTGGAAGTAGATCAGCGGGCCTTTCTTCTGAGGCAGCTCTGGGTGGACTCTAGTCTCCAACCTTTTGGTTAGCAGTTGAGCACGTTAACCATTTGCACTACCCAGAGACTCCTATATAAAAAAAAAACTATCCCAGACTTTCCCTTTGAATATCCTGCCATTTAGCCAAATAGTTCTAACTTTAATGTGGAGCTGTGGACTGGGCTGCTTTTTAGCTTTAATGCTTGAAATAGATTCCTTCAGTTTGTCTGATTCATTGTAGTGTTACAAACAGGGTCTGCACCTTATCCAAATAGTTTGGGTGATTTTTTTAATAGGGTATAGATGAACTGTATTGGCAGCCCTATGTTTTGTCATGAAATTACGATCATGACGGCAAAGCTAGAAGATGAGTGTGTGGAAGAGTACCGGGCATGTGGTTGGGTTGAGAATGGGAGACCAAGAACTCAGAGGGTGGATATGGGGAGGAGGGAGAAATATAACAGAAGGCAGAACAAAAGACAACAGCAGAAAAAAGAGGGGAAGCCCTGAAGGCGTGACAATTAAGCGCTTGCCTGCTAACCGAAAGGTTGGTGGTTTGAACCCACCCAGTGGCTCTGTGGGAGAAAGACGTGGCCATCTGTTTCCGTAAAGATTACAGCCTCGAAAACCCTATGGGGCGGTTCTACTATGTCGCATGGGGTCAGCATGAGTCGGGGTCAGCATGAGTCAAAGTCGTTTCGACAGCACCTATCAATAACAACAACACGAGATTAAAGAGAAAGGTAGCAAGTGGCTCCGAAAGGTGGGCCAAGCCAATGACTCACAGGTGGGGGCTCACCCACGGCCCCCTTCACCGTCCCTCATTCTGGTCAATTGCAGCGTTCCCAGAGAAGAGTCTGCACACGACAGTGACAGCAGCCATTGAGGAAGCTGGAGTGGGATGGTGTCAATCCCCCCTTCCCTCTCCCTGTGACATCCATCAGAAAGGGCTAGCTTTTGAGCACTGAGAGAGGAGGGAAAATAAGCAGAAGTAATTTATTCTGGATCTTTGAGAGGATAATAGCCAATTATTTGTTTATAACACTGGTTAAATTTTCATTAGGCAGATTAATGGAATATCATGTACTGTCAACATTGGACTGAGGGGTGGTCTGTAAGAGATAAACGGGCAAACAGGCGCTGTGTCTCTCTGAGTAAATTAGTTTTTGCTTTCCTGTTTTTCATATGAAAATGGGAAAGGTGGGCAAGGTGGTGCATTTTAAAACAGGTCTTGAGATGGGCCAAACTGGTTAAATATGAAAGCAATCCTGGTAATAAATACATTATAATAACTTAGCATCATGGCCATGATTTTTATTTCATGACAGTCTAGGATAACGTCTATTTTTAACCTGCTCTCTTAGTACACATTTCCTCTCCCTGAACTCAAACGCTGCTTGCTGTGAGGTGAAAACAATAGTACTCTGGGGGGCCTGATTTGTCTGTGTAATGCGCTCAGCATTACAGCTGGTAAGTGTGAGAGGCTCCTAGGCTTTCTTGTGAGTTCGGGCATTGTCATCCTGAATGGCAGGAGTGGCTCCCTGGAGTGCTGTTATCAGGATCAGAATCCCCTGCGTGGCAGGCATGGAAGAGTTGCTTATCGCTCTGGAAGTAGACTGGAAGGCGCGCACTCAACAACGTATTTGATGCTAAGTCTCTGCTTAGCGTGAAGCCCTAAACGGGCTGACTTCTGGATCCTGACATGAATCAGTGTAAGAATCAGTAGACAGAACTTTAGAATCAAAAACTACTAATACAGAGACTGGAGAAAACCTGAGAGTATGGCCCCCGGACACTCTTTTAACTCAGTACTGAAGTCACTCTTGAGATTCACCCTCCAACCAAAGATTAAACAGGCCCATAAAACAAACAATAATACACATGGCTCAACCACATATACAAGACTAAATGGGCACACCAGCCCAGGGGCAAGAATGAGAAGGCAGGATGGGACAGGAAAGCTGGAGAATGGAAGTGGGGAACCCAATGTCAAGAAGGGGAGTGTTGACACGTCTTGGGGTTGGCAACCAAGGTCACAAAACAATATGTTTATTAATTGTTTAATGAGAAACTAATTTGCTCTGTAAACCTTCATCTAAAGCACACACACACACACAAAACTACTAGCAAATTAAAACACACTCACACACCGCAAACATACGCAAGTTCTGAAATGAGCCAGTTCAATAACAACTGATATTTTGCAGTTAAAAATAATTAACTGGCAATTAAATGTTTTTAAGTTTAATTGGCATTGGAGAGTCATTAAAGTTCCCATATATAGAACGCAGCTAGAAGTTTTCATTTGCAGCTCAATTCCAAATTAAAAAAAAAAAAAGTCATTACTTAGGTGGCAAGTGATAGAATGAGACTTTTTTCTTATAAAAAAAAGAAAAAGAGAGAGGGAGGAAGGAGAGCTAAAGGAAAAGATGGAAAGAAAGAAGGAAGGAAGGACGGGAGGGAAGGGAGGGAAGGATGAAGGAGGAAAAGGACTTTTGCAGTGCTGTAAAAAGTTAGGTAAATAAGACCTGTTGTTCTTTTTATAAAAAGTCAAAATTTGTTGGGAACATGGCTAATAAAATCTCTTTCAAAAGGATAAAGCACTACTGTGAGTTTCTTCAAACCATTTTACTAGGCTATTTATTGACTCCTCTTGAAAACAATTCTATGCCAAGATAATTCTCAGCAATAACTGGTTATAAAAGAAGACAATTGATGTAGCTTTCTCTACCAAAGACACACCCCTACAGCTCACCCTCCTCAATCCTGAGCAACCCTTTTCCAAGGTCCCAGGATGGAGGTAATCGATTTACTGCACATGTCTGGGGAAGTGGGGAAGATGGAGAACACCCGTGACTAGTCCTGCCTGGTCTTTTTTTCTCTTGTTCTTGCTCCCTCTTCCCTTTGTCACTACAGCAGTGCAGAGAGTGGAAGTAGATGAGTAGTAACTGGGCTGAACAGAGAGCTGGAGTCTGCACCCTTCCCGAGCAGGCCTGGCCTTGCTTAGTCAGGGATTCCAGGTCAGAGAACACCAGGGACGTGTGCTGTTAGTGGGTTAATTGCTTTGCAATGGGCAGAGGTGGTGGATTGAAGGTCACCTTGGCCTGGAGATGCTACAGAGTGGCCAGGGTTCTTTCATGGCTGCCAACAAGGATAATGACCTTGTAGAACCTTTTGGGAGACTAGCCTTTTTGAAATCCAGCATCTACATGTTACACATGAACCTCCTCAGCAGGACATCTCAGGCACAAATTCGCCCACGGTTGAGCAGCTTCAGGCAGTAATATCACAGCATTCATGATGAGTTAAGTCCCAGGGGAGGGTGGGTTGGAGATCATTTTAAAGTCTCTAAGCACTTAGACCACCACCCATCTGTCACTTGGTTGTAGGTGGCTTACGTGTTGCTGTGATGCTGGAAGTTATGCCACCAGCAGGGTGACCCATGGTAGTAGGTTTCAGTGGAGCTTCCAGACTAAGATAGACTAGGAAGAAAGGCCTGATGATCTGCTTCCAAGAATTAAACCAAAAAACCAAACTGTTGCTGTCAAGTCGATTCTGACTTATAAGGGCCCTGTAGGACAGAGTAGAACTGCACCATAGGATTTCCAAGGAGTGGTTGGTGGATTCCACCTGCTTACCTTTTGGTTAGCAGATGAGCTCTTAACCACTGTGCCACCAGGGCTCCACTTCCAAAAATTAGCCAGTGAAAACCCTATGGATCACAACAGAATACTGTCTGATATAGTGCTGGAAGATGAGCCTCCTAGTTTGCAAGGCACTCAAAATACACAGTGGCTGCCACAATGACTCGAGTACACCAACAATCTTGAGATTGGCACAGAACTGGGCAACATTTTGTCTTGTTGTATGTAGGGTCACCACGTGTCGGAGCCAACTCAATGACAGCTGACAACAATAGTAAACACGCAGATCAACACCCATGCACCTCAGTATAGAGCTGGTCCCAGGGTCAGGACTGCAAGAGTTCCTTGTAGGAAGGCTGTTTTGAGGTATTTTTTAGAAAATTTTAATTTTATTTCCAAGTGTATTGATTTTTTTAAATAAACTTTTTACTTTAGAAGAGTTTTAGGTTTACAGAAAAGTTGCAAGAATAGTACAGGGAATATAGAGAATTTCTATATATCCTGTGCCCAGTTTCCCGTTACTAACATCTTACTATGGTACCTTCGTCGCATCTCATGAACCAGTATTAATATATTATTATTAACTGAAGTCCATACTTTATTCAGATTTCCTTAGTTTTTACCTTTTTTTTTTTTTTCTTGTTCTGAGATCCCAGCCAGGATACCACATTACATTCACTCAAGTTTCCTTAGGTCCCCTAAACTGTGACCATTTTCAGATGTCCCTTGTTTTTGACGACCTTGACAGTTTTGAAGAGCATCAGATGTTTTGTAGAGTGCCTTTCAATTTGTAGGTGTTTTTCTCATGATTAGACTGAGGTTCTGTGTTTGTGGGAGAAAGACAACGAGGTGAAGAGTCGTTTTCCTCACATGCTATCAAGGGTACATGCTGTTGACATGACTTGTCACTGATGCTGTCCACCTTGATCACCTGGCTGAGGTAGTGTTTGTCAAGTTTCCCCACTGTAAAGTTACTCCCCCCTCCTCCATTTCCACTCTGTGTCTTGGAAGGAATTCACTCTGCACAGCCCAGCTTACAGGGTAGGGAGTTAGCTCCACCTCCTTGAAGGAGAAGTTTCTACATAAATATGGGTAATTCTTCTGCACTTCTCCTCCGTTGATTATTCAATTATTTATTTATATCAGTATGAATTCATGAATATTTATTTTATATTTTGAGTTATGGTCTAATATTATGTTCTTTATTATGTTGCTCAAATTGTTAGGAAGACCCTTTTAGCTATTCAAGAACTAAAACTCTTTTGGCTGGAGGATCACGACAGACCCATCCAACGTGGAACTTTATGCCGATTTGACTGGCATTAAAGGACAGTCACAGGGAAGAATGCAGTGCCTGGCTTTCCTAATTTGAAATATGAAAGATATTCTCTGGGCTATTACATCCTTTTAGTGAAGGCAATTCACATTCTTTTGGTGGTTTATCCTACTTATGATGATCAAATCCTAGAGTCAGAACTTCTAATGCAAACCACTTTTACAGCTGTAATTGGATCTAAGGCAAATGCAACCACCAAGTGCCCTGAAACTCCCTGGCAATGTTCAATCAGGATATGATATCGCTTATGAAAGTGATATCTTACTATTGATACTTTTCCCAAGAGCAGCACAAATTAGAGACATACTCGAGGGATTCGGAGGCTGTGGAGACAGCAGGAGAGTGGGCCACTGGTAAAGTGGGGATTCTCCAGTAGAGCATGATGTACATTTCATTGTGGTCATTTAATGGAAACCCTATGGACGTCTTCTGCTGGGTCTGGGGGGAAAAGAAGTTCTAACATCTAGAGAACCACATGAAATGTGGTTCTTAAGAAAATTCAAGAACTGATAATGCTAACGGCATCTGAAAGCAGATTTTAGGGGATTCTGGGATACATGGTCACAAAGTGAAAACACATGGACTTCCCCACTGCACCTACCCGGATGGGACCCTGCAGTAAACCCATGTACACACACACGCACACATGTGCACACACACACACACACACACACACACTTCAAACCCAGGGGCTTTAAGAGCCTCTAAGAAGGGGAAGAGGCCTGAGTCATATCAAGAGATGGCCTCAGCTCCCAAGGAGAACTCAAATACCAACATAAGCAGCAGGTGTGACTCTCAGTCCACAAATGTGAGTGTGCAAAGAAATACAATTACTACATTGACTATATTTATATTTCATGCATTTTAAATATGCAGCTTATGGTTTCTATATTCTATGTCATTGCTGCCTCTTAGAACACCCCCTATTTCAACTCTATGGCCCACCCCCCATCCCTGGGGTCATGCTACAGTTTTAGGATCTTAGGCAATGAGAGGAGGAGATGTGTGCCAACTTGTCCCCCTGTGCTCAGTCTACATAAATAACAGCAGAGACATCTACTGTCCCTCCCTGGGTAACTTCTTCAGGCCTGAGCACTCTGTTGCTTCCATGCCATGCTTGGGGCATGGGAAACTATGGCCAGATTGTCTGTGGTCATCTCTGCCTAGAGACACAGCCTAGAGCCACTTCTGGGGTCTGGTTGTACGTTAGGTGGTATTGCCAGGAAGTATGGCAATCCCTGTTGCTACAGAAAGAAACTTTGCCTATTACTTAACATCTTCAAGCCTCAATTTCCCCATCTGTACAATGGCAATAATCATAGCTAAGTAAGCATTTAGTAAATATTAAAAACAACAACAACAAAACCCATTGCCATCAAGTCAATTCTGACTCATAGTGACCCTATAGGACAGATTAGAACTATCCCATATGGTTTCCGAGGAGCAGCTGATGGATTTGAACTGCCAAACTTTTGATTAGTAGCTGAGCTCTTAACCGTTGTGCTACCAGGGCTCCATAATAAATATTAGCATTCTAAAAAATTACTATTATTCACAGATAAGTTTGAATAGCGACAGGATTCCCTGGCTCCTTAATGTTATGGTGGTCACATCCTTTTACATTCAAATGATATCTCTGGCACTTCTAGAAACAACGATGCCCACTTATAAATCCCTGGATGCTGCTATGGGCTCAAGCATAGTGATGTGATTGTCAGGATGGCATAGGACCAGGTAGTGTTTTGTTCATTGTACGTAGGGTTGCTATGAGTCGGAACCAACTCCACGATAGCTAACAACAACAACAAATATGTGTGTGTGCGTGTATGTAGGAGCCCTGGTTGCACAGTGGTTAAACGCTCAGCTACTAACTGAAAGGTTGGCAGTTCGAACCCACCAGCCACTCTATAGAAGAAAGATGTAGTAGTCTGCTTCTGTAAAGATGTGGCAGCCTTGGAAACCCTATGGGGCAGTTCTAATCTATCCTTTAGGGTCGCTGTGAGTTGGAATTGACTCAATACCAATGGGTTTGGTTTTTTAGGTATATATATATATATGTGTGGATAAAAGGTTTCAATAAATTTAAATAAAAAGTTAGGAAATAAAGAGTTATGAGGGAACACCATAACAGCACATATATATTATATTTCAGCACGTTCACTTGCTAACTTTTCTTCTATATATAGTCTAAAATGTAGAAAAGTGTGGGTAAGTATACAGCTCAAACACACTCAGGTAACCAGCACCTAGAACAAGAAATAGAACATAACCAGGCCTCCAGATAGCCCCCTCGTGTTTTCTGTGGCAGCAGGGATACAAGCTCCACGTCTACATCACTACCTCCCAGTTACTACCCACCCTCCAATCGTAGCCACCATCTTGACTTTAAACAATGTGGATTACTTATGCACGTTTTCAGTCTGGGTTCTCTCGCTCTATATTATAATGTCTGTGAGACTCAGCTATATTTTGTGTGTAGTTGTAGATCACTCCCATTGCAGTAGAGCACTCGGTTATATAAATACATCTCACTGTATTTATCCAGTCTAGTGTTGATGGGCTTTTGGGTGGTTTCCATTTGGGACTTTTATAGATAGCACTGTTATGAGCATTTTAGTACATGATTTTTGGTGTATGTATATGTATCCATTTCTGTTGGATATACACCCAGGAATGGAATTGCCAGGTCGTAGGGTATACAAATATTCAGCTTGAGAAGATACTGCCAAGCAGTTTTCCAAAGTGTTGTATGAATGTCCACTCCCATAAACAATGCACCAGAGATCACGTTCTATTCCCTTGCTAATACATGGTATTGTCTTTTTCTTTTTCATTTTAGCCGTTTTGGAGGGTATATAGTGGAATGGCATTGTGGTTTGAATTTGCATTTCTTTCATGGCCCTTTAACAGTAGGTCATGTCTCCTCCATGCTGGTCTACTTGCAGGCTCTTGACGGGTAAAGACACATTACCACGCGAAAGGAAAAGCCGTGTGGCCTGGGTGAACTGTCCTTCGGGAAATACGTGGAATGATACCACTGCTGCAGTGCCAACCATGTGCCTTTTCAGACTAAGATTAATCTATGAATCCAATGTCTAAACTGAGGTGAACTGGCCAGTTCCAATCTGGCTTTGAAATCCAGAACCTTCTTTTTTTCTTTAGTTTTTTTTCTGTCATCAAGCACCACTCCTTGGCTTGGAAGCTAGCCACTGTAAGCTGTCAGATCACCTGCTACATGGGGTTTTTGGGTTCATTTGTTTATTGTTTTTCCTTTTACTTACTTGCATGAAATGGAAGGAAGAAAGGAAGCTAATGCCTTCTGGGCATCTACAAGTGACAACTCTGGAGCTTGGTATCTCTACTTGGATAAGTTTGTGGGCCACTTGGTGACCCAATCATCATTATGCCAATGTCTCTGCTTGTTTGGATATCTCTGGGTGTGCATGGCTGGATAAACTGGAACTATTTCCTTGACAACTGAAGATTGAAAGTATATTTTTTTCATCAGCACCAGTCCTGCTGATGTGTCTCTGAGCATGGCCATGTAAAGAGACTTGAGTAATCTTGGCTCTTACACAAACCAGCTTTCCAACTCAGATGAAGCCCCTGAAACATAATTATAAATAAAGGACACTGACATTTATTGCTGCCTATGATGTGTCGTGCATGCCCTAGGAGCATACGTGTGTTACCTTATTTAAGCCTCACAGAATCTTGTGCCATAGGTAACCATGTATTCTTCTTTAACTCATTTATTGAGTGTCTACTATGAGCCTGGCACCAGGGACTACATAGCCTCTGCACTCACAAAGCTCACTTGGTAGACACAGAGGGGTAAATTGGCCATCCCAATAAAGAGAGACAAGTGCTGGGAGAGAGGGAAGCAAGGGCGCTGTGGGAGAGCCTGGGAGCATGGAGTCACAAGCGGATTCCTGGAGGAAGTGAATTATCCCCACTCCCTGTTCTCGTCTGTGGTTCAGCGAGGTTAAATAACGTGTCCAAGGTCACAGATCTAAGAAGTCTGAAACAGGAATTAAAACCCAGGTCTGCCTGGTCCCAAAGTGGCCTCTGCTTGTCCCTTCATTATGTCCATGGAACTCCTGGAAAATGTCATGCTGTTCTGTATCTTCTCAATCCACTGACAGAGACAAGGGATGAGGCACCAGGAAGAAAAGGAGTTCCAAGAAGGGAGAAAATACTTCTGAAAAATCGGTCATAGAAAATTCTGTGGAGCACAGTTCTAGTCTGACACCTATGTGGTCCCTATGAGTCAGATTGACTCATTGACTCAGTGGCAGCAACTGGGAAAAAAACCAACTATATATCTATCTATCTATGTCTATATCTATCTATCTATATACATATATATATATATATATCTTAGTCAACAAACAGAAATCCTATCCCATGTATATTTCAAACCATGGTGTCTGAATCATGGAAAGCGTGGAGCTGCCAGTAGTCTCAACTCTCACAGGTGATGTCGTGGAGATGATAATCTCCAAATTGCCTCTAATCCTATAATGGCTTCCAAACCAATATTATACCACACGTGACAACCCAATTACTAATACCCCATTTTCATGTATGCGAAGGACAGCTAGCTTTTCAGCCCTTCAATGAGATGAATACACAGCTACAAATTAACTGGCAATTTCAGTGCAATATGAGGAAACAGCCATTCTTATCACATTTCAAAGAAACCCATAATCAAACAGCCATAGTGAAAGCCGAGTGTCATGCAAGTATATTTGTCGGTCAGCAGGGCAAAGGCACCTCCTGAGCTCCCAGCTGTTCTCTGAAGGAAGAAAACCCTCATGGTTCTCCATGTAGCCAAGAGGCAAACAAGGACCTGCAGGCATCAGAATTCCAAGATTCTAAAGCTAGAGAAGTACAGAACTTCTGAACCAAATTCTCCCAATTCTGGTCATTAGAATGAAAAATGGGGGAAAATATCTACCAATCATGACATTTTCAGAGCCAAGACTATGTAGTTATTCTTGATGTCCCTATAAATCATCTAGTCAAGCCAAGGCCCAGAGAGGAAAAATTGCTCACATATGGCCAAGTAGAGCTCAGCATCAAATCTACCACTCTGGACTTACAGCATCACAGGAGCCTTTCAAGAGAGGTTGAGAGTCAGTGACTAAATTTTGAAAAGAAATGATCCTCAATAGAAAACCAGCTCCTCCCAAATCTTCCTCCAACCATGAGCTCCAGGATGGAGCTTACCTGGATTTTACCAGCCTCTCTTTTCTCTGCCTCTTCCTCAACAGATTCCCAATGGATGCTGCAACATACTTCTCCTTCAGGCTTCCAGTTTTCCAACCATGCTCCCCTTCTCATCTTCAAATTAAGATTTTTTTTAACCTTTTATGGCTCCTCCATGAAACCTTCCCCTTTGCCATTCCCAAGGAGGCCTGACCATTCCTTCTCCTGTATACCTGCTCTACTCCAAATGTGGCGCTTCCCATATTGCACTTTCAAAATATGCCTACCTCCTCTAGCAGATAGCCAGATCCCTAAGAGCAAGGGCTATCTTTTACTTGCCTTTGCATTCACACAATCCCTGACACATGTGACACACTCAATAGATGCTTGTTGAATGAATGGTTGAAGGAAGAACAAATGAAAAAAATAAAAGAACTAATCTCACATTCCATTTACGTATCCTGACCTGATTCAAAGTCAGATGGGAACAATTGCCTTTTCACAATTGTCTAGTCTAGAACCTTCTTCTTCTTAAAAGAATTTCAGGAGCATGACAGAAGACATAGGACTGTGTATCTATCCTTTAGACTTCAACATGTTCTTCTCCTTTAGAAAAATATGGTGGCCCTCTAGCTGCAATGGAGAACTGTGTTCTTTGCGCAGTGGATGTGTAAAAATAGATTTAAACTAGAGATGGATGGCCCCAGATGGATGTGGTTGGGGTGTGGAAGAACATCTTGAACTATTTTTCAAATATTTCAGTTTCGGCAAAAACCAAAACATGTTTTGCCAATCACTTTCCCTTAATTTTAAAACTCATGGATTTCAAAGGAAATTTAATCTGAATGTTTCTACTTCATTTATCCCATCTCTTCTAAATGTTCTCCTGAAAAAGTGAACTGATGCCCTAAAAGTTTAAAGGACCTTTTATAGTTTGCTGGTTTCTTTTAAACAAGGAGCCACTTAAAAAATTGGGAGGAGGCATGGTCAAAGAGCTCTAAATATTGAAGTAAAAGAAAAATAGCACAAGTTGATTTAGGTTTGGATCTAGGAAGAGGGAAATATGTTTCTCAGGCTGAAACAAAGAAGAAGTGGCTAAAGTTAAAAATTAAGGAAAACAGAATTCTTTTGAAAGTAGATACATTCTAC
>NW_004443967.1:8322165-8323100 GCF_000243295.1 Trichechus manatus latirostris | reverse complement strand
GGCCTGAATTATTCAGTTAGCCTCAGAGAACCAGTCAATATCGACGTATTCACGCAAGCAAAAGGCTCTAGTAACAAATACATTGGAGTCCCTGGATGGTGTAAACACTTAACGAGTTCAGCTGCTAACCGAAAGGTTGGAAGTTCAAGTCCACCCAGAGGCACCTCGGAAGAAAAGCCTGGTGATCTACTTCTAAAAAAATCATCCACTGAAAACCCTATGGAGCACAGTTCTACTCTGACACACACGGGTTGCCATGAGTCAGAGTCGACTTCACAACAACTGGAGAGAAAGCGAACAAATCCATCACATGGATTTGCTTGGAGGGGAAATGAAAAAGCTGGAAGCAATTCTTGTAGTACTTTCTGAAATGCCATGGGAGTGCTGAGAATACGAAAAAAGGCCGATGAGGAAAAAACACGAATCACCAAGTCCTGAAAGGGCTGACTGAGAAGACCTCAAATGAGAGCTGATAATAGAATTTCCTCCATCAATCTCACATCTGTCTTTAAACCAGAAGGCATTGACTTCTAAGAGTTGCCAATCCTAGTCCAGCCACGTTAACTTGCTTTCCAAGCAAAGATTCCAAGAACCACACGTTTTTAATTATACAAAGTAAAGGTTGATGAATGATTCATACAACTAATCTAAACTTGAGCCAGGTTAAAATAATACTGTGTAATAACTTCTATTTATATAGCTCATAAGAGCACTTTTCTTTGGAGCTCAAAGTAGTTTTCAGATACTATCTCGTCTCTTCTCATAACATCCTTGTGAAAGAGACATGGTGAGGGTGTCCTTACTTTCTTTCCATAGAGAAGGAAATTAAGGGCCAGAAAATTTCCAGTATGAGCCCAAGATCTCATAAGCTGGCACACAAAAAGCCAGGACCGTATCTGCACTTTGGAGAAAAGACATCTCAAAAATCTGGAAAT
>NW_004443967.1:8320502-8321227 GCF_000243295.1 Trichechus manatus latirostris | reverse complement strand
CCTCAGAAGAAAGACCTGGCAATCTACTTCTCAAAAATCAGCTATTAAAAACTCTATGGAGCACAGTTCTACTCCGATACGCATGGGGTTGCCATGAGTTGACGTCAACTCGACAGCAACGGAGTTTTTAGTTTTTGTTTTTTCGTTTTTGCACTCCAGGCAAGCTGGAAGTGTCTAAGCGTTAACCTCCCCCTATGGAGTTTGTAAATGTCCAAGCTCCTTGCTCTTAGGGTGTCATAACTGGGGGAGAGGGGGGTTCCTACAATGCTACCCAGAATCCCTATGAGATGAAGCCCCAGACACCCACAGGGGTCGCTGGCTGGATAACACACGCTTTAGAGCAGCCTTCTCTTACCTGACTCCCTCTCTCCTCTCCTGGAGCTCCCTTCAGCTTCCAGCAGATGACTTGCTCAGAATTCCTGTCTCAAGGTCTGCTTCTGGGGAAGCTCCAGCTGTGACAATTATCTTCTCTAGCTTCATCTTTGATTTCCTGGTGACTCACTGTGAAGCCATCATCCGTGAACCAATCCTTGACAAAACCCTCTATCTGCCCCTCTCTCAGGGCGTCAGTTTTCCCAAGTTCTCTGCACACTGTGGGAAGAAAAGAGGAATCACCTAGCCTGGGGCAGGACTTGAGCAAAGACGACAGAAGGAGAACTGTGCTCTGAAAACCTAGAAAATCACCTCAGACTGTTTGGATTTTTCTTTTGTAATGTCTGGTGAGG
>NW_004443967.1:8319145-8320402 GCF_000243295.1 Trichechus manatus latirostris | reverse complement strand
GCTATGATGAGGATATTTGCCCTCTAGTGGCTTAGTAGTTATTTGCAGAATGTAAATTCACTTCATTCATTCAGTCAGTCAGTCACTCACTCACTCCTTAGTCAAATAACTATAACCTGTTGTTATCAAGTCAATTCCGACTCATAACGACGCTATAGGACAGAGCAGAACTGTCCCATAGAGTTTCCAAGGAGTGGCTTGTGGATTCGAACTGCCAACCTTTTGGTTTAGCAGCTGAGCTCTTACCCACTGCACCACCAAAGCTCCTTCAAATAACTATAGAGCCCTTATTCTGTTCCAGGTATAGTGCTAGGGGCTGACGAAATAACCAGCCACAGTCCCTGGCCTCACAGAGCTTACAGTTTTGTGAGTGAGATAGATATGAGAAGAAAGAACACAAATAATCAAATAATTGAACATCGTGATTAGTGTCATAAGGGAAGACAGCAGGGTGCTATAGAGAAAAAGCAGGGTATATCGCATCTGAAGCTGGGCGAGGGTCAGGGAAGACCTCTCTAGGAACTGATATTTGAGCTGAAATCCTAAGGGTGAACTGCCGGGACTTGGTGGAAGGAACAGCCTATGCAAAGACCCTGAGAAGGGAAAGAGTCTGAACACATGCTCAGAGGAAGTATATGCTAGTGATTAAGGGCATGTAATACAGGTTCTAAAGAGCCCTGGTGGCGTAGTGGTTAAGCACTCAGCTGCTAACCAAAAAGTCTGTGGTTTGAACCCACCAGCCACTCCACAGGAGAAAGATGTGGCAGTCTGTTTCCATAAAGATTACAGCCTTGGAAACCCTATGGGGCAGTTACACTCTGTCCTCTAGGGTCGCTATGAGCTGGAATCGACTTGATGGCTATGGGTTTTTGTTGTTGTTTATTACAGGTTCTGGCAGGCTGGATCCAAAAAGTCCTACCCCTATTAGCTCCATGACGCTGGGCAAGAAACTTACCTTCACTGTGCCTCATCTATTAAAAAAAGGGATGGGCATAACAGCAATTCCCAGTGCCCAGCATACTACCGGGACTCAAAACCTTCGTGCTGTTAGGATCACTCATCAGCGCAAGTAGGCAAAGTGGGCGTAGAATTGGCCAGCTTTTACAATGCCCTCGCTCCACATACACACACACTTCTTAATGTCCCAATGCTTCATTATCTTGAATGCCGGTGTTGAATGTTCTTTAAAGCTGCATTACTCAAAGTGTAAGGAGCCCTGGTGGTGCAATGGTTAAGCACTTGGCTGCTAACCGAAAG
>NW_004443967.1:8312154-8318321 GCF_000243295.1 Trichechus manatus latirostris | reverse complement strand
AACGTGTGATTGACGTCCCTGTGTTGAGATGGAATCGTACATTTGATTATGTTGCTAGAGAAAGTGAATGACACTTGTTAAAAAAAAGATGATGAGTCTGTGACAAAGCAATCTCGCCTTATTGAACAAAACCAAAAAAGTATAACTTTATTTTTTGATCTGCGTTTTATAAATAATCTATGTCTTTAGGATGGGATGCTTCTGATATTATTTACAACACAGACAACTACATCACTACGGCTTATAAGCTGTTTGTATCGTCTTATCTGAATATCAAGCGGGAATTTTTAGCACCCTTTCCCTCTTAAATGTACAATTTAGGTTCTGTCGCATTTGTGATTCCTTTGAACATTCTACACACACAACACAAAAGATTCTGTGGCAACGTTTCCTTTGATAGCCTATTACGCTCAGTGCGAATCCTAAATCAAATCTTGTTACCCGATAATATAGCATGAGAGGTTTTCAAAGTTTATTTGCAAAATAAATAAATAAGCCCACAATAATCTCAAATGAAAACAAATCAAGGATGCATTCCTAATAAAGTTGCATTACGTTTGATCATTTTTGTGATAGGATTTAGGTACTCTTAGCAGAGAGAAATTGGCTGCAAAATAATTTGCCAATTGAACAGACCAGTCTTTTCTTTGATCTTTTAAGCACATGTTTTAAATAATATTCATTCGATGCTGGGTCCCTTACCTGTGTTTAAAGGGCACACTCCCAGGGAAGGGATTGAAGGTTTTCTATTAGGACCTCTTGAGAAAGGATTCCTCCTTCTCACCAGGAAATAAAGCTCTGTCTCCAAGGCAGAAGGTAACAGGGAACTCCAAATTGTCTACATATTTAAAAAGAAAAAAACCATTGCCTTTGAGTCGATTCTGACTCATAGGGACCACGTAGGCCAGAGTAGAACTGCCCCACAGTGTTTCCAAGGCTGTAATCTTCACGGAAGAAGCCCTGGTGGTGCAGTGGTTAAGTGCTCGGCTGCTAACCGATGCTCTAGCTGCTCCTCAGAAGAAAGATGTAGGCAGTCTGCTTCCATGAAGATTTACAGCCTTGGAAACTCTATGGGGCAGTTCTACTCCGTCCTATACAGTCACTATGAGTTGTCAAATCAACTCCAGGGCAATGGGTTTGGCTTTTTATTCTTTTAATCTTTAAACAAACTGCCACACCATTCTCCCACAGAGAGACTGTTGGGTTCGAACCGTAGACCTTTTGGTTAGCAGCCGAGCACTGAACCACTGTACCACCACGGCTCCTTGTTTCCAGAATAAGCATACTTAACGCTTTTCTCCCCTGACCTCAGGCTGGGGGTTTCAGGCACTCAGAGGATGTGTGCACACGGAGGGGCCTAGTTTGAGAGTTCATTCATTCATTCATTCCAAAGTGCATGTCATCATTCAATTCAGGGGGGCTGAAGAGAAGGGCGGGAACTCTATTAAAAAGTAAAAAATAATCTGTATGATATCTTAAGAAACCTCAAAGAAATTGATACACGGGGATGTTAAGAAACTTCCCCAAAGTCACACCATTGGTGGGGCCACCTCTTGAGTGTTCATTCCTACAGAATACTAGCCGCTTTACTGCGCTGGCAGTTTTGTTGAGGTGCCTGCAGCTTCAAGCAAAGGATACGTGGCTCATTCATCTTTGTTCTCCTCACCGCTGCTTCAGAAGAAGCTCAATGGCTCTGTAATGAATGGATAAACAAATGAAGCATGGGTGGGTGGATGGATAAATGGAGGAAAGAAAGGACAGAGGAAGGAAAGAAGGCAGGCAGGCTAGATACTACACTGTCTGTCCAGTTACGTTTACATTTTCCCATCATCGGTTGCCTTTTGCAGCCAATCACAATGGAGATTTACTCTGCAGCTGAGTGTAATTTGAATTATGTTATGGAAATTACCTAAGTACCATGCAATAGAATTCCAAATGTTTTACTTTGTAGTAAAAGAAAAAAAAAAAGTACCAGAAAATAAACATGTGGGCTTCTTAGGAAAAACGTCAGATGCCAAAAGAACGCAGAGCATTTGAACTTGGAGCAAATGATAGTATCTCAAGCCGTGATTCCTCCGCGTGCACTCTGCTCTTTACCTGCCCCGCGGAAGGTGCCTGGAGGACTTAGACCTGTCCTTTCTGTCGGCTGAGCAACTTGCTCCAGAGCTGGCTGTGAAATACCCACGCAGCCAGCACAACTCCAGCAAACGTCTCCCGAAGCCCCCAGTTCTCCTTCTGTATTAGTGTCCTAGGACTGCCTAACGAGATGCCACAAACTGGGGTGGGGTAGGGGGGCTTTAAACGACAGAAACTTATTCTCACAGTTCTGGAGAAGTCCAGATCAACGTATCGCCCATGTTAATCCCTTCTGAGGGCTCTGAGAGAGAAGCTGTTCCACGCCTGTCTCGAAGCTTCGGGGAGCTCCAGGCATTGCTTGGCTTGTGCTGCAGCTTCACATGGCGTCCTTCCTCTGTCTTCTGTCTCTCTGTTCTTTTCTGCTTTTATGAGGACACTAGTCACATAGGATTGTGCAAACGGTTAAGCACTCGTCTGCTAATCAAAAGGTTAGTGGTTTCAGTCCACCTAGAGGTTCCTCAGAAGAAAGGCCTGGCTATCTACTTCAGCCACAGAAAACCCTATGGAGCACAGTTCTACTCTAATAAGCACGGGGTCACCATGAGTCAGAATCCGCTGGACGGCAGGACCCACCATACTCCAGGATGATCTCACCTAGCCAAATAGCATCTTCAAAGACCCTGTTTCCAAACAAGATCATATTGCCGGGTTCCCAGGTACGGGGGATTAGGACTTCAACCTATCTTTCTGGAGAACACAGTACATACAATCCTTAACACCTTGCATGAGGCAATGTGTTCTTATTGTCACTGAGTATTCTACTGTAAATGACAGATCGAATAATCCCTGAGATTGGTACATAGGAGTCCCTAGCAAGGATTACTAAAATTTTGGGGCATCTTTCTAAAGAGGGACACAAGCTGTTAAGTGACATTGACACATATTAGCAACAAGACCAAAGCAGGCGTCTTGCTTTGCCGATTCGGCACAAAGCAGAGGATTCCAGCATTATGATAACAGGGCCATTCTTGTTGCTACAGGCTATGGTTGTGTGTTCACACTTCCATAATAAACCTATTTTCAGGGGCTTATAATTCAACCGTAAAAATCTGCTCCGTGCTCAAACTTGGCAGAACAAAATCTCTGACTGTGAGCTCAGAATCTCACCCTTATTTTAAAACAGTTTTTAAAGATGTGTTTTGGATGGGTTTAAATTTACAGAGTGCCAAAAGTATTAGGGATTTCAACTGCTACTTTTCTTTAGTTGATCTCTAGAGATGACAAATCCATTCCCTACGTAAAAAGAGCCCTAGCTTTTTTTTTTTTTTATATATCAGTTTTGCCTGAAAGTTTGTCAAGTTGGAGAGAAGTTAAACACTGATCTGAAATGAATTAGAGAGCATTAGACAATAATTAAACTGAAATTAGGGCATCATTTATTCATCAAGTCGTCATGAAGAAAAGAATCCAACCCTCATAGATACCTTTAAAATATTTAGATACCTTAAACACCTTTGCAAGTAGGGAGAGAATGACGGGATTGTTTCTGCTCAGAGGGGTTTGTTGATGACAGTGAGGGAATTTTAAATGCTGCTGAGCTCTGTGGGGCGGAATCGGAGGGCGAACCACACTCCAAAAGCTGCCTTCCACTTGTGCAGACGAATGGGAGAGACGGCTGATCGCAGGAAAATATATGCCACCTGCATAGCATGTCCTTGTTCACAAAATCCCTGGGGTCATATGGGGCGAAATCAGCAGGGGGGTGACATACCTCTCTAGCTTCATCCTATGAAGTTACTTTAAGGAAAGGACGGTGGTCAGCTGCCCAGACACCTATCTAAAAAGGCTGGAAAATGTCACTGAAAAAGTGACAAGATGGGGAAAGTTGTCTCTGCTGGACATGCTCCTGGAAGAGTTGTGTGTGTGGTTGGAGTGGGGAGATTGCCTCAGCGTGTGTTCCCCCAAAGCAGAGCCTGAGACAAGGATTTAGGTGCATGGGGTTTATCTGGGAGGTGATCCAAGGAAGCAGAGAGAAGGGAAAACCTATAAAGGATCTGTTACGGGGTTGGCTAGTGCCGCAGACAATGGGGCTCGTCCCACTGGGGTGCTCTGGGGATCCATGGAGAATGTGCCCCAGAATCGTCCATTCAAAGAAGAGGGTGGAGCATTCTTCCAGAGAATTGCCTTCTCTGCATATCTGGACTCCTGGGGTTTTAAAGAAGACCCTGTGACAGGAAAGAAAGATGGACCAGTCCGTGAGGTGGGAGCCTGTCAGCGCTCACAGGAACTGCACACCAGAGCTGCAGCTGAGGTCAGAGACGGCCAAGGGGACATGGTGGGGACGGTGACCGACGTGTCTTGGTTTACAGAGACTCTCCCAGTTCACCCAGGAAACTCCTCAGTCCCAGGAAAATGAGGATGGTTGGCCATCACAGTGATAGGGAACCAGCAGTATCTGCTAAAATGGGTTGAGAGTCCCCAGGGCAATGCTGTCTGACAAGGATGTCTAAGGATGAATCCACCTGGCTGCAGGGCTCTCCTTTGTAAGTTGGGGCCAGCGCTAAATTGTTGGGACAATAAAGGCGATACCACCAGAGGGGAGGTCCTGCTTCTCTTCTCTTCCTCCGCAGCAGTCAATCTCTACCAAAATAAATGCTTAATGAAGATCTAAAAACTGTTGATTTTTCAGGATCATCAGGTTGTCATTTTGCCAACACGACTCCATCATCCCTGTCCCCATCACTCCATGGGGCTCAACCACTTCACTTGTGGCCTCAATCTCCCACCACAGCTCACATGGAATCCTGCCCAGGTCAGTCTGTCCCCTGATCCGCACACTCATCTTTCAAAGCCCTTCCTGCTCAGTCACCTCCTCCTTGAAGTCTTACAGAATTGCCCCCTCCAGAAGAACTGACCACCACCTCCTTTGTGCCATACTGTCCCCTGTCTGGACTTCCATCAGAGTCTTAGGATTCTTCTTGCGCTTCTCTGGTCCCCGGCCCGTTGGCTCTACCGGGCAGGAAGCACCTTGGAGGTGGGAAGTGGTCTTTTTACCAGTTCCCACCTTCAGGCACTCACTAAACATGTCCAGGGAATGAGTCAACAAATGCTGTCTCCCCAGGGTGGCCTGCTCTCTTCTCAAGCCCATCTCAGATGAAAACTATACTGAGACAAATGTAGATCAGGGAAGGGCAGGAGGCCGGGATATGTCTGGAGCCCAAGGATCTAAGTGAAAACTCCTGTGAGCCTCCCTGCAAGTTGGCCCTGGCCACCAGTCTTTTCTGGGCTTCTAGAAAGGCTGTTCCCTCCCCTGAGGCCTTGCTGATTTTCACAGAGACTCTGGGAGGGAGGCCTGGAGGAGACCCTGCAGGGCTTTGTGTACCTACTCTTAGTTCCAGTGGAGAAACTGAGAAACTGAGACTCAGGAATGAGACGCCTCTTGCCTTAGCACGCAGTCAGGGAAGGAGGCAGAGCTCTCCCCACTTGCCCCTCAGCCCCCCATTTCCTTCCTAAAAAATGATGCTGAATCCCACAGAAACTCAGGATTGAGGAGGACTTTAACCGTCGTCCGGCCTCACTACTCAACGAGTGGTTGTGGACCAGAAGCGCCAGCCTCACCCTGGGGCTTGTTAGGAATGCTGACTGGGCCCCACCCCGGGCCCCTGGATTCAGAATGTGCATGTTTACCACATCCCCAGTGATGTGTGGGCATGTTCAGGTTTGAGAAGCACCCATCTAGCCCACATTGGAATCACTTGGGGTGGGGAGAGGGGGTTAAAAAGGACTGATGCCTGAGGTGCCAACCCAGAGAGTTGCAGCAGGTAAATAGAGGTTTTTTTTGTTTTTTTTAAGGCTCCCTAGGATGATTCTAAGGAGCCCTGGTGGCCCACTGGTTAACAGCTCAGCTGCTAACCAAAACGTCTGCAGTTCGAATCCACCAACGGCTCCTTGGAAACCCCATGGGGCAGTTCTACTCTGCCCTATAGGTTCGCCCTGAGTTGGAATCAACTCGTTGGCAATGGGCTTGGGTTTGGGTTCTAAGGAGCTCCTGTGGTGCAAATGGTTAAGCGCTCACTGCTAACTGAAAGGTT
>NW_004443967.1:8309211-8310992 GCF_000243295.1 Trichechus manatus latirostris | reverse complement strand
GGTGGGGCTGGCATTTATGTAGGGTTTTAAATTTAGTGCAGTTGATAGTTTCTGTGCTCTCAAGAATATTATTTAAATTAGCTGGATTTCCTAAGAGAATCTTTAAGTATTTTTGTGTAGAACTTTCAATCTCCTCATTATGTCACTTTACTTCCCTGGCGTTATTAATCATTAATATTATTATAGCCTTATGGCTTACCATGAAAGCAACTCAAAGCAGAGCTTATACGTTGGAAAATATACACAGTGAGATTCAGTTAGGAATGAAGGTGGGTAAAAATCTCTCTTTCTCTGGTTCTTTCTTTCTTTCTTCATTTAATTGTGTGCTGGCTGTCTTTCTATCTGATGTGTCACTTCAGTTGCTGAATTGTAGGTGTTCCCAGTTGTGGGACCATAGGCAGAGAAGACCTTCCCTTCTGGGGAGCTGAGAAAGCCCCCTCAGATGATTAACAGATGAGAGCTAGAAAGTGTAGCATTTCAAAGCTGCCAAAACGTTGGGGAATATTTTACATTTCAGTGGATTCATCTGTTCCCCAGCCATTGCTCGCCTGGTGTGCTCCCTTCCAGGACATGTGCTTTTGGTTTGGGTCTTTATTGGTTTTGTTCTTTATTCCCACTCTTCCCTTTACATGGGCACATAGGAAATCATGACTGAAGTCATATCCATAAAGTGCTGTATGGTGTGAATCAAAACAAATATGCCCTTTCTTCTGAGGGAGAGACAAGGCTAAAAACAGTTTGGGGCGATTGATTGATCCCAACACTGCTGGTGTTGCTTTTGATGGGCATAGAGGAGGTGATGGGCAAGAGAGTCTTGATGAAAGACCATCTTCCATTATGCTTCAGGAGGCTACAGAAGGTTCTGGAAAGTTTATATTGTGGTAATATCTATGCAGTTGCCATAAGGACCAAGTTGATAGGATTTTACTCAATAGTAGGACCAAGGGAAACGTTCTCCATTCCCTCCTCCCACCTAGAAATGTTTTAGGCCATGTGGAAACATGAGTCTTGAAACATATTTATTTTCAAGCATTTGTTCCAACGGTTTCTATAGATAAGTCCAGGCTCATGTTGTATATGTACATGATCTTCCCAGATATAATTGGCAGAAGAAAGATATGGGGATTTCTACTGAGAACAAAGATTTTATAGAAAATTTGGTGAGAGAGATCCTTGATTAGGTAAGAGCAAGGAAATAAAAAGAAAATAATGAATATCCTAAATACTAATGTTAGCAAGAGAAAAAGATTGAGTCTGTGCAGCAGTAAGGAGTACTGGCTCCTGGATGGTGCAAATGGTTAACATGCTAGGCTGCTAACCAAATGATTGGAGGTTCGAGTCCACCCACAAGGCTTCAGAAGAAAGGCCTGGTCATCTATTTCCAAAAGATCAGTCACTGAAAACCCTGTGGAACACTGTTCTACTCTGACACACAAGGGGTTGCCACGAGTTGGATTCAATTCAAAAGCGACTTTTTTTTTTTTTTTTATCTATTTTTTAAAAATAGGTCAAGTGGGAAAAATACCTTCATGAATCAGAAATTTTTTTCTGAAAAACATAATCCTCTTTTCTATACCAAGGCTGTCTTGATTCTTATAATGACCAATATCTTCAACTGCCAGAGACTGAGCCTGTGCTGTTCATTGTCCTGTACTTACAAGGTTAGAAAAGTGATTAAGATATTTTCTAAACATTTGTCACAAAAATTCTTCAACAACAATACCGTATGTGTGAACCCTCTGGTTGGCTGGGGTTGTGTTAAATAGTATGAACAGTAACTC
>NW_004443967.1:8281484-8308554 GCF_000243295.1 Trichechus manatus latirostris | reverse complement strand
GAACAAATTAAAGGATAAAAAACATTTTATAAAATTTAACAGCTATCCCTAACAAGAAATTTTAAGTAAAGTAGAAATAGAAGGAAATTATTTAATGACATTTGCCCCAGACTTACAGCAATCATTATATTAAATAGCAAAATACTGACATCATTCACACATTTGAATAAACAAGTCAGGACAGTTATTATCCTCATCATTATTTAAAATGGTTTAAAAAGTTTACTATTGTGATAAAATAGGGAATTAAAATAATTGCTACAAATGATAAAAATAAAGAGATAAAGCTATCTTTATGCATACTCGATATGATTGTATAGATAGAAAACCCAAAAGATTGTACTAAAAATTTTTCAAATTAATCAGAGAATCTGGTAATGTAACTGGATGCAAGATACATCTGCAAAAATCAATAACTTGAAAATTAGCAAGCAAAATTTGAGGAGAAATAGAATTTGCACAGTCTCGAATTATCTCACCCAAGGTATTTATTAACTACAAAGGGAAAGATAGCAACAGAAGAAAGAAACCCAAAAGAAATCAGAAACCTCACAGAAATCACCTTAATCAAAGTGATCAAGGTAAATAACACCAGTAATAAGACATCACAAACCCCTTGATATAAGGCACTGAGAAAGAGGCAACATCGTTTCTCTTGTATCATTGCAAAAAAAAAAGCATAACCCCAGTCCAATCATGAGAAAACATTTTGAGACTCCTCTCTTGGGTTCATCCATGTGCTTCTCCCCCGTACCTTATTGTCTCTTATCTTCTAATCTTCAAGCACCTGACCAATCAGCCAAGCCAGTTACCACTGCTCAGGAGTCCATGTATATCCTTACCTCAGGTCACATCTCCTTTGACACCAAGTTGATGACTAGGTGTACTCTTCAAAGCTATGCCACTGGGAAAATTTCCCCTCGCCATTGTTTTCAGGGCTACCCCTGAGTGAGAGTGTAATATGGTAGCAATACATTTTTAGTTGTCCACAACATATTGAGCTAATTCATTTGTAAGTCCCAGAACTGTGTTTTTCCTCCTCCATCAGCTAGTCCTAGGGAACTTCATATGTGGCCATAGGTGTGAGCTAGGGAAGAGGAAAGGTACCTGGGAAATTTGCACTTCATCTCCCATCAGTCTCTTGGAGTATGTTAACTCCCTGACACCACAATGAGGATGTCAGCCTGGGAGCACTAAAGCCGGGAGCCTGTAGGGATCAGGGATGTAGGCTGCACGGCAGTGTCTGCCATGATAGCAAAAATTGGCTACAAAATGGAAATGAAAACAAAATCATATTCACCATATTAACCAGGAATAAATTTAATAAGAAATGCTTTTCTTATTAAGAAAAGAAAGCTATTAAAAAAAAAGCAAAAAATCTTATTGAAGATCTTAAAATAAACCCAAACAAGTGGAGAGACATATCATGTTCTTGGTATAGGACAACTTAATATCATAAAAACATCGGTCCTCAAATTAAAATAAAAATTCAATTCAATTCAATTCAACAACCCAGAGTTGTTTTTTTTTTTTGTTTGTTTGTTTTTTTGAGGGGAGAGGGGTGGTACATAAAAGTATTTTAAGTTTATATAGAGTAATAACTATCTGAGAATGACCAAGAGAAGTTTGAAAGAGAAAAACAGCTGAGGGAGTTCCCTGACAAAATAATAAAGCTCACTATAAGTTATTACATGTCAAACAATATACGACTGACACAGGAATAAATTAATAGATCAAGGGCAAAATGGAGAATGGAGAAATGCATTACCGTGTAGATGGAAACATAATACATGGCAAAAATGGAATTTTCTTTCAATGTGAAGAGGAGAGTTTATGTAGTAAGAGATGGAGGAGTAATGGCTGGCTGTCTGGGTGGGTAGGTGGAGGGGGGTGATGTTAGCTCTCAACCTTACATCATAAACACAAATAAATTCCAGGTGAAATACTCAAAATAATATGAGTTTGGAGAGAGTACCATACTTTTCTGCCAAGAAGTAGATGCACTGGGCTGTATTCTCAGGGAGGGGAGTAATGAGGCCCTCATGGCTGCAAGCTTTGATACTCCCCCATTCCCTGGCAAATTCCAAGTGACTGGGCTGGTGAGGGGAACAGACACTGTGTTCCAGAGCATTTTTCTCATGTACGCCTGTCCCCAGGTTGGGGCAATGGGTGGTTGGTTCATCCCAGCTTCACCTACATCAAACTTCAGGGTCCTTGGAAAGTTGCTGTACATCTTCAGAACTCAATGTCCTCATCCACAAAAGACTCAACGAGAGTCTTTTCAGTGAGGTAACACACAAAGGTAACACACTTACAATGGTTCCTTGCATAGAGTGTTGTTATTAGGTGCCGTCCAGTTGATTCTGACTCATAGAGATCCCAAGTGACAGAGTAGAACTGCCCCGTAGGGTTTTCTTGGCTGTAGTCTTTACAGAAGCAGATCACCAGGTCTTTCTCACACGGAGCTGCTGGGTGGGTTCGAACTGCCTGCCTTTCGGTTAGCAATCAAGTGGTTAACCACTGTACCATCATGGCTCTTTGGCTCATAGAAAGCATCCAAAAAATGTTAGCTGTTGTTATTTTGGAGCCCTGGTGACACAGTGGTTAAGAGTTCAGGCTGCTAACCAAAAGGTTGGCAGTTCGAATCCACCAGCCACTCCTTGGAAACCCTATGGAGCAGTTCTACTCTGTCCTATAGGGTCGCTATGAATTGATTCAACGGCAACGGGTTTGGTTTTGGGTTTTTTTATTGTTATTTTATTGTGATGATCATTAGCCTCAGATTCCTCTTTTTCCTCTGTCAAGGTGTCATGCAAAATCCACGTCATCACCAGAAAACATCTCCATCCCCGCGCAACATTGTGGACACGGACTCCGTGTCTAATCATTAACACACAGGCACTGGTTCCTACAAACTGACTGAAGCAGGGAGTCATGGCTGCGTCTGCTCCCAGTAGCACCTGCTTTCTAGTACTTACCATAGTTACAGTATTATTATTGTTCTACCAGCTCTGTGACTTTAACACTTGGTTATTTATTTTCCTTTATGATTTTTTTCAAAGGCTGTTATCACAGTCTTTGTGAAAATCCATCCTAACTAGGTCTACTTGTTGCCTCTCATTTGCTAATGTATTTTTTCCTGTTAAAGCATTTTTTTCTTCACTCAGAGAGGTAAGGAACAGTGCCTGCTTGACCCTGTCAAGTTAGACTAATCCCCATATTGTATTGTTCTCTTTTAATTAGACTTCCCAACAGTTTTCCCAGTTCCAAACTGGGACTCCTCAGGGATCCGTGAGAGCTGAAAACGATTTTCCATAAAGTAATCTTAGAAAAGCAGAAACCCTGGAACATGTCCGCTTTGGCCCTATCAACATCGGCCTCTTCTACACTTCCCGCTTCCTCCTGGCCAGATCTGAGTTGTCGTTTCCTAGGCTGTTTGAGGTGGTGCCCGCTCTTATACTGAGTTCGGAACTTCAGATGTTATCTCTTAGCTCTCGTAAACAGGTAATGGGCAGAGGAAGCTGACATTATTAAATGTCTACTATGTGACCAGGCTATACCAGAATAATACTTAGTTATTTACATGTATATTGAGTACTGGTTGAGTATTTGAACTGCCTGGATTTTTTGAAATAACTTTTTTTTAATTTATTTTATAATTTATTTTGTTGTTGTTGTTGAAAATATACTCAGCAGAACATACAGCAACTCAGTAATTTCTCCGTGTACAATTCAGTGACATTAATTTCATTCTTCAAGTTATGCAACGATTCATGACCTCTTTTTCCGAATTGTTCCTCCCCATTAACATAAACGCACTGTCCCCTAAGCTTCCTACCTAACAATTTCTTATTTTTAAATAATTTAAGATTCACAAGAAGTCACAAAAATAGTGAAAAGAATCCCTGTATACTCTTCAGGCAGCTTCCCCCAATGGTAAAATCTTACATAACCATTGTCAAAACCAGGAAATTGAGATTGGCACTATGCTATTAACCTAGTATTATGGATTGAATTGTGTCCTCCCAAAATATGTATTGTAAATCCTAACCCCTCTACTCTGGTGGCACAGTGGTTAAAAGCACTCAGCTGCTAACTGAAAGGTTGGTCGTTTGAACCCACCAGCTGCTCCATGGGAGAAAGATATGGCAGTCAGCTTCCTTAAAGATTTACAGCCTTGGAAACGCTATGGGAAAGTTCTACTCTGTTCTATAGGACGGCTGAGTCAAAAACGACTTGATGACAACTGGTTTTATACCTGTGGTTATAATCTCATTTGGGAATGGGTTTTCTTTGGTCGATTAATGAGGCAGTATTAGTGTAGGTTGTGTCTTAAATCAACCTCCTTTAAGATATAAAACCAGATTAAGCAAGCAAACAAGTAGAGATGGGGGAAGATACGTGCCATGCCACATAAGATCTCCAAGGAACCAAGAAACAGAAGCTGAAAGGAGACAAGGACCTTCCCCCAGAGCCAACAGAAAGAAAAAGCCTTCCCCTAGAGCCAGTGCCCTGAATTTGGATTTCTAGCCTACTAAAAAGTGAGAAAATAAATTTCTGTTTGTTAAAGTCACCCACTTATAGTATTTCTATTATAGCAGCACTAGATAACTAAGACCCAGATATAGCCCTCACTCAGATTTCACTGCAACTGCCGGGATCCCAGCCTCACTCTGCCTCTTACTATGAGACCTGGGAGGACTTCTTCCACCCCATTGTAGGAAAGAGTGTCCCAGGAACTCTCCACTACTGGTATCCTTGGAACGTTCTTGTGACCTGGGATAAACCAAAACCAAACCAAACCCATTGCCTTAGAGTCGATTCCAACTCATAGTGACCCTACAGGACAGAGTAGAACTGCCCCCACAGGGTTTCCAAGGCTATAAATCTTTAAGGGAGCAGATGGCCACATCTTTCTTGCAAGGAGTGCCTGGTGGGTTTGAACTGCCAACCTTTCGGTTAGTAGCTGAGTGCTTAATCACTGCACCACCAGGGTTTCTTGGGAGCTGGAATACTGGGTAAAAATCAATTGGATATTGCTGAGAGAAAAAATATATTTGTAAAATAAAAAGCAAGAAAATCTTAAAGGCTCACAATAACTGTTAGTTCTAAAGCACCATGATACTTTTTCTTGTTCGGATGACAGTCATGGGGTGAGCTCATGCAACAGCATGTGAATATGTTGACATCAGCCTATTAATATAAACAAGCAGAATTGTATCAAAGACTCTGGGAGAGAAAAGAGGTGAATTGGGTGCACTGATGTGAATCTTTTCCAAGCAACCGGACACAGTATGAGTGGAATGTTTGGGAAGAGGCACAAATGAACGTGCTAAGTTTTGTTTTTTCATTTTGATGAAAATTTGATGATTTTTGTATGGTCACAGATCAAATGGAATCATAGCTTAAACATATAATTTACATAGTTTTATTGATAATTCAACCATGCAACAATCTTTATGCTCATTTTACAAATTAAACCCCAACCCCAGGGAATGAGAAAAATGTCCCTCAATACTCTCTGTAGGCTTATGTCCCAGTGAAGGAACTAGAAGGCAAAAAGTCAGCCCAATATGTAGGGCGTCCTTCAGTCACAGTGGGCAGAAACGTAGTTCTTTCCCAGAATGAATGAGAATGTCATTTCTCAGGGCAGAAACTGCTGGTGCTTCACCCAATGTTCACTCTTCCCCTTTTCCTACTAAATAGAATCATGATTTTGTTGGGGGCAGCCATGTACCAAGGTAAGAAAAAAAACCCCACATTTCCCAGGCTTCCCTGCATCCAAGAGTGACCATGTGATTAAGTTCTTTTGAGTGGTATACAGGCAGATGATAACAGTGGGCCTTTTGCCTGTGCCCTTCCTCTTTCCTCCTTCCTGGAATGCAGATATGATGGTTGGAGCTTTAGCAGCTAGTTTGTGATTATTTGGTATCTGAGAGTTTTGAATTTTGGCCCAAGTTCCCCCATTTGCTAGTTGAGCAATTAATCTAACTTATTGTGCCTAAATTTCCTCATCTGTAAAGTTGGGATAACAATAGTAGATAGCCACAGGTGAAATTATCTAGGTAAAAGACATAGCAGAATGTCTGGATGCAGTGAATGCTCAACCAGAGAGAGGTTCCAATTCACAATGGAGCTCAAGTCACAGTGAGCTACTTTTGTAGAAGTAGTAGAAGTAGATGTATTAATAGTAGGAAGAGTAATATTATTATTAGCAACAATTATAATAATAAAGTGGGCTGAGGGTCAAACTATAAAGGACCTAAAATGCTATTATGAGGAGTTTGGATTTTATTCAATGAAAAGTAAATAACTTATTGAATAATCTTAAGCAGGAGCATAACATGACTATATCCAAATTATAAGAAAACTCTGGATGGATTCAAGAACTATGTTGGAGATGGAATTAACTATACTTGATGCCAACTGTTATATTGAGGGGTTGAGGGTGTTAAATGGAAGGAAGGACTACTGTTTGCTCAGAAATTAACCTGACGTCCTCAATGACACTGAATAAAGAGTTAAATTGGGGTGAGAGGTATTTTTCTAAATGATGTCTGGCCTGCAGGGAGTGATGAAGCCATGCGTAGGGGCTCTATCACACCTGTCTTTGATATTCCTTTGCAAGGCACGTAGGGGTGGACTGTCAAAGACACTCTCTAAAGCCAGATTTTTCTGCACTTTTCAGTTTAAGCTCAGGCTTAGAAACTCAGTAATGTTTTTTAAAACTCTGTAGTTGGACACTAATTTACCTCAAGATTCAGAAACATTTTCAAATTCTAAGTACAGCAACTGCAAACAATTTAGACATCAAACTACCTGAGTTATTGGCATTAATGAAAGAAAATATTATTTCAAAGTCGTCTTTGGCTTCAAAACAAGGGACTGTAATTTCCTTTCAATTTGGAAACTGTTTCTGTGTTCTGCCTTCAAGGAAATGGTGTGTATAAGATTTGCTATGGAAATTTTCTATATAAAGACTGTCAGGCATTAATAGCTCCTCGTGAGTTACACTATGGCAGTCCCAGGTGGTGCGAATGGGTAAGCACTTGACTACTAACTGAAAGGCTGGCAGTTTGAACTTACCCAGGGGTGCCTCAGAAGAAAGGCCTGGCAATCTGCTTCTGAAAGGTCACAGCTTTGAAAACCCTCTGGCAAGCAGTTCTGGTTTACAACACGTGGGGTCCCCATGAGTCTGAATCAACTCTTTGGCAACAAGTTTGGTTTTTTGTTAAACTACATAAAAATTTAGTGAGTAGGAGTTTTGTTTTTTTTTTAACTTGTTTTGATATAATCAGAAACCTAAAACTATTATTATTACTCATTAAAAATGCCTTACCTGATAAAGCAGCCCTGGTGGCACACTGGTTAAGTGTTTGGCTGCTAACCAAAAGGTTGGCAGTTCAAATCCACCAGCAGCTCCTTGGAGACCCTATGGGGCAGTTCTGCTCTGTCCTAAAGGGTCGCTATGAGTCAGAATTGACACAAAGGCAATGGGTTTGGTTTTTTGGTTAAGCTAATGAAAGCCCTAATGAAAGATTTGGGCAGATCATCAATATACCACTGCTGTTCCAAATCTGATGTTTTCAGACATTAGCTCATGGAACACTTTTTTAGCTGCTTGTGGGTTATATGTTCTATTCCCTCTCCTGTTTTCCTGGAGGATGGATTCAACACTGTCCTACCTGGTTGGTGGCAGGGTGAACACACTAGATGTCCTCTGAAAGTTCCCTCCAAAGACCTGTGATTGTACAAATCAGAAAATGGGAAAGAGAGTCACCAAAGGGTTCATACGTGAGCTAACACTGGCCAACTGGTAGCGGCTGTCTGGAACTCCACGCTAAGGATTCTGAGACTGTGGTGGAGTCGGAGGGAAAGTAGACCCTCATGGGTTATAGTGTCTGCCACGGGCCCAAGCATGGACAATGACCCCATGAAGGCCAAAACTCACAGCTGTTGAGTCGATTCTGACTCATAGCAACCCTGTAGGACAGAGTAGAACTGCCCCATAGGGTTTCCAAGGCTGTAATCTTATGGAAGCCGACTGCTACATCTTTCTTCCACGAAACAGCTGGTGGGTTCAAACCACCAATCTTTTGGTTATACCAGTCCCTAGGATCCTGTAAAGGAACCCTCGTGGCACAGTGGTTAAGTGCTCAGCTGCTAACCAAAAGGTTAGTGGATCAAACACACCAGCTGCTCCAAAGGAGAAAGCTGTGGCAGTCTGCTTCCATAAATTACAGCCTTGGAAACCCTGTGGGGCAGTTCTACTCTGTCCTATAGAGATGCTATGAATAGGAATTGACTCAATGGCAGTGGGCTAGACTCCTGCATCTCAAAGAAAGGCATCGTGCAGTAGAAAGGCTATCAAATCAACCATTTACCTATTTATCTGTAATTCACCTTGTTCCAAAGAAGACTTAAGGCAGCTTACAAACACATGCAATATATCCATGCAATAAAAAGTGAGGGAGTCTATTGGGGTGAAGAGGCAGTGAGTGTGGGAATCCAGGACTGTTGGATCTGAGGCAGTCCATGCTTGGAGCATGCTTTGAGATAATCACGTGACCTCTATGGGCCTCAGTTTCCTCATCTTTAAAATCAGGTGGAATGCACTGTCTGGTGCCTTCAAGCCCTAACCCATACGCTTTCCAAAATGTCTCACACAACCAGGAGGACGGTCATTTGTACGATAAATAATAACTTTCATTGTTGTTGTTGTTAGGTGCCGTCGAGTCGGTTCTGACTCATAGCAACCTTATGTACACCAGGACAAAAAACTGCCCAGTCCTGCACCATCCTCACAATCTCTGCTATGTTTGAACCCATAGTTGCAGCCACTATGTCAATACATCTCATTGAGGGTTTTCCTCTTTTTCAATACGTCTCATTGAGGGTTTTCCTCTTTTTCACTGACCTTCTGCTTTACCAAGTGTGATGTCCTTCTCCAGGGACTGGTCTCTCCTGATAACACATCCAAAGTATGTGGCACAAAGTTTTACCATGTTTGCTTCTAAGGAGCATTTTGGCTATACTTCTTCCAAGAGAGATTTGTTCCTTCTTCTGGCAGTCCATGGTTTATTCAACAGTCTTTGCCAACAACATATTTCAAATGCATTAATTCTGCTTCGGTCTTCTTTATTCATTGTCCAGCTTTCACATGCATATGAGGTGATTGAAAATACCATGGCTTGAGTCAGGCACACCTTAGTCCTCAAATTGACATCTTTGTTTTTTAACACTTTAAAGAGGTCTTTTGCAGCAGAATTGCCCAATGCAATGCATCTTTTGACTTCTTGACAGCTGCTTCCATGGGCGTTGATTGTAGATCCAAGTAAAAATGAAATCATTGACAACTTCAATCTTTTCTCTGTTTATCCTGATGTTGCTTATTGGTTCAGATGTGAGGATTTTTGTTTTCTTTATGTTAAGGTATAATCCATACTGAAAGCTGTGGTCTTTGATCTTTATCAATAAGTGCTTCAAGTCCTCTTCATTTTCCATAGTGTTTTTTATGTTCTAAGCATTGCCTCATCTAGTCCTCAAAACAACACTCTGAGTTAAGTGGCTACTATTATCTCCATTTTACAGGTAAGAACACTGAGGCTCCCAGAAAACTAAGTAAGTTGTCCAAGATCACAGATATAACAAGGGCAAAGAAAAGATAAAAACCCAAGTCTGCTTCATTCTAGAAAATGCGTTCTCATCTAGTAGGATACGGTAAGTTTTTAAGTGTATTTTGAGCCTTAAGATGGCAAGACTGGGAGAAAACACCGTCTTATGGATTGAATTGTGTCCCCACCAAATATGTTAACTTGGCTAGGTCATGATTCCCAGTACTGTATAATTGTCTACCATTTTGTCTTCTGATGTGATTTCCCTATGTGTTATAAATCCTATCACCATAATGTAATAAAATGGATTAGTGGCAGTTCTATTGATGAGATCTACAAGGTTAGATAGTGTCTTAAGTCAGTCTCTTTTGAAATATAAAAGAGAGAAGTGAGCAGAGAGACATGGGACCTCATACTACCAAGAAAGCAGTGCCGGGAGCAGAGTGAGTCCTTTGGACCTGAGGTTCCTGCTGAGATGCTCCCAGACCAAGGGAAGACTGATGCATCACAAGGACCTGCCTCCAGAGAGAGAAAGCCCCTGGAGCCAGTGGCTTAAATTCAGACTTCTAGCCTACTGGACTGTGAGAGAATAAAGTTCTCTTTTTTAAAGCCATCCACGTGTGGTATTTCTGTTATAGCATGCTAGATGACCAAGACAGAGTTTGGTACAAAAAGTGGGGTGCTGCTCTAACAGATACCTAAATTGTGGAAGTGGTTTTGAAACTGTGAATGATACAATGAAAACTATAAAACACTACTGCGAGAAACCAAAAGAGACCTGCAGAAGTGGAAAAACATACCTTGCTCATGGATAGGAAGACTCAACATTGTGAAAATGTCAAGTCTACCCAAGGCAATCTACAGATACAATGCAATCCCAATCTAAATTCCAACAGTATTTTTGAATGGGATGGAGAAACAAATCAGTAACTTCATATGGAAAGGGAAGAGGCCTCGGATAGGTAAAGCATTACTCAAGAAGAAGAACAAAGTGGGAGGCCTCACACTACCTAATTTTAGAACCTATTATACAGCCACAGTAGTCAGAACAGCCTGGTACTGGTACAGCAACAGATACATAGACCAATGGAACAGAATTGAGAACCCAAACATAAATTCACCCACCTATGAGCAGCTGATGTTTGACAAAGGCCCAAAGTCCATTAATTGGGGAAAAGATAGTCTCTTTAACAAATGGTGCTGGCATAACTGGATATCCATCTTCAAAAAACTGAAACAAGACCCATACCTCACACCATGCACAAAAACTAACTCAAACTGGATCAGAGACCTAAATATAAAATTGAAAATGGTAAAGATCATGGAAGAAAAAATAGGGACAACATTAGGAGCCCTAACACATGGCATAAACACAATACTAACCGTAAGTAACAATGCACAAGCACCAGAAGAGAGACTAGATAACGGGGAGCTCCTAAAAATCAAACACTTTACGCTGATCAAAAGACTTCATCAAAAGAGTCAAAAGACAACCTACAGACTGGGAAAAAAATTTTGGCTACGTCAAATCTGATCAGTGTCTAATCTCTAAAATCTACAAGATACTGCAAAACCTCAACGACAAAAAGACAAATAACCCAATTAAAAAATGGGCAAAGGATATGAGCAGACACTTCGCCAAAGAAGACATTCAGGCAGCTTAACAGACACATGAAGAAATGCTCATGATCATTAGCCATTAGAGAAATGCAAATCAAAACTACAATGAGCTACCATCTCACCCTAAATAGTAAACGTTGGAGAGGTTGTGGAGAGACTGGAACACTTATACACTGTTGGTAGGAATGTAAAAATCAATTTACTGCTTCCTTAAAAAGCTAGAAATAGAAGTACCATATGATCCAGCAATCTTGCTCCTTGGAATATACCCTAGAGTAATAAGAGCCATCACACGAATAGATCTATACACACCCATGTTCATTGCAGCACTGTTCATGATAGCAAAAAGATGGAAACAACCTAGGTACCCATCCGTGGACGAATGGATAAACAAATTATGGTATATTCACACAATGGAATACTACACAATGACAAAGAACAATGATGAAGCCATGAAACATCTTATAACATGGAGGAATCTAGAGGGTATTATGCTGAGTGAATTTAGATGGCCACAGAAGGACAAATATTGTATAAGACCACTATTAGAAGAACTCAAGAAAAGGTTTAAATGCAGAAGAAAACATTCTTTGATGGTTATGAGGGTGGGGAGGGAGGGAGAGAGGAATTCACTAACTAGATAGTAGACAAGAATTATCTTAGGTGAAGGGAAGGACAGCGCACACTACAGGGGAAGCCAGCACAACTGGACTAAACCAAAGCTAAGAAGTTTCCTGTATACAATCAAACACTTCGAGGGATGTAGTAGTAGGGGTGGGGGTCTGGGGACCATGCTTTCAGGGGACATCTAGGTCAATTGGCATAACAAAGTTTATTAAGAACATGTTCTGTATCCTACTTTGGTGAGTGGCACCTGGGGTCTTAAAAACTTGCAAGTGGCCATCTAAGATGCATCAATTGGTCCCAACCACCCGGAGTAAAGGAGAAAGAAGAACACCAAAGACACAAGGAAAGTATTAGCCCAAGAGACAGAAAGGGCCACATAAACCAGAGACTTCATCAGCCTGAGACCAGAAGAACTAGATGGTGGCCGGCTACCACCAATAACCGCCCTGACAGAGAATGCAACAGAGAGTCCCCGATGAAGCAGGAGAAAGGTGGGGTGCAGAACTCAAATTCTAGTAAGAAGACCAGACTTAATTGTCTGACTAAGACTGGAGGAACCCCAGAAAGCATGGCCCCCAGACTCATTGTCAAACCAGAACTAAAACAACTCCTGAGGCCAACTCTTCAGACAAGGATTGGACTGGACTGTGGGACATAAAATGATACTCGTGAAGAGTGTGCTTCTTAGCTCAAGTAGATACATGAGAATAAATGGGAAGTTTCTGTCCAGAGGGGAGATGAGAAGGCAGAGAGGGTCAGGAGCTGGTTGAATGGACACAGGAAATCAGGGGTGGAAAGGAGGAGTGTGCTGTCACAGTATAGGGAGAGCAATCAGGGTCACATAACAATGTCTGTATAAATGTTGTATGAGACACTAACTTAAACTGTAATCTTTCACTTAAACTAAGACAAGCGACAAAAAAAGGAAACTGTGAATGGATAGAGGACTCAGAAGGAAATGAGGAGAGCTGTTATGCTGGAGAAGACGCAGACGGCGAGAAGCAGCAGCAGAGGACCAGCAGCAGCAGAGGACCAGCAGCAGCAGAGGACCAGAAGCAGCAGAGGACCAGCAGCAGCAGAGGACCAGAAGCAGCAGAGGACCAGCAGCAGCAGAACCAGGAGACCAGCACAAGACAGCACTGGAGCCAATCCATGGAGCGAGAGATCTGAGTACCTACGAGCAGGAGGCTTCCTGATGGAGT
Source organism: Trichechus manatus latirostris (assembly GCF_000243295.1). NCBI lineage: Eukaryota > Metazoa > Chordata > Mammalia > Sirenia > Trichechidae > Trichechus > Trichechus manatus. The sequence goes on along the minus strand of NW_004443967.1, from coordinate 8,295,491 downwards.
GGGGTGCCTCCAGGCACTTATCAGTGGAACTAGGCTTGCCAACCCATGGAGCAGTAGAGCTGAGTGCCTTGAGGTCGAAGTTTACTGGTGGAGTGGGGTGCCTCCAGGCACTTATCAGTGGAGCTACTGAGCTTTGGAACACTTGCCCCAGCAGGGCAGACATAGGTGTGAGGCCTGAGGGGCTGAGGCCAAGGAACCAGGAAGCAGAAGCTGAAGAGACAAGGAACAGAGGAAGCCGAGCTGCCTCAGTCTCAAAAGGTATGGCCTCGACCTCTGGGGTTTCAAAGGGTGGAGCCATGGCCTTTGGTGTGGTGTTTCTAAGGGTGGTGTTGCCACTCAGATGGACTAGGAAAATGGTGCGCCTAAAGCCGAGGGAGCAGAGTTGCTGTCCCAGTGGGCCTGGAAGGTAGAGCGGAAGCCCAGGACTAAGGAGCCTCCACTCAGAATCTGGAGAGTGTGGCCAATACCTAGAGACTGGCGGGCAGGGCCACTGTGTAAATGGTCTCAGAGAACAGAGGATTATTTGCAAAGCCTTGAAGGCTAATGTAATGTGTTCCGCTGACTTGCTTGGTGCCTGTTGTGCCTTCTTTCCCTCCAATTTCTCCCATTTGTAACGCAAATGTCTAGCTTGTGGCTGTTCTGTCATTGTACTTTGGAAACAGATAACTTGGATTCTAGATTTCACAGATGAAGAGGAGTTTTTAGATTTTGGACTTGGAGTTGATTTAATACTTTTGTTATGATATGATGGGGTGAATGTGTCTTACGTGTAGCAAGGACATGAATTTGGGGGGGCCAAAATGGTGTACTGTCATGGACTGAATTGTGCCCCCCAGATATATGTGTCAACTTGGTTAGGCCATGATTCACAGTACTATGTGCTTGTCCTCCATTTTGTGATTTTCCTATGTGTTATAAATCATCATCTCTGCCTGTGGTTAAAGAGGATTAGGGTGGGATGTAACACCTTCGCTCTGGTCACATCCCTGACCCAATGTAAAGGGAAATTCCCTGGGGTGTGGCCTGAACCACCTCTTATCTTACAAGAGATAAAAGGAAAAGCAAGCGAGCAGAGAGTTGGGGACTTCATACCACCAAGAAAGCAGTGCCAGGAGGAGAGTGCATCCTTTGGACTTGAGTTTCCTACGCTGAGATGCTCCCAGACCAAGGGAAGACTGATAACAAGGACCTTCCTCCAGAGCAGAGAGAGAAGGCCTTCCCCTGGAGCCGGCACCCTGAATTTGGACTTCTAGCGTCCTAGATTGTGACAGAATAAACTTGTCTTTGTTGAAGACATCCACTTGTGGTATTTCTGTTATAACTAGATAACCAAGACACACCCTAATTAAACAGATTGTTAAGTTATAACGAAGGAATAGGAGCGTAAGCCTGTGCCCTAGGGGCTGGTCATAGGGTCCCAGCTCTCCACTGTGGGCATCCAATAGGGTTGGGCATCTCACCCTGGTGGTATCAGTGTCTCCACAGGAAGTTATCAGACCTGGCCTTGACAGCAAAGAGAAACAAATTTGTAGTGACCATGTAGACAGTAGGCTTTGGCCAGCGACTTGGCCACATAATTTTCCTGTCTCTCTCACTCTACCTGTCGGGTCTCCAACAAAGCTTGGGTCACTTTGCCAAATGTAGGCTTCTGGTTTATCAAAAAACACAGATGAAACGCACGAGAGGGTCTGAGGTCACAAGCAGGGAGCCCGACAGCCCTGGAGCTGGGTCAGTGGCTTCCCTGACTCTGTTCCCAGCTTGCCTTTGAGAGGGTGATCTATCTCTTAACTCTCCATGTCCAGGAAATCAGGAATGGTGACCCCCAGCTGCTGTGTAGAGACTCATTGGGCTCTTTGAAGAGCTTGGCAATCCTCAGAGGTAAGTTGCTTGGGGCCTTGCTACTCAAAGTGTGGTCCACAGACCAGCGGCAACAGAGTCACCAGGAGCTTGTTAGACAAGGACAATCTCAGGGCTAACCCCCGGCCTACTGAACAAATACCGAATTTCAGCAAAATCCTCAGGGGATTTGTGCGTACATTAAAATTTGAAAGGCTCTGGAATAAGAGACAATGTATGAACACTCAGAACAGTGATTCTCAACTGTTTAAAAAACTCTGACGTCTGCTTCCCAGCCTAGGCCAATTAAATCAACCTGGGGGTGGTGCCTGGGCATGAGCAGTTGTTAAGGCTTCCCAGGTGATTGTAACGTGCAGCCAAGGCTGAAGACCGCTGAGTTAGCATTACCTGCCCGCTCTCCTAAATCAAAAACAGGCAATTTCTGGACATCATCAGCAAACCAGTCCCCCTTCATGGCAAAGAACTCACCAATCTACGATGAAAAGATAAAAATAAGGGGAGATAGTGAGGTTTGCATCAACATAAACTGATTCCATGAAAACGATTGGCTTTGATACTGAAATTATGCCCTTATTACCTGCTTTTTCATTAAAAAAAAAAAAGTCCTTTCTTTTAGAAAATGTTGGGAGTAGGTAAATGTCCTTCATTACAAAGTAAAAAGTGACAAACCCTATTTGGAACCCTGAATTCAAAAAAAAAAAAAAAAAGCTTAAGACTCATAACCATAGAAAATAGATTTAAGTGTTTTAGTAAATACATGTATCCCCCAGCCCCTGCCATCTTGTCAAATTCAAACAAAAGTCGCCTCATTCAGTAAGATACTACATTATGAGTCAGAACTCAGGAAGTGATTCTAGCCTTGTATATGTGCATCCTGATAAAAGGTAGATAGACATCAAGTCAGGATAAATAACGAAGAGTGTCCCATTATTTAATGTGATGGATTTCTTAAGCAAATGGTAATATTTATGATTAACAACACAAACTGGCCATCTATGAATGAGTTTCTTAGACATGCCCTTCATCAGTGGTTTTCAGATTTCAGCAAGCCTCTGAATCACCTGGAGATCTTGTTAGAACACAGATTACTGGTGCCTACCCCTTGAGTATCTGAGTCAGTAGGTCTGGAGTGGGACCTGAGAATTTGCATTTCTAACAAGTTTCCACCGAAAACCCATTGCACCCACTCCTAGGACTATATCCTAGAAAAATAAGAGCCGTCACATGAATAGACATATGCACACCCATGTTCATTGCAGCATTGTTCACAATAGCAAAAAGATGGAAACAACCTAGATGCCCATTGACAGATGAATGGATAAACAAACTATGGTACATACACACAATGGAGTATTATGCAACCATAAAGAACGATGATGAACCTGTGAAGCATTTCATAACGTGGATGAAACTGGAGGACATTATGCTGGGTGAAATAAGTCAATCATGAAGGGACAAATATTGTATGAGGCTTCTACTGTAAAAACTCATGAGAAAGTTTACACACAATAAGTAACAATCTTTGTTGGTTACAAGGGATGGGAGTGGTGGTGAGGGAATACTAAATAGGCAATAGATAAGGGGTAACTTTGGTGAAGGGTGAGACAGTACACAATACTGGGGAAACCAGCACAGCTTGTACAAGGAACGGTTATGGAAGCTCCATAGACACATCCAAACTCCCCGAGGGACTGAATTGCTGGGTGGAGGGCTGTGGAGACCATGCTCTCAGGGGACATCTAGCTCAATTTGCATAACACAGTTTATAAAGACAATGTTCTGCATTCTACCGTGGTGAGCAGAGTCTGGGGTCTTAAAAGCCTGTGAGCAGCCATCTAATATACTCCACCGGTCTCACCCCTTTGGGAGCAAGGGAGAATGAAGAGAACAGGATACAAGGAAAAGATTAGTCCAAAGGACTAATGGACCACAGCTATCACGGCCTCCACCAGACTGAGTCCAGTACAGCTAGATGGTGCCTGGCTACCACCACTGACTGCTCTGACCGGAATCACAACAGAGGGGCCTGGACAGAGCTGGAGAAGAATGCAGAACAAAATTCTAACACACAAAAAAAGACCAGATTTACCGGCCTGACAGAGACTGGAGAAATCCCAAGAGTATGGCCACCGGACACCCTTTTAGCTCAGTGGTGAAGTCACTCCCAGGTTCACCATTCAGCCGGGGATTGGACAGCCCCATAAAACAAAACAAGACTAATGAGGCACAGCAGTCCAGGGTCAAGGGTTAGAAGGCAGGAGGGGACAAGAAAGCTGGTGATAGGGAACCCAAGGTTGAGAAAGGACAGTGCTGACATGTTGTGGGGTTGTTAACCATTGTCATAGGGCAATATGTGTACTGTTTCATGAGGAACTATTCTGTTCTGTAAACCTTCATCTAAAGTACAAAAAAAAAAAACAAAGAATTATCTATGTGAGATCAAATTGACAACAGCAACTCAAAAGGTTTGATGGGAAGCCTAGGGGGCAGAGAGTTGATGATAATGGTGATGGAATAATTTGGAAAAGGATAGTGAGAATAGCAGCACAACTGGAAGAAGGTAATCAATGTCACTGAATTGTACATGTAGAAATTTTTGAAATGGTGTATCTTTGGCCATGTATATTTTCACCAAAAAAGAAAAATGTCCTCCAAGGTTGAGAAAGGAGAGTGTTGACGTGTTGTGGGGTTGTTAACCAATGTCATAAAACAATATGCGTACTGACTGTGTAACAAGAAACTATTCGTTCTGTAAACCGTCTCCTGAAATACAATAAAAAAATAAAAAAACTCATTGCAGTCCAGACAATTCCTACTCATGGTGACTATAGGACCGAGTAGCACTACCCCATAGAATTTCCAAGGCTGTAATCTTTACAGCTTGAATCCGGCTTGAATTTCCTGCAGTTCCCTGTTGATGTACTGCTGCAAGCAGGATTCAGAAGAGGATGTGGAATCAAGGATCTCATTGCTGATGTGTCAGATGGATCTTGGCTGAAAGTAAAGAATACCAAAATGATCTTTACCTGTGTAAAGGCATCCGACTGTGTGGATCATAACAAATTATGAATAACATTGTGAAGAATGGGAATTCCAGAGCACTTCATTGTGCTTATGTGGAACATGTACATAGACCAAGAGGCAGTCACTCAAACAGAACAAGGGGATACTGCGTGGTTTAAAATCAGGAAAGGTGTGTGTCAGTCAGGGTTGTATCTTTTCACCATACTTATTCAATCTATATACTGAGCAAATAATCCTAGAAGCTGGACTGTATGAAGAAGAACGCAGCATCAGGACTGGAGGAAGACTCATTAACAACCTGTGTGTGATATGCCGATGACACAATCTTCCCTGCTGAAAGTGAAAAGGACTTGAAGCACTTACTGATGAAGATCAAAGACTACAGCCTTCAGTATGGATTACACCTTAACATAAAGAAAACAAAAATCTTCACAACTGGACCAAACAGCAACATCATGATAAATGGAGAAAATAATGAAGGTGTCAAGGATTTCATTTTACTTGGATCCGTAATCAATGCCCATGGAAGCAGCAGTCAGCAAATCAAAATATGTACTGCATTGGACAAATCTGCTGCAAAACACTTCTTTAAAGTGTTAAAAAGCAAAGATGTCACTTTGAGGACTACGGTGTGCCTGACTCAAACCATGGTATTTTCAATCGCTTCATATGCTGCAAAAGCTGGACAATGAATAAGGAAGACAGAAGAAGAATTGATGCCTTTGAATTATGTTGTTGGCAAAGACTATTGAACATACCATGGACTGCCAGAAGAACAAACAAATCTGTCTTGGAAGACATACAGCCAAAATGCTCCTTAGAAGTGAGGATAGTGAGACTTTGTCTCACTTACTCTGGACATGTTATCAGGATATGTTTGGACTGGTCGCTGGAGAAGGACATTATGCTTGGTAAAGCAGAGGGTCAGAGGAAAACCCTCAAGGAGGTGGATTGACACAGTGGCTGCAACAATAGGCTCAAACATAGCAATGATTATGGTGAGGATGGCTCAGGACTTGGCAGTGTTTCCTTCATTCTTTTGTGCACGGGGTCGCTATGAGTTGGAACCGACTCGACACACCTAGCAAGCAAACAGAAACAATCTTTACAGAAGCAGACTGCCACGTCTTTCTACTTCAGAGCAGCTGGTGGGTTTGAACCACTGACTTTTTGGTTAGCTGCCAAATGCTTAATCACTGGGCCACCAAGGCTCTCTCAACACATTCCCAGATGAAGCTAATGTTCCTGGTTTGGGCACTCTTTAAGAACCGCTGCTCTAGATTTAAAAAAAAAAAAAAAAATTGCTAGCAAAAATGTGAGTCACAGAGACAGGTCTTTCAAGGAAGAAAATGAAAAGAATATTTTTAGTTTGTATACAGAGCCTGGGTGGCACCAACAGTTAACACACTTGGCTGCTAACTGGAAGACTGAGTTTGAGCCAACCCAGAAGCCCCTCGGAAGAAAGTCCTGGGAATCTACTTCTGAAAAATCAACCATTGAAAACCCTGTGGGGCACAGTTCTACGTCTCAACAGCAACTGGTTTGGTTCTGTTTGTTTGTTTTATGTAGCGTATGTATGTATACCTCCAGGACGAATAAGCCATTTGATGGGAATGATTTGCAGGGATCTTATAAAATACATATATTTAAAGCAGCATCGTATTCGCTGAGGATTCTTTGGGAAGGCGGGGTCTCTTCATGGGAGCTAGGAAACAAGGTGAATAACCCGTCCACGGGGCAGTGGTCTCCATGGAGGCCTAAAGGTAATGTCTGTGGGCATCCCTTGCATGTCCCTCTCCCACTCCATTGAAGCCTGTGATTTGCGGAGCGACTCTAATAAAGTGCCATCTTCCGAAGGCTGGCTGCTTTCAGAGCCCTCTGTCGAGTGCTGGCAACAAGCCCACTAAATTTGGCGAAAGTGGAAAAATCTTCACCCAGCCCCATCCGGGATGCACCTGCAGCCCACCGGACAGCCCAGCAGCCTCCCAACAATTCTTAGAGAAATTAGGCTCTCTTTCATTAGCTATCTATCATGTGGCCTCCACCAGGCTGCAGGATATGAGGGCCATTTAATTAGGCCCTGCACCACTCTCTGGTGTGAAAAGGCTCTCAAACGCTTTGATTCCCCGCTGCTTCGCAGCAGGAAGTTGTTGGCGATAATTGACATAGGATTTCCTTGTTAACCAGCAGCAGACATGCCGGATTAAAGCGACAGAGATCTCGAGAAGAAAGTGAAAGAGATAAGAAGCTCGGGAAGACTTCTGCTTATTTGGCACTTGAGGATGGGAGGAAACAGCAATAACCCACTCAAGTGGCAACTCCTGGAGTGGAAGGCCGGCCCCTTATCGGACCCATTTCAGCTTGGCTGATCAAAGATTGACTCCCCGTAAAATCACATAGGCCTGGGGTTTGTTAGTTTATTAAGCTGCAGGTTTTAGGAATTATCACAGGTTTAAAGATGGATTGCAGTTTATGTGAAGGGGGAGAGGACTATCGGGTTTTCATCTTCACAATTATAAAATATCACAGCTGAAAGCTTGCTTGCAAATGACATAATTTTCCACTGCCAACTGAACAGGTCATTGTGAGGCGGCACGTAGCATTCTCCACCAGGGAGGAAATACAGGGAAATTAACTCGGGAGGACGGCGGATGCGGGGCCTTGCAATGCTGCGTTCAGCTTCCGAAGCCGGTGCCATCCCGTTTTGCCTGGTGCGGTTCCGTAGGTAATTATATTTAATTTCTTACTCGGGCCGTTTAGGTCAGCTTGCATTCAAAGAAAGGGAGGAGAGAAGCAGCCCGCTGAGATGGGTCTTAAAATGTCGTTGTGATAAATGATACCGAAACAGATCCACATGAGCGAGTCACATGAAATGTCTACTTGGGCGCAGAGACAATTATTGTATACCACTTAATACCTTACCCTTACAGGAACACATGTGGCATTAATAAAGGGCTGGGTGCTGTAAAAGCATGTTATGGGACTTCCCTTGGACAGCTATATACAGGTCCTGGAAGAGGGGAGCCCTAAGAAGGTTGACAATTCTGCTCGCCGTGGATTCATGCGTCAGATAAATACATAATTGCAAGTGGTCGCATTCCTGCCGATTTTAAATAAGAGCATTTGTTGTTTATTTTCGTTTTCAAAGGAATACATGTTTGTGGCAGAAAATCAAGGAAATACAACAAATTATTAAAAACATGAATAAAAATCACTCATAATCCCGCATCCAGGATAAGCACCCATTAAATCCTGGTAGGTTTTGTGGTTGCATGTACACGAATATGTAATTTCTTATAAAATCAGCTCATTCCTTGTATTCTTCTAAAAAATACATTATTTGCTTAGCAATAAGCCATGAGTTTCTTTTTTTTTATAATTAGCAAGTATTATTTGAAGGCATGATTTTGAATGGTGACATTATGTATGATAACATAATTTACTTGGATAATCCCCAATAGTTGGACATTTAGATTGTCATCAATTTTTTGCTCTTGTAAACAAAGTTGAAATGACCAGCCTTGGATATAAATCTTTGTTTGCATGTCTTACGGCTTCCTTGGCAGAATTAGAAGTAAAATTTTTGGCTCAAAGGGCATGGACATGTTTAAGGATGCTGACACCTACTCAAAAGTGCAGATTTCCAACATTGTTTGGAAATCATTCTGCTAGTGTTAAAATCAGAGTCATTTTGCGTTTTCCACCGCGAAGCGAGAGCTACTGACAACAGCTTTTTCGCCAAAAGATCAGAGTTATTCTTTCTGCATCGCTTGGGGTCTTTTGTTTGGATTTGACCTTTTGCCGTTAAGTGCTGTGACAAAGTATGACAATAAACAGGGGCTTGATAATCAAGTTAATAGGGCCAAGTTCTGAAGATAATCATGTCAATGTTAATGACTTAAACATTGAACACATCTTTTATCCGAGAAGTTCAAGTTCCTGCAAGAACACCAATTCATTATCATTTACAAGTGCAAACAGAATTGGTTGATAAAACAATCAAAATATCCTTTAAAGCAAACTGCCGGGGAGGCAGTGAGGAAGGAGAAGAAACTGATCCTGGACTAAGATCTCTAGCAAAACAATCCTAAGGGCCTGGTCTAGTATAGCAAAGAGGGTTACATCAAGGAGGCACTTTTTTATTTTATATTTATTGCAAAAAGCCTGGAGTTGTCAGTCCCCCATCTCTGAGAATCTATCTTGAAGACAACAAAGCAAACATCATCTTTGCTTTCTGTGCCCTTCACCTCACCCTTGGTCAGGTGGAGTTTCAGATGTAAAAGTCCAATGGCTGCTCCTCCGAGGGATGCTTAGCGTGCAGACGGCAGAAATGATCTGGGTCATTATATTGTTCCTGGATGAAAATAACAGCTCTGGATATGCAAAAATTTCTGCAGCTAAAGGACTTTTCTGCATAATTTGTTCATGAACAGGATGAAGGAAAGATACTCCTAATTGACCTGTAGCTCTTTGGAAAATATATATAGGTATATATCAATAAGATGGAGTCCCTGGGTGGTGCAGTTAATGTGCTCAGCTGCTAACCTAAAGGTTCGAGGTTCGAGGTCACCCAGAGGCACCTCAGAAAAAAGGTCTGGTGACCTACTTCTGAAAAATTAGCCATTGAAAATCCTATGGAGGACAATTCTACTCTGACACACATGGGGTCACCATAAGTTGGGATCAACTCAAGGGCGACTGGTTTTTTGTTTTTGTTTTTATCGAAAAGATATTCTTTTCTGTATGTGTATCTTTGAAAAGGATACTCTTTTCTATCTGTGAAAAATACCTTCTATGTATCATCTATGAAAAAGATACTCTCACACAGCAACATTGACCTATAGCTCTTCTTAAAATACGTATCTGTGAAATTATGTTTTAAACAATTCAATGCAAACATTGTCTATCTGATAAGATAGCATATTATAAGCAACATTTAACCATTTGTTATTTTTAAGCCACTTATATTTTTGCCGCTTTGAGCAAAGTCAGAAAATAGTTGCTTACTTCTTGGAATCAGAGACTAAATAAAGGCCCCTGTATTGAAATCGCATTGAGCCCAAGCACAGGGCGCCACATGCCATAAATTAGCATGTTCCAGCTTGGGGAAAAATTAACTGGCATAAATCTATTTACCCCAAAGTTTCTTTTCTTGTCCTTGTTATTTTTGGTAATTTCTAATTATTTTATAAGGCAAAATGCACTGAGGTCATTATCCACCGTGTAACCTAGTGGGCTGAAGGCATTTATAAATTCTGCTGCTAAAATGGTGACCCTGACCTTGAACACTTTTCCCATCCAAAGAGCTGAAGAGCAGCCGGCCTCCTTGTCCTCCGATCCTGCTGATGGAGAAACTTGGAAATCATTTCAGCAGCCTGTGCTGCTTTGCTGGGAGAAACATCTGTCTAGAGGAGGCAGGCAAGCCAGGGAGTATCGCTAACTGAAAGAAAACCCAGCAAAAACATTACCTCTGTTCCCAGAGTGGGCCTGCGGAAGAATGATCCCTGGGACCCCTCATAATTTAGGGCACAGAAACGAGACACAAGTGGATCTTGTCGTAATAGCTTTCCCATTATCATCTTGGGAAATTTCCAGCGAAAGTCTGGGAGGAAAACACAGTGCCCCTGATGCTAGTAATAGAGTTGCAATTCCGGCTTTCACAGTACCATACAGGTGAATAAAAAGCACATTTCCAAGCTGGAGCTTGAGACCGTATCTATAAAGGAGATCCACAGAGAAGCTCAGGGAGCACCTTCTAAATATCAGTGCGCAATTCTGCTTATCAAATAAGGGAGAATTTGTACTTCCATCTTATACACAGGAGAACGAACCCTAATTCTCAAACCCTTATAACTTTCCTTTGATGCTTTACAAAGCAAGACTTGTTTTAAAATCCTTTTCATCAAGGAAGGCCTAAGGATTGTTTTTATTTTAAATTACAAATCTTTTATCCAAGAGAGAAAAGGTATTATATGATTTATGTATATATATATAAAAAGAGAGAAAAGGTATTGTATTATGTATATACGTATCTATATAACATTTTACGCAAATAACGAGTGCCTTCTGTGTTTGTTTGTGGGCTGCGCCCTTCTCCTTCGAGGTATTTCGTAAGTGCTCTATGCTAATTATTTTTAAGAGCAACCTGTGGAAGAGGATTGGCTTGGAAGGGTGCCTCGTTGGGGAGAGGGCACAGCTGGGAAACAAACTCAAAGGACTCGTGTTATATGTTTAAAAATACATATATGTGTGTGTGTGTGTGTGTATTTAGGTTCAAACCACCGACCTTTTGGTTAACAGCTGAGTGCTTAATTGTTACACTACCAGGATTTCATATATATATATACATGTGTATATATATATATATGATGTATATATATATATGTGTGTATATATATGTATGTGTGTACGTATATGTGTATATGTATGTGTATATACATATATGTGTATATATATATATACACATACACATATATACACACACACGTATACCCACACACATATATACACACACATATATGAAAAAAAGTGATATGCGTGGACATTTTATGAATTGTTATTTCTGATTATTTAAAAAATTCTGTAGGAGACACCCTGTGTGAGATTCCTCTGTAAGGCTGTGGGTGTTTCTCCAGCAAACCAAGCCAAGAGCGTTTTCTCAAAGGTGAGCTGACTTTCCAGATACCAGTAATGAAAGTCACTCACGCCTATCAAGGGCTTCCTGCGTCAGGCACAGGATTAATTACTTTACGTACACGATCCCATTTAACTCTCAAACCACCCTCTGTTTGAAAACAAATTTCCCAAACTAGAAGTCTCCATGTATTCATGTGTTTGCAATGAAGCATTTATTAAGTGTCTACTATTTGTCAGGCACCGCATTGAATGTTGAGGAGCTCAAGGTGAAAAAGACAGTGAGGGCACATTCTTGTGGGAAACACAGACCCGCAAACCAGTAAGTGCAATAGAGCATATGTGAAGGAGGCAGTGTGCGGAGTGTGAAGTGTGCTGGCCTCTGATTCAGATAGACTTGAGTTGAAATCCCAGCTCCATCAGTTGCTGTTGAGTATCCTTGGGCAAGCTATGTGACTCCTCTCAGCCACGGTTGCCTAATCCATAAAGTGGCAACAGTAATACTGATTTCACAGGGTTGTTGCAAGGATTAAAAGAAACCAATGTGTCAAGCACATAGACTTGATGTCTAGTACAGTATATACTTAATAAATGATATTTCTTCCTCTCGCTCTTCCTCCCTTTTTCCTCCTCCTTCTTATTATTGCCATTACTGTTAGTGCTGTGACAGTTGTAGTAAAATGTTATAGAATTACAGAGTGAGAAATTTCTACCTCTAACGTCACTATCACTCCTCATATATTTTAACGGATTTTATCGGCAGTTCCTAAGGATCAGCTGCAGACCAGCGCTGAGAAGTGATTACAGCTTCTCTAGTCTGAGGACACAACCCTCATGCTCTCTCTCTTGGGAAGTAATGCCTTCTTTTCCTGAGATTATGTCGTTTTTTATGTTTTTTAAATTGTGCGTGCGTGTTCAGATAGCCTTTCGTTATAGAATGATGGTATCTAGATGACATTTGTCAAGGGATGTTAATAAGTTTATTCAACAAAATTAAAATTTGGCAATCCTATGTTTAACCCCCCTCCCAATTTTTTAAAAATAATTTAATTGCTTCATGGAGTCTGGGAACCACTGGATTAAGCAAAATACCCTTTTTGGCAAAAGCAAAAGTTAACTTTTATCCTAGAAAAAGTGCAGTTTTGGGGGGTCTGTTTGTTTTCATTTTTCTGTGGCAGATGGGATTTTTGTTATGCCCCTTTGAATACAAGACTTTTTTGTTTTTTGTGACATGATGCATCTGCTTTTAATGTCTTAAATGCTGGGATGGAACAGACATAATCTTCTCTAGTCTGGGTTGTCTTAAATAGTCAGAAGTCTTTGTGATAAAGACAAGCAACCATCTAATAGAGAAATAACCCCAAGACAAAGTGCTGTACTGCATGATGTCGCTGCTTTGACAACCTATAAATGCACTATATTGATGAAGTGAACGGGACTCTCTCTGGTCATTTTCAAGCAGAAACTAATAACCCCCGTCATGATATCAGGCATGCAATAACCCCAGCTAAAACTAGGTTCATCAAATAAATCACTCCGGAATTTTTCTATTTCTTTCTCTGGACACGTGGCACATCTGCTCAATGAAAGGAGGAAAGAAGCAATATTTCTTTGATCAGGATTTTTTTTTTTAATATTCTTGTATCTGTCCCTTGGGATGCTATCTTTTCAAGTGGGTGCAGACAGTACATCACTTTCTAACGAACGTAGAGAATTTATGAATTTAAGCTATAAAACCAAATATGAGGGATTTTAGTTCATCTCAATCTATATTTTACATTGTCATGAGAAAATAAACCGGACCACAAAGCCATATTGTGCCCAGTTCACTAAATCCCCTGCTCACCTATGACCTTTTCAATGTGTTCCATTTGTGGCCACATATGGGAGGGGGATGCAAACAGATGCTTGCTTTGTACAGTTGTTTCCCCTAACTTGTCTAAATACACGCTACACTTTTCATTTCCCGCCCAGCCGTGGACAGTAACAGCTTGGCCGGAGCGTCAGACACCAGCCTCAGCTAATGTTGTTGTATGTTAACATCCTACTGACTCTGTTAATACTTTCTGGTTATCAGGTCAATTTTGAAATTTGTAAGATGGACACAGTTGTCATCCTGTGTCCTGGGAATCTTAAAACCCCTAGGTCAGCTCCTGGGATCTTAAGGAATTATCTGGTGCTGGCTAGAAGATGTCTTTTCTGCTTATAAAATAGAAAATAGTAGAAGCTGTACAACTAGGTAAGCTAAGCTTTTCTGAGTGTAGAATAAAAAGTAAATGGAAAGGCAGAGACTCCAATCTGTATCATCCTACCGGTGTGGCAGAGAGGGAATAGGCTGGGGGTCGGGCAGACTCGAGTTCAAATTTCAGCTCTGCCACTTGGCAGTTGTGTGGCTGGATAATCACATAAACCTTGAGTTCCTCCTTGGTAAACTTGGGATAAAGGTACTGACCTCATAGAATTGTTATGCAGAATTAAATGAATTAAGACTTA
>NW_004443967.1:8277209-8278791 GCF_000243295.1 Trichechus manatus latirostris | reverse complement strand
ACATTACAATGGTACATTTGGCTAAACTAAGAAACCGACATTGGTATATTACCATTACCCAAACTCCAGACTTTATTTGGATTCCACCAATTTTTTCATTAATGTTATTTTTCTATTCCAGGTAGTTTGACCGTTTCTCAATATTTCCTTGTTTTTTATGACCTTGACAGTTTTGAGGGATACTGGTCAGCTATTTTGCAGAATGTCTTTCAAGTTGAGTTTATCTGTTATTTTTCTCATGAGTATAACTATAGGTTCTGGAGAAAGACTACCACAAATGTGAGATGCCCTTTTCATCAGTTCTTATCAGTGAGTACACCATGATATTCATATGATATCATGAGTGATGTTACTTGGCAAACTTGGAATGTAATCATCCATTGTATGGATCTACCACAGGTTATCCATTCCATGGTGGAAGGAGGGATATTTGAGTTGTTTTCAGCTTTTGGTGATCATGAATAAAGCCTCTATAAACATTCAGATACAGGATTTTTGTGAATATAGGTTTTTATTTCACTTGGGTAAATAAGAATGGGATTGTTGAGTCATATGATAAGTGTATGTTTAGCTTGATATGCAATTACCAAACTGTTTTCCAAAGCAACATTACCATTTTGCCCTCCAACCAGCAAAGTATGAGATTTCTTTGCCAATACTTGCATTGTTAGTTTTTGTTTTTATTTTAACCATTCTCAAAAGTGTGTAGTGGCATCTAATTTGTGCTTTTAATCTGTACTTCCCTAATGAGTGATAATGTTGAGCATCTTTCATAAGCTTATTTGCACTGTATGTCTTCTTTGGTGAAGTTTCTATTCAAGTATTTTTTCCATTTAAAAAAATTAGGTTGTTTTCTTTCTCATTGTTGAGGCTTAATATATATTTTGGATACAAGTTCTTTATCAAATATGTGATGTGCAAATATTTTTTCCCAGTGTGTGGCTTGTTTTTACATTCTCTTAACAATGTCTTTGGAAGAGCAGAAGCTCTTAATTTTGATAAGGTCCAATTTGTCAATGTTTTCTTTTATGGATCATGCTTTTGGTGTTGTATCTAAGAAATATTTGCTACTCGCTGTCACAAAGATTTTATCTTATGATAGTTTTTAAATTCTTTTAAGTTTACATTTTACATTTAGATCTATGATTCATTTTAAGTCAATTTTTATATAGGGTATGAGGCACAGATTGAGGTTCATTTTTTAACACATGGATATCAACTTGTTCCAGCACCATTCATTAAGAAGACCATCCTTTCCCCCTTTACACCTTTGTCAAAAATCAACTGACTGTATGTGTGGGTCTATTCCTGCACTCTATATTCTGTTCCATTGATCTACATCTGCTTTCTCTCATTGTTTTTGTTTTGCTTTTATTTGATTTGGGCCAGGCTCACTGGACCATTTGCAGATAAGCAAGCCTATCTCTAAATAAGCCAGTCTCTACCCATAAACCAGAACCCATACGTGTAATCTCCTTCCTATCAGTCTGGGCCAGAGAGGAAATCAGTCTAAGGTTTAGTTAAACTGAGCAATCTTACTCTGAAGTACCAAAAAGACATTGATTAAAACACACACACACAC
>NW_004443967.1:8274493-8276589 GCF_000243295.1 Trichechus manatus latirostris | reverse complement strand
ATATTCATATAGATTGCTTCCTGCCAAGAAGCTGTACCAGATAACTTGAAGTGGGCAATCTAGAAAGTAATCGCAGGCCACAAAATCCAGTCTGTGGTTAAGAGCTTGTACCGATGGGTTCCTTCAAAGAGGAAAGTCTCATCCAAAGAAATAGCAGTTTGTTTTCTTAAATCATCAAACATTTAACCTGATGTTAAAAGAAAAAAAATGATACCTTTTTTCCTTTAGAGTTTAGAAGACCCTGTTACGTCTGTCTGCCTCATCTCGGTTTGGCTGCCCTGTGAGGCCAAGGGTGTTTTCTGAAATGTAAGTGTTTTCACTAAGAACCTGATCTGACCTGGCTGAGCTGTAAGACACCTGTTAGGCCTGTCCCCCAACACCCGGTTGACAAAGGAGGTCTGCCAGACACAGAGGGCCTTGAATGAATCCAACAGAACACACCTTTGTGGGGGCCCTCAGGGACTCGGGCTTAATGAATGTAAAGGGTGATTTATAATTAGCACAGCAATTGTGCCTGAATGGGTGTTTCCAAAGTGATTGAAATGTGTGCCTTCACCAAGCTGGAAAGTGCCTGTAATTCTAATTACACGTTTTTCCCTCTGCCTTGTAAACCTATTTTCAAGACAAAAGGAAAGGGGATGGGAAACTGCTGTTTCATAAGAACCTACTATGTGCTTGGCATGTTGCACCCGTTATCTCTTCTTAGCCTCACAGGACCTCCAGGAGGTAAGTAGCAAACTCCAAAAGAGTAGGGCTCAAAAAATAAGTTTGACTATGTTTTTATTTTTCTTCAAGAAAAATGACTGCCTTCTAGGGTCATTATAGCTCATAGCACAAGTAAGGTGTTTAACAACAGACATACCCTGGAATGTCAGCATTGGGAGTCTCCATCCAACTTAGGAAGCCCCATTGCTCCTTCAAAGCCCCTGCCCTCTGATGGGTAAGAGGCTTTTGTTTTTGTTTGGCTTTTTTGTTTTGTTTTGTTTTTTAATGATGTTCCTACCAAGATCTGTAGCCCAGGTGGCACAGTGGTTAAAAGCTATGGCTGCTAACCAAAGGTTGGCAGTTCAAATCCACCAGCCGCTCCTTGGAAACCCTATAGGGCAGTTCTACTCTATCCTATAGGGTCGCTATGAGTTGGAATCGATTCAAAGGCAACAGGTTTGGTTTTTTTGTTTTACCAAGATCTGGTCCAATAACCTCAAAAAAAAAAAAATTGCCGTAGAATCGATTCCAACTTATGACATTCTTGTGTGTGCAGAATAGAACTGCACTCCATGTGGTTTTCAAGTCTGTGACCTTTTGGAAGTAGATTGCTGGGCCTTTCTTCCTAGGAGCCTCTGGGTGGGTTCAAACTGCCAAGCTTTCAGTTAGTAGCTGAGTGCTTAACCTTGGCTCCACCCAGGGACTCCCAATAGCCTTGTGGTTGTTTGCCATGGAGTCAATTCCGACTCATAGCGACCCTGTATTAACATCCCTAACATTGGTCAGGTTTTAGAAAGCCACCTGCAGAGAGTGATGAAATCATTCCTTTCATCTATGAGCACTTGTACTTGTTCATTGACCTTCATGTCTCCCCTACTTAAAATCCTGCCATGGCACGCCCCCACCTCCTCCACCCCCCGCACTGAGAATGAGTGCAGATACTTTGCCACAGCTGCAAGGCACTGGGAGAATGGCCTCTTTCCACCTCTGCCCCTGCCTGGATTATCCCCTCTACTTCCCAGCATGCGGAGTCCTCCCTCCCCAGTTCTGTCTCAGTCATCTAGGCTGCTGTAACAGAAATACCACCAGTGGACAGTGTCCACAAACAGAAGTTTATTCTCACAGTCTAGTAGGCTACAAGTCCAAATTCAGGGCATCAGCTCCAGGCAAGTCTTTCTCTCTCTGTCAGCTCTGGAGGAAAGTCCTTGTCATCAATCTTCCCCCGGCTGAGGAGCTTCTCAGGCGCAGGGACCCCAGGTCCAAAGGACTGCTCCTGGCGCTGCTTTCTTGGTGGTGTGAGGCCCCCAACTCTCTGTTCGCCTCCCTTTCCTTTTATCTCTTGTAAGATAAAAGGTGGTGCAGGCCATACCCCAGGGAAACTCCCTTTACTT
>NW_004443967.1:8271842-8273221 GCF_000243295.1 Trichechus manatus latirostris | reverse complement strand
ATCTGAGGCGCTCTGTGACCAGGCACAGCCCAAGAGCCTTTCGCTATTCTCTTCCGGTAAGCAGATGCTTAACCTCCCGTGGACTGAACATTTACTTCTGGGTGTAATACCCACAGTGCTGGAGGGAGGGCGCTTCAGAAATCTAGTGCACTCTTAACCAATCCAGAACAAGAAAAGGGAAGGGGGCTTCCAGGAAGAATAGGGGGAGGAGGAAGACACTAGATACACACTCAATGCCCAGAATGGGCATATATCTCTCATTTATGCTCCCCAACCCCTGTGAGTTGAGGAAACTGAGGCGGAGAGAAATTAAATAAGGTGATTTCATTATGAAATAATGAAGATACCCAAGTCACTAAGCAAGCAGAACTGAGATCAGATTTATTTAAAGCAATGTAATTTTTTTTTTTTAACCAAATCCCTCTTGGCTCAGAAGCTGGCAGAGCATGTTGCCCCATTCCTCTTAGCTCTGTTGTCTTACACACAGCCTTCATGGAGCACACCTTTCCCACCCTACCATTCCAGAAGACCTTGGGGGTTAAAGAGGCCCAATGGAGGACTTTGAGACTGAGGTTCTTCCTACAGCAACTTAGCCCCCCTACTCCTGCTAGATGCTGAATGCAGAAATGGCAGCAGTGAGAAATGATAATTCCTTGATTTAATTAATGAGAATTTGCTGGGTGCCAAGCCCTTGAAGTGAGGAGAAACATTGGCCCCATTTTACAGATGCAGAAACTGAGGCACAGAGAGTCACTAGCTAGGAACCTAGGAAGGCTTAGGACCTGGTAGGTCTACCCCAGCGTCTGAGCCCGGAATCTCTACCCAGCAGTGCTTCAGGGGGCATCTGTGGAAAGGAAGACCTGCAATAGCACCAAACACCAAAAAAATTTTTTTAAAAAAACCTAAACCTCTTGCCATCAAGTCAATTCCGACTCACAGTGACCCTGTAGGACAGAGTACAACTGCCCCATAGGGTTTTCCAAGAAGCAGCTGGTGGATTCAAACAGCTGACCTTTTGGTTAGCAGCTGAGCTCTTAACCACTGCATCGCCAGGGCTCCACCTTCAATAGAGGCACTTAGAATTGTTAGTTGTTGCCTGAATGTTACCTTTCTCTGGTCATGGTGCCTCCAAGGTGTGGTGGCCAGGAGCCAATGGTCCCCAGGCCACATGCAGCCCCTAGACCGCACTGTCCAAACCTGCTGTCTTTTAGGTCTCAACTCTGCTGCCGCCTGTTCCTGGAAGCTTTCCCAGAACCCCAGCTGGAATGAAGACCTCCCCCTCTGGGCCCATATTCTACGTGTGCTTCTCTGTCCCCTCCTACTCTGGCCTGCAGTCTGGGTGAGGGCAGGGCCATGTTGTTTTCATTTGATATGCCCTG
>NW_004443967.1:8265214-8270629 GCF_000243295.1 Trichechus manatus latirostris | reverse complement strand
AATTATGGTGTTGATGAAGAATATAGAATATACCATGGACTTGCAGAAGAATCTGTTTTGGAAGAAATACAGCCAGAATGCTCCTTAGAAGCAAGGTTAGTGAGACTTTCTCTCTCTTACTTTCGACATGTTATCAGGAGGGACCAATACCTGGAGAAGGACATCATGCTTGGTAAAGTAGAGGGTCAGCAAAAGAGAGAAGACCCTCAGTGAGATGGATTGATACAGCGGCTGCAACAATGGGCTCAAGCATAGCAACAATTGTGAGGATGGCGCAGGACCGGGCAGTGTTTCGTTCTGTTACATACAAGGTCACTGGGAGTTGGAACCAACTTAACGACACCTAACAACAACCACTACGTGCCACGTGGCGAGTAATCCCCAAT
Source organism: Trichechus manatus latirostris (assembly GCF_000243295.1). Classification (NCBI taxonomy): domain Eukaryota; kingdom Metazoa; phylum Chordata; class Mammalia; order Sirenia; family Trichechidae; genus Trichechus; species Trichechus manatus. The sequence goes on along the minus strand of NW_004443967.1, from coordinate 8,270,243 downwards.
TCAGAAGGGGACAAAGACAAGTAAACAAATAATTGTAACCATGCAGAGAGACGGGAGGGATTTAACTGATGGAGGGAGTAAGGGGTGTGATGAGCAAGAGGTCAGGGATGGCTTCCGGGGAGAGGATGTCTCTGAGGTTACAGCAGTGTGTTGCTTGCTTGGCTTTGTTGAACGACTGATTCAGACAAGGGGTCCAAGAGGGAGAACCAACCTCTTGATTGTTCTAGCATCCTGACCACAGGGTTTTGCCTGGGGGCTAAGAGTCAGACATACCATGTTGAAATCCCTGTGCCACCACTTACTAGTTCTGTGTCCTTGGGTAAACACCTTGCCTCTCTGAGCCTCAGTGCCACCGTTTATAAAATTAGGACAATGCAGTGCCTATATACATACCACCACCTGCGAGAACATGGGTGATGTGTGGACAGCGTGAATGCTTAATAAAAGCGAGCTGTTTTTATTCGGAGTAGCAAGCTGGCATGTGAGACCCTAAAGAGATGAGGTGTGACCCAAACAGGGGACTTCTGCAACAAACTACTGTGACCCATCAGTCCAGCTGAGCCCCTAGAGGGGAAATGTAGCTGAAAGGGCTGGATGGAAGAGCCTTGCCCCTTCCAGGGGTGTGGAAGAGGAAGGCTTGCAGAGGCCAGATTGAAAATGATGGAGTGGGTGAGAAGACAAGGAGGGGAAGAAGAGGGAGCTGAGAAAGAACATTGGAGTGAGTTGGGGGAAAGCACGGTGCGTGGAGACAGAAGTGGACGGATGAAGTGTGATAAGAAGATTATGGGCTGCTGAGAGCCGGAGTGGACAGTAAGGAGGGAGCCGGTGTTGAAGGAGAGGGTAAGAACTTTGCTGTGATAACCAGATGGATCAGAGGTAATGAAGTGCAAAGGGGAGAGCAGATGTGTGGGGTGCAAGAGAGAGAAATCCAAATGGCTCTGGCCAGTGTGGCCAAACCGAGGGGCCAGAGAACCAGGGTAAGACGTCCTGCAAAGACGCTGTGTGTGCACCTATGTGCGTGTACATCCAAGCAGTTCTGATCATTTAAGGGGCCCCGTGTGTATACTCTCAGGCATATGAGAACAACATGTGCTGTTGCACATAACACATATCACTGATAATGATAACATCAGCAACCACAATAATAACTATGGTTACTTACCACTTACGTGCTAGCCGCTCTGCTGTAAGTCTTAATGGCAATCTCAGTTCATCTTCACAACAACCCAGTAGAGCTGATACTATCATTATCTCACTTTACACATAGGAATATAGGCTCAGAGGGGTTAAGTATCTTGCTCGAGGTCACACGGCTGTAAGAGGCAGTGTCAGAATTCAAGCCTCCATCTGACCAACTAAAAAGCAAACATCCCAGGTGACAAGCATTTAGCTAGGAATCCAAAATCCTTTCTTTAGTTGATATTCTTTGGAAATTAATTTCTTAGTTGGAAAGTAAACAGAGCTGATGGAGCAAAAGAAGCAACCAGGCTGGCCTGGCTGTGCAAGTTAGGATAGATGTTCTGTACATCCCCATGGAGCCGCGGGGTCTGAAATGGAATCAGACCCATGTTGCACACTGACACCTGCAGACCAGTCCATGGATAAGGCCAGTAGTTATGTCCACGGCTGCTTTTTTTCATCAGCAAAGAGTGAAGCCACCAACAAGTTTGCAGGCTATCATCTGCCTGCCTTGGGTGGCTACTGGCAATAATTGAAATGCAAATATGTTTATACCTGTTAAGTATAAGGAGGAGCACGTGTTTTAGTGATGCAATGCTGCTTTTCCTGAAATAGCGTCAAAGGAGGACCTTACGGGGTTTATTTCACTCTACTCTGAGGGCTGGATGAAGAGCTATTTTAAACCCAGTGTTAGGTAGCCGAAAATTGTTTGACGCAACCTTGGAAAATCACAGTTTTTCTATCCCAAATCAGTCTTCTGGCTGCACTTGCTGAGGGTGGAGTTCTCATTCGCAGTCTCTGCCTTCCATCTCCATCAAGCATCTGATGCTTTGACCAATGACAGGTAAGCCTGGACCAAGTCCACACTTGTTTCTGTTGGTCGGAGGTGGATCATGGGTGAGGATATGTTCACATCCCATGCAAAAGGGCTGGATCTCAAAATCTTGATGACCATGAATGTGTCACACGCTCAGCATGAGTGTGCTGAGCATTCCACATGGATTCTCTCTGGTAAGGATTAAATTGTGTCCCCCAAAAAGACATGTTGAGGTCCTAACCCCAGTACCCGTGCCCATGCGCTTGTTTGGAAATAGAGTCTTTGAAGATGTAATCAGTTAACATGAGGTCATACTGGGTCCTTATCTAATCTGAGTAATGTCCTTATGAAGGAGGAGAAGAGACAGAGACAGACAGAGGGAAGACCGCCATGTGGCAACGGAGCTATGCTATAGCTGCAAGCCCAGGTGCGCCTGGGACGACCACAGGCAGGGAGAGACAAGAAAGGACCTTCCCCTGGAGACTTTGGAGAGAAGACTGCCCTGCTAAGACCCCAAATTTGGACTCCTAGCCACCAGAACAGTAAGACAATCTGCGGTACTTTGTTACAGCAGCCTTGGGGAGAGAATACAATCTTATCCCAGACTCTTCACCGGTTTACAGATGACGGGTTGTGTTTTGTAGTTTGTACCCATCTCCTCTGAGGCAGTGGGGACGGAGAGGATGATTAACATTTGGCAGAGCTTCTGTGGGGCTTGAAGCATGGGCTTTGGGGAAACCAGGCTCATGGAGAGGGTTATACAAGATAGTCAATACGAAGGGCCCATTACAGAGCCTTGCACTGTCGAAACAGTTAATAGATGGTATACATGTGAATAGTATCATCATGGTTTGCTTCCTGATAGTGGTTTTGGTGGGTTTTTGGTCATCACTGCATACTGAACTCATGTCTTTTGATTAATAAAAATCTGTTGCCAACGAGTCGATTCTGACTCATAGCGACCCTATGGGACAGGACAGAGTAGAACTGCCCCATAGGGTTTCCAAGGAGCGCCTGGTGGATTTGAACTGCTGACGTTTTGGTTAGCAGCCGACCTCTTAATCACTATGCTACCAGGGTTTCCATAGTGTGTGGTATTTTGATTTCATTTTGCTGTTACATTCAAGGGACAAGGGGGCGGGAATGCAAAGGTAAGACATGGGATATGCCTTCAAGAAGGCCAATTCTGATAAACACAGAAGGTTGACAAACAGCTTTAAAACAAGGCCATGAGAACATTACAGAGTGGAGCTGGGATTCATGGGATGGAAAGACTACTTCTGCACCAGGCAGTTAGGGAAGACTTCCTGGAAGACACGACCTTTGAGCTGACCAGAAAGAGTAAACAATATTGCTGTCAGTGGAAGCTGTAATGAGGGGAGGAATTCAGGAGTAGGAATGAGATGAGCAAAGGCCCGGAGGCAGGAACACCATGGTCACTCAGAGAAGTCCGTGAACTCTGCCCATGAATGACTGTTCATAGACTCTGACTTGTTCTGCCTTTTCCATAGGGTTTTTCCTCAACACTGGTTTCTGGTACAATCTTGTATTAGTCAGGATGGGCTAATAGCCATTTAAAAAACAATGTTAAAAATCTCAGTAGCTTAACACAATTAAGTTTTATTTCTTGCTCATGTCAAAGTCCATAGGAAAGGAGCTGTGCTCCACATAGCCACTCAAGCATCAAGCCTCCTTCTGTCTAGGGGCTTCATCATCCCCCTGGTCCCAGAGTTCTCCATGGACTCTGCATCTGGATGACAGATGAAGGAAAAAACCACGTGGAGCCTGCACAGGAGGTTTTAGGGGCCAGGCTTGGAAGTGGCTACGTCACTTCCACTGATATTCCATTGGCCAGAACTCAGTCACATGACCTCACCTAGCTGCAAGGAAGACTGGTAAATATAATCTTCTATGCACTTAGAAGGAAAATCAAACAGATTTGGTGAAAATGTATTGTCTCTGGCGCAATTGTCTAGATCCATAGGGTTTTTGGAACCAGCAAGGAACTTGGAGATGAGAATAATAAATCCTTGAGTTTGGTTAAGTTATTCTTTGGCGTTTACAAGGTGCCTTTCCTATAGCATTTTGTTTTCTTCTCATGCTGAGAAGAGAAACCTAAAATGTTTTGCACATGTACTATATGTGAGCACTGTAGACTCGTTGCATAATATAGATCATTTCATCTCATGAAAGGTACACAGGGCAGGTGTTACTACCCCAATTAATCACAGAGGTAGCTGAACCAGATGTTAAGATCAGGTCTCAGGATTCTTTTTCTGTATTGATCCAACCCTAGCCATTCTGATGAGGAAAGGAAGCTACAGAGGGATTTCTATCCCCACTGTGGTCTCTGCCTTTGGAGCAGTGGTTCTCATCTGGGGGCAGTTTTGCCCATCCCCCCGCCAGGGGACATTTGACAATGTCTAGGAATATTTTTGATTGTCACAACTGTCAGGGGAGGCCAGGGATGCTTCTAAACATCCTACAATACACAAGGCAGTTCCCATAACAAAGAATTATCTGGCCCACGGTGTCAACAGTGCCAAGGCTAAGCGACCCTACCTCAAAGATCGACACAGACAACATGGAAGTACCAGGAACTTCAAAATGGTTCACATTGCAACTGATTTTTCAAAGAAGAGCAAAGACCAAAAGAGACCACTGGTCAAGGTGGAGCCAGGGGGTGGGTAGGAGCCATGTCCAGAGCCTGGCTGTTGTGATGGAAGCTGTCAGCAGTTGCCACCAAAACTCTTTGTCAAACAGCCACATATCAGGATTATAATCCCTGTTGCCAAATCAAACACGTTAGCAAGCAAATCAGAACTTCTTGAAAATGCGTGTCCATAACCACAAGGAGTGCTCAAAATGTGGCATGCAGCACACACTTGAAAGGCTGACTGGTGCATGCACGGTGCTCTAGAAAGACACAGAAGGAAGCATGGGAGGACGCGACAAATTGCTAAGCATGGCTGTTTCTGAAGAGATTATGAGCTATTGTATTTTGGCTGCCATGTGATTTTCTGACTTTTCTAA
>NW_004443967.1:8261638-8263919 GCF_000243295.1 Trichechus manatus latirostris | reverse complement strand
GTTCTTCTGGTCTCAGGCTGATGAAGTCTCTGGTTTATGTGGCCCATTCTGTCTCTTGGGCCAATACTTTCCTTGTGTCTTTGGTGTTCTTTGTTCTCCTTTACTCCAAGTGGTTGGGACCAATTGATGCATCTTAGATGGCCGCTTGCAAGCTTTTAAAACCCCAGAATATGCACTCATTTTTAATTTTTCCATTTCATTTCCTTCATTTGCCAGACCTTTCTGGAGTACCTGCTCCGCTCTGAGCCTGGGCCTGGACTGTGCCTCCAGCACAGTAGCAATAAAGGATTTGCTGAATTGAATTACTGTTTTTTGCCTCAACCGAGCACATTTGTGAAGCTGTCCAGGGTGTTATTTCCCCTTAGTGGCTATACCACAGCTTCTTACCTCTATCTCAGCACTTAGGACATCCAATCAGAATGATCTGCTTTTTGTCTCCCCAACTTGTCTCTTTGCTGCTGAGGACAGACACTACATCTGTCCACCTCCAGCTCCCCGGAGCCTAGCCCAGTGTGTACCAGGTCAGCGCTTAACATGCCTTTACAGAATAAATGGCATTTACCTAGCCATCCAGTATGGAGGGGCGATTTTTCAGTTTGAGAAATTTGACTGAGAATGCCCATTCTATTTAACTAATGATCTTTAAATTATATTTATAAAGTGTCCAAGATCCACTAAAACACTGTAGAAATCTATGGTAGCTGGCTGTACACACACACACACAGTTGGGGGGGGTGGGGGGAATTGGAGTTACTATCAGTTCAGAGCGCATTTCTTGAATCGAAATGGCCCATTGTGCCCCCAGACTGCTAATTCAGCACTTCAGGTATCTAGGAAATTGAACATCGTATTGTGTTACTAAAGCAAAGTAATTTGATAGTAGCAGTCCCTAAGCCGTTGCCCAAGATCACAGCCACATGTCTTCATTTTGTAACTACCAGTTGTCCTGGTAACTTTCTTTGTTTTTAACTCAAACCATGCAAAGTAAATGGGAATGAGCCACTTTAAATTAAATATGAGAAACAATTACATTTTGACAGTTTAATTGCATTCTCTCTCCCAACCTAACTTTCTAAACAAGATACCGCACATATCAAGTATGCCAACTGTATTTTTAGATTCTTTTGCAATTAAGAAAGTATCCCTAAAAGAGATAAAATAATTGGAGGACTAAATTGTTATTTCTTGAGGGAACTATATTAACGAATGAACGCTGAACCATTGCATCCGTAGTAATTCGTTTTTAAATCACTGCAGACGAAGGAGACTCATCCTTGATGGGGGAGCTCTTGGAAGGATGCTCCTATTCTTTAAGCCCTCCCTTCTGCTCTATGTGGTTGACCCAATGCATGTTGGTTGGCCAGGACTGGGTGAGCTTGTTCCCCTGTGGCCTTGGTGAGCACTCTACAATGCCCTCAAGAGGTAGCCACATCTGTGTGAACACCCAGGCAGAAAAGCTACTGGCCTATCCTGGGAAGTAACTTCAGCATCTGAGAACCATGAATGTGTTTGGAGTCTAGTTGCTGTTAATATTTCAAAAAAGGACTCAACATATTTAGTGGAGTGGGAGAGGGATACCTTGCTAAATTAAAAGCAAAAAGTAAGATACAAAATTGTAAAATCTCAGCTGGTACCGTTAAGATGCATACACATTGGAAGGAGTCTAAAAGGACATTTATCAAAACATGAAACCTTGTATAGCAGGATGAATAGTAGTGAGCATTAACTTCTTTATGTATTATCTATCTATATTCTGGAAAAAAAATAGGTGTTATACAGCTCTCTATGGTATAGCAATGAAATAGCACATGATTGAAACCAAATTCAGGATGATCATTATTAAAAAAGAACAAGTTAACCATTGAGTCAATTCCAACTCCTGGCAATGCTGTGTGTGCCAGAGTAGAGCTCTCCTCCATAGGGTTTTCAACGGCTGTGATCTTGCAGAAGTAGATCTCCAGGCCCTTCTTCAAGCTGACTCTGGGTGGATTCAAACCACCACCCTTTCGGCTAATAGCTGAGTGCGTAACCATCAGCAACACCCAAGGACCCCAGTGATTATCGTGTAAGTGTGCCTCTATTGGATGGCGCCGTTAGTTACAAAGTTCCTTGTACTCAGGACTGGCTTTGTGAATGTGTGATCTGTGTGCTGTGACACAGAGCCCCAAGCTTAAAAGGGCCCTAACATTGGCTCAATACTATCACCATCTTGAAACTCCTATCAACTTTTGAACAAGCAGCTCTGCATTTTCATTTTGCACTGGGCCCCTTAAATTTTATA
>NW_004443967.1:8258846-8260071 GCF_000243295.1 Trichechus manatus latirostris | reverse complement strand
CTATTTTAGATGCCCGTGATTTAAATATTGTTTGGAGATGGGTAAGATGCATTCTTTTCCAAACTTGCAAGCAAGTGGAAACTTTCACTTATTAAAGCAGTGATGAAAAACCATCCGCCGTCGTCTGGGCCACCTAGTCCGTGAACCATCCCTGGTGTTGCCAGGCGCGATGAGCTTCCCGTGCCCCGCTGACTGGTTCTGCACCATTTCTGCTCATACGTCAAGCTCAGTCAGGCCTGTTAGCCTGAGTGCCCCACAGGCCATCAAAAAGAGGCACCAGACTCCATTATAACGTCTCTTAGCACTCTCGGCACTTCCCACGCCATGCTGGTGGGGTACCTGGCTGCTCCAAAGGGGACTGCAAATGGGATTAGAGACACAGCATCACCTTGCCGCTGCTCTCCAGCTGGGCAGGGGGAAGGCGGGTCACACTAAGCAACCAGCTTATCCTTCGATTTTCTCAGAGGCCTCGTGCCAGGCCTGTTGCCCCCGACTAAATTCCACTGCTGAGATGAACCAACCCTCACCAAGCTGGGGCTGCCACCTGGGGACCCTCAGTGCCAGGAACTGGGGAAACTGAGTCATCCCCAAGTGGTCCGGAGCACCTCTATGGATAAGCAAGAGTCTGTCACCTTCTTTTCAGATTTTATTCTTGAGCCGTGATGGTGGCAACATGTGTGCGTGTGTTTTCTCCCAGTATCTCCCAGAAGAAGAACATGGCGGACCAGAGAGAGGATTCATGGTGTTCCAGGGACATGATCCATTGATCAGGGTATCTGGGCCAGGCAGGCAGAAAAATGTCTTAGACGTTTCTAAAAGAAAAAAACATAAGTGAGTGACTTGAGTCATGGGCCTCGCCAGTGCGAGCTCACCGGATGGCTGACAACCCTGAGCTTCACTTGGTGCCATTTGGACCTCGCCCGGAACCCCTCCAACTGTCCTGAGCAGGAGAGAATAGGCCCTCTGCTAATTACCCCAGAGGCCAGCTTTCTGCTCCTTTGAAGAGCTTGCTTTGATGTGATGCAATTCTGCTGCCAGGCCGGCTGTGCCCAGATTAAGCACATAATGAGCAATTATCCGCCCGCCTCTCAGAGTGTGGCTGAGGCAGCCGAGTGGAAACCCCGGCCTTATTCTGGGCTGCCGCGACTCCCTCCGGGGCTGGAGTAATTCACTTACTCACTTCCCTCCGCACCCCTGCCCGCTCAAACTTCTTCCCATCTGTGAA
>NW_004443967.1:8256047-8258622 GCF_000243295.1 Trichechus manatus latirostris | reverse complement strand
TCACAAATCATCATGGTGCAAAGATAGCACTTGCAGATGCCCTTTAGGAGGGCAGACTGTGGCCCGTGGCTCTGTGGTCAAAACCATCCCATATTAGCTGTGTTGCCAGGGACCGATTACCCACTAAGCAAGGTTCCCACGGCTTACTTGTGCCCAGTTTCACCCGCTTTTCACCACGTCAGTGATGTGAAAACCCATGTGAAATTGTGCACTACAATTGAGTAACTAAACACAAAGAAGCCTGTGCGTACCTTGCTTACTTGTTAATCCACCCCTTAGTGTTGCCATGGGCAAGGGGTGACCCTCCAGCCCTTGAGTTCCCTCCTCCAGAAAGGCAGGATCATAGGAGAGCCCACCCGCACCTGTGGAATTGTTTTGAGGAGTAAATGAAATGCATATTCCTGCACAGCTCGGAGCCTGCTTCTAGAAGGCTCTCGCTGGCAGTGTTACGATCATGCTCACATATACGGTCTCAGGGGTTCCTTGCTGCCACCGCACTCCATGGGTGGGCCTTCGTGGGCTCATTCAACAGGTGAGGCAACTGAGGCTCAGCCAAAGGGACCTGTAGGTCTATCTGTCTTAAAGGCCAGCAAAAATCGACCAAACCCATTGCCCTCAAGTCAATTGCAACTCATAGCATGACCCTGTAGGACAGAGTAGAACTACCCCATAAGGTTTCCCAAGAGCGTCTGGTGGAATTGAACTGCCGACCTTTTGGTTAGCAGCCATAGCTCTTAACCACTGTGCCAATAAAGGCCAGCAAAGGAGGTTCTAAATTACAAGGGAGCAACTAGCAGTTTTGTGGGATCTGAGTTCCCCCTCCTTCTGAAGCTCCTCATGGGCGAGGCCTGAAGGTCTTTGCTTGTCTTGTCTGCCATGACCCTGAGTCTTTTTCTAAAAGCATAAGGCCGGCTGCTCAGCCAGGTGGAGACTCTAACCAGGGAAGAAAGCCTTCTCTTTTCACAAGGAGCGTGCAATGTGGGCTCTTCTTCCACACAAAGAGGCCCCCTGTCCTTCAAAGAGCCTTCTTCACCCTGTTCCCTAAAATTCCTTCTGTCCCCCCATAAGACATCAGGCTTGAAAGATAGCACTCCCTGGAGCAGGGACGTGGGGATTTCACCTCCCAGGTTGTTCTCTTAACCTTCCCCCAAACCCCATCTGCAGAAATCCACCTCTTGCAAGCAGCCCCCAGCCACTGCCCCCTCACCCAACCCTGCCTTGTGGTCTCCCTCTAAAGTCACATAATTCCTGTGGCACTCGCTGCCACCCTAGTCTCTGGGGTCTTGTGCATTGTTCTGGGAGAGGGGGGAAGTTTAAGAAGCCATGAGCATTTTGGACCAGAGACCACATCTTGCTCATCTCTATCTCTGGCAGACACATAGTGGGAACTTTATTTCGTTGTTTATTTTTAATTTAAACAAGTGGCCTGAGACTATTTCTTAGAGCAGAATTTGGTGGAGAGAGGCACCTGGGCTGGGGGACACTGCCACAAGAAGGAAGTGTTGAAGAGAGATCCCTCAGAGTTCTTTGTAAAGCCAGACTCGGTAAAGGGCTGCCTCCGCCATCATGGCAAGTTCTGGAATGTTGTATCTGCTTCGTCCTGGAGGGTCCTGCCCTCACCTCAGCCCTTCGTCCAGAACGTCAAGTGAAGCAAACTGTCTCCTGCTTCTGGTCCTTGGTACATGTTCTTCTTCTTCCTTTCCTTCGACTATTTACATCCATCTCCATTCCTTCAGAACTCAGCTCACACAACACTTCCTCAGAAGAGTCATCTCTGACTGTCTGGTCCAGATGGCGGCCCCTCATCATCTCTCATGGTACACTTTGCTTTTCATTCATGACCCTTATTACACTTTTTCCTCAAATATTTGTTTGTAGGAATACTCGATTAATACTTATCTGTAATGCTTGCTAGCCTTTAAATTTCACAAAGGCAGCAACTTTCTCTTTGATCAACACAGTTCTCTCAGTGCTTGGCACACAGTAGGTGCTCAATGAAGGGTTGGTGAAGGAGTGAATCAGCCTGGATTTCCAGTATGGCTTTGGATCAAGTCACTGATTCTGCCCTGGAGCCAGGATACGTGACACATAAATGGCAAGAAGGAGAGGATGGGCCTGCTTTCTGTCTGCCAGATGAGAGACCCCCCAGCTCAAAGTGAGCCTCCATCCCACCTTTCACTCCCAGTTAACTCAGGCTTCTGTTCAAGTAGGATTTTTACAAGGCTGATCGCCAAAGCCAGCAAACATCCCCATAAAATAAAATGCTGTTTTTGACAATCGTCTCCTTTGAAACAGTCACCAACCCCTGCCCCCCACCCCCCGCCCCACCCAGGTAGCTGAGCGTCCAGAGTGACCTTCCCCTGCAGTCAGTTCTGGGAGGCCAGAGCAAAGTGGGGAGCGGGGAGGGGGCACGGCAGACAAGCACTTTTCACATCTCAGGGTCTGAAATGATTGCCTTTCTCTCTTCTCCCCGTGGGTGGGGAGGTGTGTTATGAGCTGGGGACTTCAGGCTGGGCCTGGAGATAGAACGAGGCATGCAGTTGTCAGAAGCAACTTAGCAAGTCCCTCCACACCC
>NW_004443967.1:8254321-8255745 GCF_000243295.1 Trichechus manatus latirostris | reverse complement strand
GGGCAAGCTCCTGCTCACCATATGTCTGCTGAAGGGAAGGGCTGCAGAGAGGGCCCCCAGTGGAGCCCCCCAGATGCCAGGGGAAGAAGCCAGGTATCTCCCATAAATCCGCAACTGAACGCCTTTTTTCTCCACACCCGCAGGACCCGGACAGGGCCTGGCACACAGAGGGTGCCGGCATCACCACATAGATAGCATCATAGATAGCGTCATGGAGCAATGCTGAGTAGGGGGTCAGACAGGTCGGGGTTCAGATCTCAACTTGGTCACTTGCTGGCCACAAGACCTTGGACAAGTTCTTACTGTCTCTTGACCTTGTCTTCCCAGTAGGTTAAATACCTGCCTTACGAGATGGCTGGTATAGTTATGGATGAAGTTATGGAGCCCTCCATATAGTGTCATGGTGCCCACGGTGTGTTTCTCCATGTAGTGAAGAAAAGGTATGCCACAGGCAGAGAAGAGAGCATAGCGTTAAATCATGGGCTCACTCTCTCTCTCTCTCAGATGCTAGGATTCGTGCTAGTGTTTCCTGTCCCTTTCTGTCCTGCACCATAATTCATCTGAGAATTCCCTTCCCCTGCACGTCTTCTTAGCTTATTAGCTTGGATAGAAAAATTACACTAGATGATTAGGTTGAGGACAGACCACAGACCCCTGACATTTGAAAAGTGCTTTCGGGCTGGCAGTCTTTTTGTGCACAGTCTCGCCTGACAAACAAGGAGCCCTCTTGGAATGAAAAACACAAAACAGTTGAAAGGAAGTAAGTAAATAGTCTGAGTCAAAACTGTTCCCTAACGAGCAGCCTCGACTGTCCAAGAATGCGCATCTGGCTGAGGGTGTCTGGGGGCTTGTACCTGCTCCGACAGCAGGGTTGCCAACACACCCAGCAGCCTATGGACAGGCGGGCATGAAGGTTGGTGAAGTGTTTCTTTTAAAAAGAGGGAATTTCCTAGTGATTACCAATCCCCTAAAGTTCAGCAGGAGCCCTGGTGGTATATTGGTTAAGAACTCGGCTGCTAACCCAAACGTCGGTGGTTCAAATCCACCAGCTGCTCCTTGGAAACCCTATGGGGCAGTTCTCCTCTGTCCTGTAGGTCGCTACTAGTCGGTGGCACCTAACGACAAAGCTCAACAGCGAAGTGTATCCATTCGAAGCTGTTATTTTGTCAGTTTACCTATTTATACCCTGGATTGTTACGGCTTACCAAAGAGAAAAAGGAATATGTATATATACACGTATATATGTATACATATACACATATGTTTATATATTTATTTATATGTTTCTGTATTTATTTCTATGTTTAAATATAAGGAGCCCTGGTGGCACAGTGGTTAAAGCCTAGGCTGCTAATCAAAAGGTCAGCGATTCAAACCCACCAGCCGCTCCACGGGGGAAAGATGCTGCAGTGTGCTTCCGTAAA
>NW_004443967.1:8247903-8252422 GCF_000243295.1 Trichechus manatus latirostris | reverse complement strand
GGCCAAAATGTCAACAGTGCTGAGGTTGAGAAACCCAGCTTTAAAGTATAAAAATTTCTTATTCTGAATTACATTCTGGCTTTTTGGGAATATCTAATGTTTTATTATATCAGCTAGAGAAACCACACTTAAAAAAAAAAAAAAAGGAGGGGAATGCCTTTGCCAATTTGCTAACTGGCTGTATAATTTGTCTTAGACTGCTCCAGCCTCAGTTTTGTCATCTGTAAAATAGCCAGATTATACTTATTGATTTCTGTGTATCCTTCTGACTCCGACCCTCTAGGACTCGGTGATTCTAGTTTTCAACAATCCGATTTTGTGCCAGAAGGGAGCAGGGCCAGGCAGAACCCTGCACTGCTCCGGATAAATAAGAGCACAATAGAATTCCTAGTGAAAATAAATCATCTTTTCATATAAAATCTTCTGAAGACTATTTCGAGAAGAGTAATAGATCTGCCAGTCCAACACCTGCAGAGTAGGTAATAATTTACTTAGCCCACTGACTCGGGGGCAGGGCCAGCTCTTGATAAATGGCCCAATTAAGCATCTGTTAATCACAGCATTATCTCATCGGAAGGTGGAATACCTACTTCTCTCCAGCCATTCCTCAGCGAGATAACATCACAAATTCCCCAAACAGCACAGGGAAGCAAGTGGGGGAACAATGCCCCTGCCCGTCTCAGGGGCTCTGGCCCCACTTTGCTGGGATGGGAATATCCCCTGTGCCTGATCCTGGCCCTTCCCCCATCAACCTTCCTATAACCTCGGCTCCTGAACTCTCGTGTTCGTCTGAGGCCTTGATAATAAAGCAACATCTGCAAAACCTACAAGAACTTTACTGCAGTTAATTGAGTAATTGAAGCAAGATGCAGGGAGGGGTGATCTGTGGGCCTGGGTTGAGGGCCGAGAAGGGAGACAACGGATTTATTGCAAAGGCCGTGGGCGGCCTTGGGCCCAGGCCCTGGTTCACAGGAAGTTTGAGGTCATGTGGGATTAAAATATCTTTAAAAACAACTGGAATAATTTGACTGAAATATCAGGCATGCTATGCCAGTTTATGCCAGGAGACCAGGTGTGATTTGTTTACCTGGCACCCAACACACTTCTTTTGATATCTGCGCCGTTAGTCTAAATTTATAGATTATTGAGCAGATGGGTAGCGCCTGTCTGTGTCTGTCTGTCTGTCTCATCCTGATTGCTACATGAGGACCGGCTTTGTGCAGTTCAGGATAAGTGGTTAAGAGCTATGGCGGCTAACCAAAAGGTCAGCAGTTCGAATCCACCATGCGCTCCTTGGAAACCCTATGGGGCAGTTCTACTCTGTCCTTTAGGGTTGCTATGAGTCGGAATCAACTCAATGGTGGCAACAGGTTTATGCCCTAAAGTGACTGGAGCCCCAGAAACTACAAGAGTGGTGTGCCGGGCCAAAGATATTTACAATCCAGCAGCTGTATTTGCTCTGAAATGGCTTATCATGGGAATGTGAAATTGAGCCCCATTGGCCCAACGGTTAGACGCTGGGCTACTAACCAAAAGGCTGGCAGTTCAAACCCACCCAACTGCTCCGAAGGTGGAAGACCTGGTGATCTGCTTCTGTAAAGATTACAGCCAAGAAAACCTTATGGGGCAGTTCTACTCTGTCATATGGGGTTGCTATGAGTCGGAATGGACTCGAGGGCACCTAACAACAATGATCTGAATAAAATCCATAAATTTAAGCACAATTTACCACCTTGAAGTCATTGGGAATGATGTCGTTTATTTGATAGCCTTGCAGATGCCAGGTATAAAGATTGTAGATACATAAAAGTGCCCATGTGAGCCACCTGGCATGAGACCAGCCCCGTGATGAGCCTAAGGACACGCCCCCAGCACACAGGAGGACTGATTTTGGGGAAGGTCATTGCTGCTTTTGTAGTTTCTTTGCCGCTTTATTAAATCCCAAATTCCTTGCAAAACTGTACAATTTTAATAACTCAAATCCACACGGATCATAAAGCTGTCTAAATACACCTCGCGCCCTGGGTATCAGACGGATCCACAAGTGATGATGTCACTGGACCTGATTAACCAGAACAGGTCGCCCGACAAGATTTTATTACAAGTGTCATTTAGATTTCTGACAGCTTTACAAGGCTTAATGGCTTTTTATTAAATACATTGTGTTCAAGGAAGCTGACAGTTCGGGGTACCTTGTAAATACAATGCAGTGGAATTTCTTTAGAAGCTTTGTGAGAGAAAGCAGAAGGTGTATGGGACATCCCTCCCTGTTCCCGGTCCCATGGCTCAGGAGGCCCCGAGTTCATCACCTCCCGGGGCTAAAGACAAATGACCCCCGACGCCGCCCCCTCCAGCTCTCTGAGCCCAGCAGGTCTGCCCCATGTCCACCCAGATGTTTCCATCTGAAGCTCTCCAGAGAATGGAATTCCTCAGTCCAGAGGGTGACCCAGCTCAGCCGCCCACAGCCCTCCCCTAAGACATGCCTCTTTCTAGGAATCGGTCAGCCTGGCCTTTGTGAAAGTCAACGCTTGCCATGAGCCCATTCGCTCATTTTTGTTCGTTTTTTCTCAGCAGTCCTGGGGCCCACTCAGAAGGAAGACTGAGGAAAGATGTTCTTACCATAAGCCCCCAAACTACCCCCCTCCAGGGGCTGGGCTCTGTGCTTGGTGCTCTCGGTAAATTACCTCATCTAATTCTCACAATGACATCTCTGGGTGGTGCAAATGGTTAATGCACTTGGCTGCTAACAGAAAGGTTAGAGTTTCGAGGCTACTCAGAGGTGCCTCAGAAGAAAGCCCTGGCAATCTACTTCCAAAAAATCAGCCATTGAAAACCTTATGAAGCTCAGTTCTACTCTGACACACATGGGGTTGCCATGAGTTGGAATTGACTCAGAGGCAACTGGTAAAACTTCTCACAACAGCCTTGCTGAGCAGGTATCTTAGTCCCCTTTAACAAGTGAGAAAATACACATTCGGAGGATTAAACAAAAACGACAAGAGAACGAGAAAGTATGTCTTATGTGCCTAGTACTGAGGGGCTTTGGGTTATTTCTCATCCCCACTGTCTGAAGGAGGTGCATTACCTACTTGACAGAAGCAGCAGTTGAGGCTCATGTGACTTGGCTCTGGTCACTCAGCCCAGGTGAGGGACACAGCCACTGGGGGACAGGGGCAGAGTTCTTCATGCCTAAGCCGATTCAGTTCAACAAATGTTTGACCCTCTGCTATGAGTTCATAAGTATGACAATAATAGCTGCCGCTCAGTGGGGGACCTCGGCATCCTGTGCTCAGTGCTTTACCTGCCTTGTCTCATTTAGTCTTTACAACGCCCCTGGGAGGTGGCTACTGTTAGGCTCACTGCATCTTACAGGTGGGGAGCCTGAGGCCCTGGGGGTTCCTGTCACTTGCCCAAGCTCACACAGCCAGTCAGTAGCTGAGCCAGAATTAGAACCAGGGTTGGAACGCAGGTAGGCTAGGGCGAAAGCCTTTTTTTTTTTTTTTTTTGTGGTAAATAAATAACAAAAAAGAAAATTTGGCTTTTTAACTATTTTAAGAGTACAATTCGGTGGTATGAATCACATTCACTATGTCGGGCAATCACCCCCGCTGTCTATTTCCAGGAGTTTTTTATCGCCCCCGATAGAAACTCAGTACCCTTTAAGCAATAACTCCCCCATTTCCCCCTTCCCCTAACCCCTGATTTAAAAGAAAACCGTTGCCGTCCAGTCGATTCCAACTCATAGTGACCCTACAGGACGAAGTAAAACTGCCTCATAGGGTTTCCAAGGCTGTAAATCTTTACAGAAGCAGACTGCCGCATCATTCTCCCACAGAGCAGCTGGTGGGTTCGAACCGCCGACCTTCCCATTAGCAGCCGAGCGCTTAACCGCTAATAAACTTTGGTCTGTAGCATTTGCCTATTCTGCATACTTCATGTAAGTAGGACCACACAAAAAATCGTCCTTTCACTCAGCATGTTTTCAAGGTTCATCCATGTCATGGCATGTATCAAAACTTTCTTTCTTTTTCTAGCTGAGTAATATTCCATTGTATGGATCTACTGCATTTTGTTTATCTATTCATATGTTGATGATGGAGTTGTTGGGATGTTTCAGAGCCTGTGCTCTTAATCCTGAGCATTGGCAAGTAAGCCCTGCCTTCGCCAGCTCCCAGCGTATCAGGAAGCAATGGGAATCCCCTACGTCTGTGTGTTATCTGCCCCTTCCAAAGTACTTTTGCATATATCATCTTATTTGACTTTTGCAATAACATTCAGGAGGAAGAGAAAAGAAGCATCATGACTCCCATTTTAAGATTGGAGAGCTGAGGCTTGAAGAGGCTCATCATCTTGCCGAGGTCCCACGACTCACAGGCTGTGCATCCAGGGCTGAACTCAGTTGTTCTCCCTCTCCTCCAAGGCCAGGGTTTAATCCCCCTCTGGCAGGCAGAGTGTGGTGACGCGAAGTGGACACAGCCAGGAATCCTAGGGGGAGTTTTGAGAGGAAAAGATCAGCAGC
>NW_004443967.1:8243288-8247280 GCF_000243295.1 Trichechus manatus latirostris | reverse complement strand
GGTTCTGGCTTTTGCAGGTTTTATTGTAATAAGTTATTTAACCCAATATATTCAAAATATTACCAGATCAGCATGTAATCAATATAAAATGTATTAATGAAATAGTTTACATCCTTTTTTTTGGTACTAAGTCTTCAAAATCCACTATGTATTTCACACTTAGAAAAGTTCTGCATCAGGCCTAGTCACAAGTCAAGTGCTCCACAGCCACATGGGATTTTAGTGGCTGCTGTATGGGTTGGCATGGCGCTGGAGGGCGGGGATATGTCATCCCCAAGTGCACCCAGTAAAATGATGTGCACAGAAAAGATTCAGCAAATTCGTCTGAGGCAGTTTGAAGCCAGGAGGAGCAGCTAAGGATACAGCTTTTGAAGACAGGACCTTAGGCGTGTTGCTTGACCTCTCTAAGCCTTGAATATCTATAAATGAGGGGAGATGGTAACGACCTCTCAGGAGTACAGAGAGGATAAAATGGGACAACATACATATTCAAAAAAAAAACAAAACAACAGTTCCCATGGAGTTGATTCCGACTCACAGTGACCCCACGTGTGTTAGAATAGAACTGTGCTCCAGAGGGTTTTCGATGACTGACTTTTTTGGAAGTAGATCACCAGGCCTTCCTTCCGAGGTTCCTCTGGGTGGACTTGAGCCTCCAACCTTTCTGCTTGCAGCCCAGCATGTTAGCCGTTTGCACCACCCAGGGACCTCAACATATGTATAGTAAGTCCTCAGTAAACACTGTCTGGGACTATTACTGTGTTTTTATTACTGTTGATGGCGAACCTGGCAGTCTATGCCCACCCTGAGCCCTAGAGCCACTGAGAAGGCTGCAGATCCTCGGGCGTACGGGGGCCCCCCAAGTCCTACATATTTAACAGCACATTCCAGAGTGGAAGCACATGTGTGATGTTCCCGACTGTAGCAGCCAAACCGGAAACTCAGTAATATTCCAGGAGCCACAGACAGGGAGAATCAGGGGTTAGCCAGGAAATTATTCGCATTTAATGTGGGACTGGGTCTCCGGGGACCCTGCTGTGTTCCCCTGCTTGGCAGTCCTGCTTCCCCGCTGAGTCTGACCTTTTCTGAAGCCAGGCTCTACCGGGAGCGCTGGGAAGAAGAGCCAAGAGGACAAAAGGGTTTTCTTCCATTTGCATCATCCCACTGCCTGCAGGCCTGGAGGGGGAAACTGGGCTCTCTCCGGGTAGTTGGCTCACTGATTCTGATCTTGGGGCTTGGGTGTACAATTTTCTCAAACTCCAGCCATGCACGCTGTTAGCTGCCGTCCAGTCGACTCCAACTCCTAACGACTTTATACACAACAGAACAAAACATTGCCCAGTCCTATGCCACCCTCCTGATTGCCAGCATGTTCGAGCCCCTCACTGTGGGTCTCCCTCACCCTCACGGGTCCTCCTCCAGCGATCGATCCCCCCTGATGACATACCAAAAACAAGCGAGTCAGGCAATGTTCTGTTGTGATCCATAAGGTTTTCATTGGCTAATTTTTCAAAATAGATCACCAGGCCTTTCTTCCGAGTCTGTCTTAGTCTGGCAGCTCCACTGAAACCTGTCCACCATGGGTGACCCTGCTGGTATTTGAAATACCTGTGACACAGCTTCCAGCATCACAGCAACACGCAAGCCACCACAGTACAACAAGCTGACAGACAGGTGGTGGCCAGCCATGTACGAACAGCCTTTAAAAGAAAAAATAATTGATAGATTCTGGAAAATTCATCTTGGGCCCCACTTTGAGACACAACAAAATGAAAATCTTATTGCAAAAAAGCAAATTATCATTGCAACCGAGAATACTCATCTAGATGTCTGGTTAAGGAATTACTTGTGTATTATGAAATAAATACATAGTTTTTTGCTTGTGTAGGACTTACAGCTTCCCAGTATTAGGTCTGCGGGCTGCAGTTTGGGAGTCAATGAATTAGGGAAACTTCGGTGTGGAGGTCATTCAGGAGAGCAAAGGGGGTGGCCAGGAGCAGCCTGGAGGGGTGGCCCAAGCCGCCCAGGTCTCGTCCATCATGGCACAGTTCACCCTTAGGGAAAGGACACCTGGTTTGGCCGCCTGTGCCCACCCCCAGCATTGAGGTGGCAACCGGGGGCTAATTCCCACGGTACTAAATCTGCCCCTCTTGCTTGGCCAGCCAGGACCTGTCCTCTTCTCATCTGGAGGCCAGTAGAGTTTTTCTATTTATTTCCTTTTCCTTCCAGAATACATCCACCTTTGAAAAAAAACTGAGATATTTCAAAAATATCCCCAAAGCAGGTACTGTCTTGTGAATGATAGAAATCAACTAAAATGATGAAGATGTGCTTACTGACACATTTCTAATTGGCTCCTAGAATGGGCCCCGCCTACCCAAACCCTCTCTTCTGCAGCAGCAACTCCACACCATGACTTTAGCCAGCATCTCTGTCTCTGAGTCTCAGTGTTCAGCTCTGGAAAACGTGGCTCATGGTAGTTTCCTGCAGGGCGGCCAGGAGGGCTAACTGAAACAATCCAGGTGCCTATCAAAGGGCCCAGCACAGACTAGAGGTTAAACCCTCTCCTCACCCCTGGAACTCAGAGCATGAAATCCAAGCGGCTGTCCCTTCCTGCCATGTCCTCTCTCTTTTTCACTATCCCCAGGGTGAAGCAGGCTGTTTGGATGCATTATCCAAAAGGATGCTAAATGCCGACATTTTGGAGATGGTGTTGGCTTGCCCTGATTTACGCCACCTGGGTGATCAGCGGCACTCTGCCTATTTCATTCCCTTCTCTGGGGTCAACACTGACCAGCAGCTCCAATGCGGCCATCTGCCCTATAGCCACGGCATATCTGTAGGGCAGACGATAGCAATGGAAGAGCAGCAGGCTTTGTCCATGCTGTTAACTCCTGGCATCTCCAGACTCATGGTCTCCTTGGATTCATCGTGCCACCCACTGGAAATAAGAAATGGTTAGATGGTGGGCCAGGTTAGGCAGCCCCCTCCTCTCCCCGGCTTTATCTGCAGGCAGCACTGCATTGAGTTAATTGAAAAAGGTAGATGAATGGATTCATCTGTGAGCTGTGCTGTCAATGATGGGAAGATGTGCAGAAATCAGAAACGTGCAGATAACATCTTTCTGTTAAACTGCCCAGTAAAGGGAGAGGCTGGTCAACGGGGCCCTTGGGTACATGGGGGGAGGTTTGGAGAGTTCTCTCCATGCAGAGGATCGCTAACTTCCCAGAGAATCTGCTTCTCCGGGTACCCTCGTGCCTCTCCAGGCCACTGATCACCACTGCAGAGCCAGGCCTTTCTCCAGCCCCGCTTCTGTGTCCCTTCTGACCCTTAGAGCATGTCTCAGCCATAGCCATACCTACCCAGCATGCTTTGACAATTCCTGACTCTTCCACTTATCAGTGGTGTGGCTTTGCCTCAATGATTGACTCCCTGAGCCTCAATTTTCCTGGCAGTGAAAATGGGCATAATGATACCTACTTCAGGGGAATGGGGAGAATTAAGTGAGTTAACACATGAAAGCATGTAACAGAGCCAGCACTTAGCAAATGTTCAATTAATTTTAAAAAAGTTGATATATGATGTTCATGTTAAACTCATTTGTTGAAAGAAAGGGCAGAGTCTCACTGGGCATAGTGAGTGCCCATTCCTACCTCACCACACCCCACAAGGAAAAAAACAGTCTCCAATACTAAGGCCAGGCATCCTGATGCTTAACAGAGGTAGTATCCTGCCCAGGCCACCCACCGTGGCTCCCTGGTAGTGTACCCACCCTGTGCAACTGTCCCTAGGTCAGCTCTCACCTGACATGTATCTAGAGTTCAAGGAAAGTTCTTTCCTATGTTTTCAGCCTCCGAAGCCATCCAACTCCTACAGTTTAATTTAATCATATGAGCCTTGTAAAAGGAGCCCCCCTCATCTGTCCTCCGGGCCTCCTCTTCCCTGTGCATCTGAGTGGGGGCTCCGTGGTTCCAGGCTCAGACAGATGCCAC
>NW_004443967.1:8237130-8242831 GCF_000243295.1 Trichechus manatus latirostris | reverse complement strand
GTCAATGGCTCTTTCACAGATTTCAGAGCCCACCTTTGCTTGTCTGCCCACCACCCAGCTAACTCCTAACCCAGCTTCAAGTCTTAGCTTAGGCATCACCTCCTCCAGGAAGCCTTCCACGCTGCCCCTCCTCAGTGTTGCCATAGCTGCCTGTGCTCCCCTACCCAAGCACGTATTGCACCCTGCGTGTTGAAATTGCCTGTCCACCTGTCTCTGTCAATCAATGGCTGCAATACTTCCTCCTCTCTGTTCCCTGTGCCCAGTACAATGCTGAAAAGGTGTGCAGAATGAATCAGTTAGTGGGCATGTGCCCCAGAGCTTTCGGGGCATCAGGCTGAGTGGCTCAGAACTCCCACAAGGCCCCGGGAGACAGCAGTGCTCTCCAGCCGGTGGTCGTGGGATTTTACTGTGAGTGGAAATTGGGCTCACAGATCAAAGGCAAGGGCTCCTACAGTCCAGACTGCCAGCAGCTAGCACTATTGAAATATCAGTTGACTTGGTAATTCTGCATTAAGTGGGTTAATGATTGACATCCATTTGTAAAACCTGCCCCACCACCTCTCCTTTTGCAGACTGACCCTTCCCTATTCCAGGTTGGTGGGACAGGGGACTGGAGCTGCCCAAATGAGAGTTCATTTGGCTGGAGCCATGCCCCACCCCGACTCTAAAGGGCCCCGTGTTCTCAAAACCTTCCACCATTTCTACAGGGTGCCTTAGAAAGGCTTAACACCTGAGATCCCCTTTCAGAAATAAAACTCCACAAGTTTGAACCCAAGGGGAAAAGCCTGGTGCAACTTTGCACCTGTAACACGAGTCACTTGATTAAAAAAATTTCCAGAAATCAAGTTTGTAATGCTCTGTGTGGGGTACAGGAAAGTGGAGGCACATGGCGGGTGAGAAACACCTTCAGCTGCAGCAGCTTTTCAAATCGTAACCATGGTCTAAAGATTCTGGGACTGGTCGTATTTTGGAAAGTGACTTTTCCCATGTTGGCGCTTTATTATGCTCTTCAGAAGGGGATGGACATAAGGCAGCAACTGCTTGAGGATTTCAAAGTCACCTCCCTGGCGACCAAGGCCGGCTCCCTCATCTCTGTTCCAAAGCCCGGTGGGACTGGGGCCTCAGAAGGAGGAAGGCCAATGTCCTATCGCATCAGACAAGGGAGGCCTGACTGGGACAATCCCTCAGACAAATTCTTTGGTGGACTTTGAATTGTAAATGCCCCAGCAACACACTGAGAATCTACAGGAGGAAAATGTCCTTCATGGAGGCTGCTAACCCTGCTGGGGGCCTGCTGGGCCCCTGGCCAGAGCTACAGGTCTAGATAAGGCACACTCTGCCCAGGCCATCCATGCCCCCTGGCATAGCCAACAGCATGGCTCCCGGGAGGCTGGCCTGGGCTAGGGATGCCCTCTGTGCCCGAGATGAAAGGATAAGGGTGCCCCTGGAGCAGGACCTTGGTTCCTCTGTTCTTCATCTGTCGAATGCGGACAGTCACCCCTTCCTCTTCAGGTGACAGTGAGGCCACTGACCTAGAACAGGTGGCTGAGTGCCTGGCCCACAGTGAAGTGCCCTTCCCCACACCCTCTCCCAGCTCTCATGAGGGGCAGGGGTGTTAGTTGTCAATGACTGTGACTCAAAGAATCACCTGGGGTCACTCTAGGAATGCTTTTTCCTGCTGTTCGTGTTAAGACTTTCTGGAAAAGAGGCAGAAAGAGGAGTATGGCTTCTTTGTTGTATTGTCTCAGGACAAGAGAGACGGGAGGGCAGGTTGGCCATCACTCCCTTCCCAAAGCCCTGACCACCCGCCTGGCTGCTGGGGTTGGATGGCGCTGGTGTGGGGAGGTGGGAGAATCGAAGGCCATGTCCAGCCTCCCCGCTTGCGTCCTTTCGCCCCACTTTCCTTCGAGTTTGTTATGAGCAAGAGATCCTGGGCTGCGTATTAATAAAACAATGGAATTTTTATTTCTTTTTCTCATAAATTACATAATTCAAACCTTAAAACACCTTTAATGAACAGTGACTGGGCATGTGACACTTAATAAAACTGAGCTCAGTGCGGTTTCTGCTTGACAAGCTACCAGCCAAGAACGGGCCTATGAGTAAATGATTAAGAGGCGGAAATCTTTCCTGGGCTCCACTATTAAACACTTCAAAGGTTTCCAAAGTCAGATAAAATGAAAAGCAAATGTGTTTCACTGCCTCTCAAATACCTCAAATGTTTTAGCAGGTGCAAGCAATGAAACTTTCCACGGTGACAGCGCGTTAGGGTCCGCAAAGTGCACCCGGCTGAATTCTGGGAATTCTGGGCCGGCTTCATAAAAATTCATGATTTTCAATGAGGAGAGAGATGTTCGCCCTCGGAGCCCATCTACATATGCGGCACAGAAGGAAAATATCACAGGGGCCTCTCGGTCATGGGTCAGCTTAACCCTTTGTGTCCTGGAAGGGACCCCTGCATTGAGCGTGGGACGGTCCCCCACAGAGATGGGCAGCCTTGTGCTGGCAAGTCCTCTGGGTTGGCCTAGACCTTGACGGTCAGGTCAAACTCAAGCGCTCTTTTTGGGCACAGGGATATTTTTATGGACCTAGGAATGTATCGTACCCGGATGGTGCAAATGGTTAACTGCTCGGCCGCTAACCAAAAGGTTGACGGTTTGAATGCACCCAGAGGCACCTTGGAAGAAAGGTCTGGCGATCTGCTTCCAAAAGGTCACAGACATGAAAATCCTATGGAGCCGTTCTACTCTGCAGACATGAGGAACCCACTCGACGGCAACGGTTTTTTTGTTTTGTTTTGTTTTTTTGAGGAATGTATCACAGACTACGAGAGCCAGCTGACTCAGCACTTACAGACGGTGTGACTTTGGGCAAATTATTTAACATTTCTGTGCCCCAGTTTCCTCACCTGTAAAATGAGGACAATCATAGCACCTGCCGCACATGCTTTTTGTGAAGGTTACATGGTTAGCGTCATAGACGCACGACAATCGTACGGCAGAATCATGTTAGCAATTCTTATTATTAGTGTGCCATTAGGGAAAATAAGTATGAAAAAGCATTCTACAGCTTGGTTATTTGAGCTTTTCATTTACAATTTGCTATAACTTGGGTTTATAAGTCAGAGTAATCTCTCACACAGACGTATAATATTTTATAGTTTACAAAGGACATTCTGAGACGTTACCTCATCCCAAGCTCTCAATCGTAAGGCTGGTAAAGGATGGTCATTCATGGATGAAGAAGTGCTTCAAGCTCCTCTGTGGTGTTCTTGCAGAGAGGCAGACCAATCTCTTGAATCTCTATGCCTCAGGGGCACCCATCTGTGAAATGGGTATGGAACGTCTCCCTCTGAATCACAAGCACATGCCACGCCACCAACATCTGCTGAGTTACCAGAGCCCACTGGCGCCATTCTAGTCGACATTTCTGTTTTAATTTAGTAAGGAACTCAAATGCTCTTTAGTTATTGTCTCAGTACTCTTGCAAGCAGTTGTTTATGAGACCTTGATTTTTATTCTTCCCCTTTCATAATGAGGAGGGTAATGAAATGGCATTCCAAGAGCCAGTGAAGGGGAACCCCTTAGTTCTTTCCTCAGGGAATAGCTGAGCAGCGATTGTTATCAGAGAACATTCTCCTGACTTCCTGGCAGCACAGGATTACTCACCAACCCCCCAGTCTCACCTGAGGAACGCCCGCTATTCAGTGCACATCTCAGAAAGCCTCTGTAGGCTCTGGGTACCTGGAATTGGGACCCACTGGGCACTCCAGGTGGGCCCCAATATGAGCTCCAGGGTCAGTCAGCTCACAGGCAGAGCACACCTGGAGCAGAGACACTCTTCAACATCATGGTTAGTTTGTTGACTCAGACCCCGCCCCCCAAGTAAACCAAACCAAACCACATAGGACTCAACTTGGCCTCTTCTCTCTGCTCTCACCACCCATTAACCATCCATTTATACTTTTCTAACCATTGCTTAAAGCACTTGGCTCCTAATCGAAAGGTCAGCAGTTCAAGTCCACCAGCTGCTCCTCGAGAGAAAGATATGGCAGTCTGCTTCCATAAGGATTACGGCCTTGGAAACCCTATGGGGCAGTTCTACTCTGTCCTATAGGGTCACTATGAGTCAGAATTGACTTGACAGCAATATGTTTTTTGGTTTTAACCATTACATTTAAGGACACAATTTCTATTTTTATTATTTATAATAGTGGAAAATTAAAAAAATCTTAAGTGTTCAGCATTATTAAAATTTGGAGCTTCCATATACTGAAGAACTAGGCAGGTATTTTAAACAAGGTTGACAGTGACAAGCAAAGAAGTTCGTGTGTCAGGTTAAGTTATATTATAATGCTATATGTCTAGTGTGAGTCTTTGGTCACTAGACATGCGTACTTTATACAAATATTAAAGGATATATATGGCTTTTTTAGAAGTCTGAGAGGATATAAACTAGTTTGTTAATAATGTTTATTGCTTAGTAATATGATTTCAGGTTTGCTATTTTTCCAATTTTCTTTCTTTAGTCCACCCATATTTTCTGACTTCTCTGTAAGAAATATGTATTGCTTTTGTTATGATATTGTTGTTGTTGTTGCTGGATGCCATCGAGTCAATTCTGACTCATAGCAACCCTAAAGGACAGAGTAGAACTTCTCCATAGGGTTTCCGAGGCTATAATCTTTATGGAAGCAGATCACCAGGTCTTTCTCCCAAGGAGTCACTGGGTGGGTTCAAACTGCCATTCTTTCAGTTAGCTGAGAGGGCTTTGGAAACCGTATAATCTAATGTCCTTAGTTTCCAGGTGGGCAAACTGAGGCTGAGGGAAGTGAGGTACCGTCACAAAGTAAAGATTCTCAGGCTATTTGTCGGCAGAGCCACAACCAAAGCGTAGGTCCCTAACTTATCCCAGTTCTTTCCACGACATCCTGTGATGTCTCTGAGATTTTTATAAATAAACCCTGGGTCTTTGCCATAGAACCAACTGCATGGAACCACCTTTCCTCTTAGTGAGACTAAGTATTCCTCAACCGGCTCAAAAGAAATGTCCCTCATCCTGCATCCCCTCCCCACCACCACACACAACAAACGTACAACAGACACACGGGTTATATCAAGTCAGGTTAAAACCAATGGGCTATGGTGATGGGAAATTTGGCACCGATTACGGGTGATGGTTGCACGACATGATTGATGTAATGGATATCACTCAATTGTACACTTGAAAAATGTTGAATTGCAAATACTGGGTTATATGTATTTTTAGAACAATTTTTTTAAGCCAAAAAAGCAAACACAGTAGGACAAATCACAGTAGGTATGCCAGAACCGGGGTTGAACGAAGTGTTATGCCAGATTTCAGTGCATTACTCTTGTCCAAGCTTCCATTCGAGGGACAAGTATTTGGACACTGCCCTGCTCCCACCTTGCTCCACCTCCAGGCTTGTCCTGGTTCAGCTACATGGTTAATGAACAACGTCGTCAAATGAATGGGTTGAGATTGTGTGGGCCTGTTTTAAACAAAGTGTGTTTTGTTTTTTTTTTCATCTAAACCACCCAAAGCCGTTGTGGTTTTTCCTTCTCATCCATCACGACTCATTCATTTGTTGATGCTAAAATGGATGGTGGCAGTTCTGTTCAATTACAGTAATTTTTCCATCAAGAAGAAGAAAGAATCCACGTTCCAAGCAGTAACTTTC
>NW_004443967.1:8234889-8236527 GCF_000243295.1 Trichechus manatus latirostris | reverse complement strand
ACAGAGCAGAACTGCCGCATATGGTTTCCAAGGCTTTAACTTTACAGGAGCAGACTGCCACATCTCTCTCCCACGGAGCTGCTGGTGGGTTTAAACTACCAACATTTTGGTTAGCAGTCAAGCACTTTACCCACTGCGCCCCCAGGGCTCCTTATTTCCCATCACCATAATCCATTAGTTCTCAACTTCACTTGATATAACCTGTGTGTGGAGTTGTGGGGCCCCATCACTCTGACTCTGACTATAGGGGGGAAAAGAAACACTTTGAATCATTTAGGAGCAAGGGTAAAAAAACGAAATCATGACAAATATCCCAATTGCAGAAGCTCCAAGCTTAGGGTTGGCATCACATGCGTCGTTTGTTTTCCTTTGCTATCTTTTTTTTTTTTTAAGCCTTCAATTATCCCCACGTTTCAGAATGCCCACTCCTGGGAGTCTATTCCATAGAAATAAAAGCACAATTAGCTAAAGATAGGAATATACATATAAACACATAAGAATATTTATCACAGCATTGTTTGTAGTGGTCAAAAAAAATTTTTTTTTAATTAAAATGAATGTTCGTCAATAGGAGAACGGTCAGATAAATTAGGGTTCATTCCCACTACACGTGAGTTAAAGCATCATTGTTGGATTTGAATAGATTTGCACGATATATTAGTCAGCAAGAAAAGCAAGGAGAAGTTAGAAACAACCAGCAAAAATAGGTGCGTAGAAACTTAAAGACAAAATAAAAGATTCATGTAGGTTTAGATCCACTGACTTGTACAGCCATCAAGTATAGAAAGCAAGATAGGTCGCAGAGAAATTTATATAAAATAGAA
Organism: Trichechus manatus latirostris; assembly: GCF_000243295.1. Classification (NCBI taxonomy): domain Eukaryota; kingdom Metazoa; phylum Chordata; class Mammalia; order Sirenia; family Trichechidae; genus Trichechus; species Trichechus manatus. Next base: position 8,235,703 of record NW_004443967.1, on the reverse strand, counting down.
TTCCATTTCCGTGGTAACAACAAATGAAAATCCTAAGTGCATGCACATGTGTTAGGTGATGGGCGTGTGAGCAAGCAGAGGCCTCACACCCTTCTCGCATCAGGCGCTCAGGAGAGGGATGGCAGTGATGGAAAACAGTCAGCATTTCCTTTCTGCATCTTTGTCTGGTCTCACTTAATGCTTTGAAAACCAGTTTCTTGTATTCTGAAAAGTATCAGGTTGACATGTTTTTAATGCTCCAATGTGTTTATTCTCTGGTGATTTGAAGTGAGGCATCAAGTGATTTTCTGTTACCCAAGGGTTGCCCAAACAGGTGGTGCTCTGAGCTGCCCAGCTGTCCTGGGAGACTGGAAGACCTGGGATAGGGGCTTCTCAGGGCAGCTGGGACCTGCCTCCAGTAAGCAGGGGAAGGGCTGTGGTGGCTCATGTCAGAGGCCTGGTGAGCCTGGAAGTGGTGCTGCTGGTGGAAATGCATTCCTCACACAGAACCAGGGAAAGCAATATGCCCTTTGGGGTTCTTCGAAGGTTAACGGAGACCATCGCGGCCTGTTCCCTGACTCTGGCCACCTGGAACCAGTCTGCCACCCGCCTAGCTCTTGGGGCTGTGGAAGGCCCTATCTGAGGTGCCATTTTCTGAGGATGCAGAATTGAGGCCCTGAATGGGTGACAGCTCAGCTTGCGGGGATTATGGTCTCTACCGGTCAGCCAAGGTTATTATTACTGTGATACATGCCGAGCAGGCAGGGAAACAGGCAAAGTGAAGGCTGATGATTAATTTTAGTTCCTGGGGAGTTTTCATGTGGAAGAAAAAGTA
>NW_004443967.1:8232271-8233097 GCF_000243295.1 Trichechus manatus latirostris | reverse complement strand
TATAGTCAGAAAAAAAACCATATAAAAATACAAATGTGGCTATATTTGTCTATATGGAGCTCTGGTGGTGCAGTGGTTAAGCGCTTGGTTGCTAACCAAAAGAAACGGAGCGGCTGGTGGGTTTGAACCACCAACCTTTCGGTTAACAGCCAAGCACTTAACCACTGTGCTTCTAGAGCTCCTTTCCATAAAGATTACAGCCAAACTGTATATTTGTCTATAAGAAATGTGATTATGTAGAAATATGCAATGGGAGCTAAGAAGGGAGTTTTTTAATTGTAAGATCAGAGCTGAGCCTTCAGTCTGCAGTGATGGCTGTACCTGTTGCTCAAAAGACAGATCCAGCTGCTTGATTCTCAAGGTTTTTCAGGAAGAAAGAGATTCTCCAAACTCAGAGGATCATCAATAACGTTGACTTCAAGACAGCCCTCCTCAGGTCTAACTGCATTTCCTCTTGCTTCAAAAGAAAGCCCACATTGTTCTCCACAGAAAAAGCCTGGTCAGCCGCATGCTTAGAAAAACCCTCCGCACACTTGACTGTGGTTAAGTCCTTCCCACTCTCTCCACATCCCAGCCCTCGCCTCCCATCCCCCCACACAGTGCAACATGCTTCCTGATCCTTTCATCCTGCTTTTCAACCCGTTCACTTATTGTTGCCTCCCACTGGCCTCTTTCCCCGGGTCTCTGCATCCTTCTTCAAACAGGGTGTCTAAAATGAGATTCGAGAAGGGACTTGGCCAATTTAAAATGGCAGAGTAGTTTGCTTCTTGGGTCTTGTATGGCCTCCTCCTATTGATGTATTCTCATATCACTGGCTTAACCCTTT
>NW_004443967.1:8229192-8230396 GCF_000243295.1 Trichechus manatus latirostris | reverse complement strand
TGACAAGGCCTCACGACTCTGATTGCTGGCTGTCTTTGCCTTCTGGGGTTTAGGATGGCTGCATTCATGTTGTCCTTTCCCTCTGCTGCTGCTTGCCTCAGTCATCAGCCCTTAACTCAGCCCTGCAGATTGTAAGCTGTTAGCTCAGGTGGTACCACCATGACGGCCCAGGAGGACAGGCTGGATGGGAGAAGTGACGCTGGACCATTGGCAATGGATAGTCCTTCTATGAATAGACAGGTGGGCACCACTCAAATGCAGAGCAACTTGCTTTAGAGTGATGCTGAGCACAGGGGCGGCACACAGGTGCGCGCACACACGCACGACTTTCTGTCGCGTTCAAAAACACATTTAAAACACATTTATGGAATTAATAGACTGAGGTTTTTTAAAATAAAACTAATTTGTAATGGTTTCAAGATGTTAAAAAATGATCAATGAGACACCTTCATACTTGATTTTTTTAAAAAAAATCATTAGGGACACAGTGTGGCTTTCTTATTAACTTTTACTTTAGCTTTCAGTTGGGCTTTTGCTGCACTCGAATGAGTCCTAGAAGAGGAATTCCTATGGTCACCCGGGTTTGGGCTTCACTGTGGGACTCCACCCTTTGCTTCAAGGCTTTGGGCCAGGACACTGACTCAGGGTCAGTCCTAGTTGCTTTTCATGACCACTGATTGCGGGGGCGGGGGGGCTTCAGGAGAGTTACGTGCCACCTGAGCCATCTCATCTTCCCTGGAGTAGTCCTCTTGGGCAGTGAATGTATGCTGAGATGAGGCACCCACACTCTAACGTCTACTCCTCCACTAGATGGATGCAGGCTGTCCTCAGCCTCTAGTCCAGCCCAAAATCTCCCCATGATGACACCCTTCCATCCATCCACCCACCTACCCATCCATCCATCCATCCACCTGACCATCCAGCCAGCCAGCCATTTATGCATTCATCTATCCATTGTTCATTGAGTGCCCACTATGTGCCAAACATTTTGCTAGACACTGGAAATTTCACTGCCCATTTCTCTCTCTTCACCTGTTTCTTTTCTTATAAAGGGACAGAAGCAGGGGCCCAGAGTCTCAGGAGAGAATGAGCTAGTGGCCCGTGAATTCTACGATGCACACAGCACTCTCTTTCCCCTCGTTGTTTGTTAGGTGCCATCGAGTTGGTTCCGACTCATAGCAACCCCATGTACAACAGAATGAAA
>NW_004443967.1:8226901-8228286 GCF_000243295.1 Trichechus manatus latirostris | reverse complement strand
GGATTCGAACTGCCGACCTTTTGGTGAGCAGCCAAGTTCTTAACCACTTCGCCACCAGGGCTCCCTTCCTAGACTATAAACTCCATCACATCCGAGATCACGTCTGCTTTGTTTTGTTCTCCCACTGTTTTCACTTGCAGCACTGAGCACAGTGCCACACACACAGTAGATTCTCAGTAAATATTTGTCAGAAGAATGAACTTATTAGGGAGGGAAAAAACACATAGAATGATCAGAGAAGAATTTAAGGGAGTATAATAATCTCCTTATTTTGTATCGTGCTTTGGGGTTCCTCACACTTCTGTGTGCGAGTCCACGTAAAAGGGGAGCTCATTTCTAGATTGCTCTGGCTAAAGCCCCACGGTTTGCTCTGACTGGTTCTGATTGAGCCTCCCTGTGGCCAGAGGAATACAATGCTCTGATTGGCCAGGCCTGGGTCACATGGCCAGCCCTGGCTCTTCGTCAGCCCTGGCTCTTCAGGGCTGGAATCAGCTCCCAGCAAACCCTGTGAACTGAGAGCCAAGGAGGAATGGTTCTGCATGGAAAATTGGAGGCTGTTCCCGGAAGAATGGAAACGGGCTTTCAACAGGATAAAGCAAATGTTCACCATTAAGAGCTGTTATTATTATCCTGTTTTAAAAATGAGAAAATTGAGGTCCAGAGAGATTAAGCAACTTCCTCAAAATCACACAGAGTTGGAGAGAAATTTCCCACGTTGCTTAACCATTGTGCTCCAAATAGGACTCATGGTCCTGTAAGAGAAGTCTGAATCACCTGCTGCTGTATCTGAAAATCACCATTTCATCTCCACTCGTTGGAGACAAGATTCCAAGAAGCAAGAAGGACGTGTGAAATTAAGAAGGCTTTAGTCTGAATAACCCCGCCATCTGCCTCGTGGGCTAAAGAAAGCTCCCCATCCTCTCTTTGAATAGAGCCCAGAGTCCCCTTTTTCCCTTTTTCACTCTTACTGGGTTGGAATTGAAACATTATTAAAGTAACTGTTAGTTTCAAGGAAAAATTGTAATTGCTTCTATATCCACTTACTGGTTTCAAGAGCACTTTAACCTTTAACTTTCTCAGGACAAAGGGAGGCTTGCTGTGCAGTGAATCTAACAAGACCATCATTTATGGCTGGCAGAGTTCATTAGTCAATTGTAACAGTTTAATTATTAGCATTTTAATGCATGAGCATTTAACTAGACTGAAAAACAAGCTTTGGCGTACAGAACGAGACTTCTTAAATGGAGCTGAATTAACCCACAATTGTTTGTATTGTGGTGTGTTTTTAAAATGAGATAATTAAAATGCAAGAAACAAATGGATCCATCTATTTAGCCAACAAACCAGCATTTGGCTTCATGGTTTTGAAAGCATGCTTTCTTTTT
>NW_004443967.1:8223985-8225617 GCF_000243295.1 Trichechus manatus latirostris | reverse complement strand
TCAGTCAACAGAGAGGCCCCTCCCTCTTGTTCTTCTCTCTTGCGCCCTCTCTTCCTCTCCGACCACTCTTTGGTCCTTTTAACTCCTTATGCTCCCAAGCCCGTCCTTCATGTGTCAGGATCCTGCAGAAGGAAGATGGGAGCATGAAAACACCCCACGACACTCTGCCTCTGGGCTGAGTACTTAAGAAAATGATTATTGGAAGGTTAAACATGGGAAGGAGGCCCTGGGTGGTGCAAACAGTTAACAAGCTCTGCTGCTAATGAAAGATTGGCAGTTTGAGTCCACCCAGAGATGCCTCAAAAGAAAGGCCTGGTGATCTACTTCCAAAAAACCAGCCACTGAAAACCCTACGGAGCACAATTCTATTGTGACACATACAAGGTTTTCATGAGTTGGAATCAACTCAACGGCAACTTTTTTTAAAACCTGGAAAGAATAGTTCCTGTGCCTTTTTGTGCTGGAAGAGCTTCTGTCCCCTTCTCAGCTATGAGCACATCACAGCCCCCTGTTTTGCTAGCACCAGGAGGGATTTAGGGATCCCATATAGTGATTTGCCATCCCCTACCCCCATTTCCCATTTGTCAACACTCTAGCAATATTTGCCTAAGAAAGGACAGCAGGAGGGTTACTCTTTCTGTTAATCTTGACCATGCTGTTGGGTAATTCTTCAGTGTTGACGGAATTGTAGGGCCACAACTTGGTCCACATAATGCCATTGGCCCGTTGGCTTTTGTGGTTCTGGCTCATGAAATTGGATAGTGGCTTTCCTACCTATGACTGGAAGTTAACTTTTTTATTACCAGTATTTGCAAAGATCAAAACCCACATTGCTACCCTTCCAAAATGCCACGAGCAGACAGGCCCGCCACTGTGAGTTCTGGAATGTGCCCTCATCCTTTTGCTTGGAGACACCCCCTGCTTTCTGCCTTAGGAATCCTGGTACTTCCCGCAGAAACAGGGGACGGCATCAGGGAGATCTGGCTCAGGAAAACTGGAAAAGCTTCTCTGTTTGGAAAGAGACTTGAAGAAGACGAAAAAGTGATGCCTCTAACCTGAAAGGAAAATTTTCTTACATAAATGAGATTCTCAGTGGGAAAAACTTCCCTGCGCTACAGGAAGTATCCCGCTCCCAAGTGTGCTGGCTTCCATAGATTTGTCTAAACCACAGGATCTATTTTCCAACAGAAACGCATGGTGCATGGTTTTGAGGCTTCCAGGCCAGCCCACAGCATCATACTTAACCCATACTGTGGCTGAGCTATGCAACTAACTCAATCCCAGAACTCACCTCAAAGTGCTTCCTGTGGGACTCACTCTGCATATTGTACATTCGGCACCCTGGAAACTTCCCCCTGTGCCCAGCATAGTCCCCAGAGAAGGAGTCTGAACCCTCACTGCAAACTGGGCAATGATAGAGGAAAACATCTGCTGAGATTTCAGGGTCCCAGGTCCCCCGTAGCACTGGAGAGGAGCTGGGGTACCGACCGCTGTTCATGAACTGTACTCTTGGTGACTCCTAGGTTTTTGACGACAGATAACAGGGAATGATTTCAAGGTGTGCTCATGATCCCTGACAGCTATTTCCAGGACAGCATTCTATCCCACGATTGTCTGCCTTGGAGTGTATAC
>NW_004443967.1:8215005-8222801 GCF_000243295.1 Trichechus manatus latirostris | reverse complement strand
TGAAATCAAAGCGTTTTGCACTACTTTATTCATTATTGTTATGGTACTCAAGGATTTTTGTGGGATTTGTTTTTCATTTTGCTTCTGTAAGCCTGCCAATGCTTTAATGTTTCAATTGAACAACAACAAAAAAATAGTTTTCCTAGAAAAACTGAAAACTCAACAATATTTTCCATCCTTCTTTCATAAGGTTTTGGGAAATTCTCCCCTCCAATTCCCCCTATCCTCCTCCCCAATTCCCATAAAGTGCAAATTTAATACTCAAGCTACTGTTTAAACATCCCCAAACGTTGAAAAGAAATTAAATCTGCAGTTGCAAAGTTTTGAAATGTTCATTATATCACCAGCCGCTCCACCTGAGAAGTCACAAATCATTCTGATACGAAGGCAGTGAAAGCCCAGGTTCTGCAGTCCCCAAGCAGGCATGGGCTCTGTCGTCTTACAAGATGATGAACGACTGCAGGGAGGGCTTGAGGACTGCAGAAGCCAGATGCCTTACAACAACTTAAAAACAACTTGTTTAGCCTGTCCATTCATTTAGCAGACACCTGTGTTTTCAATAGTTACCAGGTACAGCTGGCCCTCTAGCTTACAATCCAGCTTTAGTTTAGTGCAAAGAGATTTTAGAAAGTGAATCTATTCCGCTTATTTCAAGTAATCCTATAATACTGTGGTTTCCAGGTGTGCTCTCCGGAGCTCCGGGTGTGGGGGGAGGGGGTGCCAGGGGGTGTTATAGTTGAAGGCTTGGAGGTGGCTAAAGGAAGGAAAGAGGTGAGGATTTTATGCCCACAAACCCACCTCTCACTGTAACCGCAGTAGCTAGACTATCATCTGTTTCACGTACTTGGACTCCTCATCGTTTTATTTTGGACAAAGGATAATGAGGCTTTTTAAAAAGTTTGAAAAACATGTCTGCTGTAATGTGTTGAGACAAAGAGAGGACTTCACTGTTCATCAGATGACGAAAGAGCGAAAGCGTTCAATTGCCGACTGCCCACCGAGCCCCTGGGTCCAAACTCCTCCATTCACAGCTGAGGAAACTGCAGACCAGATCAAAGAAGAGACTTGCTTGGTCACAGAGATATTCTCAGCAAGAGCCACACAAAAATTAGAGTCATTGTAGCCTGTCCATCCCAGAAAGCCAGCAACAGGATTTTAGGAGCAAACCACATTTATTTACTTAAATATTGGATCCCTGGGTGGTACAAATGGTTAAGTTCTCAGCTGTCAACCAAAAGGTTGGTGGTTCAAGTCCACCCAGAGGCACCTCCAAAGAAAGGCCTGGCAGTCTACTTCTGAAACATCAGTCACTGAAAACTCTGTAGAGCATAGTTCTACTCTGAAACAACTCAAGGGCAACTGGTTTGGTTTTTGTGGTACTTAAATACTGCCTCTTTTCAAAATGTAGAAATAAGTAAGAGAGCTAACATTATTTAATGTTGGAATTAATTTTGAGCTTCCTGCCACCCAAGGCAAAAAGAGAAACCCACCTTGTTACCTAGTTCTCATTGATAAGGAAATATTAATTCTGTAAGTGAGATTATTTTGTGAACAACTGTCTTTATGGAACCTTCTAGAACAAAAGAGTTGTGCTTTTTTCCCATGGAATATGCCAACAAGTCCTAAGATACTAACTTTCCCATCTACACTGACTCATTCAGTCAGTTTGCATGTCAGTGTGTGAGCTCACTCACTGGCCACTTCCACTGACGTTATACACACATCACTGGTTTTGTAAATTCAGAAGCTGAAAATGCTCGTTTGTACTTTTCTCATTTTTTTCAGGGTTACATCTGTTATCTTTGTATTCTGTGTAACTTACATTTGCAAGAAAGGAGTACAAACTCCATCAAGAAGAAAAGAGCAGAGGAAAAAAAGAAGAAAAATACTTGTTATTTTTTCGGCACCAACTATTACTCAACCATCTCATGACATTTTCAAACACTGTTGATTTCACTCTAGTCTGGGTCAGTCACTCCCTGTTGCCAGTTTAGTCCGCACTGTATCTCAGTTAATCCTTACCCAACCAAAAAAAAAAAAAAAAAACCCAGCTGCCATCAGGTCAATTCTGACTCATGGCGACCCGTGTGCGTCAGAGTAGCACCGTGCTCCACAGGGTTTTCAATGGCTGATTTTTCAGAAGTAGATCACCAGGCCTTTCTTCCAAGGCACCTCTGGGTGGACTCACACCTCTAACTTTTCGGTTAGTAGCGGAGCACTTAAACTTTTGCATCACCAAGGCCCCCTAATCCTTACCACAACCCTTAAAAGTGGCTACCATTATGACAGATAAGGAAAAGTGAAGGACTTGCCAGTCTAGGAAGCTCGCCCTGGTGACAAATACTTGAACCACCCGCGGTAAGCCAGGCACTGTTCAAAGCACTCCGGTTGCATCAACAGCACAGTCAAGTCCCTACCCCAGGTGACCTCAAGCTCAGGCCCAGCATGACAGCCAGCACAGTCAAACAAACATCTGCTGGGAAGAGAGTAAACAGGGTGAAGCGATGAAAGGTAATTGGTGGTGGGAGGATTGGGCATGTGCTTTACGTGGGTGGTCAGGGAAGGCTTCTCTGAAGAAGGTGACGAGGAGGAGCCAAGGGAGACGAGGGCCAGAACGAGCCACAGAGCCTGGATCTTCACCGGGCAGTTCGGGAGCCTCGGCTGCCTCCCGTCTAGTCACCCAAACAGCCCTGTGAGGCAGGCATCATTTTCCATTGTACAGATGCAGACACTGGAGCTCTGACAGGTGACTTGATCAAGACCACAGACCAATAACAGTGGAGTAAGATTTGAATCCAGCACCGTCTGGCCCCAAATCTGCGCTCCTAAATTGCCCCCGTCGATTGGTAGCTTATTGCCTCTCAATGCTGGCAACTCAATTTACATTGGATTGGTTAGTTAACTAATTAGTTGTCTCTCTCTACATTTTTATTCATACTCAACCTCATTTCAAAGAAGGTTTGAGCCCTAAATTCTCTGTAGTTCCTGCAGTCTTATTAAAACAGAGCCCCCCACGCCAGCTGAACGTGGTGCAGAAATCCTATGAGGATGTGCTCTGGGAATAAAAAATTTAGGCTTTCTGAGAAATTCTCGAAGACAACGGTGCCCAACCACACAGCCTTAATCCTGGTCCCGGAGGAGCTCCAGAACCTTCTGACTCTGCTGGCAGCCAGGGCACCCCCTCAGCACAGGAGCTTCACAACACTGCATCCTCCTGGGATACCGTCATTCAATCTTCAAAAGATCCTGTGTACGCCTAGAAACTCAAGCCTTCCTTTACCAGGCCAACAACCAACCAACCAACCAACCAAAAACCCTTCCATCCCTTGGTGACACAGCAGGTGTGCCCTGTGAGCCAGGAGGAGAATGTGTGCTCTATCCACCCTCCCTCCCCACCCGTCTTCACTGCTGTCATTGTGAACATGGGTGTCATCATGGAAGAGTTCTCCAGCCCCATCCCCAGCACTGACTTGAGCTGTGCAATGGTGAGTCCAGAGTGGCAGAAAAAGCACCTTCTATCCCAGTGGCTCATTTCCAAGCCCGCTGGTTGATGAAACCCATTGCAATGACCTCATGAAGTGCAGGAAAAAAAAAAAATGGGTCACTTCCTGAATTGCCAAGTTTGCCAGAAATAGGTACGTTACATCATCGTCACACAGAGCCTGACTCTTACTCAGCCAGGTGTGCAATTTTGGGTTTTTTATGAGTAATCTGCCAGCTGAAAGAAGAGGCTGCTATTCAGGGAGTCCTATTAGCTCAGAATAACAGCCGGCACGTGGTCAGGGAACTGTTTTCAGCCCTGTGCCGTATGGACTCATTAATTCTCACAACTTCATGAAGTGGATATTGTTATCATTCCTATTGTACACATGAGAGAACCAAAGCACAGAGATCTCGGATCACCGGCCTAAGGTCACCAGCCAGGAGTAGGGACTCCTCACTCTGCTAGGTCTCATGCAATGAGAATGGCTTTTCAGAGTCATAAGAGAACGTTGAAGAGTCTCAGCCTGTTATTAATACCAAAATCTTAATACCAAAATGAAGCTTGCATCCAGCTGTTATTACGGACAAACAATGAAACAATGGAAATACTTGAGATGACATTAGCAGGTTGTTTTCAGTTTTCGGTTTCACTCTTACGCATGCAAAAAACATGCACTGCAAAAAATTGGGGAGCTGGACATAGTTAGCAGATATTTCAGACAATCCATGCCGACGCCTGGCTCTGATTGCTCCGTCATTTGCAAAACAAGACCTGAGTTCCTCAGAACCTCAGGTGAATCCAAGCCAGGTCCACTGGGGGACCTTCCAGCAAACAGCGTTGCCTCCATATGCACCACCCGAGTCCCGTTTCCCTAACCGCTCAGCTCCCGACTGTAGCCCCTCCTCCCAGGCAGCCATTTTGATTTTGGGTGGTGATGTCTCAGAACTCTAAATCCCAACTCCCTCAGTGAGAAACTCTGGGCTCAAGACAAAGTCTGCCTTTCTCCAGAGAGGCAGTTTCAAGAAAGCACATTTTTTGAGGTGAAAACTGATCATCCCTGAAGTGGACATGGAGCCTCTGGGTGGTGCAAATGTTTAACTTGTTTGGCTGTTAACTGAAAGTTCGGAGATTCAAGTTCACCCGGAGGTGCTTTGGAAGAAAGGCTTGGCCAGTCTACTTCCAAAAACTCAGTCACTGAAAACCCTATGGAGCACAGTTCTACTCTGACACACGTGGGGTCGCCATGAGTCAGGGTGGACTGAACAGCAACTGTTTTTTAATTATTAAAAAGGCATTCATCCTTCCTTTATTGAGTACTGGCTATGAGTCTAGCACTGTGCTAACTCTTTCACATACATTATTTCATTTAAGCCCCGCACAGCACAGCCCTATGAGATAAGGGTTATTTTGGGCTCCTTTTTTATAGGGGAGAAGGCAAAGGCCCCAGAAGCCAAGATAACTTGCCCCAGACCTCGGGGTTGGCCAGCAGTGGGTCTCAGTGCCTGTGTTCTCAGCCACTCAGTACAGCATGGTCTCCCTGTAGCTCTCACCTGCTGGCTCCACCTGCACCCCACCCCAAAGCCGCTCGGAGCCCAGCCATCTCTTCCATCTTCACAGCAGAGCAAAGTGTTGCTGGCACTCCTTGGAAACCACAGCTTCATATTTACATGGGTTCCATATAGTACTGATTTCATTGATTTTCATCCAATATTTCACTCATTGCTTGAAAAATGTTGTTGCTACCAGCCTTCACTTTATAGCTCAGTGTTTACTTTCCTCATCAAGGTTTAGAACAAGTTTAGAAATTGGCAACTGAGCAAATAGGCTGAAATTAATAAAAGTCATCTGATGTCACCAGACAGTACAAAGGTTCCTGGTTTCCAATTAAATAAGGTACATGGTTAGAACAACTATGTAAGGTAAACATATCATGTGAGGGACCCCAATTATATGAAGAGTCACGCAGCACCAGAATTGAGGAAGGTACCGAACCCGCCTCCACATTCACTGAATGTCATGAGACAGCAAACGGTGGGGCACGATGCAAGCATGAGCAGGTGGGAAAAGAAGGCAAAGAGAATCAAGCAGGCTGTTAAGGAGTTCTGCTCCATAGCTGCTGAGCATCGGCACAAGCCCTGGGTCACCAAAAGAACATTGTTTTCCATCTGTCTTTTGATTACAAAAAACCAAGCTAGTTGCCGTCGCGTTGATTCTGACTCATAATGACCCTATGATTACCGAACAAACAAACCCGTTGTCGTCGAGTCAATTTTGACTCACAGTGACCTTACAGGACACAGTAGAACCATCCAATAGGATTTCCGAGGAGCAGCTGGTGGATTCGAACTGCTGACCTTTGGGTTGGTAGGTGAGCTCTTCACAACTTCGCCGCCAGGCTCTGCCCTAGGATTGGCGCCATGTAATTGCCAATTGCACAGTAGTGGGCTGAGCGTCTAGGTGAAACCTACACTATTATTTTGGAAATGTATTATATTCTCAGTTCCAAATAAAATCCATGTGTCTTCAATAACGATCAACATCCTTAGAAAGGACACTGAGCTTTTGGGTAAAGAATTGCATTTTTTTTTTTTAAAAAAAAAAGGGTTTCAAATCTCCAGACATTTTGTGTTTGAGGGAGAGTGGGGCATGGAAGTGGGAAGAGAGGGGTAAGGAGTAAGAGGAGAAGGATGAATTCGAAGCACCGGAAAACCAGTGGCAACAACCCAAGGCCCTATGTAAAATCTACATAAAGAAAATACTGTTTTGCCTGTTTATTTCCACATAACATGAAATGCTTGCACTGGTTTTCTCTACATTTAGAAAGTATGTTTGGGGTGGCCAAACTTAGGATATAGAGTACATGGCCCACACGACATTCACATGAAGGGGATACAGGAGCACCTCAAAGAAACAGTCTTCCTCCTGAGTAACTGATAAAAACAAAAAACAAACAAAAAACCCACTGCAGTTGAGTTAATTCTGACACTCATAGCGACCCTATAAGACAGAGCAGGACTGTCCCATTGGGTTTCCAAGGTCATAATCTTTACAGAAACAGACTGCCACATCTTTCTCCCGAGGAGCGGCTGGTGGGTATGAACTGCTGACCTTTTGGTTAGCAGCTGAGCGCTTTAACCACCGCACCACCAGCGCTCCCTTGAGGAGCTGATAGTAAGCAGTAATGAGATATTTTTGACTACCAGTTGATAAAGAAATGCCAAACATATTGTGATGTCATAAACAGAGAAAATAGTAGTTTCAAATATGAGTCCTGACTTAAAGTCCTAACCGCAGACAATTGGAATTACAGTCCGTGATTTACAATCTAGATACTACTTCTAATATGGGCATTTCTATGTGGCTCCAGGCATTGGTTGATTTAAGGATGGTTAATGATTCTCTAAGGCAATCCTGGGGACTAGAGTTAGTTGTGAAATACAATCCAGCCACCCTCCCTGGGCTGGAGAAGAAACTGGACTGCAGGTCTCACTGCTTCCATGAACCACTGCCTCATTTGCCGTGAGACCAGAATTAGAACTGGCTGGTGCCTTGGTACTATTACTGAATGTTTTGATCAAGGACTCAATACATGAATCCTGATCAAAAGGCTGAAAAATGTGGGACAGAATTTCAAATTCCTATAGAATCCAGATTTACTGGACCCATTGAGACTGGAGGAATCCCCGAGAATCTGCTATCCTGAGAATATCTTTAACTTTGAACAGAATCTATACTCTGAAGTCATCTTTAAACTAACAGTTTGGCTAAGTTCATAAAGAATGTTTGCCTTGAGAAGAGGCCCGGAATATGTAAAGCATTACTTAAGAAGAACAAAGCGGGAGGCCTCACATGACCTGATTTTACAACCTATTATACCACCTCAATAGTCAAAACATATACATACATAATAGTACAACAACATATACATAGACCAATGGAACAGAATTGAGAATCCAGACATAAATTCATCTACCTATGAGCAGCGGATATTTGACAAAGGCCCAAAGTCCATCAACTGGGGAAAAGACAGTCTCCTTAACAAATGTTGCTGGCATAACTGGATCTCCATCTGCAAAAATACTGAAACAAGACCCGTATCTCACACCATGTACAAAAACTAACTCGAAATGGGTCAAAGACTTAAATATAAAATCTAAAACGATAAAGATCATGGAAGAAAAAATAGGGACAACACTAGGAGCCTTAATCCATGGCATAAACACAATACGAACCATAAGTAACAATGCACAATCAACAGAAGAGAGACTAGATAACTGGGAGCTCCTAAAAATCAGACACTTAATGCTCATCA
>NW_004443967.1:8212069-8213468 GCF_000243295.1 Trichechus manatus latirostris | reverse complement strand
AGTAGCTACAAGAGACTAAACGGGCGGCTTCTGTCCGGAGGTGAGATGGGAAGGCAGAGTGGGTTAGGAGCTGGTTGAATGGACATGGGCAATCAGGGGTGGAAAGGAGAAGTGTGCTGTCACAGTATGGGGAGAGCAATTAGAGTCACATAACAATGTATGTATAAATTTTTGTATGGGAAAAAATTAAAAGAATGTTTGCCTTGAACAGCGCACCCTTTTAAAGAATTATTTGTATGAGATCAAATTGACAACAGTAACTCATAAGCATAGATAAGAAGTTTAAAAAAACCCAAAAACCAAACCCACTGCCACTGAGTCAATTCCAACTCATAGTGACCCTATAGGGTTTCCAAGGCTTAAATCTCTACATAAGCGCATAGCCACATCTTTCTCCAGTGGAGCCACTGGTGGTTTCGAACCACTGACCTTTCATTAATAGTCAATTGCTGTAACCACTTTGCCGCCATGGCGCCTAATGAGAAGTTTACCCTTTAAACTCCTTGCCCTTGAGTCGATTCCAACTCATAGAGATGCTAAAGGACGGAGTAGAACTGCCCCATAGGGTTTCCAAGGAGCGGCTGCTGGATTCCAACTGCCGACCTTTTTGGTTAGCAGCCGAGCTCTTAACCATTGTGCCACTAGGCCTCCAATGAGAAGTTTAGTGGGTACTGAATCTAAGTCAAGGAGCCCTAGTAGTGCTTTGGTTAAGCACTCGGCTGTTCAAACCCACAGCTGCTCCTTGGGAGAAAGATGTGACAGTCTGCTTCTGTAAACATTACAGCCTTGGAAACCCTATGGGGCAGTTCTACTCTGTCCTATAGGGCTGCTATGAGTTGGAATTGACTCCAGGGCAGTGGGTCAATCTAAGTCCATGGTGGTAAAACAGTATGGGGAGAGACAGCGAGAATGAAGACACAAGGCGAAGAATGTAAGCAGGGTTATTGAATTGCACATGTAGAAATGGTTGAATGGGTGTCTATTCTGCTGCGTATATTTTCACCAAATAAAAAGCAGGGAGAACACCCTCCCTGATGCCTCTGAAGTAACCCAAACTCAGAAGTAAACCCAGTGGGAGTCAGAGCCAGGATCAAACCCAGATCTGTCAACCTCCGTTGTTTCAAACCACCTCACTATAGTGTCTCATTCTTATTTTCATTCCATGCGTTCAGAAGTCCACAGGAGCCCAAAGTGCTCCTTCTCTGGGGAAGGGAAAGGAAAAGGAAGGTGATTATACAGGAGGGACTGCCCCTTTTGGAATTCCCCTGCAGCAACTCCATTCAAGGGCCGACTCATCACTCAGTCTGTAGTTAGAAAGACATTTTTAAGCATGGGCTCTGTGCCAGGCCCTGGAGTCACAGGCTGGTCTGGGAGGCAGATGAATAGACTTATAAAGACC
>NW_004443967.1:8187364-8198940 GCF_000243295.1 Trichechus manatus latirostris | reverse complement strand
AGTTGACACTCAAACTCTTTCGGATCCGCCAACGTATCTGACACCCGCGTGTTGCCAAAAGCATTTATTGTCTCATAATTTGATTTACTTTTTTCCATGCTGCTGCCGGTGTCTGCAAGTAGGGGCAAAATGGCTGATGCCTCCAGATGCCACAGAGGCTAATAAAGCTTGCTGTGCTCCCAGCATGCTCTCTGCTGTCAGAAACCGGCAATTAACTTAATAGGGTTCTTGAAATGGAGTCGATCCGGGAAATGTGGCATGTGTTGACACACTCCTGCTGATCCAAGCAGCCTCCCACCATTGACTTGCAGGGTCTGTTTGCTATTTGAATTATTTAGGAGCTTGTTATGTGAATTAAAAAGCAGCACTTTGCAGCATTAAGTCTAATATTCTATGATCTTCAATTGATTAGGTGGGCTTTCATGATTACATGGAAAGGTTAAGATAAAATACACCTCAGACAGGCAGCTCTTGCCAGTCTGCTTTGCTTTTCAAAAACCCAGATGAAAACCCAACAGGAGCCTGCCTCCTTTTCCCCTCTCTAGAGAGTCTTCCAGAATCTGTTCTGGGACCATCAAAGAGCTCTTCTACCCTGGGGACGCCAGATAGCGTGGGTTCTCAGAGATAAAAGGAGACTGCCCCTCTATTTATCTACCTTTCTTTTGTCTTTTTCTTGGCACAAAGAGACCACTGCTGCCATGATGCCCAGCGGGACCATGCCCCAGACCTGGGCCTGCTCTGGCTTCCAAGCCACTCACTCAGACCCTGGACAGGCATCCGTACTTGGCCTTGACCAAGGGTGTGTGTAGCTCACACCCCATGTAGCACAAAGGCATCTGTACTTTGCAGACTACCAAGTTCCAGAGGACCTTTCTATGCCACAAATGCCAATCCACGCTCTCCTTGTCCTGCCAGCTAGCACCATCCTCTCCCCAGGTCTATGACAACAGCTTTCTACTGGGCTTCTCCCATTACTTCCCTCCCAATTCATCCTTCACTCTACAACCTGAGGGATCTTTCTAAAACCCAGCTCTGGCCATGACACTCCCCAGCTCAAAAACCTTCAATGGCTCCCCGTCCCCGGTTAAATACAGACTTCTACAATATATAGATAAGCTGAGTTACGTGTACACTCCTGAGCCTGGCCCCGGTCTCTCTTTGTAGCTTCAACTCCTATTGCTACCATATAAGCCAGCTAAGCTGAGCTACTCATTATTCTCAAAACACGCCCTGTGTTTTCTCACCTCTGAAACTTGGCTCTTGGCATTCACTCAGCACCCTATGACTCTGACTTCACCTACTGAAATTCCGCTAGTCCTAAATAATGAAAAGGATAAATACATATATAGTTTAGAGTTTACTACTTTCTAGGCACTTTACATATTATTAACTTATTTAATTCTTGTCTTATAATGTAGGTACCTTTTTTATTCCCATTTTATGGATGGAGGAACTGAGGCTCAGAGAGGTTAGGTAACTTACCCAAGGTCACCCAGCTAGTAAGTGGCAGAGCAGAAATTCAAGCCCAGAGGTCAAGACACATCTCAAATTCCACTTCCTTGGTAAAGCCACCCTCGCCCCAACCTGTGTGGTGTCTTTCTCCCCTGAGGTCTGCAGCATCCTTGTGACATGGCACTGACTCACTCTGGTTGGAGACATAGGTACACACTTACCTGGATGCCAGCAACTTGAGGGCTGTCTGGGCCTCCTGGTATTGCTATGGGGCTTTGGGCAGGGCTGGCACAAAGGAGGTGTTGGTTGACGCAGGCTGTCCACCCGACCACGTGGGGCTCCCAACCCAAAAGTCACTGTCCCGGAAGAGTACTTACCTGGTCCTTATTTCACATCCAGAGTGGCACGAGGAGGTGCTGCAGGGCTCTTGAGTGAGTGTACAGGCTCTGAAGGATGAAAAACTAGACTTTGAATCCAAGCTGTGCCTCTTCTGAGATGTTGGGGAAAAAAATTCAATCTCTATGAGCCTTGGTTTTCTCACCTGTGAAACGGAACTAACAAGAGTACTCACTTCATACGGAAATTGTCAAAATCAAATGAAACAATTCATCTAAGGCACTTAGCATACACGGTTCCCGTAAGGGCTCCAGAAAAGCCAGCTGTGATTGTCCACGGATCGCCCTAGTGGGACTCTGCAGTCCACCTCTTACAGCTCTGGGACCCCGGCCCTGGCATTCCTGTACCTACAATTCCTCACTGGAAACATGGGGCTATTTAAACTCACCTCATAGGACTATGGGGGAGGAGTTAATGAAATAACAACAGAAGTGCCTGGAAGACAACAGACATTCAATATTTTAAAGCCATGATTATTTTTTTAATTAATATAAACCTCAACCAAGGAACAGCATTTTATTTTTTCCAGAACACCGTGACGATGGTTCCAGACCCCTGAATTCTACACATCTGGGAAAAAAAGCAATGTCTGCGGAGCCCCAACTGTGCAGCAGACGTCCGATGGAAACAGCCCCGCCCTGGCCTCCAGGGAGCGCTAGGTTTAATGCGGGAGGCAGCGCAGAAAGAGCTGAACTCAGGGAGTGTCTCACCACCACCGATAGCAACTACTGAGCCCTGTTCTTTAAAGCAGTTTAGTCCTAACCTAGGGTCGGCATAGATGAGCTTAAGGCGGCTGGAGTCGGGGGTGGGGGGTGTCACTGGGAAGATCTAAAATGTACGTAAAATCTTGGGTGAATGTACACATGTGAATGCACACGTACACTCTGGGTTGTTGTTGTTGTTAGTGGCCATCGCGTCGATTCTGACTCATGGCGACCCCAAGTGTCTAGAGTAGAACTGCTCCATAGGGTTTTAAAGGCTGTGAACTTTCAGAAGCACATCACCAGGCCTGTCTTTCAAGGCACCTCTGGGTGGATTTGAACTGCCAACCTTTCAGTTAGTACTCAAGCGCTCAACCCTTTGCACTACCCAGGGATTCCTATACTCTGGGTAAATGTTCTATAAAATGTTGTCTAAATCAGAATAGCTGACTACTAGCTGCAGTAATAAATAGCCTCTAAATCTCAATGACTTAATACAATATGTCCAAGCAGGCCTATGGGGAGAAGGCAGGGAAGGGCAAGGTTCTACAGCAGGAGCTCCACCATCTTCAACATGTGGCTTCTGAGCATTGACATTCAGTTGGTAGATGGAGGAGAAAAGGAACATGAAGGCTTTCACAAGAGGCTTTGGGGGCCAGGCCTGGAAGTGGCTTACATCACTCCTGCCCACATCCCATTGGTCAGAACTCAGTCACATGGGACCCCTAGCTGCAAAGGAGTTTGGGAAATGTAGTCTTCTTGTGTACCCAGGCGGGAAGGAAAACAAGTTTTGGGGAAAACATAACGTAGTCTTTCAAAGGGCTCGTACAGGGTCAAAAAAGGACAGGGGTAAAGAATCATAATAAACACTGTTTGCTTTATGTACATTATTCATTTAATCTTCACCACTAGTGATAGATTTTTAATTTTATACCCATATTATGATAAGGAAACTGAAGCTCAGAAGAACAGGTCGGTTTGTCAGGATCACACAGCCAGCAAGTGGCAGAGCCAGGAATACATCTCAGGCTCACCTCTTGCCAACATGCAGCTTTGAAGCCACTTCCATTTTGTGACTTTTTGTGCATTATATATATATTTGAGTGAGAAGGTGAATGAGAATGCAGAAGATGATTCTGAGCTTGTATTTTGGGGTCTTGGTGCCAGCTACTAATTATTAGCTGCTTGCATTGTACAGAGTCCCTGGGTGGTGCAAATGGTTAACAAACTTGGCTGCTCACCTAAAGGTTGAAGGTTCAAGTCCACCCAGAGACACCTCAGAAGACAGGCATCATGAATCAGCCACTGAAAACCCTATGGAGCATAGCTCTACTCTGACACATGTGGGATCACCATGAGTCAGCGTCAACTCAACGGCAACTGGTTTTAATGACTAATAATGTTGAGCATCTTTTCACGTGCTTGTCGGCTGTTTGTAAGCAGGGTGTTTTTGATAACATCTGCCCTATCAGGGACTCAGCACTCTCTTGGCTGAGCATGTGGAACCCACAATTGTCAGGCAGAGGCCTCACCCACAGCTGGGTTAGGAGTATGGACCCTTGAGCAAGGCTCTCTGGATTCAAATCCTGGCTCTGCGGCTTACTAGCCCTGTGCCCTTGGACAAGCTGCTGGATCTCTCTCTGTCCCTACCTCTCATTTCAAAAATGGGGGTGACATTACTCCCTACCTCTCCTAGTGTTGCTATGAGGGCTTGAAGAGCTAATATCTGTAAAGCAATTAGAACAGGGCCTGGTATGTAGTAAGAGCGTTTTCTGGTTGCTGTTGATACTCTGTGCAGAGAACTACTCCCACCCAACCTCTCGGTTTGCTTCTGATACACTGTCCTGGAGGGCAGCAGCTGTGTCTCATCCACTTTGGAGACTAAGGCAGAGGGATAGTGCAGCATGGTGGTTAGGAGTTCTGGCTCCAGTTTCAAGTCCAGACCCCACCACTTCCTGGCTGTGTGACCTCCTTGGCAAGCTCTGTGTCTGCTCTGAGCCTCAGTGTCCTCCTTCATAAAAGGGAGATGATAGAATCTATTCCATAGAGTAGTCCCTGGAGAAGGACAGCATGCTGGGTAAAGCAGAACGCATTGAAACTCGTTGCTGTTGAGTCGATTCCAAATTACAGTGATCCTATAGGACAGGGTAGAGCTGCCTCATAGGGTTTCCAAGGAGCGCCTGGTGGATTCAAACTGCCAACTCTTTGGTTAACAGTCGTAGCACATAACCACTACACTACCAGGGTTTCCGGGTAAAGACAGGGTTAGCAAAAAAGAGGAAGACCCTCCACGAGATGGATTGACACAGTGGCTTCAACAATGGGCTCAAGCATAAAGATTGTGAGGATGGCGCAAGACCGGGCAATGTTTTGTTCTGTTGTACACAGGGTCTCTGTGAGTCGGGACCGACTCGACAGCACCGAACAACAACAAGAGCAACATTCCATAGAGCAAGGTGAGGATTACGTTAAATAATGAAACCCACGTAAAGCACCAAGAACAGTTCCTGGCACGTGGGAAGTGCTAAACAAGTGTTGGCTATTATTGCATCTGTGTCCCCAGCTTCCCCCACGGCACCCAGTCTTGCTTAGCAACTGTTTTTTGATACATGAATGAGTATTTATACTTCTCATTCTCTGGATAGCCAGAGGTCCTCCAAATTCTCTGCCACAGATAGGGCCCTAGGACAGGAGTAGGCCACCAAGGATGGTCACTGTGTCTGAGACTTGTTGTTTATAATGATCTCACTGAGTAAATAAATAGGGTGAGATGAGGAGCCGAACCACGCCTTCCAGAAATACTCCATGCCTGGCTCGAGCCAGGGCGTTAAGATGAAATGACCCTGGTCCGTTGACTCATCTCCCCAGCATGAGCCGGGCTGCTGAAGCAGCCCCACCCAGCCTCTCTCGGCCCTCCCTGGCTCCTTCTGGTGGTCTGGCAAGGCCAGCAGGAGCCAGTTTAAAGCAGCTGGCTCCAGGGAGGAGGAAAAGCAGGTGTGAATCTGTGAGTAACGCCAAAGAGAGCCATCCCAAGGAGCAGAAAAGTCTGGCCAAAGGAGATTGAGGACAAGCGGCCACACAATGCACTCACTGAAAGGGGACATTGAAGGGCAAGTGGCACATGGGTGACATCACGGCACTGTGTGGAGGTGGTCTACAGGGTTCCTTGGGCCAGGCTGGGCCAGGCTGGACCAGAGCCAGCATAGCCCTCAAGTAGGGGGGAAACCAATATCAACCACCCAGCTTGGACTCCAGAAGGCTCTCCACCACCTCTCAGTTCTCGTCCTGCAATCGGGGAGCTCAGAGAGACTGGCTGCAGCCCATGGTCAAAACTGGTTAGTGGAGAAAGAAGGTAACATGAAGAAAAGTCCCTAAGTGTCTGGCACCTTTCTTGAGAATCTAGATCTCTTTGAAAAATTATTATTATTATTAATTCTAAAAATATAATTTCCACAGTGATGATTTCACTTATCTTGAATGATAAAACTTGGCACTTAGTAACCACTGTGGTTTCTAAGTCAGGACACTATGAATCAGAGAGAGGACATGACTCCATCCACCCATTCTGAAGTGTTTATCAAGCAACTACTACATACCAGGACTGATCAAGGTGCTGGGGACCTACACAGACAAAGACAAACGAGGTCCCCATTCTCATGCAACTTATATTTTGGGGAGGACACAGACTGTAAACACTAAGTAAATAGAGAAAACCATTCAGATTGGGATAAATATTAGGAAGAAAACAGAAAGAGCTTCATGAAAGTGATCAGTGGTGTGGTCAGACGGTCCTGACTTCTCAGAGGTGACAGCTGAGCTGGGGCCTGAAAGGGAAGCCACGCCGGAATCCAGGGAAGAGCACTGCCTGCAAGTGTAAAGGTCCTGAGGCAGGGACACACGAGGAGAAGGTGGGTATGGCTGACACAGGTTGAGCCCTGCTAACATATGTTGGGTGTGTATTTTGTGCCAGGAACTATCCTCACACTTTAAGGGCCCATGAGGACCCTTGGAGGTGGGGGTCCATCACTAATCTCATTTACAGTGGTGGAAACCGAGGCCAGAGAGGTTAAGTAACCTGCCCAAAGTCCCCCTTGAGGACAGAGCAGGCAGGATTCCATCTCCTTCCAAAGCCCACTGGAGCAAACGCTCAAGCAATAGCCAGAGGACATAGCGCCCTGTGGGCCTCAGGAAGGAGTCTGGAGTTTATTCCAGGTACAGTGGGATGGGGTCAGGTCTCACAAGCGAGATAGCATCTACTGCAAACCCGAAGCCCCCTTCCTCAGAGCCAGGCTGCCTGCGGGAGGCCGGGATCTGGACACTTGGTGTGCACCCCTCTCAGCCACGAGAGACCCCCGCCCTCCCCGCTGCCCCCTTGGATCCCCCCCTCCCCGAGTTTCCTGGCCGACCTGGGCTTCCGGTGGGAACCGCCCGGGCAAGAACTGGCCTTCTCCGCGCGAAGTGGCTCTGGTCCATGGCCCTCTCGGACCCCCGGCGCTCCAAGGGGCGCACCGGGCACAGCCGCCCCGCGCCGCGCCTCTTGCCCTTCCGGGCCGCCTCCTCCGGGAGACCTCCGGGCTGTCTCGGGGAGGCGAACAAGGCGGCATTAACCTAGTATCAGAGCGCCCGATCGACGTCAACTCAGCGGCGCCTTTCCAGCGCCAAGAACCCGTGGTGCCCACGCGCCCACGGTGCCCGCGCAGAGCCGACCCCGCGGGGCCCTCGGCTCCGGAGCCCAGGCTTCCGGGACCCTCGCGCCCAGACGCCCGAACGTTTCATCCCTGAACGTCGGCGACCCGAGGAGTTCAAGCGTCGCTGTGGCGCGGCCTGATTGGCAGGTTGTCCTTAGCGGAGTGGGGGTCGCGGGAGGGCTGTTGTGCCCAATTGCTGTTTTTACTCCTGCCATCGTTAATTCAGCTGGTGACAGAGAAAGGAAGGTCCTGGCGGCTTTGTGTCACGCACTCACTGTAATTTACTTGAGAAGAATTAAATCACAATTACCTGCCATTTGTTTTGCATAAAACGAGCCGTAAGGAGTCTGTAACGGCAGAGTGGTTGAAAGGACAACAGCCCCATTGTTGCCATATTAGAACAATATTTCTCAATTTGAAACTTAAAACATTCAAATTAGCAGCTTTGTTTGACGACGGTGGCCCGCAGATAGGCAAGACTGACACCCCACATGGACTCCAGACATTACAGTTAACGAGCATAATTTTCATCCATTTAAGTCTAGACTGATCTCTTAAAAATCGTTGCATTTATTGTACAAATGTACCTCCCAAATGTTGGAAAGAGAAATGCAGTCTTTTATCTGTTACATAGTCCAGTTGATGAATTGTCTAAATGCCACGAAAATTCCTTGCACTGGGGTTAAAAATCAGAGCAAACTGTAATTAACCCACTTGAGATTTGTTTGAATGTCCGAAGAAATCCCACTGTTTCTCAAATAAAGTTACTTCTGTTCTTTTCTCCACGTTCAGATATGGTTGTCATGTAAATATGACTGATCAGCTCTTAAACCAAGATTTTAAATTGTATTTAGAATATTCAACTCTGCAAGATTACATCACTGTTTATTGGTGTGCTCAGCAAATTTGGAGCTGGGCTGTTTTGTTGTTTTAACAGCTTCATAAATAGATGCTTTGCCTGTGCTGAGGTTTCCATTAACAACGATGGATGTTCAGTAACAAAATGTAACTGTTCAATTAAGCTTGAGATTAAAATGAACCCAGTTGCTAATTGTAAAAACCCCTGAACAATCAGAAAAAATACAGTTGGTAACACTGGCAGTTGTGTGCAGGAAGAAGAGCATGTTATAGTAACATTATGAGTAGAAAGATAAAGAGAAGGGGTTGAAAATAAGCATGAAGCCAGAAAATATGAAGGAATAGGAAGGTGGAATTTTAAAAATCTGACTTGGTAAAAAGCAAGCTGAAATGCAGATTTCGTGTACGGAATACTTAAGATGTGAAATAAGATCCCATAACCTAGTAAAACAGATAAGGGAAGAAGTAAAAATGCATTTGTTATTGCTAACATTGGACTTTCCTAATTTTAAAAAGTGCAATTTTATGATAGAAATAGTATTTGTGTCTTAAGAATTTTTTTTTTTAAGAATGAGTGAAGGCTATGTGCTGACTTTTTTTTTTTTTTCCTTTAATTAAAGGCCTTTTCGTTTAAGGAAAAATTATTTCAT
Source organism: Trichechus manatus latirostris (assembly GCF_000243295.1). Classification (NCBI taxonomy): domain Eukaryota; kingdom Metazoa; phylum Chordata; class Mammalia; order Sirenia; family Trichechidae; genus Trichechus; species Trichechus manatus. The sequence goes on along the minus strand of NW_004443967.1, from coordinate 8,190,195 downwards.
TGTCTGCTCCTTTTCATTTTTTTAAGTTCATGTGAAAATTTTTATTTCTAGTGACTTTTTAAATTCTTTAAGTAATTTTTTCCTTTACTCTTCTAGGAAAGAAGAAATACTTTCTCTTCAGCAGAAAACAAATGACATGTGGAACAAACCAAGGACTCAACTCCATTTCTCATGATTGCATTTTGAACAATAATATGTGATGGTGGGGGCAGGAGCGATTCTTCAGGCAAATTAAACAAAATCCCTAATCTACAGTCCAATTCCAATATCACCTCCTGGAATATCGGCAACATTTTAAGCTCCAGCCCAAGCCAGGAGTTCCTTCAGAACAAATCAAATGTCTTTAAAGAATATTTCTGTTTGAAAAGGAATTAAGCTCTCCTGAAAGAATTTTAAAGGTTGTGATATTCACAGTCTGATAAAGCAGCACCTTTAATGAAATTCTAATTAGCAATTTCATGCACTTTGCTATTAGTCATATCAGATCAGTGCACATTTTCACAGCCTTCCTTTAATTAAGTGCACTTATTCCAAGTTTCAAACACTTTCCTTATAAGATGAAAACTGTGCTGAAATGTTATTTAGTAAACAGAGGAAGTGTGAAAGTGTAGGTGTGCATGTGTACAGGGGTGGACATTTTTAACTGCCTACAAATTTTTTTACATGTAGAGTTGGTGAACTCAGGTTTTCATTCCTTTTTTCTGGTGTTCTCAGCATCTCCTTATCCCAAATGCACATCATGTGTGTTTTTGTTTAAAACATCTTTTCTGTATATATATGTCTCTGTGTGTATATATACATTATATATAAAATTATATATGTGTATACTGAGTGTATATATATAATGTGGGCTTTTTGCTTTAAACATTTTCTATATATATTGCGTCTATAATATATACACACTTATATATGTGTTATATAGATGGATCATGTGTAAATGTGTACAAAATGTGGGGGGGGGTTTGCTTAAAATATCTTTTCTGTATGCATGCATATACATATGTATACGTGTGTATGTATGTGTGTATATATACATAAAAAGAGAGAGAGAGTGCTCGCTATACAATATATAATAGTTCATTCTTTAAGTCTTCCCTGAAAGCAATGGAAGAATTTTTACCCATATAATATCCCATCCTCGCCATCTTTTGCAGGCGCCTCCTTTCCCTTGAAAACAGAAATGAGTTCATTCTACCTTCTACATTTTATTCAGAAGCCCCAGGAAGGAGCAGCCCTTGTCAGCGATCCATGCGGTACAAGAGGTCTTCCTTCGTTGCAGACTCCAATTCTCCACGTCAGGAGCTCAGCAGTCTAGCTGGTCATTCCCAGGAAAGGCTGGACCTAACATCCCACGGTCCCTGGCCATTCTGGTATCCCCCTGGATCCTCCCAGATCATCCCTCCCTCCCAGCCTACTGAAGGGGCACTCCAACTCAGGGAGATGGTATTGTCTGGGATTCAACTTGATCTTATCTGAAGCCTTTTGTCAAGAGGAAATTTTGTTGCCTGTTTTGCTCAGAGGTTGAAACCTCTAATATATTAACTAATTGTTTGTATCTCTAGCACATGTTCTCTTGTTGGTGTCATTCATTTATACTGTAACATTTTTGACATTTTTAGATTGTCTCTCGGGACTCCTGGGCCTTTTAGCAGTTGCCTCCAAGAAGAGTGTTTGCCTAATGATTACTGACTGACATCTCAATAACGTGCAACGTACGAGTTGGGTGCATCTAGGGAAGAGCTGTGTGTGCGTGCGTGTGCGTGTGCGTATGTGTGTGTTTTAATTCATGGTCCACTTTGTCAAGTCATGTGTGAGCCATAATTTAAGCTAATAATTACCAGACATGAATTCAATGAAACATTGGTGTCTACACTTTAAAAAAAAAAAGTCCTGAATTTTAATGCATTCAGAAAACGTTTGCCTAGGGCCAGGCTGGGTCCAACAGGCATATGGAAGCACTTTAAAAGTGATAAATGATTTGGAATCTACCCTGTCTAATGGTGTGCTTCTCAGGAAAGAAAATTAGAGCTAACAGGTGTTAGATAGGGAATGCTGGGGCATTTTAATAGAATTGTCAAAATGTTGGTACCAGATGTTGACATTAATGCACACAACTCGGAAGGTAATGCCGGGCTGCCATTTAAATGATTATTTGTTTAAATTTCAAGTCGCCAGCAGGAAATCCTTACTTTGTTCAGCACCTTTCTCTACACACCATCCCCCTGCTCTTTCCCGGACGATTTGCATCAAAGTGTAGTGGCTGCCCAGCTCACATATGCATGCTTTAAATAATCCATGCCTGTCAAATTTCATTTTTTCTTTTCAGATCATACTCATCACATCACCAATCCTCGCCAGCCTTGAAGTTGGCCTCAATGTCTTCATATACAAGAAAAAATGATTTAAATACTGCCAGTTACAGGATAATTAATCTTTGAACTACTCAGGAACTTCAAATGTATATACCAAGTAATCTGCATGAACTTGTAATTACTATGTATTTATACGATATTTTCCATGTAATCACCAAGTAGTTACATGGTTATGCGAGCCTTGTAAATTATGGTGATAGCAGAAAGCTAATCTCGCCCACGCCACTGCAAAAAGCGCAGCCAGGAGCCGCTGGTATCCACCTCACCGTCAATTAATCGAGGGCTCCAGAAAGAGTCTATCCTTTAAAGGACACTAGAACATTTGTCTGCAACAGAGCCCCAATTTCCAGAATTATCAGGGGACTGAGAGACTGGAGAAGTGAGCAGAGAGTGGCCTTTTTCATTCAGCTTTCACACAAAGACTGGGATTGGTTTGTGGGCCGTTTATTACTGCTCGAG
>NW_004443967.1:8183158-8186639 GCF_000243295.1 Trichechus manatus latirostris | reverse complement strand
CAGAGGTTCAACTGTCTAGAACTGCACTAGCACGGTAGCCACATGTGGCCATTCAAATTATTAACAAACACTGAAGAATCAGTTCTTTGGTTGCGCTAGCCACACTTCAATGCTCAATGGCCACATGTGGCTGGTGGCATCCAGACTGGACAGTGCACATCTAGAACATTTCCAACATTGTCAAAAGTTCTATTGGACAGTGCTTATCTGGAACTCTAGATGATTCTCTAGTCTCTGTCCTTTTTGCCTGTCCAGAGGCACCAGGACTAAACGAGAGACATTTTCCTGAGCCATCAAGAGGTTGCCTGGCCTCCTCTCCTGCACCCTGGCCTGAGTCATCAGTGGCCACTCACTGGGATTCCTGTTGGTGAACAAAGAGCCCCAGCACCGCATAGAACCCTGGGAGATATCTGAGGCCATGGAGCCCTGAAGTGGCTACTGGCCGGTTCTCCTGGCTGAATCAGTGATTGCATCATGGAGCTACCAGCCTCTGCTGATGTAAACCTGGGTTGGTGCTCTACCCTCCTAGGTAGGAAATTCCAGGCTCATTTTCTGGGGAGAAATTCTAATTATTCATTATTATTCATTATCCTTAGTCAAATCTGCTGTTACTTGCTACTTGATTAGTATTATATATTAATCATTAATCATTATAGTGGCTGTTTTCCCAGGGCCTACCAAATGCCAGGCCCATTGCCTCTTAACCCTCACAACAACCCTATGAGGTAGGAAGAACTGTGATCCCATTTTACCAATAGGAAACTAAGGCTAAAAGGGATTCAGAAAGTCCCCTAAGGCTGCATGGCTAGTCAGGAGGCAAATCCTACCCCATTCACAATTTCCCACACACGGACCTCCTCTTCAGGAAGTGAAGTGGAGAGTCTGGCTCTCCCAGTCCTCAGCAATGCTCAAGCTCAGCATGCGGTTTCCTTACCTGCCTCACTCCTCTAACAGCTCCTGGTGGGTCAGCCCTCACAGTCTGCGGGAGTTTGCAAAATGGTACCAATTTTCCACCCCTGAAATCCTGGTGGTGTAGCGGTTAAGAGTTCAGCTGCTAACCAAAAGGTCGGCAGTTCGAATCCACCAGGCGCTCCTTGGAAACCCTATGGGGTAGTTCTACTCTGTCAGACAGGGTCACTATGAGTCAGAATTGACTCAACAGCAACGGGTTTGGTTTTTTTGGTTTCCATACCCATACCCTTTGCAGTGTGACTTTGTTCACAACTCCTTCCCTCAAGAGGTGGAGTATATTTTGCAGACAGTATTTGTGAATCTAGGTTGGCCTCGTGACTTGCTTTAGCCAATAACATGTGACAGAAGTAACATGGTACCAATTCTGAGCCTAGGCCTCAAGAGACATTGCATGCTTTTCCCTCTCCCTCTCAGAATCCTGCCACCACCTGAACAAGCCCAGGCTAGCCTGCTATATGACATGAGATGAATGATCCATTTGTCCCCACTGCCCAGCTAAAAGCCAGCCAACTGGCAGAAGCAAAGCCACCTCACTAACCTAAAGCTGTCCATAGATGTGTGAGGAAGCATATCCAGAACAAGAAGAACTGCCCAGCTGAGCCCAACCGAATTTGTGTACCCCTAGAATCACAACTAAATGGCTGTTGTTTAAGCCACTGTGTTTTCGGGTGGTTTGTTTCATAGCAAAGGAGCCCTGGTGGCACAGTGGTTAAGCGCTCAGCTGCTAACCAAAAGGTCGGTGGTTCAAACCCACCAGCCACTTGGTAGGAGAAAGATGTGGCAATCTGCTTCCTTAAAGCTTCCTTGGAAACCCTATGGGGCAGGTCTACTCTATCCTATAACGTCACTATGAGTCGGAATCAACTCGATGGCAACAGGTTTGGTTTTTGGTTTGGTTTCACAGCAAGCACTAACTAAAACACACTTCTTAAGCCAGAGATTTTTTCTCATTATCTAAGATACACTCATGTTATCGCATCTTCTTCTTTAATTGACTGGTTATCTTTAGGAGTATGCAAGAACTTCAGCTGGAGAGCCCAAAACCCATCCACCTGGTGAGATCCAATAAGGCTTCTCCCACCATCAGCCCCCAACGAGGAAGAGACAGGCGGAGGATGAGCACAAACCTCCGGGAAAAGTGCTGTGATTTCTTTGCTTTTTTTTTTCGGCAAAAGTGGGGAAACCAAGGGAAGACAGGTCACATGTGAAGCCCCACCTAGGTAGAGACCAGGCTGCCTTCCCCTCTACGAGACCTCTCTGCTCACTAAGCAACTGACAAATGAGAATTTTTATTTTAAAGAATTCTAAATCTGTGGCCATGGGACATGAGATTAGTTCCCACTTTTGGTTCTGATTTTGAACCAAACCACAAAACCCCCCATATCCACTGAGATTCTTGCTTTCATTTTCTTCCCTTCCATAACCAGGCATCCAGAGGAAAATGTTCACCCCTCCCAAGTCCATCAGCAGCCAGCAGGGCTGTAGGAGACTCGCCCAACTCATTTTCAGTTTTCCCATTGGACCCATGGATTCCAGGCCTTCCCAAGCCCAGAGTGGAACTCACATTGGCAATCTCGTCAGGCCTTGTGGCGGGAACCATAGATTCCATAACACATTCCATACAGCCAGAAGGGAGATGCTAGAGGCTGGGTTGTGGCCAAGCTGGGCTATTTCAGAAACCTCTACAGGGCCTCCATTCAAGGTCCCATCACTCATGGTTTGGGTTTCATGGTTTTGCTGTATAAAGATGAGTTCCTGGGAGTCTTAAGCATTTTATATGCTGCATGTATTCAACAAGCAGGCATTAATCACTTACTATGTGCATGCAAGTCTTTGAGGGAATACAGTAAGGAAGGAGATGAGGTCCAGGCTTGGAAGGAGCTCAGGGTGGAAAGGCACTGAAGAGCAGAATGAAAGGGGCATCCAGCAGAGATAAACATGTAATAGCTGACATTCATGGCCATGTATTCATTCATTGAATTCTCGCATCTTATTATAAAGGCAGTACTACCTGCCCCACTTCGCAGAGATTAAATAATATAGGCCGTCCTCTATTACGTACCTGAAAATATACCTGAGGATTCAACGCATGCAATGTGAAAATAGACTGACATGTTAGAAACAGAGGAACTGTATCTCAATGATGTAAAACTTAGAAAATATCTAGCACAAATGTTCTATAAGGAATCCCTGACTATTTAAACATTAAAATTACTAGAAAATGATTAAATCATTAAAATATTAATTAAATATAAATATAGACAAAAGCATTGCTAAAGTAATTTCTTACACCAAATTCCTGCTCTCTTGGCTGGCTGGAAATGGTTTTCATAAAACAAAAAGCCAGTTTTAATCTGGGCCAGATTCACCTGCTGAGAATTAAGCGTTGCTATGAGTGAGGGGACCAGCTCAGCTCTCCACACCCTCCTGAGCTGAGATGCTGCTGGGCCTGATAGAACAAGTAGAGCCTGGGAGCTGATGAACCTGAACTTGGACAAGGGCTTCTCCC
>NW_004443967.1:8180215-8181972 GCF_000243295.1 Trichechus manatus latirostris | reverse complement strand
AAAAGGAAAGCTTACCTGAGCTTCCAGACACCACTTGACTTGGCACTCCCCTTGGAGATTTGATTTGAAGAGTGGATTGCCTGTCAGACTTCAAAGGAAGCTTCCTCACCGCCTACCTGACCTCATTACAGTAGGAATTCATTCCAATGGATCTTGAGAACATTGTGGTCATCTGGCGTCCTCTCTGTGAGACTAGCTTCTTCATCCTTATTTGCAACTGCGGCGGTAAGTTGGCAGTGAGCTGAGACTGAGAATAGGGGTGGCACGAGAATGATCAGAAGCAGGAAGCAGCCGTCTTGCCGGCATGATTAAGCGCTCATCTGCTAACTGAAAGGTCGGCGGGTTGAACCCACCAGACGTTTTGCGGGACAGAGACCTGGCGATCTGCTCCCGTAAAGATTACAGCCTAGGAAACCTTATGGGGCAGTTCTACTCTGTCCTATAGGGTCGCTCTGAGTCCAAATCGCTTCACGGCACACAACCACCACCTCCTTATCGTTTACTCAAAAGTAACTTTTTTGAACATATTACATTACTGTTATAAATGGAAAACCAGCTTCACTCACCATAATTTATTAAAACCAATATGAACAGTCAAAACACAAAAACATTCCTCAGTGTAGTAACTCCTGCTAGCTCAGGGACTGCCAGCAGTATGCATAGTGCATTATGGGAAAATCCAACCCATAACGGAGGAGCAAGACTGGGAGAGGGGAGGGGAGGGGCTACCTGTTTCCGCACTGAGGCTTCCCAGTGCATTTCAGAGGAACGCTATGGGGTGGAAGCAGGCATGAGCACAAGCTTGGTTAAGCCACTTCTATTCTGAGCCTCAGTTTCTTCAGCTCTAAAATGGGATGACCATGATCGTTTCTTCCTCCAGGATGTTTGGGAGGATAATTGATTGGGATTGTGGCTGTTCATGACTCTTATAAACAGTGACACTGGGCACAAAACTGAGTGCTGTAGATTCTTGTTCTCAGCTTCCCCTAGTGTAAGCTGCCAGCCTGAGCAGATAAGGTTGGCTGCATAAGGGAGGTCACTGTCCGAAGAAAGCTGGTAACACATGTCATGGCAACATGGAAACAAACAGAGCCTGAGAAAATGCATATGAGAGTAGACCATCAAGACCAAGGAGAGCAGACGAGGAGTGCACAGGTCATAAGGGACCACATAGTTTAGCTTCAAATTTGACCCTGAGCTTCCTGGTGGCAAAAGTGAAAAGAGAGAAATGGTTAGTTAAGAAGGAGGAAAGGAAAGAAGCATATTGCCTTCTTAGGTTAAAACAGAGCTCTTCCTAGTCTTGAATAGAAAAATGAATTCCTCATATGGGGTCTAAGATGGGGACACTGGTAACAGCAAAAATGGTTTTACACCAGGACTGTGCGCCCTGCCTCAGCAGCCTCTGCAGATCCCAAGGCCATCCCTGAACTGACATCACGTTCTGGTGGCTTTTGTCTTCACGAGTCCTCTCTTTTGTTTTGTGGCTGTCTCTGCCGGGATTTGTCTGTGAGATGCTCGCGGATGGGAAGGGTGCTGAACTCGGAACCAGAGGACCTGGGGTCCAGTCCTGGCTTGTGGGACCCACAATGGGCAGGCATCTCTAGCCCACACTCCTCTGTCTGGCATTGCAGCCTCATACCGGACTGCCACGCAAACACCAAATATCATTTTAGGAAGAACTCTAATGATATCAGAAATGGCCATGAGGCAATACTTCATGGAAGAAAAAGAAGACAAGATGCAATAGTGCAGATACT
>NW_004443967.1:8175484-8178987 GCF_000243295.1 Trichechus manatus latirostris | reverse complement strand
CCCCTGAAACAAATTTGGCGTTTTAAGCGAGATGCGGCCGTATATTTATGGGAGTTTAATAACTTCTTCCATTAATAACATAGACAAACTAATTTACCCAAACGTGTCTGTTTTAAACTCTGGGAACAAAGGGTGGGAGGATGAAAATCAATCTTTCCTTTGTACTTGAGCCACTGACCCGTTAAAGCTTTGAAGATCATTTCTTTAAGAAATTGTGAGGAGTTATTTAACTACAAACAGCAGCTACCTTCCCATTCCAGCTGCGTGATCAAGCATAATAAATTAGAGTTTAAAAAAAGTTGACTCCTTTTTTTTGTATAACTGAAAATCCTTAACAGCACTTTGACAAATCGGCTTCATGGCAGACACTGGATGAATATCCCTTGCACTGGAGCTGGTTAAGCTAAGTTGAAGCCGTTTGGAGTATTTCTGAAGGGAGGCTGTCAGCAGAAGCCAGGTTTTACCTTTGAAGCAGGGTTTGATAAAGTCACTGGAGGGAGTAAGGGTTGCTGTGGGACCCAGCCACCCTGAGCTGGGTGGCCAAGCAATCTCTGGCCCCAGCTCTGAACATCCACCCTGCTGAGGGACGAGCCTTCCAGAACTAGCAGCATAGGCTGGCTCCTAGGAGGGGCCAGAACACCTCCCTCCTGAATCTGGTCCGCATTCCTCTATGCAAACCGTTCTGAATCACTGTGATAAAAATCAGTCTCCGTGGGTCTTGAAAGAGTCAAAGGCCCTTCTTAATCAAATGATCAACTGTTCATTTTGAAAGCTTGACTGGTTCAATTAAGATCACAGGCAGGAGACGGGCCGCTCATATTACCCTCCTTCCCAGCCGGCCTGGCCACTAGCTGTCCCTGGAACCTACCTTTGACCAGCCCACTCCTGTGTCTGCCTGGAATGCAACCTCCAGTGAAATTTGACCCACCCTTCAAGGCCACATGCTAGTCTCACCTCTTCCCAGAAGCCTTCCCTGACCCTACCAGCTGGCAGTGACCTTCCCTAAAACCTTACAGCCATATTCTGCCTCTCCGCTTAATGCTTTAGTAGATGTTGCCGCCATCTGCTCTGTACTTCTTATGTGCTGTCAGGCTGTAAGCTCCTTGAGGACCCTCACCACCGGACGTGGCCCCCAGGAACACAGCCCCGATGACTGACTGAACATGGGCCTTCATAGGCCTCTGTGTGGCTGGGAAACAGACAGCTCCACCATTGTAATCAGTGTCTTCTAAAAGTTCATCTGTGACTCAGCTGTCTGGAATTTATAATGTGCTCATTCATTTTTTCCCGAGTAAGCATTTTCAGACACGATAGAATGTTCTAATGGCAGGTAGCTCCCAGGCTAGCCCACACAGTCCTATTTTACCTGTAACATAACTGCAATAGTATTCAACAAATACACTCCAATTATATCATCAGTGTTCACGCTACCCTATATTGCTATTAAATCATAAGTCTTGATCCACTGTGAGTTAAATAGTTTTTATGGGCTAGCCTGGGAACCTGACCCCATTATCCACCGAAGGGAAACGCTCTGAAGGAAGGGTATCCGTCTCCCCAACACTTCTCCTCCCTCTGCTAATTGCCACAGCAGCCAGACTTCGGCTTTCTTCTTCTGATCAGGGCAGCCTAGTTGCATCTAAAACAAAAAGAGAGGGTGCTCAGGGAACCCTTGGGGGCCAGAGCAGATCCCTGGTAAACACAAGGTGTCTTCCGATGGGAGCAATGGGGAGTGGGGGGGGCTGCAGTAAGTCAAGGGGTCATGAGGCGCAGCGCCTGTATCACGAATCTGCGAAGAGCTGCCCTTCCAAACATGGCCAAGCCCAGCCCTTCCGATGCTACCTGCCACTCGCTCAAAGGTGTTATTACTGCAAATTGGAGATCTATCAGATACAACGTTATGTTCTTACTTTACCCTGATTCAGGTGCTTATCTTCCTTTCTATCCCTGGAGCTAGGCTACGTGGGGCGGGGCCCCCCTGCTCACCCCCAGCCTCTGGAGTGCACAGTGGGATAACACCGGGGCTCTGATCGCACCCTCTACCATTCGGTCCACACTTGGCGACTGGCCACAGCCGAATTTTTATTTTTTGAAACAACACTTAAGGGGTAGAGTGTTTTGAATCTTCACCAGCTAATCTGCCCTCTAAGAGTTCGACTTTCAGAACGTGCGCGCCCACCGACAACACCACACCTGTCTCTTCGGATCAGTGACTAATAAATTATGTTCACGTCCAGAGTTTTTTCTAGAAATATCTCCACCCCAAACTTCGGAGCCACCCTCCATTCAGCCCATATGACCCCATAACACCTTTTAAACCAACATATTAACATCAGGGAGGTCGACCTTGGGAGGAGAGTCAAAAGGGACCTGTATCTTAGGACTGCCGGGAAATTCTAATGGCGGAAGCGTAAAGAAGGAAGCCTTTCGAAACCGCCTTACCTTGTCGCTACGCCACTTTGCAGACGCTGTGTTAGAACCCATTTAAAGCATTCAAGCATATAATCAAATTTCAGTAATGAGTTATTAATTAAGCAGGGGCAACCAATTCTCTGCTAACTGCCTCATAAACAATCGACAGGAGATTTGTGAATTTTGACTTCCTGACACTATTAAACAAATCAATATTAGGTTTCAGACACGGCAATTCAGGCAGTTTTCTCTGTTATTTGGCAGCCATCTGCCTGGAATACTAATGAAAGAATTAAGAGCTGGAGATTTTGCATGTGTTCCATCAAAAAGATCCTTATCTTTGGGGAATTGGGGCCTGATTTGCATGGAAGAAGACTTTGCTTTTGTAGGTACAATTTTTCTCAATATGTCACTCATTAGTATTTATAAAAGCACTGGGCAGTGGATCAGCCACCAGGCTTCATAACAAGCAGCCAGAGCCCCAAGGAGATAGCTCAGAACAAAGCCATTCATTTATTTATACATTTTGCAAACGGGTTAATTTATAGCTAACCTAACCCGTGGAAAACTTGGGTCTAAGAATACAGCCAAGCTTCTTACTCAGCTTTTATTTTTTTTAAATGTCTGTTTGTTCCAGTGTAAAAACAGTGCACTAAATGATGAAGGTAGAGTTTTGCAAAATCTAGGCAACCTCTAAGCGGTAAAATGTGGTCATCTAAGTCATCTTCCCTTGCACCTTCTCTCTTTCTCCCCCTTCTGTTTATTTCCCTTCGGTACTCGCTTAATTCAACGGCAGAGCTGTTAAAAATGCCATGTAGGGACAGTGACAGAGATTTGCCTCTGTTGATCTAAGGAAGAACCACAGTGCAGGCTAGCAGTGCTCAGTACCTCTCCCTCCTTCCTCCATGCACCCCAGCCCCAAAGAGGGGATTTGCCCAAGGGGTCACTCAGCATGTGTAATCCAGCCACTCTGTGGCCTCCTGGCTCAGTTGTCCAGACAGGGTGCCCAGTAGGAGTTGACCTGAAGGGTTAAGGACTGGGATTAGCACAGAGATAAGGACTCATTCTAGGCCCACCGACCCAAGTCTCCT
>NW_004443967.1:8172792-8174234 GCF_000243295.1 Trichechus manatus latirostris | reverse complement strand
GAAACCCCTCCTGCATCTTAAGGGCAAGAACTTAGTCGCACAGCCACACCTAGCTGCAAGGGAAGCTTGCAAATGTAGTCTTTAAGGTAGGTAGACATGTGACCACAGAAGGAAGAAGGAAGCTTGCACAATGGAGGAAAACTAATGGTCTCTACCACACAGTACGGTGAAGAAGGTATCCAATGCCCCTCCTCAGCACATTCCAACAGCCAAGGCAGAATGAGCCTGGTGTGACTTTGACTCTAGTATACTGCCTGGTGCCAGAAGGCAATGGTGGTATCAAGCCTGAAGAGAGTGGCAGATCAGAATGGAGGACATGTTGAAAAATGATCACAAAGTTAAGAGTGGTGGAGATGATCGTCTGACGTTGAAGTATAAAGTTAAACCCAGGACCATGAACTGCAGCAGATGGAATGGGTTGAGTGGGAGATAGTGTGCATGAGTTTCAGAGACACAGACCAACACCTTGAAAGACTTTTAAACGAAGCTAACAGGTAGTCACATAAGTAAAGGAGATTTTTATACATGGGCCAACAAGGAGCAGACGTTGGGTTTGGTTCTCATTTTATCAGCCTGGCTTCCTCACCTTCAGACTTTGAGGTTTCCAAGCCCATTTACGACGACTAACTAGCAAGTGGACACTTCTCAAGGCCACTCTTATCTTGGACCAAGTGAGAGAAGTGTACCGTCCTTATATAAAATTGGGCAACAATCCAAGCTTAGAAAACTGATAAATTACATGGAAGGTTGCCCACATCACAAAAAGAGCTTCGTTTTACGAAAAGATGTATAATGGGTCCTTCAAAGTCTCTCTGACATATTTAAAGAATGACTTGATATTTCAAATTCAATCGGCATGTAATAGCTCAGAAATGTAGCGACGTTTTCTGTTGTACTTCCAAATTTACTGAAGTATGTGAGGGGAAGAAGAAATGGGGTCCATCATGAGTTGGGTGTTTATTGTGTGTTGGGCTCATTCACTTGCATTGTCACATTTTATTCTCACCGCACAGTAAAGTAGGTGATGCAGATATTCCTGTCTTTAACTAGCCAGGGTCAACCAGGAGGGGAAGAGCTGTGATCTGGTACAATTTGAGTATGACTGTGCGATGTTCTGCATTATCCCTTTCCCATGCTGAATTCCTGCTTATTTTGTCCAAATTTCGTATTTTGATTTTCCATTTAAAACCAGTAATTAGAACAATACCAACTGTGAACCATCGTTAAATTTGTTGTTTTGGGACATGGATATTTCTTTCACTGTTTTGCAGAATTATGACTTGGTTTTTAATTTTTGAAATATCCGTGTTACAATACTGGGAAAGCCAGCACAACTTGTCCAAGGCAAGGTCATGGAAGCTCCGTAGATACATTCAAGCTCCATGAGGGACCGAATTAATGGGCTGAGGGCTGTGGGGACCATGGTCTTGGGGAACATCTAG
>NW_004443967.1:8168123-8169378 GCF_000243295.1 Trichechus manatus latirostris | reverse complement strand
AGGTTGGCACTGTGATTGTCAACATTTTACAAATGAGAAATTGGAGGCACAGGGAGGTGAAGAACCTGCCTGAGGTCACACAGTCAGGGTGCAGAACCGGCATTTGAACCCAAGCTGTCTGGCTTCAGAGCCCACGCTCTTAACCACCATAATATGCTGATTTCAATTCCACCCGTCGTCCTGCAGAGAAAGACACAGTTATCACTTTTGTGTGATGCTTCTTGGATATTTTTCTTCATGTTTACATACATAGGCAAACCTATCAAAGGTTTTTAAAAACGGCGTGTTATACATTAACAGAGCAGTTCTCAAAGGGTGGTTCTTTGCAATCAACATCACCTGAAAACTTGTTAATAAAAATTCCCAGACCTACTGGAGAATCCGAAACTCTAGGGATGGGGCCCAGCAATCTGTGTTTTAACAAGTTCTCCGTGTATTTACTGGCCGTTTGTATTTCTTCTGCAAATTACCTATTTATATCTGTACCATTATAATCCACTTATATAGATGTTATGATGAATAAAATACAGACCTATTTCCAAGTATTATTAAATTTAAGAGTATCCTTTTTATCATTGTGTTTTTCCAATTAGCAAATACTAAAAATATTTTGAATGTTTTCGTGTTAAATGAGTCCTTGTACCCCAAAGAGTTGGGAACTAGTGGATTCAGTGGGTCCTAGGGGACCCCAGGGCCTATAGCAGGACTCAGAGAAAGCTGAGCCAGGCCCCCTGCGAGCACCGTAACTGTCGTGCCACACTTTCACAAACCTCTCCGACATCAGCCCTGCGCAGAAAGATCCCAGAGATCCAGCCACTCAAAGACATGTTGCCTGGGATGGTCTCTCCAAGTGCTAGGGCCTCAGCGAAGGTAGACCTAAGGCAGAAGGCATCCCTCTTCGCTCCCTTTCAGTCTGTGTCCTGGCTTGGGAACCAGAGGAACAGGGGTTTGACCAGCTCTGCTCTTTACTGTTTGTGCAATCTCAGACGATTCAAGAAACCCTCCTGGGCCTCAGTGTTCTCATCTGTGAAATGCAGATAACCATATGCCTCATAGGCTGCTGTGAGAGTTATCAGTCATGCCCAACCCAGAGATGAGCACATTAGACATCCAGTGAAGGGTTGCTACATCACTATAATATGTATTCTTGTGATAGAATAATAATAATATATAAATTAGTATATATGTATATATATATATGTATATAAAACAGAAAAACCAAACCAGCAGCCTGACTCATGGCAACCCTATGTGT
>NW_004443967.1:8146350-8166937 GCF_000243295.1 Trichechus manatus latirostris | reverse complement strand
AATGGTTTTGGTCCCCACTTTAGAAATGGGCAGAAATGAAACTCAGACAGTGATTTGCCCAGTGGTGAGACGCAGGTACCCCACCACATCATGCAGCCTTTCCCATGAGCACCCCAAGTCCTGTGGCTTCTTTCCTCGTCCTCCTGTTAACTTACTTCCTGGAAGTGGCAAATAGAACTTGCCAGTGACATGGGAACAAATTTAAAGGTTTGCCTGATATACATCACAACAGCCTCCTGTCATTGCAAAATCCTTATATCCTCCTCTGAGGAACACCTCTAGAGTGTCTGCGCTTCCTCCAAGCCAGCACCTGAGCTCTACCTGGAGCAGATGCCGTGTCCTACAAGGACTTTTGTCTTCTGAGCTATACACTCCTTGAGTCAAACATTTGTAGCTAGGCCCCTTTTATTTTTTCCATATTACCCTGTCCCACCAAAGGACCAAGAAGATGTGCGCCCCAATTATGTTATTATAACATTCCTCCTAAAAGAATTCCTTTGAAATGATTAAGTAATAGCTCACATGTCTTGAGTGCAAATGGCATGTTAAGTACCGGGCTTTGCACTTTATTTGCATTGTCTGACTTAGGCCGCACCACGGCCATCTAGTATAGCCCTTTGTTGTCAGACAGCTAATTATCCATCAAAGAATAACCTCCCCTTCTTCCATAGAAAGAGAGTTGTGGCTGGCTACATTGCTGCCCAGCTAAGACTACATTTCCCAGGCTCCTTTGCAGCTATCCTGTCCATGTAACTACACTTAGATCAATGGGATGTTATTGCTAATAATGTGTACAACTTTGGGCTCTTTTTTCAACTCCAAAGGTAAGCCCCTTACTGTGATCTCTGTGTATTAAAAAAAAAAAAAAGAAAAATTCCAGCAAATTGGTTTTAGAATCCCCTGACGTTTCATAATGAGTAGTTTGTAAAGCACTCACTAGAGTAAGTTTTGCAGGAGTTGGGAGAGTGTGAGGCAGACAACCGTGATCCTCACAGCTGCTCATAGCTGAGAAAGGCCGAGATTAGGGTAAGGCAACTGAGATATCAAAACCACAAAATTTAAGGGGGCACTCACATTCAGGTTCTTGCAAGCGAGAGTGAGTGCCTCCTTAATATTTGTACCCCAGGCACCTCACTTTCTTCACCCTAGTCACAGCCCTGTTGCTCAGCACCTATTCCGTGCCAGGTACTATGCCCAGGCTTGCATACACTGTCTCATCCAGTCTTCCCAACAGTACTTCTTTCTAATTGAGGAAACTGGGGCCTAGAGAATTGCCCGGAAAGTGCCACTATGACAGAAATCTTGGATAATTGATAGCATCAAAACAACAAAACTGTTGGAATGGCTGGCGTAGGGGTGGAAAGCCAGGAAGAAAACCACAGAGAATCAGGGCTGTCAACTCTACCCAGGTGCACACATGTTTGTTGGTCTTGGAGCCCATACATCCACATGGATTTCCCATAAGCCAATGTCATCAGGCCCTTTATTTGCAAGTTGCTGACAGCTCAGCCTGGGAAATTCTTGACAGTTGTCCACTTGTGTTCTATCACAGATGGTTTGTACAAAGTGCCCAGTCACTGGCCAACTGGTGTTGTAGGGGAAAAACATCATAAAGTTTAGTAAAGCAAAAAGAAAGTTTTATTTGGCATATATTCAAAAAGGCAAAAGTGGGAAAAGGGACAAGCATGCTGCCACAGCCGTGTCTGCCTGAGTCCAAGGAACCATTACAAAGTCATCAGTATATATTAACATTACAAATGGGCAAAACCATTGAAAGCTTCACCTTTTCACAGATTGGCTAGAAACTGTGATCCCATGTTTTGAACTGTCTTTCTTAACAATCATTGGTACAGGTTTCAGTAATGACAGTCAGGAGGGTCTTCATTGGTCCAACAAATTTCTATTCACTAACTGCTAATCGAAAAAGAGTAGAAAGTCTTTTGTGTTCTATTTGATTGGCTTTATGTGAAAGTTTCCCTAAAAGGTATTTTCCAAGATTATCTTAGCTATTGTCTTTATACCTCAGGGCCCAGTTGATGTGTCCTTGTGAGTCCTTGTGAGCCCTTGTGAGTCCAGCTCCAACTGGGTCACATTCTCTATGCTCAAGGAGAGGGAATAAATGATTCCAATATTATTTTCTAAATCACTGGTGAGGTTTGCTAAAAGCTGTATTTAATATCACGGAGTCCTGTCCACACGGAGGGGAAAAAACAAAAATAAAACTCCATGCTCCACCAGAACAGATATAACCATAAAAAGCTTATCTGTCATCACACACACACACCAAAATAACTAATGTTAGAAAGGTCAACAACACCAAGTGTTGGTGGAGATGTGGAGCAACTGGAACTCACACACACTGCTGGTGAGAGCGTAAGTTGGTACAATGACTGTAGTAAACAGTTTGTCAGTGTCTAGTAAAGTTGAAGATAGACCGGTACCAGCACCGTCAAGTCTACTCCGGCTCCTGGCAACCCCGTGTGTGTCAGAGAAGACCTGTGCTCTATAGGGTTTTCAATCACTGGTTTTTCAGAAGTAGATCTCCAGGCGCCTTTGGGTGGATTAGAAACTCCAAACTTTAGGTTAGCAGTTGAGCACGCTAACTGTTTGCACCACCCAGAGACTTTGGAGGGGAAATACCCCACTCAGTAGCAGGGAGGAAAGTCCATTAATGAAGCTTTGAGGGGGACTTTTCATACACGTTTAATGACAGTGTAGTATTGGGGTGAGGACTCTGCAACTAGATGCCCTCCACACCCACAGTTCTAGAAAAAAGACTGCCTTCCAGGTCCTGTTTAGAGAAGGGATTGTTACTATATTCAGGAAGAGCTCTCAGGGCCCAGGCCCCAGGAGCCTGAATCATCAGAATGTTACTACGGATATCAGGTAAAGGAAGATCCGCCCCTCGGAGATGGATCTGACAGGCCCATAAAGGCCGCCTAATACCTCTGAGCTCATGTGCTTTTGATATCATGTCTCATTTTCTGCATGAATGAGAGACTCAGCCGATCTGAAGAGATCTTCAGTTTTAATTTACAGCAGATGAAGCCTTGCTCACCTGCCGTCGGCTGCATGGAGGCTGCGTGTGGCTGGTGGCCGCCTTCACCGATGCCAGCAGTCTCGTCTGGTAAATACAAGAAGAGTGTGGTTTTCCAAGTGTTTACCCATCGATTTAATGTAACCTGTGAAACTCCCTTTCCCTCCCGAGAAAGGGTCCAGACAAACCAGGCTTTAGGGGAAACTCAAAGTGAATAGAAAACCCAGATGCAGGCGCTTTGGGGGAGAAAAAAAATTCAGGGCCGTAAGGGAGGTCAACCCTGGGGATTCTGTTAGCTTGTGGTTGGTGACCCTGACCTCAGCTTTCTGGGCCCCCTCCCCTGCCTCAGTGGCACTCCGCTCTTGGTCCAGGTAAGGGAGTAGAAACTTACTTAGCACCTGCAGTTGCCAGGCTGTGTGCCAG
The DNA here is from genome assembly GCF_000243295.1 of Trichechus manatus latirostris. Taxonomy (NCBI): domain Eukaryota; kingdom Metazoa; phylum Chordata; class Mammalia; order Sirenia; family Trichechidae; genus Trichechus; species Trichechus manatus. Next base: position 8,163,477 of record NW_004443967.1, on the reverse strand, counting down.
TCTCTCCATCTCTGGTCTTTGTTTAACCATTATTCCCATTTGACAGACAGAAATACTAAGTCAAACAGCCCATAAGTATCAGAGGCAGGCTTTTCCCCCAACCCTGTCTGGTCCCAAAGACGCTCAGGAAGGCAGCAGCCTCTGGGCTCTCCCTCCCTGCCCTCTACTTTGGCTCTCTCAAGAAAGGCCCTGATAGCAGACATTTACATCTCAGTGCAGAGAGTTCTGGGATTTTCGTGGGGCAGCGGTGGCCACACTCTGGTAGGAAGGAGGCTGAGACACTGCCTTGAAGGTGCATGTTGACATGTGATCAGAAGCTTCTACTGGCAGACTCCTCACTGAACACGTCCATTCCAAGGCCTTGCATATCATTTTGTACTTGTCATGTATTCTTACCCAAAATTGTATCGTCTTTAAGTCTGAAATCTCCCTTGCTCAGGTTGCTTTTCATTTGGGAGGGGGTTTTGGAGGAGCTGCTGATAGAAATGATGGAAGAGCCAAAGAGTGCTTGAAGGAAGACGATCCTGAAGGAAGAGGATTCTGAAGGCGCGCTCACCCTAAGTAAAGAGCTATTGTGTGCCTCAGGCCTGGGCATTGACCTGGACCCTTCAGTCTCCATTTTCCTTTTGGCTTCAGTGGGGAGGGTCATGGCACAAAGACAAGCTACAGGTCACCCTCTGTGCTGGTGGAGGCATCAGAGACAGAGGCATGTGCAGCACACGCAAGAAAACCAGACCTTGTCAGTCCCCCCTGGAGTCTGCTGCATTGACCAGACTCTCTGGAGTCCCGCTACTCTGTCAGAGGGGCCTTGCTGGAGCACCTCTGCAAAGAGGCAGGGCTGACCCCTAGCCTATGTTTCTGCACAGGGTGGGAGAAGTCAATGGGAAAGCTGTCCCCAGGCTTCTCCAAGACACTCTCAGAAGACTTGGGGCTCTCATTGGTAATAAAGGAAGATGGCAGATTGCTTCCTAAAACATGACCCTGAAAACCAAAGTGCGCCTCCTTGGGAGCCTCTGCTGACTTGGTATTCCTCTCCGTCACTTCTTTCCCCCACCTCTCCTCAGTCTTGATGCCTTCAGATGCAGCAAGCCTTTGTGTGATTTTGGAAAGCTCAGGAAAGAAAAAGGGCAAGTTAGCAACCATCCTGGGTGGCACAAATGGTTTTGCGCTCGACTACTAACATTGAGGTTGGAGGTTCAAGTCCACTCAGAGGTGCCGTGTGAGAAAGTCCTGGTGATCCACTTCCACAAGATTATAGCCATTGAAAACCCTATGGAGTGCAGTTCTACTCTGAAACACATGGGGTCACCGTGAGTTTGAATTAATTCCATGGCAACAGTTTGGTTTTTTAGCAAGTTGCCTCCAATCATCCATTCTCCCCTTCTTCCTTACTAAACAGAATTCTGATTTGTTCAGGGTTGCAATGTGCCCAGCTAAAAAACTCCACTTCCCAGCTGCCTTTGTAACTATGGGTGATCATGTGACCCTGTTCTGGCTAATGTGACATAAGTGAAAACTTGATAGGTGGGACTTAGAGGAAAGTTCTTTGATAAAGAGATCCATTCAGCCAACTAACACCTTTAGCCCTTTCCCTCCCCCTTCTTCCTGCCCAGAATGCAGGAAATGACCCAAGAAGTGGGGTAGCCATCCTAAGGCACAAGTTTCAAGCCTGAGAACAAAAGGCCCATGCTCAGGATGGTTGGGCCCAGGTCCCTGATGGGGCCATAGAGCCTCCATCCAGCCCTGGCCACTTCCCCTAGACTTTTTGGTATGTGAGAAAAGCAAGCACTTCGCTTGCTCAAACCGTTATTTCCCAGGTTCTGTGTTACTCAGAGCTGAAGACAACCCTAGCTGATACAGCTCTCTCACACCACTCACATACAATCACTGCTAATATTTAGACCTGCTCCCTTCTAGATCTTTCTCTGCGTAGAATCAGACTGCCTGTCTTTGAATTTGGCTCCTTCACTTACCAGGTAGGTCATTTAGGCAAGTCACTTAACCTGTCTCTATTCTTGGTGTAAAAAATAATACTAGCTTCCTCAGAGAATTCTATGAAGGCTCAATGAAATGATACGTAAAGTGATAAAACAGGGCCTAGAATTTAGTACGTGCTTAATAAATATTCATTATTAATAATAATCAAATTTTACAATCCCACTTTTTTCACTTATTATAGCATATGCATTTTTCCTTACTATTAAGAAGTCCTGGTAAATATCATTTTAACCGTGCCTAGAACTTCATATGCACTTTAACAAATGCTAGTTATTATTGTTCATGTCAAAACTTCATATCCTACTTTTTTGCTTAACATTCTGCCATATGCATCCTTCCATGACAATAAGAAGTTCTTGTTAACATCATTTTTAATGCCTACCTAGCTTTCTCTTATATGGCTAGACCAGGGGTCAGCAAACTTTTTTTTTGTTTTTTTTACACTCTTCCAATTGTGCTGCTATTCTCACTTTAGATGAAGGTTTACAGAACAAAACAGTTTCTCATTAAACAGTTAGTACACATGTTGCCCTATGACAATGGTTAACAGCCTCATAACACATCAACACTATCCTTACTCAACCTTGGGTTCCCTATCACCAGCTTTCCTGTCCCCTTCTGCCTTCTAGTCCTTGTCCCTGGACTGCTGTGCCTCATTAGTCCTGTTTTGTTTTATGGGGCTGTCTACTCCCCGGCTGAACGGTGAACCTCTGAAGTGACTTCACCACTGAGCTAAAAGGGTGTCTGGGGGCCATACTCTCGGGGTTTCTCCAGTCTCCTTTAGGCCAGTAAATCTGGTCTTTTTTTTTTGTGAGTTAGAATTTTGTTCTACATCCTTCTCCAGCTCTGTCCAGAACCCTCTGTTGTGATCCCGGTCAGAGCAGTCAGTGGTGGTAGCCGGGCACCATCTAGCTGTACTGGACTCAGTCCGGTGGAGGCCTTGGTAGCTGTGGTCCATTAGTCCTTCAGACTAATCTTTCCCTTATATCCTGTTCTCTTCACACTCCCTTGCTCCCGAAGGGATGAGACCAGTGGAGTATCTTAGACGGCTGCTCACAGGCTTTTAAGGCTCCAGACACTACTCACCAAGGTAGAATGTAGAACATTGCCTTTATAAACTGTGTTATGCCAATTGAGCTAGATGTTCCCCGAGACCATGGTCCCCACAGCCCTCCACCCAGCAATTCGGTCCCTCAGGGAGTTTGGATGTGTCTATGGGGCTTCCATGACCTTTCCTTGTACAAGTTGTGCTGGTTTCCCCAGTATTGTGTACTGTCTCACCCTTCACCCAAGATACCACTTATCTATTGCCTATTTAGTACTTCCCTCCCACTCCTCCCATCCCTGGTAACCAATAAAGTTTGTTACTTTTTGTGTGTGAACTTTTTCATGGGTTTTTATAATAGAGGTCTCATACAATATTTGTCCTTTTGTGATTGACTTATTTCACTCAGCATTATGTCCTCCAGTTTCATCCATGTTATGAGATGATTCACAGATTCATCATTGTTCTTTCTTGTTGCATAGTACTCCACTGTGTGTATGTGCCATAGTTTGTTTATCCATTCATCTGTTGATGGGCATCTAGGTTGTTTCCAACGTTTTGCTATTGTGAACAATGCTGCCATGAACATAGGTGTGCATATGTCTATTCGAGTGATGACTCTTATTTCTCTAGGATATATTCCTAGGAGTGGGATTGCTGGATCCTATGGTATGTCTATTTCTAGCTTTCTAAGGAAGCGCCATGTCATTTTCCAAAATGGTTGTATCATTTTGCATTCCCACCAGCAGTGCATTAGAGTTCCGATCTCCCCGCAGCCCCTCCAACATTTGCTATTTCCAGTGTGCAAACTTTTCCTTAAAGAGTCAGACACTAAATATTTTAACCTTTGTGGATCATATGGTCTCTGTCACAACTATTCAACTCTGCCATTGCAATGTGAAAGCAGCCATAGACAATAATTAAAGAAATGGGCATGGCAGTGTTCTAATAAAACTTTATTTACAAAAACTATAGGAGAGCTAGATTTTCCCCTCTGAGGGCCATGGTTTGCTGACTCCTGGGCTAGGCTTGTTCCCAGTTTAGGGCTATTGTAAATAAGCATGCAGGGAAGGTCTTGGCACTAAAGTCCTTGACCACATTTCTGATTATTTCCTTTGAACAGTTTCTCAGGAGAAGAACTACATTTTTAAGGCTCTTGAGTCATACTGACAAATTCAGCAAGCATTAATTTTTTTCTTTATTCTCAGCCAGGCCTTGTGCTTGGACCTGTACCCTTGCTTCCTCCTCTATGGTTTTCCAGATGTTTCCTGGGCAGGAAGAGCAACAAGAGTCTGTCTCTTCCATCATTCTTCCAATTCCTCAAGGGTAAAGAGGTGACATCTTCTTCTACTATTATTGTATGTCTTGCCCTTCAGCTTTGCCATCTCCCTAACCCCACCCCCACCCCTACCACACACACAGCAGTCCAGTATCACTGCACACACAAGATGTGCGAGAGAAACTGGGTGAGTGACTGAATGAGTGAACCTGGCATTTTAAAACTCCAAGGAGGCATGGCCCACACACATACGGCCAAGCACTGAAACTTGAATGTAGGAACTTGTCATGGATTGAATTGAGTCTCCCAAACTATCTGTCAACTTGACTAGGTCATGATTCCCAGTATTGTATGATCGTCTACCATTTTATCATCTGATGTGATTTCCCTATGTGTTGTAAACTCTATCACTATGATGTAATGAGATGGATTAGCGGCAATTATACTGATGAGGTCTACAAGATTAGGCAGTGTCGTAAGCCAATCTCTTTTAAGATACAAAAGAGAAAAGCAAGCAGAGACATGGGAACATCATACCACCAAGAAAGCAGTGCCAAGAGCAGAGCGTATCCTTTTGACCTTGAGGTTCCTGCACTGAGATGCTCCCATACCAAGGGAAGACTGATGACAAGGACCTTCCTCCAGAGCCGACAGAGAAAAGAAAGACTTCCCCTGGAGCTGACACCCTGAATTTGGACTTGTAGCCTCCTGGACTATGAGAGAATAAATTTCTCTTTGTAAAAGCCATTCACTTGTGGTATTTCTGTTATAGCAGTACTAGATGACTAAGACAGAGCCCTTCATAAATATGGTGGTAAATAAGCTTAACCCTTTCCCAGATAACTCCTTGGCTTTGTTCCAAAGTCCTGTGTCTCTCTGTGCTTTCCTAGGGCCTGGTGCCACCCCCGTCCCTCCCTATCCCCAGGAGGCCCTTGGAAGGACATTTATGATCACCTCCAGGACACTCCACATCCCCTTACCTCTTCTACCATCCTCCACTTCTTTTCCAGGCCTGCTCCATGGTGGCTTGTCTTACCATTCAGAGAGATCGAAGAGAGCTGCCATCTCTGCCAAAATCCAGCTTATAAAATTCCCTCCTACATTTCTTTTCTCCTTGAATTGTTTGTGAAACCAAATGGCAGTTTCCAAAGGTGAAAAACTGTTATTTTCCCAGACAAATTCCTGTGAAGTGAAAATTGCTAGTTTCACATAGCTCTACCACTGATGGCTATTATTACTATGGGCACTAGATTAGCACAATTTGATCAGGAAAAAATAAAACCTGGGTGCTGTTCACATCAGGCCTTAGACATTCCTACGGCCAGGCTGTCACAAACCAAGAGCGAGTGGGTGGCCTTTCCAAGGGCTCTGCTGCCAAGCCCACCATCACCATGCCATGGCGTATCCCTCTACCGAACATGGCCAAGCTCAAGAACGTGCTTTTCTACCTCCAAAGGATGAACAAGCACTCCTTGGGAGATCTGGGCATCTCCTCTATAAAGAGCGTGGGCTCAGCCCCTCAGAGAGGAGACACGCAATGTTGCCTAGCGGTTTTAGAGTGGGATAAATAGAATTCCATAAAATGGTGACCTGTATGGGGAGCTGTCCTACACATTCCCAACCCAACCATCTTACCATAGCTCGGTAGAATGCTATGGTATTCTAGCATTCAAGATGGAAGGACTTTCAGGGTTTATCTAGTCCAGTGGTTTTCAAATTGCGTTCCATGGAGCCCTTAGTGTTCCCTAAAATGACCTCAAGAGCTTCTATGGTTGAGAAGGGGGGAACAAGTGGGAATCTGGGACTCCAACTCAGCTTCAACCAAACCAGCTTGGCTTTTGTCTGACCTATATTGAAGTTCCATTTGAGATTTTGTTTGACCAATGGGCTTTAAAATCTCCGATTTTTTTTTTTTTTTTTTCCTTTCAAATAGCCAGTCTTCAGCCTAGAGAGGAGAGGACATTTGCCTGGGATCGCACAGCTACTAGCCCTCAAGTTCTGGTTTTCAGTTCCTTCCACTACTTCTTGCTGCGGTGGCTCTTACCTGAGCAATCAGGATCCACCTTATATGGATTTTGATGGTGCCAAAAGGTGAGCGCGATGTTGGCGTCAGATACAGAATTAAACTCACATAGTATATAGCACCGTCTCAGCAGCTTGGACATGTGGTTCTAGACTTAAACGTTGGGCAACCTGACTCATCACTAATCCGGATGTCAGATATTGCTTGGAAATTTTCACTTTGAAAGGGAAGAAAAAATTGCCCCCATTTAGGTGCATTTGGGTGTCTCATTCAGGAGCCACGCACAGCACCAAGAAGTGATAAATATCTTTGGCGACAAGCCATGGATAATTGTGTTTGCACGCTTGCCTTGGTGTCTGGCTGTCAACAGCAAAGATGAAGATGAGAGAGAATCAATGACCCACACTTAAAAAAAAAAAAATCAATCTCCTAAAGCCCAACACGCCTAGCTCACAGTGGAGTAAGAGTTTTGTCTCATGTACTTTTCTGAAGAAGTGCCCTATGCTTGGAATATCCCAAGAAGTTCTTGGCTTTGAAAAGCAAAGTGATTATTTCACTGGAGGGAGTTCAGGTAAGGGCCAGCTTTGGGGTGAGAGAAAATGGCACCTTCTCTGGCTGTACATTTGAACAACACCTGTACAATGTTGCAGTCGGTCAGCTCCAGAATTCCTGGGTCTGAGGTGGAAGTCGGAGCATAGGAAGCCGGGCTGAATTGGGCTTTCCTGGACTCGGGGTGAATTGAGTGAGTAAAATGGTAATCTTGCTCTAAACCTAAGTTGGAAGCTGCTTCCCTAAACTCTTTTTTTTTAGTTTTATGGTTGTTGATGTTGTGTGCCATCGAGTCGACTCTGACTCATAGCTACCCTATGGGACAGAGTAGAATTGCCCTATAGGGTTTCCTAGGCTGACATCTACGAGACTGGATGGCCAGATCTTTCTCCCATGGAGCTGCTGGGTAGGTTCAAATTGCCAATCTTTCAGTTAGCAGCCGAGCACTTCACCATTGCGCCATCAGGGCTTCTTTATCTCATGGTGAAAAAATATATATAGCAAAAAAAATTGCCATTTTAACCATTTTTTAGTGTACAATTCAGTGACATTAACCGCACTCACCATGTTGTACAGCCATCACCATTATTTCCAAAAGTTTTTCATCACCCCAAACAGAAACTTAGTGCCCCTTAAGTAATAACTCTGCATTCCTCCCTCCCCGCAGCCCCTGGTAACCACTAATAAGCTTCTGTCTACACACCTTTACCTATTCTGGATATTTCATATAAGCAGAGTCATACAATTTTTGTCCTTTTATGTCTTACTTACTTTACTCAACATGTTTTCAAGATTCATCCACATCGTAGCTTGTATCAGCACTTCATTTCTCTTTATTGTCTGAATAATGTTTCCTTGTATGTATGTACCACATTTTGTTTATCCATTTATACACTGAGGGACACGTGGGTTTTTTCCTAACTACTTCCCTAGACTCTTGTCTGTGAATGTTCTGATAAGGATTCCACAAGGCTGTTGGGGCCACTCAATTCTGTTCCCCCACCTAATAACACCGAGAGCAGCTCTTTATAACGTCATCAAAAAAATTCATGGAGGAAAAGCTGGCCCTACAGCGCAGGAAGGGCTGGATTCCATTAAGTACAAGATCACTCCTTTGCAAGTCCTAGTTCCTTGGTCTGGACAGGTCTCTCCCTGTGCCATAGCCTGGCCAACTCGAGGCCTCAGGACTCAGCTTGGGCATCCCCTTTCCAAAAACATTTCCCATCTACCATCCACACTGTTTATCGACTGCTACTCTGCTCTCCAGTTGTTCCCTCTTTTTCTCCCCGTCAAGACACTGAACTAGACATAAAAGATCACACTTCTGCCTATTGCCAGACCAGATGAACGGTCACCAGACATGGAGGGTGTGTTTGGAAAATTCTGACTTGCAGATGGTAGTCTATACCCATGCTTCACAGACTATGCATGATCCATGGCCCAGCTGCATCAGCCTCGTATGGTAGCTTATTGCTGTTGTTAGTTGCTGTCCAGTCAATTCTGGCTCTTGGCGACCCCAAGTGTGCAGAGTAGAACTGCTCCATGGGTTTTCAAGGCTGTGAGCTTTTGGAAGCAGATCGCCGGGTTTGTCTTCCAAGGCACCTCTGTCTGGGTTCAAACCACAAACCTTTCAGATAGTAGTCAAGTACTCAATGGTTTGCACCCACCAGGGACTCCAGGAGTGTTATGGATTGAATTGTGTCCACCTAAAATATGTGTCAACTTGGCTAGGCCATGATTCCCAGTATTGTGTGGTTGTCCACCATTTTGTAATCTGATGCAATTATCCTATGCATTGTAAACCCTAACCTCTATATGATGTTAATGAGGCCGGATTAGAGGCAGTTATGTTAATGAGGCAGGACTCAATCTACAGGATTAAGCTGTATCTTGAGTCAATCTCTTTTGAGATATAAAAGAGAGAAGTGAGCAGAGAGAAGAGGGACCTCATATCACCAAGAAAGAAGTGCAGGGAGCAGAGTGCATCCTTTGGACCCAGGGTCCCTGTGCTAAGAAGCTCCTAGACTAGGGGAAGATCAATAGCATGGACCTTTCCCCAGAGCCAACAGAGAAAGAAAGATTTTCCCAAAAGGTGGCACCCTGAACTCAGACTTCTAGCTGCCTAGACTGTGAGAGAATAAATTTCTATTTGTTAAAGCCATCCATTTGTGGTCTTCCTGTTATAACAGCACCAGATAACTGAGACAGGGAGCTTATTAGAAATGCAGAATCTTAGACCTACGGAATCGATATCTGATTTTCACAGTATGTTCCAATAAAGTTTGTGGAGCAATGGTCTACTAAATTTCACTTCAGGGGCTTGTTCTGGGGCATAGCGAGAGAGAGGCCCCTGTGAGTAACACTGGAGAGTAGCAGGCTTACCACCAAGATGTTGTGTGGACAGAGAAAACCAAGCCCTAAAGTAGAAGTCACAAGGGCAGACTCAGTGTTGCAGGATGCGTAGCAGCAGACTGAGGAATGAGGACTCTCCCAAGCAATGCTGGGGGCTGGATTCAGCTAGTCAGAGATAACGTGTCCTGAATGTCACCTATGTGCAGGCACTGGACTAAGCGTCTTGTGTGCTTTGCATGCATTAATCTTCACATCAGTCCTATGAGCTTGGCATCAATGTTACAAATGAAAAGTTGGCAGCTACTGGTCCGAGCACTCTGAAGAATAATTTCACACTGTCACATTAAGTTGAATATTCCTATTCCCTAAGATCCAGCAGTCCCAGTTCAGGACAATGAATAAGGAAGACCAAAGAAGAATTGATGCTTTTGAATTATGGTGTTGGTGAAGAATCTTGAATATACCATGGACTGCCAGAAGAATGAATACATCTGTCTTGGAAGAAGTACAGCCAGAATGCTCATTAGAAGCAAGAATGGTGAGACTAGAAACTCTTAAAAGTGTACAGCAGGAGGCATGTACTAAAATGTTCGTAGCAGTGATGTTTATAATTGCAAAAAAAACCTAGATACAACCCAAATGTCCATCGAACGGAGAACAGATAAATAAATTGTGGTGTACTCATACAATGGAGTAGTCTCCAGCAGAGAAAATGGAAGAAATACAGCTTCGCACAACAACGAGGATGAATCTCAGAAATGTAATTTTAAGAAGGAAAAAGAACAAGTCACAGAAGCTCTCACACAGTATGATACAACATTTATAAAAGCCCCCAAAATAAGCAATATATTGTTTAGGGAGGCATACATAAGTAATTTTTTTTTAAGTTTTTTTTTTTTAAAGTAAGGGAACAGTAGACACATATTCCAGGATCATGGTTACCTGTCAGGTGGCGGCAGAGATGGGAAGGAACAGGACATTTCCTGGCCCTGAGTCATCCTCATGATCTTTGATATGTTTGAGCCCATTGTTGCAGCTCTTGTGTTGGTACATCTCATCGAAGGTTTCCCTCGTATTCACTGACCCTCATCTTTATCAAACCCAGTGTCCTTTTCTAGTGATTGGTCTTTCCTGACGATGTGTCCAAAGTAAGTGAGGCAAAGTCTCATCGTCCTCATTTCTAAGGAGCATTAGTTATTGGAGTAATTGGAAGTACTGGGGTTTGAACCCAGACAATCGGCTGCAGAGCCCACACAAACCACTGAGCTATGCTGCTTGTTGTGTGGGAGGCTGAACTCAAGGGCAGCTACAAATATCACTCACAGGTATGACTAAGAGGAGGGAGGGGGTCGATATTAATCACCAATAACTTTCCACAAGGGGACACCCCATGCCAGAAGCCACCAGGATCATCAGGTATGCTGGCCTGTTCTCTTCACCAAGCTGGTTCGGGACGCATGGTCACTCCCTGCAGACAGTTTAGTCCTTTCATCGAGCCACAGCTCACAAAGGCTCTCAGAAATTTACCTGCATTTATTCCTGTTTCAGGCTTTACCCATTTATCACAGATTTGTGAAATAGGGAAGAGAAACATAAAGCAGAAGACAAAAGTGAATAAATCCAGTTAGATTTTAGAGCCTCATTCCAGCTTCTAATGTCCCTAAACAGGGAGTTTAAGAGGACTTTGCTTTAGGATAACACTTTACAATTCTTTAAAGGACTTCCCTCTCATGTCTTTCTAATAGTCCACTCATGAAAGGAGCCACATCAGGTCCCTAGGCTCACTGTTTACAGAGAAGGGAACTGGCACCCAGGAAGGGCAAACAAATTGCCCGAAGTCCAGGCTCTGTGGCCTTGAGTGGTCCCGCTCCCTCACTGGGCTTCCATTTCCTCACCTATAAAGTATGAGGGTTGACCCTGGCAATTTGTAAGGACTCTTCCAGCTCTGATAATCTACGGTGCTTGGCGCGGGGGGGCAAAGCCAGGGGAAAATCCAGGTCTCCCAATTTTACTGCTTGTTCTGGAAGGAGTTAATTACTCCAGTACAACCGCTGGTGGGACTCAGAGGGAAGACTCCCTGGGCTCAAAGGAAGCAAATAGCAAAGGAAAAAGACAAGGAGAATAAAAGAACAAACAACCCTGCTGTTCTTTTTTATCCCGTGGACCAAATTCTGGAGAGCTCCAGAGTGGTTTGGATCCAGAGCGATCTGGATTTCTTTCGCTCTGTGTGGCTTGGAGAGCACACAGCCTATGGCCAACTGAACACAAAGGCGAGAAGAAAGCCAACTGGGCTGGGTGGCCAGTCACATGCAGAGGCAACAAGCTCCAGGTGAGTTTCCCCACTGCCTCCCAAATGGCTCTTGAAGCAAAGTCAGATGTCTCCTTCCCAGAAAGTGGAAGAGGAAAATATCAATCTGTTTGGGGGAAAGTTACGAATTGCATGTGCCTGGAACACTTGATATATGACTGTAGCCTGGTGAGCAACAAGTGATTCTTGCTGTTGCATTTGATCTCGGGATGGTAATGTGCTCTCCTGACATCATCCAAATGGGGAATGACTAAGGATGTTTTATATAAGATGGTTGCAAACTTCAAAGTCCACTCTTAACCCTGCGCCACCCCCGCCTCCCTCCCTTTCTTCCCCCGTTCCCTCCAGGCCCTCCTCTCCCATCACCCAGCAAAGCGTTTCGGGGCCAAAAGCGATTGTAGGACGATCAAGAATCCAGGCTCTTGCGGCAGGTGGTACCACCTGTGTCTGGGCAACAGCCACACAGGCCTCATCTGCTCCCCAGTTGTGGAGGAGGGAGGAGGCCGCCTGCGGAGGATTCCTAGCCAGGCCCAGCCAGCAGCTAGGGCCCTGGGGAGGGGAGCTGGCAGGGAGGAGGGTTCCTTCGAGACCCAGCAGCCTCCATGGTCTGAGTGTTAGCCTGCAGCGTCTGGCCAGGCCCCTGCATTTCACAAGGAAACACTGAGGCCTGAGAAGAGAACTGGCAGCCTGGGCTAATAACACGGGCAAGGGTGGAAGTAGAACCCAGGCACCTCGGCTTCCAGCCTGAACTCATCCCCTGCACCACTGCACCTGGGCTTGGCTGAACAGAGAAAAACTCAGCCCATTCAGCTTCTCCCCACCCGACTCCTTGAATTAATGGGAGCTAACATTCTCGCCTCCGTGCAGGAGACCCGGGTTCAATCCCTGGCCAGTGCACCTCACAGGCAACCACCATCCTTCCGTCAGTGGAGGTTTGCGTGTTGCTGTGATGCTGAACAGATTTCAGCAGAGCTTCCGGACTGAGACAGACTAAGAAGAAAGGCTGGTTTTCTACTTCCAAACATCAGCCAGTGAAAACCCTATGGATCACAATGACCCAAACCACAACCAATCACGGGAATGTCACAGGACCAGGCAGAGTTTTGTTCTCTTGTGCCTGGGGCCACCATGAGTCAGAGGCTGACTCGACCGCAACAATAACAGCAACAACGTTTATCTGGGGTTTACTGTGTGTCGGGCACTGTCCTAAGCACATTATGTGAATTAACTCATTTTACCCTCACATTAAGGTGCCCTGGTGGCGCAGTTGTTAAGCACTTGGTGGCCAACTGGGAGGTTGGTTGTTCGAACGCACCATCCACTCTACAGGAGAAAGATGTGGCAATCTGCAAAGACTGTAGCCTTCAAAACCCTATGGGCAGTTCTACTCTGTCCTCTAGGGTCGCTATGAGTCGGAATCAACTCGACAGTAAAGGGTTTGGTTTTGGTCACCTTCCCATTAACCCAGAGGTTCTTAACCAGGGCAATGTTGTCCCCCAGGGGACATTTTTCATGGTCACGACCAGGAAGGGGGTGTTAGTGGCGTGTAGTGGGTAGAGGCCAGGGAAGCTGCTAAACATCCAACAATATGCAGAACAGCACCACCACCCCCAACAAAGAATCCTCTAGCCCAAAATGTCAATAGTGCTGAGGTTGGGAAATTTTGCTTTAATTCTTTGGGAAATTATATTGTATTGTATTATATTATATTGTATCATATCATATCATATCATATCATATTATATTATATTATATTATGTTGTTTTGGGGTGGTAGTTATTCTCATTTTGCAGATATGGAAATAGATGAAGTAACTTGCCTAGGATCACACAGCACGTAAGTAGCAGAGGCAGGATGCAAGCTGGCAGTGGACTCCTTGGACCCCTGCTCTAGCTTCCTCTGTCATTATGCAGGGCATGCAGGAAACCAGTGTCATCTAAAAATACAGATCCAGAAATACAGATCAAGCCAAAGAACTCTCACCCAAATTCACTCCCCTCTCGAGAATTAACAATTTGAGGCCTCTTGCCTGCATGTGTGTACATGTATATGAATGTAGAGAGCTCCATAGTCCTAGGTTTTGGTTCAGAGGGCACTTAAATGAGACTGTTCTATATTGAGTTTTTTGCAATTTGTTTTTTCTTACTTACCCAGTCCCTTGGAATTCATTCCATATTAGGACATGCAGGTACACATCATTTTAAACGGCTTCCTAATATTCTATGGTTTGGATGTCCCGTATCACCATCCCCCTTTGATGGACACTTGGGTTGTGTCTTAGTCATCTAGTGCTGCTGTAACAGAAATACCACAAGTGACAAGTGGATAGCTTTAACAAACAGAAGTTTATTCTCTCAGACGCTCGTAGGTTAGAAGTCCAAATTCAGGGTGTCAGCTCCGGGGGAAGGCTTTCCCTGTCAGCTTTGGAGGAAGGTCCTTGTCATCAATCTTCCCCTGGACTAGGAGCTTCTCCGCACAGGAACCCCAGGTCCAAAGGATGTGCTCTGCTCCCAGTGCTGCTTTCTTGGTGGTATGAGGTCCCCATATCTCTCTGCTCACTTCTGTCTTTAATATTTCAAAAGAGATTGGCTAAAGACACAATCCAATCTTTGTAGATTGATTCCTGTCTCATTAACATAACTGCTGCCTATCCCACCTCATTAACATCATAGAGGTAGGATTTACAACATATAGGAAAATCACATCGGATGACAAAATGGTGGTTAACCACACAATACTGGGAATCACGGCCTAGCCAAAATTATAGATATATTTTTTGGGGACACAATTCAATCCATTACAGGTTGCTTCCAATTTTGGATTCTCTGACACATATGGAGCAGTGATCAAGAGCAGGGGCCCTGGAATCATACAAACCTGGATTAGAATTCTGGCCTAGCTGTATGAACTTGGAAGAATTCCCCAACCTTTCTGAAATTTGGATTCCTTATCTGTCAAATGGGAACCTCACTGGACTAGTAAGTTTTCAATGACATTGTGTGAAAGGGGATGAATGCAACCTGACACATAGGAAGTACTTAAAAATGGTAGCATTTGCCATTGTTATTACCAGGCATCACTTTAACATATTATTACTATTACTTGTATTATTGTTATTAACCCTATTAGTTAGTAGTTTGCCCAAGCCAAGTCATCCAGCAGAATGAGTTCAAAATCCTTTGGGAAAATAAGGTCAAATGATGGAGTAGCTCATGTTCAAGGACTCAAAAGACTTCACCAGCATTAACTGACTCAGCTGCAGGTTCTCCATCAGAATTCTGGAGGGCTAGAGAGGAGGGGTTCTTGTTCCTACGGTGGGTTTAATGTGGACCATCTCTCACCCCAACCAACACAGAAATGCCAGCATGAGGGGACACTTGGCCAATGAGTGCATACTCAGAAATCAAACAAAGAAGGGCAGGGGAGTTCTGTGCCCACCTGAACCCTGAGTTGGACTAGATTGCGACGTCATACTTGAGAAGCTAGCTTATAACACAGTGGGCCAGGGGTTACCAGGGTCCCGAGTGGGCAGAAACCCCAACCCCCATACCTAGAGGGAGAGCACCGCTAGGAATGGGAAGACTCAGAGGCTGAGGTTGGCCTTGGGGCTGGATTTTATAAACAGGACTGCATCCGGCTACCTCTTGGGTGTTCCCTAAAAACAGCACCCCCTGGTCCCTTGGAAATGGAGGTATGTCCCTTTTAGGGGCCTGAAGCAGAGGCCCTGGAGCAGAAGCTGTGCCAAGGAATTTGTAAATTGTGACAATCATGAGAAGAAAAGACTCCCAACCACCAATTACTGTTATCACCATGTCCTGGGTGGGAGGGCGGGGGAGCGAGCAGAGGCCAACTGTTATGGGCACCTGTGGTTTCCTTCCCCACTGTTTCTTCTTCAGGGGGCCTGATGGGGAAGGATCCTGCCCCTGGCCAAGAGAGCGGAACCGTACCCAGGGAGGACCGATCACAGCAGAGTATCACCTAGAAACAGTGATTAGTCCAGGGGATGGCCTATGACTCAAATGAGCCAGAGCCCTTCTCGTTCATTTTTCCCAAACCCAGAGAAGTAATAGCCTTCCTTTCAAAGATGATAAACCATGTGGATACGTCTCTAGAGTTGCTGGCAGCATAGAGGTGTCTGAGAGCACAAGACCAACAGTGAGTCATCCATGGAGAGGTGGCAAGAAAATCTAGCAGCTGTCCAAAACCTCAGAAGAAATCCTCCTAATCCTTTTGGCTACCTAAGCCAACTGACTTCTTTTTTGCTTAAGCCCATTTGAGTTGGGTTTCTGTCATTTGCAAATAAAAGAATTCTGAGAATATAGCACCCCAAATCTGATAAGGCAGTGCTGCAGCTTGGTCTGGTTTAAGTGGGCATGGCAACATCTCAGTGACACCCAAGATTCATAGACTAATATCTCTGGAAGAGTCCTTGTTGATCATCAAACCCAGTGTTCCCCAAAGGCCATCACCATTTTCCAAAGACAGGAGGCTTAGGGGGCCTCCTGGATTGGTGAGAATATCCATGAATGGGAGAGGACAGCATGCCCTGGGCACAATGGAGACCCCATGCCAGGAACTCTCCCACACCTTGCCTGATGCACTTCTTTGCTTGTATCCTTTCTGGTTATAGTAAATGGGTAACTGTAAGTATTAAAAAAAAAAAAAAAAGATGGGAGGCTTGCTTGACCAAAGCAAGAACCAGAGCCATCTGTCCTTGGAGCTGAATCTTGCGTGGGACTCTCTGTGAGTGTCGGCAGATACCTGGGTGCCTGAGATAACGTTGGAGAGAAAGAACCTCAAGCTCAGAGCTGGCCTGAGGAAGGGCATAAAAGTCCAAAGAGGAACTGAGTTCTAGAAAGGGAAACAGACTCCAGCTAGAGGAGATAGGAAAGACAAGCTCCTGAAGGAACAGAATGGAAAGAGAAAGAAAGAAGCATCACCCAGGGTTCCAGGAAGGAGTGCCAAGAAGCATAAGCCTGAAGTCCAGGGAGACTTGGTGGCAGATCTGTTTGGGGTCCAGACCGACACAGGTCAGACCTTCCGTGCCCTGCACATACATACATGGGCTCTCCCCATGACAGCAACTGTTGCTGGCGACCTGCGGGGCTCAGTCCCCAACCTGCTATGTGGATAGAAGAAGAATACACGTAACCACATGTGTGTGTTCACATCCATGTACAACTACAAGTGCATGCACACACAGGAACTGAGCGGCAACTGACTTGGGGTCCCTGGGTGCCTGCTATTCCGTATGTTTGTGTCCGTGTTAGGTGAGAGGTGCATGTTTGTGCACATGGTGAGTGGCACGGGTTTCTCTGAAAGGAACAGAGGAGGGCGTCAGAGTCAGAAATCCCTGAAGAGCGTAAGGAAGTGGGCTAAAGGTTGGTGAGAGTGTGAGCCGGGGGTGTGTGTGTGTGTGTGTGTGTGTGTGTGTGTGTGCATGCGCACATGCACGCATGTGCCTACACATAACAGGGACTAGCGAAATGAGCTTGTTGGGAGTGACACACAGTAATTTACTTTTCCAGTCCTGAAGAGAGGGAGGGGGTGAGCAAACCTAACTGGAAGTCACC